>NC_141994.1:21826215-22426215 GCF_049901715.1 Pseudonaja textilis | reverse complement strand
CTTCTATGCTCTAACCTGACTTCAGAGCAACACACATTGATTTAATTATAGTTACTGTAGGCTGGTGGTGAGTGGTGCGGTGGCCTAGTGGTGGAGCTCTTGCCTCACAATCAGGAGGCTGTGAGTTCGATCCTAGGTAGAGGCAGATATTTCTCTCTCTGGGAATACTGAGAATGTATCTGCTGAACAAAACTCCGCACTGGCAACAGGAAAGGCATCCGGCCATTAAAGCACTCTTTTAGGTCCATTCAGTTGCTCAGACTCCACCCTGCAGGGGATTATGGGGTCATTAATTGACAATGACGCTTAAATGAAGATATTACGAATAGAATAGAATTCTTTATTGGCGAAGTGTGACAAGGAATTTGTCTTTGGTGCATAAGCTCTCATTGTACATAAAAAAATATTCATCAAGAATCATAAGACAGCACTTAGTGATAGTCATAGGATACTAAAATACTTTATACTTTCTATTTTTGAAAGCTTTGCCTCTCTTTTCCAACACTTTAATGTTCAAAGTTTGCTACAGTCAATCAGGGGGGAAAATCTGTTTATTTTCTTTTCGTTCTTTTTACAGGTCCAACAGAAGCTCCCTTCCATCCTCTTTTAGGTAGGTCAACAAGTTACCGTTTTGGTTTTTAAAAACCGCAGTTCTGTTTGCCCAAAGTAGAATGCTTGAATGATTGCATTTTTAAAATAATATCCCGTTTGAAAATATCCACCTAGGTCAAATCGATCGATTTTTATTACGGTCGCAGAGCAGCGTTACAAACAAAAGCATTTTAAAAATGGTAATAGTAAAAAAATAATCAAAGACAGACACAATAATACATTGTGACTGGTGGTAGAATTATCAGCAGAAATTTAGAGTCTGCCTAATTTTGCATACAATTTTCGTAACATTCATAAAAGAATTTGTCCACATTCAGAGAAACTGCTTCGTACTGATCTGATAACAGTCATTGCACGTAAAAGAGTTCAGTACAGGTAATCCTCTACTTACAACAGTTCATTAAGTGACCAAAGTTACAATGGCACTGAAAAAAGGAACTTATGACCGTTTCTCAGAGTTACAACCTTTATATTTATACCTCCATGATTATGTGATCAAAACTCAGATGCTTGACAACTGGTTCATAGTTATGACTATTGCAGAGACCCCTTTTGTGACCTTCTGACAAGCGAAGTCCATGGGGACACCCAGTTTCACTTAACAACCGTAAAGAAAGGTCATAAAATGGGACAAAGCTCACTTAACAAATGTCTCGCTTAACAACAGAAATGTGGTCATAAGCTGAGAACTACCTGTAATTCCTGGATATTTTATTAGGTGAGGTATTATCAATTGTGTCTGTGAGCTCTTGTAGGTCAAAAAGAATGGGAAGAAAATTATATTAACTAATTGCATGGATGTGTATTCCAGTAGGCCCAGATAAAATCCCACGTTTATAACCCCTCAAATCTCTTCGCTTCAGGTGCATAAAAGGAGCTTGAGAAAGCAACAGGGTTGTAATAACTGTATTTCTAGATTAATCCCAGATTGCACTGGAAATCATAACTGAGCCTTTTCCAGCCTGTTGTGTGTCCCCTAAATGCTTAGCAAAAGAGAGAACAGATGAAGCTAGCAGATGGCTCTCTGACTCTCACAAATATGTTTGTGCTCATTTGTTTATGACTTTGGCCCTGTGCAGACAGTGGGATTTTAATTTTGGCAGGGCTTTCCTGTCCGTGTAGGCGAGGAAGAAAACTTAGCAACAGCCCCTCAGTGGGCAAAACTACGATCAGGTTTACAACTCAAAATGTATTTATGTTGTTGGCTACGACGAAAATATTGTAAGACCAAACTTGGGTTTTCGAAAAGCAAACAGCTATATATAGTTGTGTGTTAGATTGAGATTGAAATATTTATTGCCCGGTTGCAGAAACAATTTCCAAGATCATAAGACAAGCCAACTCTCATCTGATGCGAGGTCGGAAGTTCTGCAAAGAGTGACTGTGGGACGGTGATGATGGATTGTGTTCTATCAAACCATTTTCAAACCCTAGATAGATTTTTCTCTGGGAATGGTCCCGTGTTCGAACTAAACAAGCCTGTAAAAACTTCAAAAGCTGATAATGTTCTTGGGATACCGAAACCGTCTATTCTGCTGTGGTTATCCTGATTTGATTCCACAGAGACATTCTTTCATGTAAGCAAAGCGTAGGTAGTTTGAGATTCCCTGCATATTTATTTATTTAATCAAATTAGTTTTCCAGTTTGTTTTTCCTAAAAAATAACACTTAGACTTATATACCGCTTTATAGTGCTTTAAAGCCTTCTCTAAGCGGTTTAGAGAGTCCGCCTCTTGCCCCCAAAAATCTGGCTCCTCATTTTACCAACTTGGGAAGGATGGAAGGCTGAGTCAACTGCTTGAGCCTGGTGAGATTCAAACTGCCAAATTGCAGTCAGCAGAAGTAGCCTGCAGTACTGTACTCTAACCACTGCGCCATCATGGCTCATAGGAGATATTAGGCACACTGGACAAATTTAGTTTGTCTAGATATGTTATAGGTTGTTTTCTCTTTCATTTCAGCTGAGATGCACAGCAACAGCATCATATTACGGGATGATTTTGATTCTTATCACTTGCAAGGATTGAATCCTACGATGTGGTGAGTTCATCCGCCCTAACTCTAACATCCAGAAGATAAATGAGTTTTCAAGGAATGAAGGAGGGAGGGAAGGAAAGGAAGGAAGAGCAATAACAATAACACAGACTCTTTACAGCCCTCTCTAAGCGGTTTACAGAGTTAGCCTATTGCCCCCAACAATCTGGGCCCTCATTTTAATGTCCTCAGAAGGACAGAAGGCTGAATCAACCTTGGGCCGGTCACGATCGAACTCATGACTGTGGACAGAGTCAGCCTGCAAAGCTGCATTGTAACCACTGAGCCATCATGGCTGGAGGAGGGAGGGTGGAAAAAAGAAAAGGAAGGAAGGAAGATAGGAAGGGAGGAAGGGAGGGAAGGAGGGAGAGAGGGAGGGAGGGAGGGAGGAAGGAAGGAAAGAAGGAAGGAAAGAAGGAAGGAAAGAAAGAAGGATAAAATGGTATGGTAGTAGGATTGTGACCCATAACTAACCAGAGGATTTAGCTCATTTTCAAATCTTCCTGAGCTTTGCTGCTCAATGGATATACCACTTGATACTCTCTGATCGTCTGAAACTCCGAACAGTTTCTTGATTTAAATACAGGAGACAGTCTTTTCCATAGCACTGAGGTTTGGGGAAACAAATGTTTCCTTAATGGACATTGTTTTTAATAACAGCATATTTACAGCCTCCTAGTCTTGGAGAGTCCTTTGACAATCTCTCTGGGTGCCATCTGTTGCGATGGCATCGTGCCTCTCTATTAACCGATCAAGGCTTTCTGTAGTAGGGCTTTCCGTGTCTAGTAGCTGTTTGTGCAATCATTTCAGCTTGTTTAATCTCTGCATAAGACCAGTACCTGATGCCCTTAATAGATGCTTTTGAGAAAGCAAAATATGCCTTGTTTTGGGGGTCTCAAATGCCTGCCACAAAAGCCATTGATAATCGTGCTCATGTCAAGCCTCCTACAGATGGCAAGGATCAAGGAAGCAACCAAGGGATTACACAAACGCTATTAAAGGTTTCTGTAATGCAGGCGTTAGGGGGAAATCTGGAATCTGGAAAACCACAAGCAGCACATCCAAACTTAATTGATTAGTGAGTTCATTAAGACAGAATCTCTTTGAGGGTTGTGTTATGAATTATTTTTTGCCAGCTGGACTGAGTTGCTGTTTGTGAGATAAGCAATTAAGTGGAGTGAGTTGCTGTTTGTGAGATAAGCAACTAACAGACTCCCTTTCTATCTCTCTGTTGTTTATGTCTAACACTCTCTTCATTACACTCCCAGACTCCTCTTACAGTTAGCAAAATGCTAACTAAGTTGATTACTAAGTGAAGGCTTAGTAACCAAACAGTTAAAATCAGCTGTCTCCTGTTTATATCATGGTCATCAAGTTAATCCTTTAATTTCATCCAAACCAAGTGCAAATATATATTTATGGTCTAAACCAGAGGTCCCCAACCTTGGCAACTTTAAGACTTGTGGACTTCAGTTCCCATGGGTGTTGAAGTCCACACATCTTAAAGTTGCCAAGGTTGGAGCCCCCTGGTCTAAATTACAATGGGAAGATATGGAAAATGGACAACCGTAAAATTAGAAGAAGCTTGGAAATTTCCTGGAAGATAATCGACATGACAAGACCCTTTAAGACAGAAATCTAACTATATCACTGTGTCTGAAGCTGCAAAGCCAAGTGTATTTTTACGTTAGCATTAGGCAAGCTTTAACAATTACGCAAAACACACAGAATTGTGTGACATAATGGTGAAGATGTTGGATGGATTGCTGGCGTTGGGTTGCTTGTCAACCATGGAAGCACATGGGTTGACTTCAAGCCAATCATTCTTTCTTCTCTCAACCTTCCTCCCAAGGTTTGTGTTGGGGGTGAAATTGGAGTTTTGTATATGCCACCTAATCTGTTATATTTTAAGAGAAGAACCTAGATAATAGTTGAGAAAAAGCTGTTTACTTCTCTTGACTCTTAACAGGATATTTTGCCATGTCTTGGATAGAACAGGGAAACGTTTTGTGGGGTTTAATATTTTCAACCACAACATTGCTAAGGCCCATGCGGACAATAATCTGATCCTTAACTATGTATTCAAGATGGACAGTGATTAATACTTATATGTATTTATACGTTAGGGTGTACATATATATGTAGATAGCTTATCTATAGGCGTGTTATGTATGTGCAAACTATTGAGAGCAGACAACAGAATTTCATTTTTAACGTGTGCCGGAGTGCCCACAAAAAAAAAAATGACAATAAAGATGATCTTAAACCTCCTGCTCAAGGAGAAGAACCTGCACCATTTCATTTCAGACAACTAAAGACTTTTGTTCCTTAACTTAAGATGGGCTCCAGTTTGAGTCTGAAAGCATGGAAGACAAACCTTTTGGTCCCAGTGACCGACCCAGATTGGATCCTGCAACATTATCCTGGGACACATATATTCACATTCATTCATTAAGACTTTTAAGCACAATATTCCCTTTGAAGCCACATGACGTTCAAGATATTCAGCTGTCCTTCAGTAATGGAAGATCCACAGCTTCTGAACTAGCCTGTCTCCAGAAGTTGTGGGTGTTCCACCACTGGAGGTTTTCTTGAGCAGAGGGTTGGACTAGAAGACCTCAAAGGTCCCTTCCAACTCTGTTATTCTGTATGCTACCTTTGTTGTGGCCTGTCAGCTGCCGGCCCCTCCAGCAGCTGAATCAGAGGAAGGGGCGGAGGTGTGGGAGTCAAGGTCAGCATCAGGGCAACCTGAGAGCTTTGAGGGGGAAGAGGGAATGGAGCTGTCAGAAATAGAGGCAGAGTCTGGGCCATCCGTCAGCCCTCAGATGGAGAGTCAACAGAGCCCAGGTCTGGAGGTGGCTGATGAGGAAGAGGAGGAACAGCTGGGTCCAGTGCCTGACACACAGAAGGCAGAGGAGGGGAGAGCAGCAGTCACACAGAAGGCAGAGGAGGATGGAAATCTATGGGCCAGTCCTTGGGATGGAAGAATCAGGTCTGGACGTGGCTGATGAGGAAGAGAAGGAACAGCTGGGTCCAGTGCCTGATGTGTAGATGCGCAGAAGGCAGAGGAGAGGAGAGCAGTGGAAATCTATGGGCCGATCCTTGGGTTGGAAGAACCAGGTCTGGAGGTGGCTGATGAGGAAGAAGAGGAACAGCTGGGTTCAGACGGAAGAGCCACCGCTGCTGGCAAAGCCCCACTTTAGCCCTGGGGATAAAAGACAGGGGGCAGAGGTGAACAGATGTGGCAAACAACTATTCACCTTCCAGACAGGCAGACTCGTTAGCCTAGAAATGTTTTTGCCGGGGCTGCCAGCTCTCCTAACAAAGCAATCTTTTGAATTCACTTCATGGGGTTTGTTGCGTTTGGGGGGGCTGGCTCCGAACAGCCTTCTTCCATGGTTCTTCCAACTCACTTGGATTCTTTTTCTTGCAGGTTTGAATGCAGCAACTGTGAGGTTGGAGACCAGTGCGGTGTCATCATGCACGGGAGCGCTGTCACTTTTTGTGAGCCATACGGGCCAAGAGAACTAGTAAGTCTTGGCCGATCTGACTTGGTTAATGAGGTCTCTCTCTTTGAATATCCCACGCGTAAAAAGCTCGTCCATCTTACATTCCTCTTTACGCCAACAGTTTCACAGATCTGCTTCCTTTCCTTGGTTCTGAACACGTTTGCCTTTTCCTCCCCGCAAATGGTAAAAATTGCCTTTTCCACTTTGCGATAGGAAAGTTTTTCCTTTATATCCTAACACCTTCTACCTTTGTTGTAAATTTCTTTTAAACACCGAAGAGTCTTCCAAGGGAAAATACGGGCAGTCCTCAACTTACGACCACAATTGAGCCCAGCATTCCTGTCACTAAGTGAGAAATCTGTTGAGTGAGTTTTGCCCCATTTTACCACCTTTCTTGCCAGAGTTGTTAAATGAATCAGTGCCATTTGTTAAGTTTGATTTATTGATTTATATTTTATTTTTTATTTGGTATTTCTGTGCCTCCCATCTCCCTCAGAAAGGGAGGTTTAAAGAAAGTTTGCTCATTCAACATTTTCTGAAACCGTAATATGGTGTTTTTCAACCATGGCAACTTTAAGATGCTTGGACTTCAACTCCCAGAATTCCCCTGCCAGCTATGGATTCTGGGAGTTGAAGTCCACGGATCTTAAAATTGACAAAGTCAAGAAACACTGCAGTGGATTGTACATAGCTTAATTTCTCAATTACATCATCCTGTTTAATGAATGTGTAACTGGTACTGAGCCTCATAATCACAGGCTCCTCCCAGATTTTAGAAGACTGCATAAGTGCAGGTAGTCCTTGACTTACAGCAGTTCATTTAGTGGCCATTCGAAGCTGCAAAGGCACTGAAAAAAGTGACCTATGACTCTTTCTCACACTTATAATCATTGCAGCATCCCTGGGGTCATGTGGTTACCTTTTGCAACCACCTGATCAGTGGTGGGATTCAAACATTTTTACTAGGAGTTCTGTGGGCATGGCTTGGTGGGCGTGGTGTGGCTTGGTGGGCATGACTTAGTGAGCATGGCAGGGGAAGGTTACTGCAAAATCCCACTCCCTCCCCATCCCACTAACCTGCTTTCCAGCTCCGTTCTCCTCTGCAGGGCAACCAAAGAAGACCCAGACAATCAGCTGGGTCTCGGGAGGCAGAGAAGAGATGGGGGCGGGGCCAGTCAGAGGTGGGATTTGCCGGTTCTCCAAACTACTCAAAATTTCCGCTACCGGTTCTCCAGAACTGGTCAGAACCTGCTGAAGACCACCTCTGCTCCTGATAAGTCATTGTGGAAACCAGATTCACTTAACAAAGAGTGATTCACTCAGCAACTCTGGCAAGAAAGATCGTAAAATGGGGCAAAACTCACTTAATAACTGTCTCATTTAGCAACAGAAATTTTGGGCTCAATTGTGGTCATGATTCAAGGACTACCTGAACAAGCCAACATTTCACTGAGTTCCCTCAGCATATGGAACAGGCTTTGAGTTAAACCAGGGAAGGGGAACTTTACTGAATATACAAGATTAAGGAACAGTCGTAAAAATACTGGATTTTCCCATCCAAGGTTATTGCAAAACTGAAAATACATTAGGCCAGGCAGTTTTAGTGGCTTGGCTTGACAACTATTTTTAATTCATGGCACTCGGCTGGGAGGGAAGGATCATCGTGCAGTGATTTGCATTCAATATTTAATGTCCTGGTTCTTCTAAATTAAAAGAGCTCAGAAAATGTTGCACCCTAGTTGAGATAGACAATAATTCTTAAACAGGGTCCGTGGCAATGCCAGGTTTTGCCTCCTGGCAAAATTTTTGAAGAGTGAAATTATACTGACTCATTTCCTTGCTCGTGTTCTCAATGATCCATGGTTAAATAGTCTCTCCGTAATGTTGGAGAGACCACAAGTTAGCAAATAGTAGCAGAATTTATGTTACATGATGTAATGAACCACATACCAGATCTGTTAAAGAAAGGTATCAAACACAGCAAGTTCTCTCTGCTTCGGTTAGTTTCATTTTATACGACATTTTAACCTTGCATGGCACCTTTTTTTCCTGCATCGCAATTCCTAAATATACTCTTCTCTCCTTCAAGTTTTTTTTAATTAAACCTGTTAGCTTAAATCTGCCTTAATGTCACTTCAGATTTATTAAGGTAAAGGTAAAGGTTCCCCACACACATACGTGCTAGTCGTTTCCGGCTCTAGGGGGTGGTGCTCATCTCCGTTACAAAGCCAAAGAACCAGCGCTGTCCGAAGACATCTCCGTGGTCATGTGGCCGGCATGACTAAATGCCGATGGTGCACAGAATGCTGTTCCCTTCCCACCAAAGGGGTCCCTATTTTTCTACTTGCATTTCTTTACATGCTTTCAAACAGCTAGGTTTGCAGAAGCTGGGACAAGTAACGGGAGCTCACTCGGTTACGCAGCAATAGGGATTCGAACCGCCAAACTGCCGATCTTTCTGATCGACAAGCTCAGCCTCTTAAGCCACTGAGCCACACCTGAAAGTCCAGTTAAATCGGTTTATTGCTAAACACCTATACACAGGAGTCTTTTCAAGTAACAGTCAGCAATTGCTTGGGATTTGATAAATCTCAAAGGAGTTCAAGGGATGTTGGACTTAGTTCATTTGTGACTATATAAGGATTCTAGGCTGATCCCTCTTTTGACTCCACCATCAGATTTTGTCACTTCTACAATGAGGCAGCTTAGACTGTTTGTCTTTTTTGGGGGGGTCCTTTGAGTCAATATTGACTCCTAGTAATATCCTGCTTCCTAGGGTTGAGACTGACTGGCTCAGATCACTCAGCTGACGTTATGCCTAAGAAGAGGCTAGAATTCACAGTCTCCTGGTTGGGCATGATGTTGAATGTTTCATCAGCAATGTCTCATTGTATGTTCATGATGCAGTCAGGATTCAGATCAGCCGGGATTCTGTTGGCCATAAGATATTATGGGCAAGCCCTTCTTCTCTGGTCGCTGGTCATCACTCTCCATGGTCATTTGGGCATCCTCTCATTTCTGAAGGGTCTTTCTTCCATGGGTTTATTAAATGCATAGGGATGTGCATTTTTAAACACACATCTAACATAACTGTGTTGTGCTGCACAAAGCAATAATCTCTCAATTGCCGATGCGGAAGTAGCTGAACTCCAACTCCAGACCTTCAATGAGATGTCCTGCTGTCTGAGATCATGATTTCTAATTCTCCCCCAGCTATGATCAAAGAGAACACTGTTGGGAGTTGGGATAAGAGAAAGATGGAGATAGTGTTCACATGGAATTGAATTGTTTGGAGTAGGAAATCTCATTGAAGCAGGGATGAGTTGGACTTCCAACTATTTTCCCCATCCGCAGTTGAGAGTGCAGCTTTTCTCTGCATTTGGAGGGCTTCTCACTGAGTCATCGAATGCATCAAGAAAGACACCAGGCGGGTGAGCTGCCCCCACCACACGCTCGGGGAAACTCTTTTATTGAATACACTTGGGGATACCTCACAAAGGAGAAAGTTTCATTTCATCAACATAACATAAGAGTAAAAGTTTTAGTGGATACACTGTAGCACCCAATCACAGTGTTTAATGGATACAAAGTAACCAATCAGCGCCTGCAGTCCAGTTAGTGGACTTCTGGTGTCGTTCTTTTGTTCCTGATACCTGTTTTACCTGGGTGATTTTCTTCGTTCCTGATACCTGCTTTCAGCCTACGTGAGGCCTGGCATGTATCGAAGACATTGCCTACGTGAGGTCTGGCATATGCCAAGACCATCTGAGGCTGATTCATTACTGCAGAGAGCTTCTTGCTTATCGGGAGTTCCGAAAAGAGAAACATGGAGACAATGACCACCTTCTAAAAGTAATGTTTACTTGCATGGATTCATTCAGTGGTGGGATTCAACCAGTGTAACAACCGGTTCACTGAGCGTGCGCTTCTTGCATGCATGGTGCATTTGAAAATATCTCAAAAACTTACCTTCTACTGCAGCCCTGGTGAGTAAATTAGCTGAGGCACAGCAAAGCCTATCAGCTGGGCTTCAAACAAAAGAAATATAGGACAGAACGGCGCAGGGGCAGGTGGGCGGGGCCAACTGATTGCTGGAACTACCAGTTCATCCAAATCGGTCTGTACCAGCTGTATCCCATCCCTGGATTCATTCTTTCATTCCTTTCTTTTAGCCATGTGAGGGTGAGGTTCTTCTGGTGGGCACCTGATTTGTGTCAGGTATGCAAACTTTGGTGGGAGTGAGAATTAAACAAGATTTGTAGTTTAGGAGAGGTGGATGAGTAAGCAGGAAGACTGGGCACTTCCTGCTTTCCATCCTTGGAAGACCTCCAAACTATATCTCATCCTCGTCCTCTCGCTCCAACACCAAAAGACAGAAGACACCATACTTTAGTGAAGGGGAGAAGAACTTCATGAATATAAGGGAGGAATAAGTGTCTAAGGGCCCTAGAGATTGATTTTCTCCAAGCTGCTCAGGGACAGTTGGAGAATTTCTAATCACTTGCTTCTGGCTATAAATTCACTTTCAGGCTAAGTTCCAGGCAGGGCTTTGGAGCGCTAAAGAAGTCAATAAGGAATAAGTTATAAATGTCTGGAACTGGAGTTCCTATTCTTTTATAGTTGTATAGATATCAGGGCCACCAACCGTGGCCAACTTTAAGACTTGTGGACTTCTATTCCCAGAATTCCCATGCTGGCTAAGGAATTCTGTCTATAGGATCACAAAGCAACATATGAGTTGATACAGCAAATGAAGATCACAGTTAGTTCAGCAGTAACTTGGTTAGAGAGAACGTATACACATATTACACTTACTGTCTTCATTAGCAATTAAAGTTATTTCTATATTTTTAAAACTGGTGTGATAAAACTGTAATTGTCAAAAAGTTGAGGAAAGACACAATGCCAGGCCCAAGCCCAAAGATGACCCAGCAAAAGCCAAACGAGTTCAACTCTTTGCTTACAGTTGGTAGACAGAATCTTGCCAGACTAAAGCTATGCTCTCCTAATCTGCTAAATACTGTATACCCCGAGAGATTCTAGGATATGACTGCCTTGAATTGCTTTGAAGGTTTAACAACAGGATACTGGACTGAAGGATAAAGATTTCAGTTTTATGTTCAATAGAGGTATAGCAACAAATTAATATGGTGGATCAATTCAACAATTCTCTCCCCACTTTTTTTTATAGATTACCAATGGCCTTAACACAACAACAGCTTCTGTGCTCCAATTTTCAATAGGTAAGTTTTTATGATGGCTTTAATTAAAAGGCATGAGAATTGCAACTCAAGTTTATTTAAATGTGTTATTGCGCTTTTGTATTTGTATCTTATCAATTCACTTAATGCTGTAATGTGTCTACGTTTACCTTCCTTTGGACAGTTATCTTTTAAACACTCCTTAGGTATTAATTTTTTTATATGCACTGCATCATATTAATTATTTTAACAGGCTGACAAAAGTGTTTGTATTTAAAGTATTGAACAACAATGGTACTTCATATATAGTCTTATCCAAAGAATTACAAAACATTTAAGCTGGTTAGACAAAAATGGAAATGCAAATTGCCTATACCAGGGGTTGGCAACCTTAAACACTCAAAGAGCGATTTGGACCTGTTTCCCACAGAAAAGAAAACACCGGGAACCACAAAACCTAGGTGGGCGTGACCAACTCAACGTCTCTCCCACCCAGTCACATCTTCCCCATCACCACGCCTACCCAGGTTTTGTAGCTCCTGATGTTTTCTTTTCTGTGGGAAATGGGTCTCCCCCCTCCCCCTCCCTCCCCCTCCCTCTCCCCCCCTCTCCTTCCCTCCCTCCCTCTAATTTCTGTTTTTTGAGTTTTCCCTTCTCAGGCCAGGCGAGGAGTGACTGGAAGGGGAAGGGGAGGGGAAGGGGTGGGGACAGCCAGTGGTGGGATCACCCAACAGGGAGCCACAGCAGAGGGCCCAAAGAGCCACATGCAGCTCCAGAGCTTCAGGTTGCTGACACCTGGCCTATACACTACAGCTTTCAAACAATAAAATGCATTTTTACGGGTCAAAACAAAAAGGCATGGATGAAAGATAGATGAATTAACCGAATAATAGAGTGGGGACTTTGAGGTCTTCTAGTCTAACTCCCTGTTCAAGCAGGAGAGCCTATATCATTTCAGACAAGTGGCTTACCAGTCTCTTCTTAAAAGCCGCCTACTTCTGAAAGCAACCCATTGCACTGATCAATTGTTCTGTCAGGAAATTTCTCCTTAGTTTTATAGGTCGCTTCATCAGTTTCCACCCATTGCTTCTTGTCCTGCCTTCAGCTGCTTTGGAGAATAGCTTGACTCCCTCTTCTTTGGGGCAGCCACTAAGATATTGGAACACTGCTATCATGTTACCCCCTACTCCTCCTTTTCATTAAACTAGACACACTCAATTCCTGGAAATGTTCTTCATTTGTTTCCATCCTTTGTGTTACTGGTTTCCGGTCTTGGAGAACAAGCGGTATTCATTTCATTTCTCCTCCTTTCTGTCTTCAAATTATTGGTCTTTAGTTTAGAACAACATACAAATGAGTTTTCCAATGAACAATTAATATTGTGAATTAACATGCATGCAAAATAGAAACATTGTAGGACTGGTCATGTTTGGTGAACTGCCACTATATAATGAGCACCGTGTTTCAGTTGGAGATACCAATTTATTTCTAAAAAGATGGATTGGTGCCCAAATTAAACACGTACCTTTAACTGAATGAATTATAATTGTCAATCTATAAGTAGAGAATGTTGATATTTTGTTTACTGGAGATTTGAGTTTTTATTCCATTTTACGCTCTGTTCTTTCTTTGGGATATCCAAATAGTACTGTATATTGTATAAGGGCCTTCTCAGTGGTGGCCTCTCCTTTATGGAACTTATTCAACTGGAGACATAGTTGGCCCTTATCTTGTTTCTTTTTGGAAGACCCTAAAAATTTGGTTTTATCAGCAGGCCTGGGAACTAGGAATGGAGTTCAACTGGCTGGTTTATTTGTGTTTTATTGCTATGGGAGGAGGTGAAAGGTTTTTTTAAAATGTGTTTTATTATAGGGTGGATTTTTTAAAAAAAAAATGTTGTTAAATCACCTAGAATCACCTCCATGTGAGTTATATAAATTTGCTCAATAAATAAAATATTCAAATAACCATGTATAATTTGCTATTATAATTTCAACATTTTTTCATCAAGATGTTAAACCCACTCGATGTCAAGGGTGTTCATAGCATACTTTTTCTGTTTTACTTTTACTTTTTCTAACCATATAGCTATGAAACGCAACCATTTTATCCTCAAATTATATAGACCAGCGATCCCCAATCTTTCCGACACCAAGGACCGGTTTGGTGGTAGCCAATTTTTCCACAGACTGGTGGGGAAGATGGTTTTGCGTGGAACCTCAATCCCTGTGCATGCACAGATGAAGCTTTCCTTGCATGGCCCAGTTCCTAACAGGCCACGGACTTGTACCAGTCCATAGCCTCAGGTCTACTGACCCAGCTCACAAATATGACAAACCCTCTGTAGGCAAACAACATTCCTTTATTAGGAGCACCAGCAGCCCCGGCAAAAAGTCTCTCTCTCACCGCAGGCTAACAACTTTGTCCAGCAGGGAGATGAGTAGTTGTCTGCCACATCTATTCATCTCCGCTCCCTGTCTTTTATCCCCAGAGCTAGGGTGGGGCTTCGCTAGCAGTGCTGGCTATTCCGTCCCAAGAACCAGCCCATAGATTTCCACTGCTCTCCTCTCTTCTGCCTTCGTGTGTCAGGCACTGGACCCAGCTGTTCCTCCTCTTCCTCATCAGCCACCTCCAGACCTGGGAAATGTTGACTCTCCATCTGAGGGCTGATGGATGGTCAGGGCTCCGCCTCTGTCTTTCTCTCTCTCTGCCAGCTCCATTCCCTCTTCCCCCTCAGAGCTCTCAGGTTGCCCTGAGGCTGACCCCACACCACCTCTTCCTCCTCTGATTCTGCCGGAGGGGCCGACAACCAACAGGCCATAACATCAGGGTTGGGGACCCCTGATAACTAGTTAAATCATATGTGAACTCTTCCAGATTTGTGACAAGAGTAAGCAATTTTTTTAAAAAAATACCTAAGTGGATCCTCAACACACAGAAAAAAACCCTGTTTTTGAGGAAATGAGGTGCCTGTCTGGGAAATTAACATTTGACTGTAGAGATAACTCAAGAATGAAGAAGCAATGTGGACGCGGAATTCTAGAAATGTACTTGTAAATTAAATTCTCATTTTTTAAACAACCAATTATCTCAGCTGAGTGTTTCTCAGTGGGATTGTGATTCTTTCAGTGGAGAAATTTATTGGAAATGAATACGATTAGATTAACCCCCTACTTTGAATTAAAATATAAAATTCAGAAGGTCCCAGAAATGTATTTTACGATTTTGTTTTACTTTGATTTGTTTTATTAATATTTTTAAAATAGGGTCTCAGATAAATAATAGCAGTGGCCTTTTAGCTGAGTTCTTACCTTCGTAGTGAATTCTACTGCGTATTTTTCTTGTTTCCATAATACCTAGCTGACAACAGTGATCTAACTGGGTTTTTTCATTTTTATTATTTTTCGTTTAGTTTTTTTTTTTTTTTTGCACAGTCAGTACTTCTGAACAGTCTTATAAAATTTCTACTCAAGCTGAGCATCCGCAGAAATAACTTCCATCAAAACCTATAGCCCTGGACTTAGGATTTCTACCTGAAGAAATCATAAATCTGATGAATTGTCCAAAAAAGAGAAGTAACCAAAGGATTATGTTAATTTATAGCCAAAAGCGGGTTCCACTGAGTTCTCACATTACGGTCAAAATAAATGAAAGCCAAAAAGAGTCCAAATTTATTTAGTATTAGATCTCCGTCTTGCATTTTTCCATGGTTTTCAGAGTAGTAGAGATTTCTTTCCCCAAACCTCATTTTATGCTTGCCACAATCCTCTAAGGTAAGCCAAAACTCATTGCAAAATACAGGTAGCCCGTGACATACAATTGGAACTAGAATTTCCATTGCTACATTTCAGTGCTTTAGAGCCCACTCTAAGCAGTTTACAGCCAGTTGCCCACAACAATCTGGGTCCTCATTTTACCAACCTTGGAAGGGTGGAAGGCTGAGTCAACCTCGAGCCAATCAAGATCGAACTGCTGGCAGTTGGCAGAATTAGCCTGCAGTGCTGCATTCTCACCACTGCGCCACCATTGCAGAGATAGCAATAGCACAGACTTATATTCCACTTCACAATGCTTTACAAAACCCTCTCTAAGTGGTTTACAGAGTCAGCCTATTGCCCCCAACAATCTGGGGCTTAGTTTTGCTGACCTCGGAAGGACGGAAGGCCTTGAGCTGGTCAGAATCGAACTGCCGAAACTGCTGGCAGCCGGCAGTCAGCAGCTTGCAACCCTGTGTTTTAACCACTGTGCCACCATGGCTCATGTAGATGATGTGACCTCAGGGTGCTGCAACCTTCATAAATACATGCCTATTGCTAAGAGCCCAAATTTTGATCACATGACTGTGGAGATGTAATGGCCATAAGTATATAGACTGGTAATGCCACTTTTTTTTCAAGCTGAAGTAACTGTAAATGGTTGCTAAATGAATGATTGTAAGTCAAGGACTACCTTTACTTTCTGAGCGTTGTGTTCAGTTCTGATTGCATGATTGTAGCTGCCATCTTAGCTTTTTTTAAAAAATATAGCCTGCAAATATCCCTGTAGCCAGATATCTATGTCAGCCCCTCACATGGATCCTGGGGTCTCAAAGGTGCTTTTTCAAAAGTTAACTAGACTTTCTTTATTTTTCCTGAAGAGGTTTCACTTCTCATCCAAGAAGCTTCTTCAGTTCTGAAGAAACTGTCAGTCTGTATTGAGCTCAACTGAAGAAGCTTCTTGGATGAGAAGCGAAATGTCTTCAAGGAAAAAACAAGAAAGTCCAGTTGCCTTTTTGAAAAAGCACCTTTGGAGACAATCATGACCTGGATGACTGAGAATGTCCATAGATATACAGTAAATCATTGTTGCTTTACACCAAGGATCTTCAAACTTGACAGCTTAAAGACTTGTGGACTTCAACCCAGAATTCCTGAGCTAACCTGACTGGAGGAGGAATTCTGGGAGTTGAAGTCTACAAGTCTTAAAGCTGTCAAGTTTGAAGACCCCTGCTTTACACTCTATAAAAAACATTTGCTTCCCTCAGTTCTGGTCATCATCTTCCTTGAGCATGATAAAGGATGGATTAAGGACTGAGCTGAAGATATGACTAAGGACAGAACCAGTAGACACCAGAAAAAAAGGAGAAATTCTCTACCCTGAGGAGTTTCACACAAGGAGGAAATAAAATGCTCACAGTGCTTGGTGAAGACTGGGGAATGAAACTGCTTCTTCAATAGAGATGAGTTTGTTTCTTCAATGCCAAGTGATAAACTCACTGGTCTAGAACAGGGGTCCCAATCTGAGGGCCACAGCCAGGGCTAGGATTCTACCGGTTTGGACCGGTTCTATAGAATCAGTTGTTATGATTCTGCGCAGTTCAGAGAACCGGCAAATTGTGCCCCTGGCTGCCCCGCCCCTCTCCTCCCCACCCAGTCAGTCCTTATTGCACTTGCGCAACATTGCGTGCATGCCCAACATAGTTGACTGCATTCTTCCCCACCCAGTCACTCCTTAAGGCATTTCTTTTTTTCCCCTCCTGACGATCAGCTGTTTCTATGATCAGCTGTGCTGGGATTCCCCTCACTTACTTACTGCTTCATCCAGGAGGCTTCCCTGAGGCCCAGGAAGACAAAACATGGAGGGGAGATGTAGCACTATCGGACCACGGCCTGTACGCATCCTGGCCGCGTGAGGCTGGCACACACACATGCAGCCCCACTCATGCAAGTGGAGGGTGCATACGCCTTCCCCTCACACAAACCTATCCCTTCTCCCCCCCTCCTTCACCCCACACCAGGCCACTAGCTGGAAAGGTTGCAGAAATTAGTCTAGAAGCAAGTATTTGGAGTCAACTTGACCGATCATCTGTTGTTTAGGCTCTGTTGCTTGCTGTTGGCTCATCAAAGCGTCCTAGCAACAGATTGTCCTTTGAAACCTGTGGGCAACAGCTGAATTCTCCCCCCATCATGCTCTTTCACTGCCAAAATGCCCCACCCCCCCACCCCAATATGAATCGAGTAATCTGGTTTGGAGAAATGGATAATGGATTTAAACCAGTGAGAAAATGGCCCACATTGCCTCTTAAATCCAAAAGCTTCTTAGATGCTGAACTGGAAAGGATAACTTCCCTGAAACAATTTTACTAAATGTGTTTTAGGTGCTCCCGGGTTCTTTCAAAGACAGAACATCAGCAATACTATGCTGTTGTTGTTGATTGATATCTGATAGAAGTGGTGATCAGCTATTTCAGCTAATTAATTTAGATGCACTTGTAATATGAAATCGTTAAACTTAAAGTACAGGTATTCTATAATATACAGACTTCTGCATATTCAAAGTATGATCTTCCTTCCAACCTTCCTTCCTTCCCTCCTTCCCTCCCTCCTCCCTTCTTCTCTCTCCTTTCTTCATTCCTTCCCTCCCTCCTCCCTTCCTCTCTCTCTTTCCTTCATTCCTTCCCTTCCTTTTCCTTTCTTCCTTTCCTCCCTCCCTCCTCCCTCCCACACTCTCTCCTCCCTCCCTTCTTTCTTTCTTTCTTGCCTTCCCTCCTTCTCAAATCCAGAAAGAGGTTCCATCTTGTGTTAATGTCAGATAATTTCCCATCTCCCTTTTCATATAGGTTGTGTGCTCAGACATGCTATCATGTGCAATGGGATTGCTACTAATTAAGATATTTAAAAGTAGTACCTTTGGGAACATTCCAGTCAAAAATTTTAATTGCACAGTTTAGGATTGAAAACAGCCACTTGAGAGCTCTAAAGCTTCACTGCCATTAAATATTAGTCTGGTTCATTAGTTAAATTATCTTTGTCCCAAAGGTGCTTTTTCAAGAGGCAATTGGACTTTCTTGTTATTCTTTGAAGATGTTTCGCTTCTTATCCAAGAAGCTTCTTCATCTCTGTTCTGTTCTGTTCCATTCCATATTTTCTATTCCATTCTATTCCACATTTTCTATTCTATTCTGTTCCATTCCATTCTATTCCATGCCATTCTATATTTTCTATTCTATTCCATTCCATTCCATTCCTATTTCTATTCTACTGCATTCCACTTTACTCCATTCCATTCCGTTCCGTATTTTCTATTCTATTCTATTCTATTCTATTCTATTCTATTCTATTCTATTCTATTCTATTCTATTCTATTCTATTCTATTCTATTCTACTCTACTCTACTCTACTCTACTCTACTCTACTCTACTCTACTCTCTACTCTACTCTACTCTACTCTACTCTACTCTACTCTACTCCACTCCACTCCACTCCACTCCACTCCACTCCACTCCACTCCACTCCATTCCATTCTACTCCATTAAAAACTCATCCCATCTCATCTCATGGCTAACTTGTAGAATAACACAGGCCACTATATTAATGGCAGAAGTACTTGTTCACGAAGAGAGAAAGCCAGTGGGGATTTGTTGAATTGAATTCAATTTCCCCATATGAAAACTCTCGGATATGTAAATTGTACAATTATGCAAAAGGCTCCTGTTTGTTCAAATTGCGTAACCAAGATCTGTTTCTCTTGGAGACCAGTGTAGAAGGTGGCGAGTCTGTTGGTTTCAATCCACTGAATCACTTGTGGTGGGTTTTGAAGGATTTTCTTGAGGCTCACAGCATTACAGCACAGCCAGTAGTCAAGAACATAACATTACAATGACATCCTGCTTATCTGGGTAAAACACCAGCCTCTGTTTGATAGTGTGGATTCTTTCCATACCTGTGGGGTAGGCCAAGACAATTCACCGATGACACTTTAATTAAATATCTTTGCCTGTTATCTTAAAAAGCATTCACGTACTTGGAAATATAAGCTTCACCGAGGTTAGCAAAATATGGAAACAATCCATCTGCAATTCCTTGGAGGAAAATCCGTCCTTTAACTTGATGTTTGCCCAGGTATTCAAAATGAATGACCATTCCAGATAATATTCCTTTATGCTGGTGTTATTTGTTTGTTTGTTTATATAGAAATAGCAAGATTAGCAGGAAAACAGTATTGGGCTAAAGCAATCCAAAGTAAGCTTAGTAAGATTCTTAAACCAAATACAGTGGTACTGTGATGACCCAGGGTCTGGTACAAAAGCAACAAAGTCACAAAAATAGATAAAGTCCCTTTAATTTCTCCAACTTGTGCCCCAATGTCCATTTATCATCGGCTGGAGAAAAACCTCTCCCAAGAAAAGTCTTTAAAGGGAAGAAATTCAGTCCAAAGCCAAAGTACATATAAATTATAAATAAAAATCAACACAAACCATGCTGCAACAATTAATGAGACAAGGCAGGATAAGGAATTCCAGACTTCAAAAGATAACAAACCACACACAGTTGAGAGGATGCCAGAACCCAGATAAGCCTCGACAAACAAATATAATTCACGCTTTGCTTCCAGCAACGTGCTGTGCGCAAACACCCTCTTTAAATCCTGTTTTCCCAGCTGCAGGTAATGAAGGGAATCAGGGCCCTTTTCTCCCCCGTAACCCACATAACTCATGTTGCTCTCTTCTCTGTTCCTCCTTGCGTGCCCTAGGATGAAGAGGGGGTAGTCCTGGGTCTTCCTCTGAATGCCCAGCCGGATTGTGCCCTTCCCCAGTTTCCTCCACAGCCACTGGAGCCACACTCCCACTCCCTGTCAACTCCTCAACCTCCCCCTCAGAATCAGATTCCAACAGGGGCATGACAGGTACCTCAGTACTCAAGGTTCTAGGAGGCGCGATGAGTACCAAAAACAATGAGTAACAAACAATTTTTCCCCATAAGGAATAATGTAGTGAGTCACAAGGAGGCCAACCCTGACAAGTTCTATCTTGTGAGTCAAGTACCAAACAAATGATGAGTACCAGGGCAAAATTTTCACTTCAAAGCAGTTGAGAACTGAGGTATTACTGGAATAATACATTACTGGTATTACAGGGAATTGCACAGCGGTGTTCAAATGGTGTCAGAGATGCTGACAAGAACTTGTGGTTTTATATAAATAAATATATTTACAGTAACTAAGAGAGGCAAACAGGAGCATAGTCAGGTAAATTAAAAGAGAGAGGGAAAAAAGGTGAGAAATAAGGAAACTCTCCCTTTTCTCTTACAGCAACCTATCACAGCTCAGATTGCCTTGTAGTGGCTAACTCTCTTTATCCAATTAGTTGTAACTGTGGGTTCTTACTTGTGGTCCAATCCTTCACTGCTCCAGCTATTACATTTTAAATATCTTAACACACTGTACCAGCAAACCAAAATCTAATGATATTTGAAACACCGTCCCTCCAAGAAGTCACTGACTGAGCTGGACATATTGCTGTAAATAATTTTATACAATCAGGAGAATAAATAACAAAGCTTTTTGTTGTTGTTCTAAGGTTTATGCACCTAGACGTTAAAATAAGCTCTCATTTTCTTTGTTTAAAAAGTATTTTAATTGATTTCATAAATGTTGCCTCTCAAAAAGTTTTGAATAGGAACTTTCATCAGAATATGATCCTAGGCTCTCTTCTGGATTAGGCAATGTGGTTTAGGCAACCACAGGTAATATAATTGCAGGATTTTACAGGTATTTGTGGGAAAACTCTAAAAAGCCATCCTCATTTCCCAACTAAAGTTCTTCTTCTTAAATAAAATCAGGGTTTACCTGAATTTAGTTGTGTAAACTCCCAAGAAGGCAACTTTCACTAGTTATTCTGATAAGTTTATGTTGTTTGTATAAAATAGATTCCTTTACAAATAAATGCTGCCTGAACAAGACAAATCATATTTTAAACAATTTTACTCTCCAGTAGTCAAGTATACATTGAAAGCTACTCAGTTTGGAAAGATGTTTTTAGGGTTTGGATTTCCTGTGTATTTGAAATGACAACAGATGTCATCCAATTAAGGAGATGTTCTACCAATAAAGAAAAAAATTGTATATAACTATTTTTCTTTTAAAAAAAAAGGTTAGCGGCAGTTGTTTGTCAAATTATTTTTAAGAACTTAATTGGGAACGCAATGTACATACCCTTGTTGATGCAACATTAATTAAACACAGTGCTATTGTTTTGTTAGCTGCACAAAGATGTTAAGGCATATTGTACATGCTGGTAAGAGGTGGAATATTTTATTTTTAACTTCATTAAAATTTTCCTTTTTAAATAAGATGATAAATAAGGAGAGAGAGAAAAGGAAAAAAGGGTGTTATAACACTTTCTGGTGTCTTTCCAGAAATTTATTTTTAGATCTACGAATAATTATTTGCTAGAATTAAGCAAAAGTTATTTCTTTTCATCTGTACTATTTTGCAACCAATTCACTGAATATTTTCTATAGAATATAATAATAAATATCTTTATACGCATGATCCCATAATATTTCACGAACAAGGACATTCTTGTATCTTTTTAAATATTGCCATGGAAAATATTTGGAGTCATTTAGTATAGTATTAGGAGCATCAATTTTATGAAGGAGCTCATACTGTGTTTATCTTCAAAACAACAGCTTAACTGAGAAATTATAGAATATGTTTTTTAAAATAAATGTTATTAATTTTCTATTAATTACATTTCTTAGTGCTTAATAAACATAATGACATCTGGATATTTAATTTGCTCATTCCATTCTTGCTCTCCACCCCTTTTTTCCAACCACTGGTAAAATAAATTACATGTTTGATAATATTCTGTGTCTTCTTTCTATTTGATTTTCAATGTAAGTCTATTCATTTCTGCACAAGTATCTCCTTAATTATCTCTTCATCTTGCCGTGTTTCTTCATCTTTCCAATATTGTGAGAAGATAATCCTCACTGCTGTTAAGACATGTAATACTAAATGCATACTTTTCTTGTCAATTTTTTCTGATATCATCCCTAATTAAAAACAGTTCAGGTTTAAAATCTACATATTTCTCTGTTAACTTTTCTAGCCACCTGTGTATCTTTGTCCAATTTTTTTTTAGAACAAGCCCACCACATATGATAAAATGTGCCCATCTTTTGATCACATTTCCAATTTAGAATACAAATTATGTTGTGTTTGGCAAAATGCTCATATCCTTTCTCTACTATTTTACGTAGAATATTACAAATGTGGCATATTTCTCTACCTTGTATGTTGCAATAGGGAATCACACGGCATCGCATTTGATTCCAAAGGAAAATTATGCCTACTATAACCCAGCAGAGACTTTTTATGAGGTTAGGGAAAACCTTTGAAAAAAAAAAAAAGGTTTTCCAGCACAAGTACAAAACATTCCTTTTTAAAGGGTTAAAATAACCGTGTCCTTTACAAGGTTTATAGGGCTGCTTTGGAAGGTGTGTCAGCTGTCTCTAATTACACAGCCACCTCTCAGGGGATGTGGCTGGGGTTTTCCTTTATTGGAAAATTTAAATTCATCAAATATAGATTTATGGTGGAATCACCATCTGGTCTAACTCCTTAACCTACAGCACAGAAGGGCTCCTATTTTTTGACTTATGTCGAGAGGTTATCTTGATTCTTTCAGAATGCAGATTTCTTTTCCCAGTATAATTCTCCTGATTAATAAGCCATTTTCTGAGGGAGACATTTTGTCTGCTTAATAAGAGGTGACATGATAGCAAGTGTTCCAGTATTTGAGGGGTTGCCACAAAGAAGAGGGAATCAAGCTATTTTCCAAAGCACCTGAAGACAGAACTGGAAGAAACAGATGGAAACTAATCAAGGAGAGAACCAAACTAGAAATAAGGGGAAATTTCCTGACAGTTGAGAACAATTAACCAGTGGACTGGCTTCCCTTCAAAAGCTGTGGGTGCTCCAATACTGGAGGTTTTTAAGAAGAGATTGGACAATCATTTGTCTGAAATGGTCTAGGGTTTCCTGCCTGAGCAGGGGTTGGACTAGAAGACCTCCAAGGTCTCTTCCAACTCTGTTATTCTGTTATAATGGAATCTCATCTCAATTCCCATTTTCCAATATGCCCATGTACTGTATCTCTATTTCTAAGAACTACCTTCTGTTTGGTGTGGGTTTTCAAATACCTGTGTATCTACCCAAGGGACTGCTCCATTATATATAAACCATAATAATGCACATATATTTGATCCTTCTGCTTCCTGGAGCCCCTTAGGATTTCTCACAAATCTACAATCTTGATTATTATTATTATTTTTTTATGTTGGGTTTGCACTAAGTCTCACAACAGACATTCATTTAATAAGAATTGGAACTCTTGCTATTGAAGAACATATTTTTCCTGAAGCTGGAGTCTAATTTTTTTGACTTATTTCCCCACTCACTTTGAGATGACGTTTCAATCTTGAGGCATCTCCACAATGTCCTTTGTTTTTGTTTTAAAGGAAGGAGTGGAGGGTGGGGGGACTTTTGAGGGAATAATTTTCGCTTTCGAAGGATTTCATTTCAACTTTTGAAGCTTTGCTGTTGGAAAGGCTTCCTTTAAATTATGCCCTGGAGTTGGCTTCAGACAGCAAGATGCAATGCAAACTGGCCTACTCTTAGGACGATGATGCTATATGCTGCTTAAGAGGAAGTGAAAGAGGAGAAAGAGGAAAATCTCTCTTTTAAAGAATGACTGAACCTAAGCAGGAAAATCCACATTTTGGATACTCCACATTTTGGATAGAGAAATATTGGGAGTTTTGCAGCAGTAATTCAGCGCCAGAAAAATAAATCCAGATGGCTGATGCTTCATTTAACATCTTTATTAACATAAGTAGATTTTACAAACCAGTTGTAGATTTCTCCAACATGGAGCAAACTCAAACAGAAACATGTTGCAAGTTCAGAGCAGAGCTCTAGTTTTCAGCAAGCAAGCAAGTTAGTTTCATCTTCAATAGACAGGTAGCTGCAGAGTTGCAGAACTTAACATAGAGCCACGCCTAGGCTACTTTTAGTTTCAGTTTCCAAACTATCCTCATTGGCTGATTTAGTTGCTATGCCTATTCATTGGCTGACCTTGTTACCATGCTCTATTCCAGTTCATGAATATACTCTGACAAGAAGACCATTGGCTTGAAAGAAGGGTGAAAGAATCCATCTATGTTAGAATCGAATGCCTCTCCCGCAGTAGGGAGGGAGGAAAATGGCACCACTTATCTCCTGTCAACAATGAAGTCCTTTCAGCAGTTCCAAGAAGATTTCACAAACAATTGCACCTTGTTGTTGGGGGCCCAGATAAACCCCCAAAGGACCTCAACAACTCTCAGAGAGAGTGCTAACAACCAGATGACTACAAAGAAAGTCATCTGGCCATCCACCCCACCAACCCCATCCTATCAAAACCTATCCTTCCATCCCCCCACCATCAGAGTTGACAAAGCTTCTTGGATGAGAAGTGAAACCAGAGGTGGTCTTCAGCAGGTTCTGACCAGTTCTGGAGAACTGGTAGCAGAAATTTTAAGTAGTCCGGAGAACCGGCAAATACCGCCTCTGACTGGCTCTGCCCCCATCTCTTCTCTGCCTCCCGAGTCCCAACTGATCAGCTGGGTCTTCTTTTGTTGCCCTGCACAGGAGAATGGAGCTGGAAAGGAGGTTAGTGGGGTGGGGAGGGAATGGGATTTTGCAGTATCCTTCCCCTAGAGTGGGGTGGGAATCAGGGGTGGGATTCAAACATTTTTACTACCGGTTCTGTGGCTTAGTGGGCATGGCAGGGGAAGGATACTGTCAAATCTCCATTCCTGCCCCACTCCTGTGGGAAGGTTACTGCAAAATCCCATTTCCTCCCCACCCCACTAACCTGCTTTCCAGTTCTGTTCTCCTGTGCAGGGCAACCAAAGGAGACCCAGCCAATCAGCTGGAACTCAATGGGAGGCAGAGAACAGATTGGGGGCGGGGCCAGTCAGAGGTGGGATTGGCCGGTTCTCTGGACTACTCAAAATTTCCGCTACTGGTTCTCCAGAACTGGTCAGAACTTACTGAAGACCACCCTGGTGGGAATGGAGATTTTACAGTATCCTTCCTCTGCCATGCCAACCAAGCCACATCCACAGAACTGGTAGTAATTTTTTTTGAATCCCACCACTGAGTGAAACATTTTCTTCCTCAAGGAAAAAACAGTCCAGTTGCCTTTTGAAGGGAAAAAAGCATCTTTGAGATAACTATGACCTGGCTGACTGAGAATCTTCACAAACATTAAACAGGAAAAAGGCCAGAACGTGACAGAATCACTACCAATATTTATGGAAATCTTGATCGAAGCATAAATTGAGCAGGTTGCTGGAAGTAAAAGAATGTAGAACTTTAGTAAAAAGCGTACTGAGAGAGATGGAACTTTGAAATTCAGTTTATCAGGGGAGAAGAAAAATCAGCGTCATCACCACATTACTCAAACTGAAACAGAGACTGAGTAGAAAAATTGGTGTTCACAAATACATCTGACAAACTCAGTTGCGCCAATGGAATCCAGTCGTAATTAATCCTTGATCCTCACAGTCTCATTATTCTGAGTCTCAATTGCATCGATGAAAGCATATTCTATCCATGGCTGTTTATTATGGTCCTGCTTTGAGTTTTTCCTCAGTCCTCTTGTGGGATCTGCCGGCTTTTAATTCTGGTTATTTATTGACGGGGAATTAAAAAGAAAAAAAGCTTGGTTCATTAATTTGGATTAGAGCATTATAGGCCTGGCTGCTCAAAAGTCTCTTAAGGCGATGGGCTGCCCATTGGTGCTCATTATGGAATAATAGCTTAATTAAAAGGGCTTGGCGTGGAAGAGATAACATGCCTGAGCATGGTCCCTGGTCCCCCGGGGCAAAGGGCTGAGAAGGTGCACTCAGGCATGAACTTGCTTCTGGATTCAATCTTGTAATAATTAGAAACATACAAGGAAGAGGCTAAGCCACGAGGAACAATCAGGAACATGGTTCCCAGCATTTCAATGCTTACTCGATGTCAGACTGGCCGTTCAGCAGGTTCATGGACTTCAGAAGACATCCTAAATACCTGTAAAGGAGGGGAAGGCTAGAATAAATATCTGGAGGATGAAGCCAACGTTGTGGTCTTCAGCCTTGAAAGGAGATTTGGTAGCAAAATCTTGGGCTGGATGTTCTGACCTAGGCTTCACAAAATCACAAAGCAGACACCTCATCTCTTTTTATTAGGCTAATGTGAATTCCTATCATTCACATCCAGCAAAGTCCCGGCAAACAGTCTTTCAAGGGTGAAGTGAGTGATACCTTATCAAGCTTGGAGAGCTGCCAGGCTGATAGCCTCCAAGCGCAACGCTGTACAAGAAAATACTTGGCAAAAAGTCTCTGAGAGTCACAAACAAATCTTCACACTAATTAAACAAACTAATTGTCTCCTGTAAACACCCCTCCCCTTTCGCGCTTCTTTTATTCCTAATGGGAAGGGCCATTCATTGTCCACCTGTTCCCTTGCTTCCGAGTCAATCCTTGTTCCTTAACTGTCCCTTCTCCTGGCAGCTCTGTGCATGCACACATAGGGAACAGGCTCCAGCTGTTCTTCTGCCACACTGATCTCTGACTCTGAAGGCATCTGATAACTGATGGATGACTCTGGTCCCATCTCTGCCTCCGACGCAGAACCCTCACCTGAGCCTTCCCCAGACTCCAAGACTGGCCCATGTTCCTCCCCAACCTCCTCACTATCCGATTCTGCCGCCAGCTCTGCTGGCCACTGATGGGCCACAGCACTGGCCTTGACCTGCAGCATTATGAATAAGTAGCAAGGGTTGTAAAACTATGATCATTTTCTTTTCTATGCCTTAAAGCTGACTCCTGTCTCTTGCAGAGGCAGATATGCTTAGCAGTTAATACATGCTAGGAAGGGAAAATATGACACAGTATATTAGACCTGCTATCAGTGATACACTTCCTATACCATACTGTTCTCTGGGAGACGAATAAGTTGACTCTACTTCGTTGTGAGAGTTTACGAGTAGTTATCAACTTACGACAGTCACAATGGTGCTGAAAAATATGACTTACAACAGGCCCTTGCATTTATAACCACTGTAACATCCCCATGATCACATGATCAACATTCAGATGTTGGCAACCAGCATGTATGTATGATGGTTGCAGTGTCCCAGTGTTATACGATCACTATTTGCAATTTTCTAGCCAGCTTTCAAGAAGCAAAGCCAACCAGGAAAGCCAGATTTGCTTAACAACCATGTAAATTAGCAACAGCAACAACACTTATATACTGTTTCACAGTTTTTTCAGCCCTCTCTAAGTGGTTTGCAGAGTCGGCATATTTGCACCTCAAACAATCTGGGTCATCATTTTATCGACCACGAAAGGATGGAAGGATGAGTCAACCATGAGCCGGTCAGGATCGAACTCCTACCATTTGGCAGAGTTAGCCTGCAATACTGCATTCTAACCACTACGCCACCACGGCTCTTTGCTTAATGACCACAATAAAAATAGTTGTAAAATTGGGCGCACATCAATTAACCACTGTGGGTAGTGCAGAAATTCTGGTGACAATTATAGTCATAATCAAGGACTACCTTTATAACTAAGATCATCCAACGGTTACGATATCAGTTTTTTCCTTTATGCTTTAAGGATCCCTGTCACGTATTGCCGTTTTTCACTTCGTACCTTGGCAAGTATGGCACGTGGCACTTCATTTTTGCTATACCATGCCTTGTGTGTGCATTTTGAATAAGGGAGTGTTTAGTAATTTATCATACCCTCTCCTGGGAAATCTATTGCAAATTATCCTGGTCTGCTGTGATTTATCTTCCCTAAGTTATTCCTAACTCAGGGAGCATGCATTATTATGCTTTTTCCGCCAACAACAGAGCACAGCAAAACTTACCATCCATCAAAAAATAAAATAAAGTTGAAATATGGAAAATTAAGAATGGTGGCAAGGACTCTCTCAGAAGAGAATGTCGAAAGGATAATGTATCACTTAACAGGGCTATAAATACTTCTGCTGTTATTTTTCTCCACAGGGTCAGGTTCGTGCCGTTTTAGTTACTCCGATCCAGACATAATTGTCTCCTATTCGAAGAATAATTCAGAAGATTGGATTCAACTGGAGAAAATTAGGTTTGTTATAACTCTTTCTCGGCACTACTTTTTTTCCTGCAATGTTTTGGCTGCTGGATGTTTTATTTCAGTATTGAATTTTGCTTTGTTGTTGTTTTTTAAGAAGCCTGTTGTCTATGTTTTCATATGGTAAATTAAAAATAATACATCTAAAATAAGACAAATAGAGATTTGAATTTTTTAAAAGACTATATTAGAGGGACAGTTTAGATATATTTGTTTATATTTCTCTGACTCTGGCTTGCAAAGGGCTAAAAACATGCAAATGAATCAACAATAAACACAGAGAGACACCCCACAAAACAGAAAAATTGAAGCCAAGCCACAAATATATTCCAATTCCAAAACCTTTACCACAGGGGTGTTAAACTTGCTACCTCTAAACAAGAATCCGAACTACTAACGGTCAAGGCAGATAAAATAAGAGTCAACAGAATTCAAGGAGGGCTAGAGTTGGATCTCTTGAAGGAACTCAAGAATGATGACATGTTTGACCCCTCCCTCGGGCTCCTACATCTCCCCCCACAACACCCTCTGGAACCAGATCTGGAGGAAGGAGAAAAACCTTTGTAACACCCTTGAAACAGTGGTTACAGGCATCAAAGGCTGCTGAAAGATCCAGAAAGCTAAGATGGATGGATCACTCTCCACTCTGGTCTTGCTGGAAATCTTCTACTGATGTAGCCAATGATGTCTTAGTTCTATATCCTAATGGTCTGAATCCTAATGGAAAGGGCTCCAGATAATCTGTTTCCTGTAGAGCTTTTGTCAAACCAAATTCCTTCTCAACAACTTTCCCAAAAAAGGGAAAAGCTGCACACTGAATCCCACAATGGCTTCTTGAGAAACCAACAACCTACTTCAAGAGCAAGACTGCCCCCTTACTATGATCCAGCCACACATCACAATTTGGGCAGCTTCAACCAATCAGAAAGGACATGGATCTAATATGCACTTACACTCCCTCCCCCCAAAAACATATCAATTGCCTCAGGACCAACAGATGGGAGCTTCTCTGTGGTAACCACATTAAACCAGGATTCAATCAACTTCAGAAGACTGGTAAAAAGATTAAGATCAAGGAATGGATAGTGTAATGCTAGTTCTATTAACCCACTTAATTTTCAGCTGGGTTTCCTTAAGTTTGAATCAACAGCTGTCGCTTAAGAGTATAACTCCTACTGTTAAATAATGACTTGTACCAAAGAAGGGCAACATTTTGAAAAAGGATTAGACATCACACTTATGGAGCTTAGTTGGATTTTAGGGAGAAATGTTGAATGATTGTTATTTAATTCTTATTTTAGGACTTAGACATTTCATATGTTTCCAATCTTGAAAAACCAAAAACCCTGATGTCAGTTTTCACCAATCATTTGAGTTTGCAAAAAAGGAGGAATCAAGATGGGTGCCGCAGGTTGCTGATGCCACTTTTCCCCTTAGAACAGTGGCCCCCAACCTTTTTTGTGCCACGGCCCGGTACCGGCATCACAAAATGATCCGCAGCCCGGTACTGGCATCACCATGCATGACAAGGCAAGGCGAGCCGGGGACCGGCCAGCCAGCCATCCCCCGCTTCTCCCCGCCACCTTCAACTCCTCCTTTGTACCTTTTTTGTGCTTTTTTGTGCTTTCTTAATCTCCTCCGCCATCGGGACAGCTCTTCGTTCGAAGCGCCCCCCCTTCGATGAAACTAAGGAGCGAGGATTCCTTCAGGACCCAAACGCCGCTTTCCAACCGGAAAAGCTCACCCGGAAGCACTTTCTCGTCGAAACAAGATGGCGGCACCCAGCAAACTTGCAGCCCAGTAGAAAATGATCCACGGACCGGTACCGGTCCGGGGCCCGATGGTTGGGGACCCCTGCCTTAGAAGACCTATTTTTGAACTACAATTTAAGCATCTCTGTGATTCAGGCAAAGGGATGAATAAAACATTGATCGTTCATCAGTTCAAGACTTCAGAATTTCTTGATTCAGAATCATTGGGATATGAGCAGATATTTCCTGTTTCCTTGTTGCATATTTCCTTAGTCAGGGGTGTCCATATCTTGGCAATTTAACATGTGTGGACTTCAATTCTCAGAATTCCCACGCTGGCTGAGGAATTATGAGAGTTGAAGTGTCCACAAGTCCAAAAAGTTGCCAAGGTTGGAGACTTCTGTTTAGATCAAGCAAAAGTTGTGGAAAGAACAAAAAATTGATCTTCCTCTTCTGAAGAAGAATAAGAAACCATAATCGTGGCAAAAACTTGGTTTCTCAGACAGTAAAATGCCATTCTTGGACTGACTATTTCTTCACCCTCTTCCACTTCCTTGTTCATCTCTGGGGCTCTGACAGCTCAAATGATTTCTATGTGACTTGCAAGATTCTTTCCTGCAGAATTTATTTAGCTCAGGTCAAGCTTCACGTTTCATAGTTCTAAGCTAAATACAGGTAGTCCTCAACTTACAACCATTTTGTTTAGTGTTTGAAGTTACAAGGGCATGGAAAAAAGCGACCCGTGATCATTTTTCTCACTTACACCATTGTAGCATTCCCATGGTCACGTGATCGAAATTTGGACACTCGGCAACTGGCATGAACTTATTCTGTGTCTCAGGGTTGTGTGATTACCCTTTTGCGACCTTCTGACAAGCAAAATCAACAGAGAAGCCAGATTCACTGAACAACAGTGTTACTAACTGAACAACTTCAGTGATTCACTTAACAACTGTGGCCAGAAAAGTCATAAAATGGGGCAAAATCACTTAACAACTGTCTCACTTAGCAACAAAAATAATTTCGGTCATAACTTGAGGACTACCTGTATAAAATGCTTGGTATTTGCAAATTACTTTTAAGATACCGTTTCAGCCAAATGCAATTTTGTTTTAATTTCAACAAATATTGCAAGATTAACTCGTGGAGTGGTGCAGTGACCTGGAGGTAGACCTCTTGTCTCACAACCAGGAGGCTGAGCTCGATCCTAGGTAGGGGCAGATATTTCTCTCTCTGGGCACACTGAGAATATATCTGCTGGGGAAGAAAAACAACTCCACACTGGCAACGGGAAAGGCATCTGGCCTGTAAATACTCAGCTCCATTCAGTTGCCCAGACTCCATCCTGCAAGGGAATATGGAGTCGATAAAAGGAGGAGGAGGAGGAGGAGGAGGATTACAAGATTGACATTGCCTAGAATTGAACAGTTTGATTGAAAGACAGGATTTCTTGAGTATCATATTATGAATTTTGCTTACTTGCCCTGGGCTATGTAACTAAATAGTAATAATAATAATATTCATTTTGCCTACTTGTGTCATACAGAGCTCCTTCTAATGTCAGCACCATCATCCACATTCTGTATCTCCCCGAAGAAGCCAAAGGAGAAAATATTCAATTTCAGTGGAAGCAGGAATATGTACATGTGGGTGAAGTGTACGAATCCTGCTGGGCGTTGGACAATATCTTGATCATCAATGCAGCTCACAGACAAATCGTTTTAGAAGACAACCTTGATCCTGTGGATACGGGAAACTGGCTGTTTTTCCCTGGAGCCACGATTAAGGTTTGCTTAATTTTGATTTCTAATTTGCAATTAGTTGACTCCCCGAAGTATTTGCTTCTCTCCTGAGCAATAAACTCTACTTGAGATGAAACCCAAAAAAGGAAAGAGGTATGTATCCTCTAATTATTACGTTTTTACCACCCATCACCACATAACATACGTTTATGTGTCGCGTATGGAGTTATCAAATGAAAATTTAATCTATAGAAGAATACACAAGCCCTGCAGGTAGTCCTTGACTTACAACTCTGTTAGAAAAGCATCTTTGAGAGGGTTTAAGCCTTTATGCAGTTTTAGTCTTGTATCCTGACTCATGAATAGTTATACCTAGTAATTTCCATTTCTTTTCCACCTCGCAAGATTCGTTTTTTCTCACCATGTACATGTATACATCCGAACTAGACTATTGTTGTTTCCCTCTGTCATAGAATAGATGTGGGTATATGCGTATGTATGTATGTGTGTGTGTGTGTGTGTGTGTATTTATTTATTTATTTAGTCATGTTTATGTGGTTATATTGCAAGTGGTGATCCTTTGAAACCTGTATGCAATGAAATTTTATTTTGATGTATGCCAATTAGTGTACATTCAAAGTGAAAGTAAAGTTATTCTTTCTTTCTTTCTATCCTATCTATCTATCTATCTATCTATCTATCTATCTATCTATCTATCTATCTATCTACTATCTATCATCTATATCTATCCTATTATCTATATCTATACTATCTATTTATCGATTATCTACTATTTATCTTATGTATCTATCTATCTAGCATCTATCTAGTATCTATCTCCATCTACTCTCTATCTACTGTCTAGATGTCTATCATCTATATCTATACTACCTACCTATCTGTCTGTCTATCTACATGCTTATCATCTATCTATCTATCTATCTATCTATCTATCTATCTATCTATCTATCTATCTATCTATCTATCTATCTATTCTATTTACTCTCTACCTACCTACCTATCTTCTATCTATCTAGTATCTTAGTATATATCTATCTAGTATTTATCTATCTATCCATCTATCTACCTACTGCCTATCTACCTACTGTCTGTCTGTCTGTCTATTTATCTATCTATCTACCTACCTATCATCTATCATCTGTAAAATGATAAAGATGTGTTTCCTTTGAAGTATACTTGATTGTGTATTTTTTAAAAACCATATACATAGGGCTTTATAAAGATTCCTTACTGACACTGATCATATTTTTGGCAAGTTGGAGATCATAGATGTTTCCTATAATACAACCAATATGGGATTTTTGTTCCTCTATAAAACATTTTTATAGTGTGGTGTCTGAATTGTTGTCTTCAACAACAATATACTTTTGAAATATTCCTAAATTGCTGATACAAAGATCTAAATCTGTGTTGAAATATTTGGCACGCAATCCGGAAATGCCACTTTGCCGGCCGCGCCTATTCCTATCATTACGACGGCTAAATTCTTTTCTAATATCTTTTATTTTACAGTGCCTTTTTTCCTCCCTACTCACATTGTTCTATGGAGCAATCTTTCTTAATGGAATATACATGTATAATTGGAAACCCTTTACGCTGTTCAGTTGATCTACTCTTGTTCCACTGTTGCGTGCATCTCCAATTAAGGCTTACATCAAAAGTGGGTGAATTAGAGATTAAATGTGGACTGAAGTTCCCATAAAAAGCTTGTCGATATTCCCTTTCAAAACCAACAGAGTGTAAAGTATCTATCTGTCAGGGCAATGCATTAGTTGATTAACCTTTCGTCTCTCTCTCTCTTTCTCTCTCTCTCTCTCTCTCTCTCCCTGTGTGTGTGTCTCTGCATAGAATTTTAGAAGGTAAATTAAATTTGTCAAACTAATCCCCATCTGGCATTTATTCCCATTACACTTCATGCCGTATGGGGCTAGGCATGCATTTTTGAAAACAGAAACCATACAGTCTATTATTATTATTATACAATGTAATATATATTATATTTCTAACCATGAAAACCAGCTCAGTGACTTTGGGCCAGTCACTCTTTCTTCCAGTCTAACCCACCTCATTGGGCTGTTGTTCTGGGTAAAGTAAGAGGAGGAAGCTGTGTTTGATATGTTTGTCACCTTGAGTTAACAGAACAGCAAAGTTGGAAGGGACCTTGGAGGTCTTCTAGTCTAACCCCCTGCTCAAGCAGGAGACCCTGGGAGACCATTTCAGACAAATGTGTGATGACCCAAAGGGGCGTGGCACAAAGGCAACACAGTCAGATAATCAGTAGGAGTCCCTTTATTAGCTCCAACTTTGCCCCAATATCCTGGCTTCCTTCTGGGCTGGAGAAAAACTCTCCCAGAAACAGCCTTTGGCTGCAGAGAATCAAGTCCAAAATGTGGTCAACAAAAACTGTAACTATAAGTCCAATCAAGTCAAAATGTAATTAGTCCAGCAGGGCAAGAGAAGGAATTCCAGACTTGAAGGCACGGCAATAACTCAACATAGTTGAGAAGATGCCAGGAACACAGATAAGCAAAGTCAACACAAGATAAACTCGCATTTGTTCACAGCAGTTGCTGCTCTCAGCATGCATCTCTTTTAAACTTTCTGTTTTCAAAACTCTCTTCCCAGTTGTGGGAATGAAGGGAATCAGGACCCTTTCCTCCCCTGTAAGCTACGCTACCCACGTTGCTCTCTTCGCCGTTCTTCCCTGTGTGCCCTAGGATGAAGAGGGGGTGGGCCCAGGTCTTCCGCTGAACTCCCTCTCCCTTGTTCTACCTCTCCCTTGCTGATAGTAGTGTTCTGTAATGCTGGGGTTCTATTTTCTTTGATACTGCCAGTTGTAGAGCGATGGTAAGGACGAGGCATGAGACCAGAGCGTACAAGTAACTGGCTTTATTGCAATGAATAAAGGGTTGTTGTGTCTGCTAGCTAACTCGCAGACCAGCGGGCGACAACGGGCTGGCTCTGCTCGACAGCCGGCTTATATAGCCGACTGTCAAACGGAGCCAACCAATGGGAGCTGCTGGTGCTCCCGCTCAAACAGCGGACCTGGTTGGGAACTCCAACCAGTTCCACAGACATAACACCCCTTCCCCCCAGCTGCGAACATGCATAGTCTTGTAGGTACGCGGGCTGTCTTCGCTGGCGCCCAGAGCGTCGCAGTTCGGGTGAACTGCCAGTCTGTGTCAAGTCCTGGCTCTCGGAGCGCGCCTCAGCGGTTGTTGGTACTGGGGCTTGCTGCCCGGTGTGGTGCCTGACGGTGCTGGTGAAGGCCCCTGCTCAGGTTGGCCCGATCGAGTCTCGAGGTCCGGCTGGTCGGTTGGGTCGCTCGGCGGCTGGATTGGTGACTCTGGTTGGAGACTCGGGTTCTCCATCCAGCCCTCTCGCTCGTCTGGGAAAACCTGGTTCCGCAGGGGATCTCCATCAGGCGCAGGTGAGGCGTTGTTGGAGCTGGCTGGTTGGCACGGGTTGGTATCTGTCGCGCCCATCCGTCGCCTTCTGAGTTGATCCACGTGTCTCCGCCACAGACGTCCATCCCCAAGAAGGACCCGATAGGATCTGGGGCCGGTAACCGATACGATCTGTCCTGGCACCCACAACGGTTCCCCTGCGTAGTTCCTGGTGTATACCAGGTCTTGTGGGACGAAGTCTCTGACCAGGCTATTGGACCCTAAAGGGGTGTCTGGGCAATAGTGGGGTGTAGCCTGTCTAGAGTGGTTCTAAGGCGTCTCCCCATTAAAAGTTCAGCCGGAGACTTGTTGGTGGTGGTGCAGGGGGTTGTGTGCTGGCTGAGTAGGAAAGCGAGACAATTTAGAGTGCCAGTCCTCCTGACCAAACCTGGCAAGTGCTTCTTTGGCTGATCTAACTGCTCTCTCTGCCATCCCGTTGCTAGCGGGATGGAATGGCGCTGTAAGGACGTGCCTGATGCCCAAGTTGGCAGTATACATGCTGAACTCACATGATGTGAACTGTGGACCATTGTCTGAAACCAGGGTGTCCGGGAGCCCGTGGGTGACAAACAGTCGGGTTAGGGCTTTCACTATTGACTGGGTGGTGGTCGTGGGAAGTAAGGCTACATCAATCCACTTGGAGTATGAATCCATGACCACCAAGAAGGTCTTGCCATGCACAGGCCCAGCTAGGTCAACGTGCAGGCGGGACCAGGGGCGTTTGCGCTCTCCCATCTGGTGGGCGTGGCAGCTGGAGGGGCGGCCCGGGTTTGTTGGCAAGGTTGGCAAGAGCTTACCCAGTTGGCGATTTGAGCATCCATACCGGGCCACCAGACGTAGCTGCGGGCCAGGGCCTTCATTCTTACGATGCCCGGATGTCCCTCGTGAAGCACCTTCAGGATGGGCACTCGCAGTGATGTAGGGATGACCACTCTTGTTCCCCACAGAAGACAACGTTGTAATTTTGACAGTTCCTGCTGGCGGGTTTTAAAGGGGACAAAATCAGTTGTACATTGAGTTTCCGGCCACCCTCCCCACCCAGTCCAGAACCTGGGCGATGATTTTGTCCTTTTTCGAGTGCGCCGATGTCTTCGGCTGTCACTGGAAGTTTGAGTTCGTTGACCTCGAAAATGGCATGGATAGGTGCTGGGTCTTCAACTGGGACTGGCAGGGGGCAGTGGCTAAGGGCATCGGCATGGCTCAGGGTCTTGCCTGGACGATGCACTAACTTAAATGAGTAAGCAGCCAGAAACAAAGTCCATCTGGTCATTCTGGGCGAAAGTACCTGCGGAGTTTGCTTGTCTCCAGACAGAAGTCCTAAAAGGGTTTGTGATCAGTCACTAACTCAAAGTGGTGGCCAAACACGAATTCGTGGAATTTCTTAACTGCAGCCACTGCGGCCAGGGCCTCTTTATCGATCTGGCTATAGTTCCTCTCGGTAGGCGAAAGAGTCCTGGAAAAGAAAGCAATTGGTGCCTCGGAACCGTTGGGGAGCCTGTGGCTCAGGACAGCCCCAATGCCAAAGGGGATGCGTCAGCGGCCAGGACTAGGGGGAGACGTTGATCGAACTGAACCAGGACCGCTTCTGAAGTGAGCAAGGCTTTGATTGATTTGAATGCATGGGCCTCTTTGGGTCCCCAGTGCCAGGGTGAGTCTTTATCTAGTAGCCTATGTAATGGTTCAGTGACAGATGCCTTGTGTGGGAGGAATGAGGCGTAGAAATTCAAAAGTCCCAGAAAAGCTTGTAGTTCAGTCTTGTTGGTAGGTGTGGGTGCCTCATGGATGGCCTTCACCTTGGATTCCATGGGATGGATGCCCGAGGCGTCAATTCTATAACTCAGAAAGTCCACCTGCCTAGTGGCGATGGCACACTTCTCCCTTTTGAGTTTGAGGCCATGCTGCCTGAACCTCTCTAGCACTGTCCTGACTCTCTGAATGAGCTGGGGCCGGTTCGTGGCTGAAACTAAAATGTCATCAGTAGGGGACCACTCCTGGGAGACCCTGGAAAATCCTCTCCATGAGTGACTGAAAATGCCTGGGGCTACGCTGACCCCGAATTGGAGGCGCTTGCATTTGAACGCTCCCCTGTGTGTGACTATAGTTTGTAATTCCGCTGTCTGTTCATCGACAGGGAACTGTTGGTATGCCTGGGACATATCTAACTTAGCGAAAATGGTGCCGGGTTCGAAAGTATGTAAAAGATGCTGGATAACGGGCACGGGGTAGGCGCTGACCTGCAGATAGCGGTTGAGCGTGGTTTTGTAATCTGCACAAATTCTCAAACTGCCATCTTTTTTGAGTGGGGTGACTATGGGGGTCTCCCATTTCGCGAAATCAGTGGGTTCTAGCACCCCTTGTTTAAGTAGCTTGTCTAGTTCTGCGTCCAATTTTGGACGGATGGCAAAAGGCACCCTACGGGGTTTTAAACGGAGAGGGATTGCCTGGGGGTCTACTGAAAATGATATGGGGGTGCCCGAGTAGCAACCCAGCTCATTGCTGAATATATCAGAAAATTCTGAAAATAGGGTATCTACATCAGAAGTTGAGACAGCATGGATCCCGGTTACTCTAAGGCCGAGTGAAGGAAACCAATCAAGTCCCAATAGACTAGGGAGGGTACCGTTAACTACCACTAGGGGCAGGTGGCCCTTAAAGGTTTGGAATTGCACAAGGAACTTGCCTTTCCCGAGGACAGGAATGTTCTTTCCCTGGTAGTCTCGTGGCGTCAGGTGGCATCTTTGTAGCTGTTTCCTTGACAGCCTGGGCTGGAGTCTCTTCAGGGTATCCCAGGAGATGATTGAGAGCGCGGATCCCGTGTCTACCTCCATCCTGCAGGGCTTACCTTCTAGGAAGACAGAAATTTTAATTTTATCAGGGGTTAGGGAAGTATGGTTAGCGTGGTAGCAGGTATAGCAGTCCACCACTTGCCTTTGGGAGTTAGAAGGTGGTAGAGGTCTTTGAGGTAAGGATCGCCCTGCTTGGCAGACTCTAGCGATGTGACCCTTCTTTTGGCAGTTCAGGCAGATGGCGTTTCTGAACCTGCAGGATGCCCCTAGGGTGGGAGCCTCCACAGGTTAGTCACATGGGAGGTTGCTTGGGGTGAAGTTGTTTCTCTGCCCCGCTCCTACCTGTGAAGGCTTCTGATGAATTAGGCGGTTAACGTCAGACACGTCTGTGGGGTCATCTTCGCTGATTACCTCTTCGGAATGGACAGTTTGCATGCTGGGTTTGGATTGGTTTCCTGGATTTCAGCTGCTGACTGAGCCAAGAGCTCAGCAGCCAGGGCTTCCTCCATGGCTATGGCTAGAGTCAGGTCTTTCTTCGCCAGTAAACGCCTTTGGAGTTTCAGATCTCTTACCCCACAGACGATCTGATCCAGCAGCATGTCTTCCAAATATTCTTTGAATCTGCATTGCAAGGCGGCTGTTCTCAGGGCGGCCATGTATTCGTTAATTGACTCCCCTCTGTTTGCTTCCTGACCCTGAAGGCATACCTTCTGGCTATTTGAGACGGTTTGGGTGAATAGTGATTTGAAAGTATTTCCTGTAGCTCGTCCCATGGGACGCTTCTGATGGCGCGGGCGCGACTAATGCTGTGGCTGTGTCGAAGACGGTGGCTCCGCAGTAACTCAGGAAATAGGACTTCTTCCTATGCTCCGCAGCGTCGGCTAGACCGATGGCGTCAAGAAAATGGCTGAATCGATTTCTGTAGGAGTCCCACGTCTCCTCGTTAGGTTTGAATGGAGGGAATGCTTGATTCGCTCATCGTGGAGAAGGAACAGGTTCGTCTGTTTCAAATTGTTATTCAAATCGCGCTCTTAAAAGAACGCTCTGCGGTTGTCTCTCTGGGCTGCTTAGCTCTTTTTGAAAAATGCGCTCTTGGTGAGCGTGGGCGGCCTCGGCTGCTGTGCCTGTGGCTCGTTTCAGCTAATCAGCTCTCACAGTATCAGTTTTGAATTTCGCGCTCTTTGCGAGCGTGGGGCGGCTGCGGTTACAGCGCCCTTGCTTTTCTCTCTGTGACTACAGCTCTTTGTAAAAACGCGTCTGGCTAGCCTTCGACCATCCCATCCTCGTCACCAGTGTTGTAGAGCGATGGTAAGGACGAGGCATGAGACCAGAGCGTACAAGTAACTGGCTTTATTGCAATGAATAAAGGGTTGTCGCGTCTGCTAGCTAACTCGCAGACCAGCGGGCGACAACGGGATGGCTCTGCTCGACAGCCGGCTTATATAGCCGGCTGTCAAACAGAGCCAACCAATGGGAGCTGCTGGTGCTCCCGCTCAAACAGCGGACCTGGTTGGGAACTCCAACCAGTTCCACAGACATAACACTGCCCATTGTCTTTGCACTAGAACATGCAATTTCTGTGCAGTTTAAATAGATAATTTTTTGACCTACGTGTTCTAAACTAAAGCACGCTCAAACTCAAGGCCTGAAATCTGGCCCATGGGGCTGGCCTGGAAATAGCAAAGGACCAGCCCGTGGTGCCTCTGGCAGCCAAAATGGGGTACAGGGGGGCTGCACGTGGCCCCCTGTGCCCCATTTTCAGCCTGGACAGTGTCCTGCAGCTCTCTATTCAGCCAGCAAAGTGCTGCAGAAGGCGGCCCAGCCCAAAAATGGGGGTATGGGGGCTACACACTGCTCCCTGCTCCCTGTTTTGGCCAATAGAGTGTGGCAGAAGACCGTCCAGCCCAAAAATAGGGCAGGTGGGGGCCATGTGCTGACCCTTGCTCCCTGTTTTGGCCACCAAAGTGGTGCAGGAGGCCATCAGTCCAAAAATAAGGTGCGTGAGGGCTGCATACTGCCCCCCGATGTCACATTTTGGCCAGTAGAGTACTGCAGGAAGTCTCTAGGCTGAAAAATGGGGGTGCGGGGGTGCCCCCCTGTGCCCCATTTTGGCCAGTAGACTGTTGCAGGAGACCGTCCAGCCCCAAATTGGGGCAGGTGGGGGTTGCGCGCTGCCCCCTGCTCCCCTTTTTGGCTGGCAAAGTCCTGCAAGTAGCTGTCCAGGCCGAAAATGGGTGCATGGGGGCTGCACGCTGCCCCGATGTCTCTTTTTGGCCAGCAGAGTACTGCAGGAAACCTCTAGGCTGAAAAATGGGGTGCGGGGGGGGGCTACATGACCCCCCCATGCCCCATTTTGGCCGGCAGAGTGCTGCAGGAGGCCGTCCAGGTTAAGCGAGTCACTTAACAATGGTGGCAAGAAAGTGGCCAAAGTTATTTAACAACTGCTTTGTTTAGCTACAGAATTTTTGGCCTCAGTTCTGGTCCGTAAGCCAAGGACTACCTGTGCTCCTTTCTTACTGTTTCTTTTTAATGGACTCCCCATCTATAAATACTGTAACAACTGTGGAAATGGGGAAATTCACTAGTTCCGGGATTAAGTTGCATAAGGAAAGATAAACTTACATAAGGCAGCAAGATCAGTAGTGGATTCAGCCGGTTCACACCAGTTTGGGAGAACCAGATGTTAACTTTCTGAGCAGTTTGGTGAACTGGTTATTGGAAGAAATCTGAGCAAGATGGATTCAATTTTGGGGTGGTTGCTTTGCAAGTGCTCATGAATTTACACTTAGCTTCTGGTGGCTAAATGGACATCTTTTTATTTGGTTTTTATTCATTTATTTTTATTTTTTGTCCATTAGTTTGCTAATGTGATTGATCTTCTGGGATTTGCTATAATCCCCTGTTCAAATATTAATTGGATTTGACCCTGTTTAACTGTTCAAGACCAGCCACTGTTAACTAGTTGTTAGCTATAACAACTGTTCATCTACTTATCACATTAAAAGTAATTAAACCTTTCATCTTTACTCAGTAAAGAGCAGCTTTAATCCTAATAATTGGTGGGATTCAAATAATTTAACAACCGGTTCTCTGTCCTAATGTCTTGTTCCAACAACCAGTTCACCAAACTGCTCAGGAAGTGAAAAACTGGTTCTCCCAAACTGGTGCGAACTGGTTGAATCCCACCACTGCTTTTAATTATGAAAAAGCCTGAATTATTCTCTTTGTATTTCAACCTTGTAACCCATTATTTTTTTAAAAAAACAGCAATTACTGTTAAATACATAACTGTAAACGCATTAAGGTGTATCAAAGTTACAACTTTCCATTAATCTGCAATCAGTTTTATTGTGCAATATTACAATTATAAATAGATGGATTTCAAATTGCAGTCTTAAAATAAAAAGAAAAAAAAACATATTATAATTTGTTCCTGGCAACGCATAATATCGAATTCATGTTTGTGTACATAATACATTTTTAATTAATTTCTTTCCAACTTAATTTTTCTTTCCTCCTATTTAATCAAATTGCACAGCATAGGTTTTAATTAAAAACCACTCTGTGAAGGATCAGAAGTGGTAAAAACAATCATTTAATATGTGACAGTGATTACAAAATGGAGGGCTGTTGAAGTTTACCACTTGGTTTGTTGCAAATAATAGTCTAACTTGCATTTTGAAAAGGCTCTTTATTTCTGTAGTCGGTGCAACCAGTCTGGCTGGGATTTTTATTTTTATTTTAAATTGCGTTTCCGGCTGGGTGGGTGAATGACAACTTCTTAATGGAGAAAATCGATGACTCTCCATAAAAGTAAACGTACAAGGGAAGTGGGCAGATTTCTTTCCATTTAACACCAGCCTGTTGCAAACTGGATACTGACTGCACGCTGGACAAAGCTCATCCCAAAATAGCCAGAGTTGTTTTTTTTAAAAAAAAATATTTGTGAAGCTCTAATTGTCTGAGAGAAATTTCATGTCCATTAAGCTGCTAACAAATCTTTGAGATAGATTTTGATTAGATCTAAGTATTGGTATAGGTAACAGACCAATATAGCAGAAGTGGAATTGAGAATTCAGAAAGATGGGAGCTATCACAAAACCTTTGAATCAAGTAAACTAAGGGATTTAGTCCAGATGTATCCAGTGGAAGCATCTTGAAGCTGCAAAGTGGAAGTTATGGGAGGCTATATTTAATAAATAAAAATGATGTGTTGCTTTACAGTTATGCTTATTAAAGGAATTTCAAATTTGGGGTGAAATAAATGAATGGATGAATTTTGTATCTTCCTCAACACCCAAAGAGGAGGAGGAGAAGAGGAGAAGGAAATGAGGGAGGAGGAGGAGGAAAGAAGAAGTGAAATGAGGAAGAAGGAGGGGGGAGGAGAAGGGAAGGAGGAGAAGGAGAAGGGGGAGGAGGAAGAGAAGGGAAGGAGAAGGAGGAGGAGGGGGAGGAGAGGGGGAAGAGGAGGAGGAGGAGGAGGAAGAAAGAAGAAGTGAAATGAGGAAGGAGGAGGAAGGAGGAGGAGAACGGAAGGAGAAGGAGGGAAGGAGGGAAGAAGAAGGGAAATGAAGGAGGAGAGGAGGGAGAGGGGGAGGAGAAATATATTTAATTGATTCAATCAAATTTACAGAGGTTTTAGTTGTGCATTCTATTACATTTAGAACAATAAAATGTTTGTTTCTAACAGTAGCTGCTGCCTCATGGCTTATCATCATTTCATTTTTGGATTTATGTATATACCTTATTTGATGCTACACTGTATGTTTTCAAATAAGTTTCAATTTGTTCTCTATAGGCTCAGCTTTTAGGCATCAGGTGATTATTAAAGATAGAGTTGCTGGAGGCCTTTGATTGAGAGGTGTCACCATCTATTTTTATTGCTTTGGCTTAGCTGTTTAATTCTATATCATCACCTGACATATTGCAAAGCAATTATGAGGTTTCTTATTTAAAAGGGACATTTGATCCACTCGGTGGAAGAAAGGTTAACTACATTGCAGGACCATGCTTTGATACCCAAGCTAACTTTATACCTTAAATCTGTTGCAGAATTAAATTCAGCTTGGAAGCCATTTCTGATTTACAGTTTGAGGAATGCATTTGCCTCACATCCAAGGATTTGGTTTCTTGTTACAAAAACATCTTAAAATTTCAGCTTTATGGGTTCTTTTAAATCAGAGTAGACCTTGAATCATATGGACAGAATTGAGTATAATTTTATGACCTGTGCTGCTGTTTTTGGTACATAGATTCTGTTACAAGTACCATGGCACAAAGTAGTTTTTAAAAACAATGTAATACACTCTTACAGTTTTTTAAATGATATAATTCATTTATAATCCATTAATGAAATACTGAAAAATACTAATTTCCAAGATACATATACCCCTGTCCAACTACTTTCTACTTCTTTTTTCTCTCTTATATTTTTCTTTAATAAAAATGTATTTTTAAAAATCTTTGAAAGTGTCACCTCCTTATGAAAGCGAATATCGTGATGCAGTGATTCATAGTTAAAAGTAGGGTGTCTACTGCTAAAATACTAACATTTTAATCATTTTCATTATTATTTTTTGGGGACCTACTGCAATAAAAAATTAAAATCCTCAAACTACTATCAATAAATCAGTATCCAGTGTTTCAGGGATCAGTGCCAATGAAAAATAGGCAGCTGACATTTAGGATTAAAGATGCAATATATTCATTCATTCATTCATTGACTTGATTTGATTTGATTTGTCAATCACTTACAAGATAATAGGTATAAGTATAAACATGAGTAAGAATACAGGAAATAGATACAAATAAATGAGGACAATAGGACAGGGACGGTAGGCACAATTATGCACTTATGCATCTACCAGTGTGCTTGTGTGTGTGTTTAAAAAAATAAAGGTGGCAATGCAATTAAAGTTTTGCCTTTTTTATGTGCATCAAATGCCCTGTGTGTGTACCTAATTGTGTTTGACAAATGTAGGGTGGCCATGATGAACAATAATCAAAATAGGATGGACTTTTAATGTCTGGTACAGCTTTAAATTAAAATAATTGTGTTAGAGAAATGATTAATTACAGGTAGTCCTTAACTTACAACAGTTCATTTAGTGACCATTCAAAGTTACAACGGTACTGAAAAAAGTGACTTAATGACCATTTTTCACACTTATGATCATTGCCACATGATCAAAATTCAGGCGCTTGGAAACTGACTCATATTTATGACGGTTTCAGAGTCCCTGGGCTCACGGGATCCCCTTTTACGACCTTCTGACAAGGAAAGTCAATGGGGAAGCAAGTAAGCAAGCACTTAACAACTGTGGGAGGAAAGGTCGTAAAACGGGGCAAAATTTACTGAATAAATGTTTCACTTAGCAGCAGAAATGTTGGGCGCAACATTGGGCGGATGTCAATGTCAATGTCAATCTTTTTTTTGAGTTTAGCCTCTGTTACAAGCCATTTATCAAATAATACACTTTTCCCCCCCCCTGCAAACTTCACATACAAAATCGACTTAACAGATCCTTCCTGCATGTGTGTTTTTCTGCAGCATAGCTGTCAGTCAGATGGAAATGTCATTTACTTCCACGGGACTGAAGGCAGCGAGTTAAATTTTGCCACCACACGTGACGTGGACCTCTCCACTGAAGACGCGCAGGAGCAGTGGGCTGAAGAATTTGAGAGCCAGCCAAAAGGGTGAGTGTTTAACCCTTGAGATGTGGAGTTGGTGTATTTTCAAGACAAACATTTTGCTGCTTTGTAGCAACATGGGCTGTTAATCAAAGCATGGATTTCCTCAAATTTTGAGGACAAACTAGTCGAGAAGGACTAGTAGTTTCAAGATAAATTTTGGAAATTACCCATGTTTCAGTGACAAAAATTATTGTTGGCATCTTGGTGGAACATGGAGATAAAATCTGAAGAAATCTTCTATGGAAAATCCCAGATCAAAATACCTCTATCTATCTATCTATCTATCTATCTATCTATCTATCTATCTATCTATCTATCTATCTATCTATCTAATCTATCTATCACTCTGGAATTTATATATAGGGTCCCTATCGTGCTATAATGCCCAAAACACTGAAATACTGAAATTAATATGTGAATGGTTATCACAACTGTTATTTACACTATATTAATATTGATGGTATTGGCACTCCAAATATATAATACGTACTATGAACCATTAGTTCAACAGAGGAGAGATGGATTAGTTCCAGGGCAGAAATTTCATTTCAATGCCAGTGTGCTGGGTAAGTGGTTTTTATAGTGCATTCAGGTTCCTCTGGAGAGCTGAGACATGATTCATGTTTTTCAATGAAGCAAATAACTGATATAAGTAGGACAGTGAAAGTACATACTTACATCAAGGCTGTTGATATCACTTGTCCTCTGGCTTTGGATAAGGTTGACAGCGAGACATTCCTGTGATTGTGTTTTAGGCTATTTTGAATTCTTGGTTTGGGATTTAATTTTTTTACTAGTTGCAGGGATATTTTATATTTTTCAGTTAAAGGCTCAACATACGTTACAAGGAGCGTGTCTCTAGGAAGGCATTCCTGACTATCTTTTAATTCAGTCACTTGTTTTCTTTCAAACAGCCTCTGCCCTGTCATCTTCTAAAATTTGAAATCATTACAGACAATAAGGATTTCCCAACATTTGCTTCAACAAGTCAGCTTCTGTAGGCAATTTAATATTCTCCACAGGAGAGCTTATGTACCAGAGACAATGTCCTTGTGTGTCCAATTACACTTGACTGATAAAGAATTAGCTTCTACTGTACTCTACTCTATTCTACTCTACTCTACTCCACTCTTCTTCCTCATTCTATTCTATTCTATTCTATTCTATTCTATTCTATTCTATTCTATTCTATTCTATTCTATTCTATTCTATTCCCTATACTCTTCTTCCTCATTCTATTCTATTCTACTATTCTATTCTCTACTCTACTCTATACTCTACTCTACCCTACAATTCTGATCGTCTCTTGCCATTCTCTATGCTGACTAAGGCTGAGGGAAGATGCCATCTCAAATATTTAAAATGTTCCAGTTAACCAAATTATTGGTTAGTATAAAGTAACATTAATTCTTGATCCTGTTCGTTCAACATTTGTCACTCCCGGCAATTGTTCGCAGTCGTTATGATGAATCCTTTAATTCTATGATCGCATACTCTTTCTTCCCACAGGATCCCTACCTCATTCAGTGCCCAGGATGGACGATGTTCAGAGAATGGGTAGCTATCAGTGTTTCTTCCTATCCTTTTCTCTCTCTCTGAGCCTCATATTTATCACTATGTGGCAGAGATCCTGTGGCTAAGAACTGGATGTGTGGCCATCTATCATACCAATTACGTAAGAAAAACCAACGTAGGCTAATTGTCTTCAAGTTTCGATCTTGCAGTTTTCAGACAGACAAAGTTTAGTTTAGCCTCACATTTCTTTTCATATCCCTTTTTTCCTTTGCTACAGAAGATTTCTAGTTTTCCCGTTGGCGTGTCCTGCATGGTAGAATGAATCATCCAGCAATTCTAATTTCTGAATCTGTCTTCGGACCTATTTATTTGCTTCTCCAGGCTCTGACCTTATCTTATTCTCTGTCACTTTCCATTATCTAATCTATCTTTGGCCTGCAAAGGGTCTGCTTATGTCTCTACTGTGGAGAAGACATACTATATGTATCATCTCAATGCCTCCTCGCCTGTCTCCTTGGATAAGTTACACTCATTTATTTAGTTCTCTTCAACTCCTGTTGCTGTTACACTCCCCCCCACCCCCACCAGTTGGGGACAAATTGCATTCTTTTGTATCTCATTCCCTCCTAAGAGAGTTCTCCATGTCTTGGTTATTGCAACTTTACTGTGTATCTCACTTTAAAACTAGAATGGAATGGAATGGAATGGAATGGAATGGAATAGAATAGAATAGTTGGAAGGGACCTTGGAGGTCTTCTAGTCCAGTGGTTGCCAACAGGTGGTCCGCGGCCCACTGGTGGTGGTCCGCAGAGAAATGTCACGCCCAGAACTCCCCCCAAAACAATACAGGCTGCGCGGGAACATAAGGTTGCACCACCCACATGGCCCTCCCTCCCCTCCCACTCACTCCTTAACTGGCAAACTTGCCAGCTAAATTGCTATTTTTCCTTCTTTTTTCCCCCAACCATCAACTGTTCTGCTGTGCTGGGAGATTTAGATTAGCTAGAAAGCAGGAAACCATTAGATGTCTTGCTTTCTACCTAATCCTTAGATCTTCAGTCCCGCAGGACTGAAGGTTCTATTATTCAGTTGCAGACTCAGATAGCCGATGGCAGAAACACAGATCTCCAAGTGAATCTGTGATTCTGTGAGCAACTCAATCTGCCTGCTTTGCCTGATTTTGGATAAAAGTTGCTCTTTTTTATATAAAAAAATAAATATTTACACAAATTTTTATAATATTTACATACAAGCCATGTCCAGCCAGTCACATGACCACCAACCCATGCCCAGTCAGCAAGCCATGCCCAGCCCATCACATGACCACCAAGCCACACACATAAATTAGACCACACCCAAGAACCGGTTGTTAAGAAATTTGAATCCCACTCCTGCTTCTGTGTGTTTGTGTGTGTGTGTATGAGAGAGAGAGAGAGAGAGGAAAGAGGGAGAGAGGGAGGTTAGATCAGATCTCTCTCTCTCCCACCAACGTCAGCAAACCACTGTCAGTCAAAATTCATATGAGTGGTCCCCGGGATTTAAAATTATGAGTTTGGTGGTCCCTGAGGTCCAAAAGGTTGGCGACCCCTGTTCTAGTCCAACGTTCTGCTTAGGCAGGAAACCCTACACCACTTCAGACAAATGGTTATCCAACATCTTTTTTAAAACTTCCAGTGTTGGAGCATCCACAACTTCTGGAGGCAAGTTGTTCCACTGGTTAATTGTTCTCACTGTCAGGAAATTTCTCCTGAGTTCTTAGTTGCTTCTCTCCTTGATTAGTTTCCATCTGTTGCTTCTTCTCCTACCCCCAGATGCTTTTGTTTGGAGAATAGCTTGACTCCCTCTTCTTTGGGGCAACCCCTGAGATATTGGGAGACTGCTATCATGTCTTCCCTAGTCCTTCTTTTCATTAAACTGATAGACATACCCAGTTCCTGTAACCGTTCTTCATTATGTTTTAGTCTCCAGTCCCCTAATCATCCTGGTTGCTCTTCTCTGAACTCTTTCTAGAGTCTCAACATCTTTTTTACATCATGGTGACCAAAACTGGATGCAGTATTCCAGCTTCCAAGTTGTTTCTTAATTAATGCTTGAGAATATAGCAAAAGTTAATAACTTGTGGCATGTGGGAACCTCATTAACATGCCATATCTATTAACCTTGGTGGGATAATCTGCATGGACAAATAGATCACCAAAACTGAATGATCATAACAATGTGACACCTGAATGGAAGTTTAGAGATTCCATTGAAGATGCCAAATGTTCCTTTTGTGCAGTGGTGGGATTCACATTTTTTTACTACCGGTTCTGTGGGCGTGGCTTGGTGGGTATGGCAGGGGGAGGATACTGTAAAATCTCCAGTCAGAGGTGGGATTTGCCGGTTCTCCGAATGACTCAAAATTTCCGCTACCGGTTCTCCACCTCTGCTTTTGTGTCTTATGAGTGTATCTCCGCAATTCTTCTCCGTCCTTTAGAATTAGGGGAAAGTTTTATACCACTATGGGCTTTAACCTATCACAAATAGTCCTATCTCTCTTTGCATGCAGGTAGTCTTTGACTTACGACCACAATTGAGCCCCAAATTTCTGTTGCTAAGCGAGACAATTGTTAAGTGAGTTTTACCCCCATTTTTTGGACCTTTCTGGCCACCATTGTTAAGTGAATCCCTGCAATTGTTCAGTTAGTAACCTGGTTAAGTGAATCTGGCTCCCCCCCCATTGACTTTGCTTCTCAGAAGGTCACAAAAGGGGATCCCGTGACCCCGGGGATGCTGAAACCGTCATAAATATGAACCAGTGGCCAAGAGTCTGAATTTGGATCACATGACCATGGGGATGCTGCAATGGCCGTAAGTGTGCAAAACGGTCATAAGTCACTTTTGTCAGTGCCGGTGTAACTTTGAATGGTCACTCAGTCAACTATTGTAAATCAAGGTCTACGTCAGGGTTACAGAAAAGCCCCAATCAAAAATTCCCCATCCTACAAAAAAGATGTAGAAAAAGTTCAGAGAAGAGCAACTACGATGATCAAAGGCCTGGAGACTAAAACATACGAGGAACGGCTGCAGGATTTGGGCTTGGCTAGTCTAAGGAAAAGAAGAATTAGGGGCAACATGATAGCAGTATCCCAATATTTGAAGGGTTGCCACCAGAGGTGGTATTCAGCAGGTTCTGACCAGTTCTGGAGAACCAGTAGAGGAAATTTTGAGTCTTTTGGAGAACCGGCCAATCCCGCCTCTGACTGGCCACGCCCCCACCTATTCTCTGCCTCCCATTGAGTCCCAGCTGATCTTCTTTTGTTGCCCTGCACAGGAGAACGGAGCTGGAAAGCAGGTTAATGGGGTGGGGAGGGAATGGGATTTTGCAGTAACCTTTCCTCAGGAGTGGCAATTTTATAGTATCCTTCCCCTGCCATTAATCCCACCACTGGTTGCCACAAAGAGGAGGGGGTCAATTTGTTTTCCAAAGGACCAGAAGGGCAGGACAAGAAACAACAGATGGAAACTAATCAAGGAGAGAAGCAACTTGGAATTAAGGAGAAATTTCCTAACAATGAGGACAATCAACCAGTGGAACAGCTTGGCCTTCAGAAGTTGTAGGTGCTCCATCACTGGAGGTTTTTAAGAAGAGACTGGACTTATCTGAAATGGTATGGATTCTCCTGCTTCAGCAGGAGGCTGGACTAGAAGACCTCCAAGTCCCTTCCAGCTCTATTCTATTCTAACTTTCTAAATCCAATTGGATTGATATAAAGTTTAGCCCAAGGGTCTTCAAACTTGACAGCTTTAAGACTTATGGACTTCAACTCCCTGAATTCCTCCTCCAGTCATGTTAGCTCAGGAATTCTGATTGCTGAAGTCCACAACTTCAATTTACCAAGTTTGAAGTCCCTTGCCTTAGCCGTTCCCGTACGATTCTTTACTGATTAACGTAGCAGAATGTGAAAATTAATTGCTAACCCTGCTATTGCCTAAAATGTATTTGATGCAAACTGCAACTGAGTTATATCTCTGCAAGGGGTTTTGAAGAAGAATGGACATGTCATGTGCCAACGATGTATTACGTTTTGTTCTGTTTTCATATTAAGGTGTTGAATGTCCTTGTCTCACTTAATATTCCGCCTTTGTTCTTGTATAATGAGATCAAACAATATAGGAGAAAGTGAGCAGCATTCAGAGAAATCCATCTCCAACCCTTTGACACTAGTTACCTCTTTTTATGGTGATAGAAATGAATTTATGGCAAAATTTAATTTTCCAATCTGGTTTTTAGTTTTTTTTTAAAACATGTTTCACCCTATTCAATCCTGTTTTTTTTTTTAAAAAAACCTGCAAAATAAAACAAGTGGCATTTTGGTTCATTTGACCTTGCTCGGTATAGTTAATAAAATATGCAGAGGTGGCAGAAATGTTTGGAGGTTATGGCAAAAAAAAAAAAAAGTCAAGACAAAGACAACAATGGTGTGATCCTAGTCTTGCCTGTTTTCTGTGCAACACAAAAAAAACCAAGCAGAATTTCAAACAAAGCACTGTATCTTTCAGGTGTCCTTGTTTTATGGAGCCGCCCTTGTAAATTTCTTGATGACACTGAAGAATCAATTATTTCTTCTTCTTCTTCTTCTTCTTCTTCTTCTTCTTCTTCTTCTTCTTCTTCTTCTTCTTCTTCTTCTTCTTCTTCTTCTTCTTCTTCTTCTTCTTCTCCTCCTCCTCCTCCTCCTCCTCCTTCTTCTTCTTCTTTTTCTTCTTCCCCGTCCCCTTCCTCCTCCTCCTCTTCCCTTTCCTCCTCCTCCTCCTCCTTCTCTTCTTCCTCTTCTTCCCCTTCTCCTTCCTCCTCTTCTTCTTCCTTTTCTTCTTCCCTTTCCTCCATCTTCTCCTCCTTCTCTTTCTTCCCCTTCCCCTTCTTCCTCAACCTCTTTTTTCTCAGCAAGATTGCAGAAGTATTTTGCAACTCATCTTCTTCCTAGGGCTGAGAGGGAGTGACTGGGTAGCTCAAGATTCCTCCAGTGGCTTTGTGCTTGAGGTGGAACAGAACTCACCGTTTTTAGCCTTAACCACTATACCAAACAGCAGAATATATCTGCTGAACAAAACTCTGCATTGGTGACAGGAAGGGCATCCGGCCATTAAACACTCTGCTAGCTCCATTCAGTTGCCCAGGCTCCACCCTGCAAGGGATTATGGGGTCATTAAAAGATGATGATGATGATGATATCACTTGGTATATGGTTTCCTGCTTGAGCAAGGGATTGGACCTCCGAGGTCCCTTCTAACTCAGTTATTGCGCTATACATTCTTGTTAGTGCGGAAGATCTCCTATCTAGGTCACTAACCTGGTCTGACTGCTGATTCTTACAGCCTTCTTCCATCTGAAAGAGCTGTTTCTTTTAAGAATTAACTGAGATTGATCAGAGGATACACAGTGATTTAAAAATGAATTTTAACACAGTATAGTAACCTGAATTAGTTAGCAAGTGTCAGGAATGTTTGCACATGCAAATGTATAATTGAGAAAGATAGAGTATCATTTCTTTTAAAGGACATTGCAATGAGTTCTGAAACAATCCAAATTTAGAGTTTCGTGATCTTTTATGTTTGTTAAGGCATTACATATTTCATTTTCTGCGGATATTAATTAAGGCAATATTTACCCTCATGGTTCAGATTAGTCAGTTTAGGGTTTACTACAGATCTCTCAGGATAATTGGTTGAATAAATAGAATAATCTGCCTTCTCAGCAGCCCCTAGTAGTCTCTGGCAGCTCTCCTGCAAACAGAAATCTCTTATTTTCTTGAAGGGGGCAGATCAATTGCTTCATTTGCAGTTAACCTGAAGGCAGCAATATTATTCCACCAAAATTTCAAATTAGCGCTCTACTAAAGTAACTTAACACAAGTTCAAGAGGCAAAGAATATTCCTTTCTCTCCTTGTTTTTCCTCCTCTCTATTTATCTTTTATCAGTCATCTATCTATTAGCTATCATCTATTTACAGTATATAATTATCGATCTATCTACATTATCTATAATTATCTGTATCTATCTGTCTGTCTATCTATCTATTCTATCTCCTGTCCTATGTCTGTCTATCATCTATCTGTCTCTCTCTCTCTGCTATGTCTGTCTATATCTAAATTAACTTATCTATATCTATCTATCTATCTATCTATCTATCTATCTATCTATCATCCATCCATCCAGAGATGGGATTCAAAAATCCCAACAACCGGTTCCCTGAAGTCCAGTAGGCAAAAAACAGGGTGCGGTGGAGTGTTGTGAAAGGGAAGAAAACACCATATAGCCACATCCACCCAGTCACATGACCAGATGGCCACGCCCACCTAACCATGCCCACCTAGCCACACCCACAGAACCAGTAGTAAAAAAATTTGAATCCCTGCTCCAAATCTGTAGGGATTTAAAATGTGGCATTATATGCCCAAACCATCCACCTTTCTACTGGCTTTCGGTCCCAAAGATGGGGGAAAAATATTACACAGATACTTTCAGGGGCTGCCAGCGAACAAAGAATTTCCTGGACAAAACTTCTGAATTAATATTTCCATTACGCAGGCCATCGGCCCTTTGACGAACGATCTTTTGGACTTGATCGTTGACCTCCCGTTGTAGTCCGGGTTCTGAACTACCGTATTAGCAATGATGGACTTGTGCAGTGAAACCTCCAATTCATTTCATGCTGTGACAGCCAGGCAGTTAAGAAAAATTGCACAGCCGTACATGCTGTGTCAGTTTGCAGGAGGACTCGGTGCAGGCCGAGATGAAATTCTGCACCTGCTCTTGATGAATTATTTGCAAACACCCGCTTTTAAGCATAGGATTCCTGAATCTAACCACCAGACAAAAGAATGAATGTGGGCGATGGACATCTAGTCCAACTCTCTGCACAAGAAGGAGACCCTAAATCATTTCAGACAAACAGCTGTCCAGCCTCTTCTTGAAAGCCTCAAATGACGGAACATCCACAACTTCTGGTGGCAAGCTGTTCCACTGATTTATTGTCCTCACTGTTAGGAAATCTCTCCTTTGTTCTAGGTTGCTTCTCTCCTTGATCAGTTTCCATCCATTGTTTCTTGTCCTGCCCTCTGCTGCTTTGGAGAATAATTTGACCCCCTCTTCTTTGGGGCAGCCCCTCAAATATTAGAACACTGCTATCATGTCACCCATAGTCCTTCTTTTCATTAAACTAGACATACCAATTCCAGCAACCGCTCTTCATATTCTTTAGTCTTCGGCCCCCTAATCATCTTGGACATTCAGAAAGCAAGATACCTGATTTAAAATAATTTCAACCTCAAGTTAAATTTATTTTAAATCATGCCTCTCACTGTCTGAATGGCCTTTTAAAGCGATGCATAATGGGGCTAAAGTTGACCAGATACTTTTTGCCAGAGCACTGGCAAAAAGGAAAAATATGTATAATTGTGTAAGAAGTCAGATCAACAGGAAGAGGAACAACATGTGGTTAATCTAGGAATGAAGGGATGAAGTCATCAGATTCTATGAATGTCATTTTTAGCCCAAAATCAATCATTGCTGTAAAAAAGAGGACCCAAGGTTGTTAAATTATGGAAGTGAGTCAAGACATCTAAAGCTAAGAGAATGCTTAATCAATGATGTCACAATTGTGCTTTTCAACATAAAATGAGGAAACTGGTGTATAATACTAATATCCTTTCCGACGCATATTTTGTACAGTTTGATTTGAGAGAAAAATTAGGAATATGGACCAGTGGCACAGCAGGCTTAAGCATTGCTTTTTCTAATCTTTTTTCCTTTTACTTTTTATGATGACACTTGATTGTTGTATACCATTTCTTTCTTTTGGGGGGATAATTTTTTTTTAACAACAAACATAAACATAAACACAAAACATAAAACCTTCTTTCCATTGTACAGTGTGTCGGTATAAATCTTCTTGTGCACAATATCAACAGTCCTTCCCTTCTAACTACATTATTAAAATTTATTTTACATGAATATGCATATTATATTGTATTGTTATTAATTACATATTGGACTTTACTTATAAACTGTAACATCCTTTTCGAGCAAATTTCAGTTTCTAAGATAGCTCAATTCGTGATATCATTCATTCCATTATAACTCATTATATTACATTGTTTTATCTTTACTCTATCATTGTATTTATATTGTATTATATCCTATTTCCCTATTCTCTTTTCTAACCATTGATAAAATAAATCCCAAATTTTAATGATACTCTTTATCTTCTTGCTCTCTAAGGTTGTTGTGTACCATTTCTAAGTAACTAAGCCAATTACACAAACTCCCAGCATGGCTAAAGAGTCTGTTTTAATCTCTAGTTTTAGAATGACTAAACTGAATTATAAATCTAAAGCAAAATAAAATACATGTATGTCTTTTTCTTAAACGGCTGCAGTCTCCAAGCAAAAAGAAAAATCATACTCCTCTTTAAAAAGTTTTAAAGGTACTTAAGGACTTTTAAAACTATATTTTTCTTTGATTCAGGCTGTATCTCAGTCAAAAATCCCTATGATAATTTGTCCCATTAGAAATTTGATCCCTGTGGGACGACAGTCTTTATTTTTGATACTTGTCTTTGGTTAAACTGTGTCCCAGTCGGATCTTTTTAGGAATTGCCGGAGCTTTATTAAGCAAGACCAGCAAACACACACTATTATTTTCAAATGTTCCTTTATCATGTCTTACACCACTTCCAGATAAGCTCCAGGACAGATTCATTGCATGATGTTGTTTGTTTTCCAAAGCTGATTTGGATATGATTTCTCATTTTCTCCCAGCTTATTTGAATTCATGCAAAGCTGATCATTTTGCTTGGCGTCTCTTTAGCGCTTGCAGATTTTACAAAGCGTTCGGTTTCCCATCGGTGAAAATTCTGACCTCACCTCTATATCCCGTCAATTTGGTTGTTGTTTTTTTCTTTTCACCACCTATAAAAATGAAACATCCTGTTTCAGAACACAGTTTCCTCCTGCATTATTTAGGACACATCTTCTCCCAGGACTGTTCTGAGCCAGCTCCCCAAACACAACAAACCCTCTGAAGTTAAATCAATGATTCCTTTATTAGGAGCCACAGCAAAAAGTTTCTCTTTCACCACAGGCTAACCAGTCTGTCCGGCAGGGAGATGAATAGTTGTCTGCGACATCTATTCATTTCCGCCTCCTGCCTTTTATCCCCAGGACTAGGGTGGGGCTTCACCAGCAGCGGTGGCTCTTCCATCCCAAGGACCGGCCCATAGATTTCCACTGCTCTCCTCTCCTCTGCCTTCTGCGCATTTGTGTGTCAGGCACTGGACCCAGCTGTTCCTCCTCTTCCTCATCAGCCACCTCCAGACCTGGGGGCTGTTGACTCTCCATCTGAGGGCTGACGGATGGCCCAGGCTCCACATCTGTGTCTCTCTCTCTCTCTGCCAGCTTCATTCCCTCTTTCTCCTTGGAGCTCTCAGGTTGCCTGAATGCTGGCCTTGACTCCTACACTACCTCCTCCTCTGATTCGGCTGCTGGAAAGGCTGGCGGCCAACAGGCTACAGTAAGGACGCTGTCACTTTTGTAATACACAAGAGCTCCTAAAATTTTCTTTCCTTCTGTTTACTATCAAACCATACTTTCCAGTTGGTTTGTTTGGAGGGAGGGAGCAGAGAGAAGGACAGACAGGTGCTTCCTATATTTCTTCCCCTTTCTCTGACTCCTTTAATGGAGGTCAAGGATCACGGCCACCTTTAAAGAACATGTCAAAAGCCTCACTGGAAATGCTGGACTGCCTAAAAAGATATAAAACTTGGAAGAGACAAAGAAGCAGAATTAACAAAATACCAGTGGTGTGTGTGTGTGTGTGTTTGAAGGCAGGAGGAGAAGGTGACAGCAGAGGATGAGATGGTTAAATAGAAACGTTTATAATGTTTCTATTAGTATGCATGGATTCCATAAAGGGAATGTGTTGAAATGGGCTAACAGAAATCAGGATTGTTGCTTTATTGGGTTATTTCCCAGGAAACCCATTTAGCCTAATGTTGACTGGCAATTAGAACTGTTTAATTGGAACAGATGTCCCATCACTTATAAACATTAAGATACATTCTGCAATTTGAAATGGTGAAATGATACCCAAGTTTACCGCCACGCTCAATAAGTGGTACATTTTCTAACTAGCCTCAAAAACTTTGGGCAAACCTGAAAGTTCACAAGACTAAGCCTTATGCACCGTTCAGTACTTCACATATTTAAAAACAATACAGCGTACCGGCGATATTTCTGTAATATATTTTAAAAAATGTGAACGCTGTATGCTTGGCTATTTACATTATCTCAGTTCTCCCATCCACACCAGTCACTTCAGTGGGGTCCTTGGTGCTCTCTAAATGTCTAGTACATATGAAGTTAAAGCGCCATGGTGGCACAGTGGTTAGAATGCAGTACTGCAGGCTAATTCTGCTCACTGCCAGCAGTTCGATCCTGACCGGCTCAAGGTTGATTCAGCCTTCCGTCCTTCCGAGGCGGGTAAAATGAGGACCCAGATTGTTGGGGGAAATTGGCTGACTCTGTAAACCGCTTAGAGAGGGCTGTAAAGCGCTTTGGAGTGGTATATAAATCTAAGTGCTATTGCTATCGTTACATAAAATTAAAAAGTTGAAGCTATTCTCGTACTTTATTCTACTGCACTAAAGAGAACGTTGGAGGTCAATGCTTTTCTTCCTTTCCCCTCTTTATGTTACACTTCTCTCCCCCCACCTTTCCCTTCCCAGTTTTTTTCATTTCCTTTTGTATTTTATATCTTGATAAGCTTATAAAACTATATATATATATAAAAGAACATTGGAACTGTTTAGTCCTTAATTATTCTCTGTTATTGTAGAAGCACTTGTTTCCTTGTCCACTCTTAATTTTTATTATTTTGTTCCAGGCATTTTTTTTAAATTTGTAACTGATTTCATTTTTTTAAAAAAAAAACTAAATTTAAGATTATATACCACACCCAGCAGCTATGCTTTTATGAATGGAGAGTTTGCTGAAGAGAGAAAGGTACTTTAAAGTGCAGCTCGTTTAGTTATGCATTCCAAAGATGTTTTCTTGATTAAGACCTCTTTGTATCGTTTATGCCCCAAATAAAAGAAGCAAGTTCTTTAAAACGCTGTAATAAACAAGGTGTAAGAAATTGGAGCAAGATTAAACAGAGAACTGATATAATAGATTGACAGAGTTGGAAGGGACCTTGTGAGGTCTTCTAGTCCAGCCCCCTGCTCAAGCAGGAGATCAGACAAATGGTTGACAAGTCTCTTCTTGAAAACCTCCAGTGTTGGAGCATTCACAACTTCTGGAGGCAAGTTGTTCCACTAGTTAACTGTTCTCATGTCAGGAAATTTCTGTTTAATTCCAGGTTGCCTCTTTCCTTGCTTAGTTTCCATCCATTGTTTCTTATCCTGCCCTCCGGTGCTTTGGAGAGTAGCTCTTCTTTGTGGCAGCCCCTCAAATATTAGAACCCTATTATCATGTCTCCCCTAGTCCTTCTTTTCACTAGACTAGACATATCTAATTCCTGCAACTCTTCTTCGTATGTTTTAGCCTCCAATCATCCCTTAATCCTCTTTCTTGCTCTTTTCTGCACTCTTTCCAGAATTTCTACGTTCTTTTATAGAATGTGATAATCAGAACTGGATGCAATATTCCAAGTGTGGTTTTACCAAGGCTTTATAAAACGGTCCTACTACTTTATAGTATTATAAGGTTGTCTCAGACTTCCATCCTTCCAAGGCCGGTAAAATGAGAACCCTGATTGTTGGGTGACAATAGGCTGACTCTGTAAACCAGCTTAGAGAGGGCTGTAAAGCACTGTGAAGCGGTATATCAGTCAAAGTGCTGTTGCTATGAGTATTTAAGCATTATACAAATGCTTTACGTATTCCACAACTGCTCACCATTCACTATTCTGTTGCCTTATCACGCGTTCCCGTCAATTTAACCCTTTTGTGATTGTGGTGCAAATATCAAGGATTCTCTCCCTTGAATAGAGGACAAATTCATTTTGTACGCACTGCTCCTTCATAATATCCCATCTCACGGTTTTTAAGACTAAAAAAGAATAAAGAATAAATTTTATTCTTTATGTAAAGAATAAAAATCTGGTATTTTTGAACTGAGTCCAAAAATGAACTGATCCTTGCCTCTTGGATGTCTTTAGGTGGGATATATCTGGAGCAGTCATCGGCACCGAATGTGGGACCTTGGAATCAGGTTCATCCGCTGTGTTCCTCAGAGAAGGAGAGAGAAAACTATGCACTCCATATATGGACATGACAGGTTATGGAAATCTGAGGTTTTATTTCAGCATGGGTGAGTACGCGCCATTAATCTTTCTGTGGCTATGTGCACGCTATTTCATATTTTCCTACAGTGGAGGAGAGTATGTTCAAATGAGTTGATCTCCAACTTGTTCCTCTAAGTGGGGTCAAAGGTAAAAGTATTCCCCCTGTCTGGTCATCCTTCTGTTCCCCAAGATCCAATCAGAGCTGAAGAAGCTTCTTGGATGAGAAGCGAAACGTCTTCAGAGAAAAACCCAGAAAGTCCAGTTGCCTCCTGACAAAAAAAGCACCTTTGGGATATGCCATTAGTGACTTTTCATGAAACTTTCTATGATTGGAACTAAGATTGAGATCAGCAAACATGTTTAAATTTGGCAATACCTTGCAGCAGTTTTCCCTAATGTTCCTTCCTCTCCTTCCCTCCCTGAATATTATTCTGCAACATCCACAAATCAGGATAAACTGTACAGGGAAACTCATCCTTTCAACACTACGTCCATTAATGTGAAATGGAAAGAACGAGAAAGGAAACAGAATGGATCTGTTTTCCCTGGTAACACTGGGGTTTTTTCTGTCAACAAGATACAAAAACACCGTTTCTTACTGGAAGGGAATTCTCTGATCTTCCGTCTCAATTGTCAAATCCCGTTTGATGAACCAAGAATGCAGCAGGAAAGAGACTTTTGTTTTGTATCCAGGAGAGCCACACCTGATGGAAAACAGGAAAGACACTTTTGTCAACCTTCTGAACTCTTGAGGCAAAGCTGTTAGCTCAGCACAGCTTGGATAACCTCACTGAAAAACACCAGTTGTATGAAAATGAATTGGTGGAATATTCAGAAGTTGCTTTAAAAAAAAAAAAGAATCGATTTTATTTGGAGTTTAAAATGCAAGTGTTCAACTAGCATTAGTTTATGCCATGAGAAAATGCAAATATAAATCTCTACTATGTGAAAAAAAAACTTCTGAGCATGCATTGAACGACGTTATCAAGATGAATGATACAATTACATATAACACTTCCTTTTTTAAGCCACGTTCAAACATGTGATCCTTCCACTTGTAGCCTGAAATTGTACAGTCCTACCAGATCTGTTGCTGCTGTTGATAATTCAACTGCTGTAAATCTGTGTGCTTTTATGAAGATTAAGCCAACATTCCGTTACTACTGATAATGTAACAGCAATTTCAAAATAAATTTGGATAATGTACGAGAAATTTGAAATAGAGAATTGAAACATTTTAAATATGGTCTCACGTTTTAAGAAATGCCAAGTAGGTCTCTTCTGATTTAACAACTTAATTGAGCAGTAAATTATTTGCAAGCTTGGGACTCTTCAATTGATGTTTAACTGTTCTTACACTACACCAGGGCATAGTAATAACCTCAAAGGAATGTTAGGGCACATAATTTGTTCTTGTTCTTGGAAATCCTTAACTATGATTACTTGGTGAACCAGATCTTTGATAGGAAGTTAAAGATGTTAATATGTTGTTGAATTAAATCCTCCAAAATTAGAATTTGTGAATTTCATATTTCAGATAGGTGTTTCAGATAGGTGATAATGAATTCTTGGAAGAACATATCAGACTGCAAAGGTTGACTTAATAAATCTATCAACTCTCAGTCTTTGAGCTTGCTCATTATGAGACAATCTGGTTCTGTATTATCTAAATTTAATTTAATGTTCAAAATTGATATATCATTACACCCCGCATATAATTATGGTATCACTTTAATTGTTAGATCAGTTCTGATCCCTTACTACTATATTTCCACATGTCCAGATAATATTACTACATGTCCAGATAATATTACATTATTTCTTTCAAGACTACAGAAAACTCAAATCTTGACTAAGACAGAAGGAAAATAGAACATAGAATAACAGAGTTGGAAGGGATCTCAGAGGTCTTCTAGTCCAACCCCCTACTCAAGAAGGAGAACCCATATCATTTCAGATTAATGGTTGTCCAATCTCTTTTTGAAAGCCTCCAATGATGGGTTACCCATAACTTCTGAAGGCCACCTATTCCGTTGGTTGATTGCTCTCACTGTCAGGAAATTTCTTCTTAGTTCTAGGTTGTTTCTCTCCTTGATTAGTTTCCATCCATTGTTTCTTGTCCTGCCTTTTGGTGCTTTGGAGAATAGCTTGACTCCCTCTTCTTTGGGGCAGCCCCTCAAATATGGGAACATTGCTATCTTGTCACCCCTACTCCTTCTTTTCATTGGACTGGACATACCCAATTCCTGTAAGTGTTCTTCATATGTTTTAGCCTCTATCCCCTTAATCTTTTTTGTTGCTCTTCTCTGCCCTCTTTCCAAATATATTAGTGAGGATTAATTCAGTATATACTTCAAAAGGACAACATGTAAATTTAACATTAGTGGACAATGTCTTCCTCCTGCAAATATCAAATAAGTGAAAAGATTTGGCAGTCTTAGCTTTGAAAAGTGTGGGAACCAGAGCAACAACACGCATTACAGGATGATCCTGCAAGTAATACAATTTTCAACATAGATGTGACATTGTGACACATAGAAAAAGGGGTGGTGTTTCAATCACAATTTTGCTTTCATCTGTATGACACAACAAAAACCCATTACCTTGACTGTAGGTGCCGCTGGCCAGGAACAGTGGTATATGTTTCTTCAATTATATTATTATTAAGTTTTTTTTATAATCTATACGCTTGTGATAGAGATAAGACCTTAAGGTAAAGAATGATTAGAGGAAGATAGGTCATTTTTAACACCAGGGAAATTGTAAGAAACTTACCATACATACAAGCCATTGTATTATGGATATTATTATTAGGAGCCTGTAGTGCAGTGGTTAGAGTGTAGTACTGCAAGCTACTTTTGCTGCAGCCAGCTGCCTACAATATGGTAGTTCAAATCTCACCAGGCTCAAGGTTGACTCAGCCTTCCATCATTCCAAGGTGGGTAAAATGAGGACCCAAGTTGTTGGGAGCAAGAGGCTGACTCTGTAAACCACTTAGAAGGTGCTGTAAAGCACTATAAACCAGTATATAAGTCTAAGTGCTATTGCTATTATTGTTCCACTAGTATTAGAATGAAAGAAATATGAATATTCAGTTAGAATTATTTCCCCTATATTGGCCCACATTACCTTAATAAACCAAAAAACAGTCATTGTCACTGTTAAAGTAGAAAGAAAGTTAATGCATCTTGCATTTTATTTCAGGGGGAAGCTGTGACACTGGAGAAGCTCATGAAAATGATGTCTTATTATACGCAAAAATTGAAGGAAGAAAAGATCACATAACCCTTGATGCAATGACCTATGCTTCCCACAGGGTAAGTATTCGAAAAGAGCATTAGATTGGTTACAACAGACTGATTCCGAGCTGTAAAGAGAGAAAAATATCTGTTAACACCACTTTCTGAAACTCTTTTAGACACTGTGGGTCACTTTTAAAGGTTGATGATGGGATACAGAAAAATTCTGACCCAGTTCATGAAAAGAAAAATTAGCACATGAGGGTGTGTTTGAAGGAAATAAATTTAAATTAAATTAAATTAATTGCATTTACATTTAAACTGGGGGATCCTAGAGCTTGAAGTCAATACAATTAAACTGAGGGTCTTAGGGTCTGAAGGAGCTCAATTTAAACTAGGAGTCTTGGGGTTTGAAGGAGCTAAATTTATAAGGATCTTAGGGTTTGAAGGAGCTACATTTAAACTAAAGATTCTATGTCTCAATGCCTTTGGGAGCTATAATTTAACACCAGAGTGGGATAAATCAGGATTATCTTATTTTACATTTCGGTAAAACTGTAGTTCTAGATTTCTTGCATGCCTTTTCACTAAAAAGCACAAATACCCAACAAATACTTAGCAATGTTTATATATTTAGTATATAAGTACGTTTACCTATAGATAAGTATATGTAAGTTTATATGCTTAGTATATAAACATTCTTGTGTGTATTGCTTCCTAACATACTTCTGAATGTTTAAGCATCCACAAAAGAGACCTTAAACAAGATGGATCAATGATATCAGCAAGTATTGTGGGGCCAATTGACAATAGGCTCAGGGCCATATGGATTGGAAATATGAGGAAGGGGCCTTCATCCTGCAGTGGGGAAGGAGAAGAAAGAGGGTGAAGGTGAGAAGGAGGAGGAGGAAGGAGGAGGAGGAGAAGAAGAGGAGGAGGAGGAAGTGGGAGGAAGAGGAGGGGGAGGAGATGGAAACGAATCAAGGAGAGAAGCAACCTAAAACCAAGGAGAAATTTCCTAACAGTGAAAACAATCAATCAGTAGAATAGCTAATAGCTTGTCTCCAGATGTTGTACTGGAGGTTTTCAAGATGAGTCTGGGCAGAAGGTGAGGCTTGGTTAGAAATAGTATAGATCTCCTGCCTGTGCAGGGAGTTGGACTACAAGACCTTCAAGGACCCTTCCAACTCAATTATTCGGTATATTCTGCATTTGTCATTCTTTTGCTACACCCTGGAAACTTGTTTAAATTAACCATCCGATTTTTGTTGTTTCTATCTAAGAGTCCCTCTTTGGTCTCAGTTGTCATCAGTCCAGAACTTCAGACTCCGGCAACCAAATTCTGCCTCAAGCAGAAGAACCACCAGGGACGGAACAGGAATATCTGGGCTGTCGATTACTTCCATGTCTTGCCAGTCCTTCCTTCTACTGTTACACATATGATCCAGTTTTCCATTAACTTGGGCTGTGGAACCCATCAACCAGGCAACAGGTAAAGCAAATCCAGGTGGCATTTGGCAAACATAATCGGTTCTTTAATTTGTGCAGGCAGTCTTCAACTTACAGCAGTTCATTCAGTGACTGTTTGAAGTTTGCCTTTTTTTAAAAAATGTGCGTCAAAAGCCCTGTGTGTATAACTAACTAGCTTGATCACCGTGCTTCGCTACGAAACTATGTGACCTGGCTTAGTTTTTTGGGAGGAAAATAAGAGAGGAAAAATTCTGCCTCTGCCTACCAGAATCCATCGGTATTCATCTGGCTAGCGTCCTGTCAGTGTCTGAGAGAGTTGAAGGCTCACAAAATCTCCAGAACCGTAAAACCTACAAACTTGAAATTTGGCACATATGTTTCTCTTGGCCTCTAGATGCTCACTAAGAAAGGATTTTTCAAAATGACCATCAGAGCATTAGTATTTTGTATATTATTATTATTAACCCGCTCTGATGCTAAGGAGTTCTACTCCCCCTCCCCACCTGAAAAGAAATCTGTTCCAAATGCAAAACACAAGCAGAGGAGTTTCAGTTTTAGTTTCACAGCACCAAGCAGCTTTAGTACAGAACAGTTGAGCTAAGCCACGCCCAGGCTCCTTGCTGTCTCCTTCTTGCTCACACCGCAAATACTGTTTCAGTTTCCAAACAGCCCTCAACTTTCTCCCACACTGACAAGACACTAGCCAGATGAATACCGATGGCTGCTGGTAGGCAGAGGCACAATTTTCCCCCCTTATTTTCCTCCCCAAAAACTAAGCCCATAGTTTCATAGCAAAGCACGGGTATCGAGCTAATAAATTAATAGGGGGAAGAAATAGTTTAGAAGTTTAAACCAGGGCTTTGTCTATCGGGTGTCTTCAGAAATAGGGGATTCCAAGAAGCTAGTTCCCTACCTCTTCTGGAAACGGTGATTCCAAATCCTTTGGGATAAAGGAGGCTGGTGAAAAAAATCCCCTTTTTCATCATTCCTGCCATGCATTGTCGCTAATCTTTCGACTCTGCTGTACATTTATATGCAAATGAGGGCCTTCTTGATATAGATATTTATTTGTTCTGCTGGTGCTGAGCATGATATTACTGCAGGATGGGGACCTAAATTGTTTCATTTTTAGTAAATGGCGCTGAATAGAAGCTGTAATATGAATAATTCTTTTTTAAATGAAACTCTCTTTTAAGATACATGGATCAGCATAATTTTCTGCTTGATAGTGAAGCTCTTTGATCTCTTTTGAAACGTTTTTTTTTTTTTTTTTGGTTGCTGTTGTTCCCTCAAATCCACTTTTTCTTTTCTTTTCTTTTTTTACGAGTTGCTAACTCTCGACCCATCTCATCTGAATTTCAAAAACAATTTGGCAGCGCAGGTACCGTGAAAGCATTATTTTGAATAGCACCCTCATTTCATGACTGGGAATGTGTAGGAAACCCGGCATAAATATACGAAGAAGTGAATATGGTCCTTGGGGTACCCATATAAATTTTTACCTCAGGTGGAACCAGGGAAACCTCATAGGCTATTTAATGCAAATTTAAAATACCAGGCATAAAATAACGGCACAAAAAAGGGCATTCTTCAAGAGAAGCCATATCTAGATAAATGATTCTGAGGTGGGTAAGCCATCTTCTGCTTATTTGGTGTCAAGCTAATGAATTATTAATTTGTTTTAATGCATCAACTGCGGAATTTTAAATGGGGGGGCGCCGTTCGAATTAAATTGCGCCGCTTTACGTTAGGGTACACGCACATTTTTCAAGCGAGTAAATTCCTGTTTAATGCTTCCCCAATTACTTGACAGCTCCCAGAATATAATGAGGCTCATGCTTCATCCGAATGAGTGTAACTGACTTTCATTTTTAATAATGAGAGGCGGCAAAGTTTTCTTAAAAATTCAAGAGTAGGTGTTGTTCTGCGTCAAAAAGAAAAACAAAAACAAAAAAAAACACCCACCAACAAGAGTTAATCAAGTGAAGATCTCTCACCAAATCCCTCATTTTACCCACCTCGGAAGGATGGAAGGCTGAGTCAACCTTGGGATTTGAACTGCCAATGACAGGAATTGTGCGATGGCTAAAGGCAGCATCAACTTTCTTGGCAAGCATGTATGTAGCAATAGCAATAGCCCTTAGACTTATATACTACTTCACAGTGCTTTATAGCCCCTCTCTAAGCGGTTTACAGAGTCAGCACATTGCCCCCAACAATCTGGGTCTTCATTTTACCCACCTCGGAAGGATGGAAGGCAGAGTCAATCTTGAGCCGGTCAGGATTGAACTGCTGGCTGTGGGCAGAGTTTGCCTGCAATACTGCATTCTAACCCCTGCACTACCACGGCTTAGATAGCAATAGCACTTAGTCTTATATACTGCTTTATAGTGCTTTACAGCCCTCTAAGCAGTTTTACAGAGTAAGCCTCTTGCCCTCAACAATCTGAGTCCTCATTTTTTACCCACCTCGGAAGGATGGAAGGCTGAGTCAACCTTAAGCCTGGTGGGATTTGAACTGCCAAATTGCAGGCAGCCAATAGTCAGCAGAAGTGGCCTGCAGTACAGCACTTTAACCACTACACCACCAAGTCTCTCCCCAGTGCTTTATAGTACTCTCTGGGCAGTTTACAATGTCACTATGTTGCTACAACAATCTGGGTCCTCATTTTACTGACTTCAGAAGGATGGAAGGCTGAGTCAACTTTAAGCTGGTCAGGATCAAACTGCTGGCTGTGGACAGAGTTTGCTTGTAATACTGCATTCTAACCACTGCACCACCACAGCTTAGATAGCAATAGCACTTAAACTTATATACCACTTCACGGTGCTTTACAGCCCTCTCTAAGCGGCTTACAGTCAGAGTATTGCCCCCAACAATCTGGGTCCTCATTTTACCAACTGAGGACTGAGTCAACCTTCATCCCCATCAGGATCAAACTCCAGGCTGTGGGCATAGTCTGTCTGCAATGCTGCATTCTAACCACAGCTTCATCAGGGTTCCTGGCAATATGTTTACCACTCTGCTTTGACTGCCCCGCGCTTTTACGGGACAGGAGATGGCACGAGATGATTGACATGGGAGGTCAGGGAAGAGATGCTGTGAAGGCCTTCTGGCCCTTCGAAGCAGGTCTCCTGTGAGGATGAATAGCATCCTTAAAGATGGGGACTTCAATTTTGACTGGTGGGAACTGTGGGCAAGATCTCACTACATTCTCCGCAATGTCCTCTAGCCAATGTCTGCCTTTCCCATTTAGTTTCCAAAAATGCTTATGTTGACTGGGACATCCATGCACAACTTAACCTTCATACCTTCTAACGCTGAATCTAGTCAATATAAAGCTTACCGATAAAGTAGAATATTTGTAGATCCCCGTTGAAATGAGAGGTCCTTGGTGGTCTCTGAGCTCAGTGGTTTTCTTGCAGGTGTTTCAGTACATACCCCACTCCCTTCTAGCTAAACTAGCACCAAGGTTCAAAGGACCCCACAGTCCTCCTCATCCTTCTCCTCTTCCTTCTCCACTCCACACACCCCACTCCTCTCTAACACTAATGATGTTACTTAGCTTGGTAATGAAACATCTGCAAGAAAACCACCAAGCTCAGAGAGCATCAAGGACCTCACAGTCCTCCTCCTCGTCCTCCTTCTCCTCCTCTTCCTCCTCCTCCTCCGCCTCCTCCTTCTTCTTCTCCTTTTCTCCTTCTCCTTCTCCTTCTCCCTCCCCCTCCTTTCCACAAATCCCATTCCCTCCTAGCAGTGATGATATTACCTAGTTTGGTAATGAAACATCTGCAAGAAACCAGCCAAGCTCAAAGACCACCAAGAACCTCTCATAAGCAAATTAACCTCCCATTTAGCCTTCTCACCCCTACCCAAAGTCATCTGAGGAACCTATTGTTGGCAGAACGACACCAACCTTTCCTCTCAATTTCTCTTGTCCTGGCTTCTCATCAGTCCTTAATGATTTTCAGTGTTGAGTAGAATTTAATCAAATGTGCCGGCAGCATAAGTAAGGCTTAGACGCATTGTCAAACATACCCATCAGCCAAACACTTTCTGGCGTGGGTAGCCAACTCGTGTTTTGGTGCCTCATAGTTCATCTTGAATGTTCAGCTTTTCAGTGCTCCCAGGAACTTCATATTTCGGCATCTGGAAGATCTGTTCAGAGTAAATTCAGCGCCAGCAAAGCAAACACAGATGACTGAGGTTTCATTTAACTTCTTTATAAACATATAAAGTAAATTTTACAATACCAGTTGTAGATTTCTCCAACATGGAGCAAACTCAAAGAGAAGCAGACATGTTACATGAGCAGAACAGCAACTCAGGAGCTCTGAAACAGACATCAGTTTCACTTTAGTTCAGCAGGCAAGCAGAGGAGAGAAGCAGTTTCATTCTCAATAGACAGACTCAGAGCTTAACATAGCTTCAGAGCTGCAGAGCTTAATGCAGAGCCAAGCCTAGGCTACTTCTAGTTTCAGTTTCCAATCAGTCCTCATTGGCTGACTTAGTTGCTATGCCTATTCATTGGCTGACCTTGTTACCAAGCTCTATTCCAGTTCATGAATATACTCAGACAAGATCTATTATTTAATAAGCCATGATTATAAAGCTTTCATGCATTCTTGGTGCAAATACCAATTTATTGCTATTTTAGTCCAGATAAGAAATCAGATTGTTCTCTTTTGTGTCTTTCTTTTTTGTTGGCAGTGTTAGTTTGGAATTCTCCACCAACCACGGACGTTCTTGGTCATTACTTCACTCTGAATGTTTGCCAGAGACATGTTCTGGATCCCATCTTCCCCATAGCACTGTCTATGCATCCGAAAACTACAGTGGGTAAGGGAATGTTTTGATGCAAATATCTCTGCTGAAAAATGATGAACAAATTAAATTGTTCATAATTCTGTGAAGATAACAACCTCTTCTAATTTCTTCTCTCTGGCAAACCAAGGCAGTTAAATAAGGGTGTGATGTTAAAAAATGTTCTTCTCCCAAAATGAATAAAAGGTGCTTCCATCTTCAAGGATTTTAGCTATGAAAATGGACTTGACAGAACAATGCTTAGTTTTGGAAGCATCTGTCAAAACTAGGTTTGTGTTTTAAGAAAAAAAAAACTAGTTATAACCAAATATTGTATTTCTAGAAATTCTTTCTGAACTGAAAGAAACAATATGGTAGGTCTAAAACACTTGGTGGAAAAATAGATAATAGATAATATAGTTCTTTATTGGCCAAGTGTGATTGGGCACACAAGGAATTTGTCTTGGTGCAAATGCCCTCAGTGTACATAAAAGAAAAGAGACATTCGTCAAGAGTCAAGAATCATAACATACAACACTTAATAATAGTCATAGGGTGCAATAGGCAATTAAATCATACTAGGAAACAGTCAATACAATTCATAAGGATACAAGCGACAAAGTTACAGTCATATGGGCACAAGTGGAAGGGGATGGGCGATAAGGAGTGATGAGAAGATTAATAGTAGTAGTAGTACAGACTTTGTAATAGTTGGACAGTGTTGAGGGAATTATTTGTTTAGCAGAGTGATGGCCTTTGGGAAAAAACTGTCCTTGTGTCTAGTTGTTCTGGTGTGCAGTGCTCTATAGTGTCGTTTTGAGGGTAGGAGTTGAAACAGCTTATGTCCAGGATGTGAGGGGTCTGTAGATATTTTCACAGCCCTCTTTTTGACTCGTGCAGTATAAGATTGTTCAATAGTGATAAATTTTGTGTGTTGAGAAATAACCTGGGTAGGATTTATACCATTACGTCTATTCTGCATTCTCATCAAATTTAAATCACTACAGGTAGTTCTCCACTTACAACAGTTCATTTAGTGACTGTTTGAAGTTACAATGGCTAGTGACCATTCTTCATACAACTGTTGTAGCATTCCCCCTGATCGTGTGATCCAAATTCAGATGCTTGGCAACTGACTCATATTTACGACGGTTGCAGTGTTCACGTGATCTCCTTTTGTGACCTTCTGACAAGCAAAGTCATTGGGGGAAGCCAGATTCACTCAACAACCATGTTACTAACTTAACTGCAACAATTCACTGAAGAACTGTGTCAAGGAAGTGTGTAACACAGGGCAAAACTCACTTTGCCATGTAAAATGAAGGGCACAATTGGGATTGTAAGTCTAGGACTACCTGTAATGAAAAACAACCTTGTGTTGCTTGTAGACGGAACTGGAATTTCTGTGTTTCATTTCAGCCAAACGACTTTACATTTTAAAACCAACTTGTCACTCTAAAAGTAGGAAATCTCATCTCTTTTGTTTCAGGTGGAACCGTATAACTATTCCCCTTCCAAATGCAGCCTTAACCAGAGATACCAGAATCCGATGGCGACAAACTGGATCGGTTCTTGGAAACATGTGGGCAATTGACAGCAGTTAGTAGTATTTATTACCACCGGTGTTGTCTACATATTACCTGTTCATCTGTGTGTAACCTTTAACTAGGCCAGGGGTCGGCAACCTTAAACACTAAACAAGAGCTATTTGGACCCATTTCCCACAGAAAAGAAAACACCGGGAGTCACAAAACATCTAAAATGAAGATAACACTGCACTGTTTGCCAAAGTCTCGCCACATATTAAGCATACCGGTAAACCAGTCTCATCAGCAGTGAAAGCAAACGAATCTGCCCATGTACCATTACACATTCTGTTTTCTTCTGAAACTTTTCTTTCCTTGGATTTATCCATGGTTAGACTACCGGGGGCCCAAAAAGCTCACTAAATTGCGTGTTGGCAGGTGTCGCACATTGGTGGTTGCGACACATATTTTGAGCGACAGAGAGCTGCAGCAGAAGGATGAAAAAAAGTCATAAAAGGATGTGGGAGCTTCATCACTAGAAGCTTTCAAGAAAAAACTGGACTGCCATCTGTCAGAAATGGTGTAGGACCATGATGGTGAGCCTATGGCACATGTGCCACAGGTGGCACGCAGAGCCATTTGTGTGGGCACGTGAGCCCCAGGCAAACTTACCTCACTGCGCATGCGTGTGCCTCCCAGCTGACTTTTGGGCCTTTTTCAGCCTGCCAGAGGCTTGAGGGAAGCTTCTGCAGGCTTTGCAGGCTAAAAAATAGGCCCATTTCATCACTTCCTGAATTTCCAGAAATACTAGAAGTGATGAAACGGGTCCATTTTTTGGCCTGCGAAGCCTGCAGAGGCTTGCCTCAAGCCTTTGGCAGGCCGAAAAAGGCCGAAAATCAACTGGGAGGCGCAGTGCAGGTAAGGGGGTGGCCAGGGGGAATCGTGTGCACATGTGCAGGGAGTCGTGAGGGCCCCCATGCACATTACCTTCTGGGTGCTGGTATGTGAGCACATGCGCACAATTTTTGGCACAAGAGCCCAAAAGGGTTAGCCACCACTGGTGTAGGGTCTCCTGCTTGGGTAGGGGGGTTGGACTAGATGACCTGCAAAGTCCCTTCCGTCTCTGTTGTTCTGTTTTACTCTGTTCTGTTCTGTTCTATTCTATTTCTATTAAATCAAGTGCAATCACATGGTAATGATCAGCACACAATTGAGCCTGTAATTACAACCCATAATTTCAGGCTCAATTACAGTCGTAAGTCCAAGACAACCTGTATGTACTTAGTCTTGCTAGATACAGTGTAATGAACTTTGTATGCACTTCACTTAAATATGCCCAAAGTTCTGGAATTTAACTTCAGCACATTTATTTATTTATTTATTTTCCCCCTTCCTGCAGTTTACATTGGTCCATCTTGTCTCAAATTCTGCTCAGGGCGAGGTCAATGCACGAGAAACGGTTGCAAGTAAGTGTGATCCTAATGCATCAGTCAGCATCTCTGTATTCTGTAAAGCTGCTTTCTAGGTTGTAGGACAGCCTGTCTTGTGAGATTACAGCTTCTCCTGATAGCAGAATCAGAATCTTCCACACACCCCACCCCAAAAATGACAGATTCCTGATTTGCTTAGGTCAGACATACTGTATTTCTACAGGAGATTGAATGCTTGGACTGTCACGAAGTTAACACAACAGCCTTAACTGGAATTAGAGAGAAAGAGAGGGAAAATGTTTATTTTAGATTCTAATTAATTGTCCCTCATTGGAATGATTATTTTCCTATTTTTTTCCAAGTCATGAAAGTGGTAGCCCTTTTAGGTTTTATCCAGTCTGATTTGAAACTTATTTTGCATGTCTTTATTGTTCAGTCGCACTGTGGAAATCCTTTTCCACGAAATTATAAGAAAACCTCTCAGAGGTGAGATTGTCTCTGGCCGCTAAAGAAGAAGAGGGGATGTTGTGCACTTGCGAATAGAAGTGGAACCACTGTGGCAAAAGAAAGCAAAATTGGCATTAATTGTAATAAGTGCCTTGGGTTTAATTGCAAAACATCTGGAACGCCACTTGAATATCATTGTCATTGACAAAATCCCCATCGGTCAATTGCAAAAGGCAGCTTTACCTGAAACATTGTACGTGCTGCAACAATACCTTTAATAACATTTAAACAACCGTATCTATCCCAGTTCCTTGAGAAGGATTTGATAGCTGGATAAAAATGCTAAACCCAGTCTAAACATCTGGCTGACTGTGTGACCAGCTACAACAACAACAACAACAATCATAATAACAACAACAATAATGACAGCAGAATAGAAGAGAAAGAACTGGAGAAGATAACAAATTATAAAGACCTACAAATAGAATGACTATGGCAAAGGCAAGCAAGGGTATTACCAATAGTAATAGGCATCTTGGGTGCAATCCCCCCAAAAGTGGAGCACCATTTCAACACATTGGTGGCATTGACACATTCACCATCGGTCAATTGCAGAAGGATGTTTGACTTGGAACAGTTTCCATCCTGCGGAGATATCTGTAGCACTATCAAACATCCAGATTTGCCTACCCCAGGTCCTTGGTAGGGACTCGATAGGTAGACAAAAATGCCAAACCCAGTCTGAACATCTGGCTGACCATGTGATGAATAACAATAACAATAAAACAACACCATCATCAGCAACAACAACAATAATAATAATATCAAAATTCTATACTTGTAGTTAGTCATAGACTATTTAATTTCATTTTTTGAAAGAAAAAAGCCAGTTTGGTCTGGTGGTTAAGACACTTGGCTAGAAAGCGGGAGGCCGTGAGTTCAAGTTCCACCTTAGCCATGAAAGCCAATTGGGTGACTTTGGACTAATCACCAGGGGATTGTGAGTTCTACTCCTCCTTTAGCCATGAAAACCACCTGGGTGGCCTTTAGGCCAACACCAAGAGGCCGTGAGTTCAAGTCCTGCCTTAGGCATGAAAGCCAGCTGGGTGACTTTGGGCCAATCACCAGGAGATTGTGAGTTCTAGACCTGCTTTAGCCATGTTAGCCAGCTGGGAGCCTGGCCAATCCTTATCTCTCAGCCCAATCCATCACATAGGATCATTTTTGTTGGGGGAAAAACAGGGAGACGAAGGTATGCTGGATACATTTGCCACCTTGAGTTGTTCGTAAAATCAATGAAGGTGGAATACAAATAAATTAATTAATTAAAAGTAAAAGTAAAACAAATGAAGAGAGGGTATTAACATTTTGTGGCCTTATAGCTTTGTATTTCTTAAGGATCTCGTACAACATTTGCGACTTATTTCTCTCCAAGGTTGGTCATATTTAGCTGGCTTTCGCTTCTTTCCCTAAACAGGTGTGACCCTGGCTTTTCAGGCCCTGCCTGCGAAATGGCCTCTCAAACTTTTCCAATGTTTATCTCGGAAAGTTTCAGCAATGCCAGGCTCTCCTCCTATCACAACTTTTACTCTATCCGTGGTGCTGAAGTCAGTTTCGGCTGCGGAGTGCTAGCAAGTGGCAAAGCCCTGGTTTTTAACAAGGATGGAAGACGTCAACTCATCACGTCATTCTTCGACAGCTCCCAATCAAGGTAAGTGGGAATAAATGAAAACGAGGCAGCCTCCTTTGAATCCGGTTCTGGATATCTGTTGCTTGGAATTAATCCTTTACCGTCTTCAATTAAAAGGGGAGCTTGTGTTTGATCGAGAGAGAGAGAAAAAAAAAATCAGCGCTTAAATTTTTGATGGCTTTGTATTTTTACATTTAATTCTGGATACGAGAATGCATTTTCATTCTTTTTTTTTTTTTTTGAAAAACCACACTTTATTTGCAAGGCTAAGTGTTTAATACATTGGGGGGTAATTATATGGTGCCTGAGTTTGCAAGCATGCAACATTAATATCAAAAGTGAGTGTGGGAGCCAAGTGCTGCTTAATTATTTAAGGGCTTGTATTTATTTTGACAGCTTGTGGCAGCTGATTAGATCCATTCAATGGCTCCTCCACCCCTCCAGTTCCTAATAAATAATGAAATGCAATAGTGATTGGCATTTTAAAACAATCCGTGCCGTGCTACCTGGCTGGATTGAATAAACAATTTCAACTCCAGGAAGGAGGCATCGGTATTGTTTACTTTAGGTGTGCTTTAATGTACAGGATTTTTAAAAAAATAAGGCAGGTTTGGGAAGAGAATGCTGTGGGAATGGTAATTTATAATGATTCAAACCCTTGTCAAACCAGATTCCTCCAGTTTACTCTGCGACTCGGCAGCAGATCTGTTCTGAGTACTTGCAAAGCACCCGACCAGCCTGGAGAAGGTGTTTTGTTGCACTATTCGTACGACAATGGGATTACGTGGAAACTTCTGGAACATTACCCCTATCTCAACTATCACGAGCCAAGGTAAATGCATTGCTTTAATTTGGGGTACAATGCGAAAGCATCCTATTAGGAATCAGTTCTACAACCTCTGTGCCCAGTGTCAAATTCCTATAATTCTTTTTATACAACATTGAAGATTGAATTCTTTATTGTCGTTGTACGTATACAGTCATTGTAACATACATACATTTGTTGTATGTACACAGTATACATGCAACAAAATTCACATAACACCCAGAGACCAGACTCAACATGCACACACACATGACAATCCCCAAACACAACCCCACCCACCAAAATTCCCCAACCCCTAAAAACACACAAGCATCCACACAACAGACCAAGTAATACTGTCCAACCACTCACTGATGGTGGTCCTTAAGTTCATTGTTAAGTGCAGTTATAACACTGGGATAAAAACTGTTCAGAAAACGTGTCGTCCAAGTTTTAATGGTTCTGTATCTTCTCTAGAAGTCAACAGCTTCACAAAGATTGTAAGCAGGATGGGAAGAGTCTTTGAGAATGTTGTGCAACTTCCTCAAACAGCAAGGTGCAAAGATGTCATCCAGGGCTGGTAGCTGGAGCCCGATGATATTCTGGGCAGTTTTAATGAATCTCTTATAGAGCTTTTTTGTCCACTACAGAGCTGCTCCCATACCATGCAAGAATGCCGTATGTCAGGACACTCTCATTGGATGGAAGTAGATGTTGAGCTAGATTTATCTTCCTGAACATTCTCCGGAAGTACAGCCTCTTCTGTGCCTTCTTCACAAGCATGTTAGCATTCATAGTCCATGAGAGGCCCTCCGAGATAGAAATGCCCAGAAATTTAAAACTACCAACCCTCTCCACCTCCTCACCATTTATGTACAATGGTAAATGTACATCTCTCTTCCTCCTGAAGTAAATTATAAGTTCTTTAGTTTTTTTATGTTAAGTGTAAGATTATTTTCTTTACACCACAGTGTCAGCCCTTGTACTTCCTTTCTATAAGCAGACTCATCGTTCTTATTAATGAGCCCCACCACTGTCGTGTCATCTGCAAATTTAATAATTGCGTTGGTGTTATACAAAGTATGTTATACAACATACCATAGCCTGTATTTACCTGCTTTCTATCCTGCCTTTCTATGAAGAAATTGAGGCTCTGAAGATGTTCTTCCTGTTTTTAATCCCAACAACAATCCTTTGAAGAGGTGAGATGGGGTGATCTTGTGAAGAATTGAGAAGATCTAGGTTTAGTTTACTAGAATAGCTAGAGCAGAGGTCTCCAAACTTGGCAACTTTAAGACTTGTGGACTTCAAGTCTTCATAGCTGGCTGAGGAGTTCTGGGAGTTGGAATCCACAAGTCTTAAAGTTGCCAAGTTTGGAGACCACTGAGCTGGAGGCTGTTGTGGATCTTCTCAGTTCCAACATTCTGTCCAGCGAGGATAGAGAACATCCAGTCTTAGAGTACCTACATGTCTCTCTACGTGCCTTCTCAAGACCATTAGACTCCTGCTTCACTGTGGTTGCTAGGACTCACATCAACCTTTTCTGCCAGTTTTGAAGATAGAAAAAGAAGAAAGTGGTAGAGTAATCCTACTGATGAACGACTGATGGAACTAGACATGTCCAATCCAACAAAGAGAAGAGAAGGATTAGAGGTGATACAATAACTATATTTCAATATTAAAGAGGGTGTCACCAAGAAGAGGAGGTCAACTTATTCTCAAAAGCACCTGAGGGCAGAACAAGAAGTAATGGGTGGAAGATCATTAAAGAAAGATCCAACTTAGAACTAAGAAGAAATTTCCCGACAATGAGAACAATTAAATCAGTGGAATTGTTTGCCTCCAGAAGTTGTGGATGCTCTACCACGGAGATTTTCAAGAAAGGACTAGACAGCCATTTGTCCAGAATGGTCTAGGGTCTCCTGCTTGAGCAGGGGGTTAGACTAGAAGACCTCCAAGGTCCCTTTCCATCCTATTATTCTGTAATTTGGTTATTTTGTTATGTGCGCTTCAAATGTAAAGCTCTCGCAGGTTTTTTCCCACCTAAATGTAATATTTTCCTACACACTGGGCTGGATAGGTGCATTGCGAAAAGGAATGTATATTTAACAATTAATCCAAAGTCTTGTGAAACACCTGTCTTGCATTTTTCATTCTTCAGGGAAAAAAGAACCTATTTTTTTTCCTCTTCATTCCTTGTGTTGGAGGGATGGATGGAGTGTGGGAACTTTGAAATGGTCCTTGTTTTTCATGGCTGAACTTGATTCACAACATGTCAGAAAACCAGACCACATATTATTCTCCAGATTCTTTTAATTTCCTGACACACACACACACACACACACCGTTTCTCTCAAAATTACTTGTTCAGCTTCATCATTTGATCTTCTTGCTAATCAATTAACACATCCTTCCTCGGTAATAAACATGCTATCACAAGATGCTCAAAAGGCACACCCATCAAAGTTCACAAAGATGGCATAAACAGTGCTTTTCAATGTGTGTTTGTGTGTTCTTTGTTACAAGCGAAGATGCAAAGTTGTGGCATAAGTGTGGTTATTGTTAGACCCAGCAAGGGGAAGACGTCGAAGTTAATGTATGAATTTATTCTTTTGAGGGGAAAAAAGACAAGGTTGGTAGGATACCGAGAGTTCCTTTGCCAATATTTTATTATACGTTGATGGGAATAAACATCCCTCATGTTGTTATGCCTCAGCCTTTGCCTTTGCGTGTTTCATGTGGGCATCTGCTGTTATTGATTTATGGAACATCCTCAAAGATGTCATTGCCATGGCAATTAATGTATGTTCCCCATGGCTGTGTTCCGTAATTGTGCCTGGAAATTCAATATTATTCTTAATTTTCTTCACAGTTCATCAAATCTAGGTTTTTGTTGTCACAGCTGCCAGGGAGGTTCTTGAAGGTTCCTTGTGGGCCTGGCTCACCAACCACACAGCAGAAGACTGTTGATTTCCTCACTACAATTAATGTTTATGTGTGGATATTCTTGTTTGGTACCATTCTGCTCCCCACCAGACTGAGAATGGAACTTCATTCAATTTCCTTGCTACAGTGAAGTACATATAAAAGAAAATCGCTTAATCAAGAAATAAAATATGTGCTTTGTTCTCTCTGCCAGCACTCTTTGGCACAAAGCTGACCCACACAGAGAAAAAGGCAAAGCAGACTCTCCTGCCAAGACATTTTTTTTTCGTCCCAAATAAGAGCAAGATGGTGCTTGCTTTAGTTCCATTTATGAAATCCAACTTGATTGACAGTTGAGTCTGTCTTCAGTGGGGGGTCATGACTTGACGTCGTCAAAAATCCCTAGCAGATAACGACGAAGATGTAAAAGCATCTGTTTGTCAAGATATCCATCCCTGTTCTTCCAGGAACAATCTAAATGAGGGAAGAAAGAAATAGTTCCAGGACAGAAATTCAAGACCATGTACAGGCGATGTATTATTCATCCTGGGCACTGCTAAAAAGCTGCTGAAAATCTTAACAAATATTGTCTTTAGCCCTGATGACAGACTGAGGTTTTTATTGCAAAATAAATCTCCCCAAACATACAAGCAGGACAAGAATAAATGAGTTAAAATGTAGTGCAATGTTGAATAGTGAAGATAGCAGAATAACAGAGTTAGGAAGGACCTTAAAGGTCTTCTAGTCCGACCCCCTGCTAAGGGAGGAAACACTCTACCATTTCAGATAAATGTTTGTTCAGGCTCTTCTTGAAAACTACCAGTGTTGGAGCATTCACAACTTCTGGAGGCAAGCCATTGGTTGATTGTTCTCACTGTCAGAAAATGCCTCCTTACGTCTTCTTGATTAGTTTCCATTCATTGCTTCTCATCTTGCCTTCTGGTGCTTTGGAGAATAGGTTGACCCCCTCTTCTTCGTAGCAGCCCCTCAAAAATTGGAACAGTGCTATCATATCACTCCTAATCCTTCTTTTCATTAAACTAGGCATGCTCAATTCCAGCCACCATTTTTTATCTTTTCTTTAATGCTCTTTATATCGGATGATTAACCTGGTTAGAAATACAGCCTGAGACATTTAAGAATTCCATCTTTATCCTCATTTCCCCTTCTCTTGATCCCGGAAAATTCAGTTCTTAATCTCTTAAAGGTGTGATGGTGAACCTATGGCATGTATGCCACAGGTGGCACACGGAGCCATTTGTGTGGGCACACGAGCCCCGGGCAACTTACCTCACTGCGCATGCATGTGCCTCCCAGCTGATTTTCGGCCCGTTTGAGGCCTTTTTCGGCCTCCCAGAGGCTCAAGGGAAGCCTCTGCAGCCTTTGGAGGCCAAAAAACAGTCCTGTTTCATCACTTCCTGTATTTCCGGAAATACTGGAAGTGACGAAACGGGCCCTTTTTTCGGCCTCCAAAGGCTGCAGAGGCTTTCCTGGAGCCTCTGGGAGGCTGAAAAAGGCCTCAAACGGGCCGAAAATCAGCTGGGAGGTGCAGTGCAGATAGGGGGGCAGCGGAGGGGGAATCATGCATGCATGTGCGGGGGGCATGGGGGGATGGAGTGCATTGCCTTCTGGGTGCTGGCATGCAAGCGCACACGCACACGCACGGGCATGCAATTTTTGGCACAGGAGCCCAAAAAGATTAGTCACCAACTGCCTTAAAGTTAAGATTGTCGTATTTGGGCTGAAAAAAAAAAAATCTAACCAGGAGATGGCATAAATGGGTTCAGATTTTCTTTGATCTCTTTGCTACCATCTAGTGGATAAAACCAATTATTGCTGTTGTAGTAGTAACAGTCTGCTAAAGACAAGAGCGCCAGTTTGATGTAGTGATAATAGTAATATTAGTAGTTGATTGATAAAATAAAATATAAAATGAAATGAAATGAAATATGCAGTACATAATTTAATTCTGGAATAAAATAAATAGAGGAAATAAAGTGATAAAACACAAATGTGTTAATACAAATAGGCAGTAATCAGGTAAATGAATCTCCCTTGCAGGATGACTCAATTTGTTCAGTGTATCATTTTCACTTACCTTGTGTAACAGTTCTGTATACGATACAGGTAGTCCTCAATTTACAAAAGTTCAGTTAGTGACCATTTGATGTTACAATGGCACAGAAGAAAATGCCACTAATTTAACAACCACAGGGCTTCACTTAACAACTGTGTCAAGGAAGGTCAGGAAAACGAGGCGAAACTCACTTAACAAATGTCTCACTTAGCAACAGAAATACGGGGCACAATTGTGGTCGTAAGTCAAGGACTACCTATAGTATGAAGAGTGAGAATCATCTTCGTGATTTCTAGACCCTTTTCATTAATCCAATTTCTTTATTTTTTTAAAAAAAGAATAATTTCCGTGGAATTGCCAGAAGATGCAAGACAGTTTGGCATTCAGTTCCGGTGGTGGCAACCATACCATTCTTCTCAAGGCGAAGATGTTTGGGCCATTGATGAAATCATTATGACCTCCGTGCTTTTCAATAGCATTAGCCTGGACTTCACCAACTTGTTGGAAGTTACTCAGTCCCTTGGATTCTACTTGGGGAATGTTCAACCATACTGTGCCCATGACTGGACACTCTGGTGAGTGAGTCTCCCCTTTTTTTTTAAATCTTTTGCTCTGGGTAAACTTTTTGTTTCCGGATTATAATTCTTTAAATATTTCCTTGGGTAATATGTTGTGTAGCTCATGACCGGTGGCGGGATTCAACCGGTGTAACCAGAGATGGGATTCAGCAGGTTCTGACCAGTTCTGGAGAACCGGTAGCAGAAATTTTGAGTAGTTCGGAGAACCGGCAAATCCCACCTCTGACTGGCCCTGCCCCCATCTATTCTTTGCCTCCCACTGAGTCCCAGCTGATCGGGTGGGTCTTCTTTTGTTGCCCTGCACAGGAGAACGGAGCTGGAAAGCAGGTTAGTGGGGTTGGGGAAGGAATGGGGACTTTGCAGTATCCTTCCCCTGCCACTCCCACCAAGCCACCAAGCCCATCAAGCTACGCCCACAGAACCGGTAGTAAAAAAATTTGAATCCCACCACTGGGTGCGACAACCATTTTGGTGAGTGTGCGCAGCATTTGAAACCCACCAGTGATGTTATGCTACCGGTTCGGCCCAGTTCTGCCAAGCCAGTAGCGGCAATGAGCAGAGGAGATCGAACCAGTTCTCTCCACTGCTCTGCTGTTGGGCCCACCCACCTGCCCGGGCTCCCATATTCACTTTTATCTTCTGCTTTTGAAGCACAGCTGCTTTGCGCGGCATAGAAGAGTGCTGTGCGGCAGCTGCTGAAGCGACTGGGAGAGTGCAGGCTTGAAGGAGGTGAGTCAAAACGCCTCTGTGCCTGCGCAAAGTGCATGTTTGGCGCATGCATGCATGCAAAATGTGTGCATGCGTGCAAAGCGCGCCCACCAAGCCACGCTACCTGTACTGTCTTTCGAGGGAAAGGCTGCAAATCTTTTTTTAAGTGAGGATCATGAAGGCATGAGTAAGTAATGAGTGGCGCAGTGGGCTAATTGATTTCTGCAAATGATTCTCTTCCTAGTTGTTCATTAGAATTTTCCCCAGGGTTCAAACATGAACGACAATTGTCTTCGGTGACCTGTATGTAATAAGGGGTAAATTTAACACGGTGATGCAATGTGAATTGTGAATGTAATTTATCTTGGGTGTGCGTTCACATAGTTTCTCTGCTTGTAACATTTTGGAAGATTCTCCTGAACCGATCACAGATTTAAATGAAAGAATAATTAACTGTGTTGGTTTTCTTCAGATAATTGATTCATGCAAATTAAATCAGACTGATGGGTTTCAACATGACATCTTTTAAAACATGATTAATGAACAATTCTTTGTTTTTGTTATCTGCTCGGTTGAGCAGGACCTAAGCAATTCACCCAGACATAAGCAATTCTGTAAATTCTGGCATAAATATGATCCTGAAATTCTTATTTAGTTTCTTTTGTTGGAATTAATGGCTTTGAAAATGCTTAAGTTTGGTTCAGTTGGTTGCGAGCTGAGTTCAGTTAAAAAACAGTTTCTCCTTGGAATACCAAGTTCAATATTGTTGGGGGGCAATATGCTGGCTCTGTAAACTGCTGATAGGATCGCCAACATGATCACTAATGTCCAATGATGGATATGGAAGGAGGAGGAGGAGGAGGAGGAGGAGGAGAGGGCTGTAAAGCACTATGAAGCGGTATATAAATCTGAATGCTATCCTTCCCTCCCTGCCTCCCTCCTTCCTTCCTTCCTTCCTTCCTTCCTTCCTTCCTTCCTTCCTTCCTTCCTTCCTTCCCTTTCTCATTCTCCTTCTTGGTGGCACTGAGATTAGAATGCAGCATTGCAGGCTGACTCTGCCCATTACCAACAGTTCGATCCTGACTGGCTCAAGGTTGACTCAGCCTTCCATCCATCCGAAGTCAATAAAATGAGGATCCAGATTATTGGGGGCAATAGGCCGACTCCGTAAACCACTTAGAGAGGGCTGTAAAGCACCCCCGAAGCGGTACATAAGTCTAAGCGCTATTACTATTGCTATCATAAAACAGTTTATGGCATTGTCTGCTGACATTTGACTGCACTACACAGTTCTACGTCAGCGATTTTCATGGCATCTCTGAATATTTCCCAACTTTTCCAGGTAGGAAAAGTGAACGTAGGACAGTGGAAGCTCTGTCACTTTTGAAGACTAAGGAATCTGGTCAGGAACGATCTCTAAAAGGATGACCCAACAGGTGGCCAGGAGCTGCTCTTCTGGTTTCCATCATGCACGTGCATGCACACATTTTGGCACTCAGCTAATTCCTCTTTTAACTCCACCCATTCTTTGTTCTGCCAATCCTTCTCCTGCACAATGGTACACAGTTATTTAGAATAGGATAGGATAGGATAGGATAGAATAGAATAGAATAGATAGAATAGAATAGAATAGAATAGAAAATATGGAATGGGATGGGATAGGATAGGATAGAAAAGAAAATATGGAATGGAATGGAATGGAATAGAATAGAATAGAATAGAATAGAATAGAATAGAATAGAACATATGGAATATGGAATAGAATAGAACAGAACAGAACAGAACAGAACAGAATAACAGATTTGTGAGTGACCTTGGAGGCCTTCTAGTCCAACCCCCTGCTCAGGCAGGAAACCAGGGGTGGGATTCTACCAGTTTTCACCTATTCGCTAGAACCAGTTGTTAACATTCTAAGCAAAGGTTGAAATATTGTGCTAGGTTTGTAGAATGCTGCTATTTAGGACAAATCTGCAGAAAACTTACTTCTCATTAAAAATAAGTTTTAAAAATAAGCCTTTGCCAAAGTACAGTTGAAAGAGGTCTTGGTTCAGATATCAAGGAGTCAGGCACAATAATAACCCTACACTGAATTTACCAGTTACAACTAAACTGCTGTGAGAAGCTGCCGTCACAATGATTACAGAAGAAAACGCTTCAATTAACTCAAAGGCCTAAGAAGTAATATTTAGGGTCTTTCATTAACAAGTACATTTTGAGCAGCCTGGTGGTTTGATTTGTTCCTCATCTCTCAAACTGAAAGGAATTGACTTGGCTGTGAAAACATCACAGAATGTGTTCTGGCACTAATAGCAAGGCTGTTGAAACAGCATTAACTACTTTAAAAGAAGAACAGTGGAATTACTCACCGCTCATTAAAATGAAATACGATGGCCAGATTTGAACCGTTTGCATCAAAGAGGTCAGATAAAAAGCTTTTGACGCCCCCTCCCCCCATGTTGATATGTTAGATGGGCAAAAGAGGCAGAGCCCTTCATGCTGTCTGAACTTGGTTGTTTGTTTGCAGATGTAACATCATCAGAAGAGAGTGGGGTTTGCTTTCAAACTAGCTCGATACCCGTGCTTCACTACAAAACTATGTGGTCGGGCTTAGTTTTGGGGGAGGAAAATAAGGGGAAAAAATTCTGCCTCTTGACTACCAGCATCCATCAGTATTGATCTGCCTAGCATCCTGTCAGTGTGTGAGAGAGTTGAGAGCTATTTGGAAAGTGAAACAGTATTTGCTCTCTGAGCAAGGAGACAGCAAGGAGCCTGGGCATGTCTTAGCTCAGCTGTTCTGTACTAAAGCTGCTTGGTGCTGTGAAACTAAAACTGAAACTGAAACTCCTCTGCTTGTCTTTTGCATTTTGGAAGAGATTCCTTTTCCAGTTGGGAGGGGGAGTAGAACTCCTTAGCATCAGAGCGTGTTAATAATAATATAGGAAATACTAATACTCTGATGGTCATTTGGAAAAAATCCTTTCTTAGTGAGCACCTAGAAGCCAAGAGGAACATATGTGCCAAGTGTCAAGTTTGTAGGCTTTACGATTCTGGAGATTTTGTGAAGATGCATGAGTGGTATTTTACTTTTATATATATAGATGGCTTGCTCTGTCAGCACTGATGGGAGCATTGTTTTCTTTTTGGTAGGTCCTTGATTGGTCTGCTGTTTACTGTTTGATAGTTTAACACCAGAATTAATGTAAGACCAACAATCGAACAGTAAATGACGCCCCGGTCAAGGAACTACCAACTCAGACAAGGTAATGAAATGCAAGCAAACATCCAAGCTCAGAAAGCATCAAGGACTCCACAAACCAACCTTAAGCTACAGAAAGTAAACCCTAGCTTGATTTTTACACGTACACCCAATATAAGCCCTACCCCCCCCCAAAATAAGCCCTAATTAAGACCCCCACCCACTCCAGAGTGGACAGGTAAAAATTTAAGCTAGGGTGGTGATAGGTGGGTGGAGCTGACCTACTACTTATTTTTAGACAGTTGTAGCCAGGCCTCACACACCCCGACACCTGCCTTGCTGCCCCAGTTTTTCTGCAGCTGGCAGGGCTGGCAAGGCTTTCCTGAAGGCCCCTCAAGCTGGTAACAAAGCTCAGGATCGATCCAGAGCTCTGTTATCAGCTGCAGAGGCCTTCAGGAAAGACTTGCTGGTGGCAGAAGAAGAAGTTCCTGAAGGCCTCTGTCAGTGAAAAGGAGGCCGGGGGCGACACACGCAAGTCAGGTTAGTCAGTGGGTGACATCCCCCGAAAATAAGACCTGGTGCCTTTTGTGGTCGCAAAAATATATATATAAGACAAGGTATTATTTTTGGGGAAACACGGTATTATCTTCCACAGGTAGTCCTTGACTTACAACAGTTTGTTTAGTGACCGTTCAAAGTTGCACCATCACTGGGTTAAAAAAGTGACTTATGACCATCTTTCACCCTTACAACCATTGTAGCGTCCCCATGGTCACATAGTCAAAATTCACATGCTTGACAACTAATTCACATTTATGACAGTTGCAGTGTCCTCGGGGTCATGTGATCCCCTTTTATGACCTTCTGAGAAGCAAAGAATCGATGTGGAATCCAGATTCACTTAACAACCATGTGGCTAACTTAACAACCGGAGCGATTCGCTTGACAAATTTGTCACACCTAGCAATTGTGGTTGTAACTCAAGGACTACCTGTATTGATATGTGAGGTGTAGTTTTGGTTTTTAGGATTTTTTTTTTAAAACTAGATAGGAAAATCAAAGTTATTTTCTTTTCTTTTTTCTCTTTTGTCTGTAAAAAAATGCCACAAATTGCAAGACACAATTATTCTGTAGTTTCTTCCTGAATGTTGTTTTTCTCACTGGTGTTAAACTGGCCAGAAAAACACTATGGACCAGATATGTAGATGTTGGGAGCTTTGTCGAATTCAAACCGCTGACCTTTCCACTTCTCCCTGGAATAGTTTTAACTGAGATCAGATCTGAGCAAACGCCTGGTTGTTAAATTAATTATTGTTGGTTTCTCCCAGCTGTGTATCCATTTGATTCTCATTTTCTAACGCCTGGCTTTCCATGCAGCGTATGGTGGCAGAGCATGGAGAGAGTTCTCGTGGGAACCCTCCGAAAATTGCTTTTTCATTAGAAGAACGGTAGTCAATATGTTATAAATCATTTTACAGCATGCCATCCTCAACTATGTTTTCAGGGGGAGAAATACCCCTCCCCCTATAATAATGATAGGCTAGGCCTCTTGTCGCACTCCTGGATTAGTACACCACAATCTCTTTCAGCGTCAAGTTTTTAGCCTACTCCTTTGGTAAAGATCGGGTTTGTTTTCTCATTCGTAAGATTTTCTTTCTCTTTAGATGTTTGGTATTCGTTATTTCATTCAACTACAAGAGAATTGGGGATATTATTTGTATGCAGCTAGCTGGATACCCATGCTTCCCTACAAAACTATGTGGTCGGGCTTAGTTTTGGGGGAGGAAAATAAGGGATAAAAATTCTGCCTCTGCCTACCAGCATCCATTGGTATTCATCTGGCTAATGTCCTGTCACTGTGTGAGAGAGTTGAGGGCTGTTTGGAAACTGAAGCAGTATTTGCTGTATGAGCAAGAAGGAGACAGTAAGGAGCCTGGGCGTGGCTTAGCTCAACTGTTCTGTACTAAAGCTGCTTGTTGCTGCTGTGAAACTGAAACTGAAATTCCTCTCTTCTGCTTGTGTTTTGCATTTGGAACGGGTTTCTTTTCAGGTGGGGAGGGGGACTTGAACTCCTTAGCATCAGAGCGCGTTAATAATAATATAGGAAATACTAATGCTCTGATGGTCACTTTGAAAAATCCTTTCTTAGTGAGCACCTAGAAGCCAAGAGGAACATACGTGCCAAATTTCAAGTTTGTAGACTTTACGGTTCTGGAGATTTCGTAACAATGCGTGAGTGGTATATTGCTTTATATAGAGAGATTATTGAGTGGGGGGCATATAAGGAATACACTTAAAAAGATAGGTCACCTTCTAAAGTTAAAGTGGCTGGATTGCACAGTGATCTTATACAGGTAGTTCTCGACTTAACGACCACAACTGAGTCCAAAATTTCTGTTGCTAAGTGAGACATTTGCAAAATGCATTTTGCCCCATTTTGCAACCTTCTTTGCCACAGTGATTAAGTGAATCACTGCTGCTGATAAGTTAGTAACTGTTCTGACCCAAGCTGGTTTCCAAGAGAGCAAACAGAAGACAAAGGCAGCAGCCCAACCTTTTAAAATTTCAATCTATGAATTCTGTTTCTTCATAGATAAAAGGCTGCTTCCAACTAATTAGCTCTGACAAAAAAGAGCCTTGCCAAGTTTTTGCAAGGCTGCCAAAACACAACAGATAAGAAATGGTTTACAATATAAGAGCCTTCAAATACCAACTGTAATGTCCACAAGGCTGAGTTTCAAAACGTCTTTGCCTTCTGCAAAGTATGTTCGTTCACAGCTAGCTTTTATCTTCTTGAAGGAGGGGACGTTATCTTGCAGCCTTACTCCCGAGTCACCCGTGCTGCTGCAACTTCTCTTTCCTATGAGCAATCCTGCATGCATGTGCACTTGGCACAGGATCCTCGGGAACCTCCTCATTGCTGCTGCCAGCCCCCACAATCTCTGAAGGCAGCAGTCCACTCCCTAATGGTCGTGGCCCATCATCGGAGTCTTTGCTCTCCTCAGCCGTCCGCACCTGCTGCCAGCAAACCACAACAGTAACAGGGTTGTTCAATGAATCTGGCTTCCCCATTGACTTTCCTTGTCAGAAAGTCGCAAAAGGGGAATCACATGACCCTGGATTGCTGCAACCATCATAAATATGAGTCAGTTGCCAAGTGTCTGAATTTTGATCATGTGACCTTGGGGATGGCTGCAGTGATTGTAAGTGTGAAAAAGAATCATAAGTTATTTTTTTCAGTCCTGTTGTAACCTCAAATGGTCACTAAATGAGTTGTTGTAAATCAAGGACTACCTGTATTTTATATATACATATATACATATACATATACATACACATACACATATACATATACATATACATATACATATACATATATATATTCTTAAGTTTTCGCGGGTACTTACATGTATGGCATTCAGCTTTGTTCGGGTATTTTCCCACGTCATTGTAGTTGTGCTTTTAAAGTTGTAGCAATGTTTCAGCAGAATCTCATCTGCCATCAAACGTTGCTACAACTTTAAAAGCACAACTACAGTGACGTGGGAAAATACTCCGAACAAAGCTGAATGCCATATGTAAGTACCCAAAACTTAAGAATATATATATATATGTATATGTATATGTATATGTATATCATTTAAAAGATGTCTATGGCTGCCCATCTTAAGCAACTCTGAGCAGTTTGCAACAACCATAAAACCAATAAATAAAACAATCGAAAAAATAAATAGAAACAGCAAAGCAATGAACAAAAACCCTACATCTGGGGTGTCAAACTCAATTTCATTGAGCGCCACATCAGGGCTGTGATTGTCCTCAGGTGGGCATGGCCAACTCGGTGGGCGTGGCCAACGTGATGCCACTCCTCAAACTGCTGGCATGTTTCCTCTTCGTGCTGGGTAGACGGGCTGAAGCCAGGCTGGCCCAATCTTTCCTCTTCACATTTGGTAGACCAGGATGGCCTTGAGGTCCGGATCTGGCCCATGGGCCTTGAGTTTGATACCCCTGCTCTACTCCATAAGGTCGCCCTCGGGATGCTCCAAAGCAGGCGCAGTTGCCAGCCTTCTATGTTTCTGTCCATGCAATCACAGCATCTTCGTTACAAGCAAAGTCTTAAGAGACCACCAAAAGGCCAGAAGGGTAGACATCTGTCAAACTGTCGGCAGGAAGGTGTCCCACAGGGTAGGGGCAGCCATGGAAATGACAGGTGTCCAAGGTCCTACTTGTTGACATGATTTCAGGGAGGGGTTCTGGATAGGATGTCCACCCTATCTGATATGATGAATTGGGTGGATATTAAGGAAAAGGGTCTTCCGACCAAGGCATTGAGACACCTAACAAACACGTTAGTCCTCAAAGCCTTTTTTTCTTTATTTCAGCAGCTGTGGCCTGTGCATGATGCATCCTGCCCGTGGGCTACCATTTTGACAGGCCTGGTCTAAATCCAACCTCTCTTGAATTCCATCCAGCAAAGAGCTCTTCCTAGTTACAACCAATTTAACCCAGAGAATTATAGATCTTCCCAGAACTAAAATGGGAGATTCTTGCATAGCTTTCCTGTTCCCATTGAAACAGTTTGTAAAGGGTCCCATGGAAGTCTGCCAAAGTCCTTCAGGATAAGTCTGATAATCACCCACCTTTATCTTCCTTGAAATGCTGCCAACAACTAAATTTCCAATTAGTTATACAAAGCCAAACTGAGTACAAATTCAACACAGAGCTTCAGGTTTCAAACTGACCAGTATGAACAAAGTTGCTTCCTGCAAAGGCTCATGTCCCTTTGCTCCTCTTTTATGTCTTATGGGAGGGCCAATCACCTCCAAGCCTTACTCCCGAGTCTCCCCTTTTGTCTTAACTGTTCTTGCCTTCTGGCAGCTCTGCACACACAAGCACTGGGAACAGCTGCCCTTGTTTTTCTGCCTTGCTGGTGTCAGATTCTGGAGTCTATGGACATAACACATAACTCCCAGATGGCCCTGGGCCCATCTCTGTATCGGATGCAGAACCCTCGTCCGAGTCCTCCGCAGACTCCCAGACTGGCCCATGTTCCTCCTCATTGTCCGACTCTGCTGCCATCTCTGCAGGCTGCTGGCAGACCACAACAAAGTGATCCTAGGAATAGCCAGGTCCTGTACCATGTAAGATTGGAAGTATGATTCTGTAGGAGAAGAGCAGGCAAATCCAGAAGGCAGAGTTAAATGAATCATCAGCTTAGAATCGCTACAAATGGTCTGGTTCACTGATGTCAAACTCGATCGTGACACATGACATATCACACATTTTTTTTGCCTTTGCGGAGCCAGGGTGGGCGTGGCCTGTGCATGATGCATCCTGCCCGTGGGCTACCATTTTGACAGGACTGGTCTAAATCCAACCTCTCTTGAATTCCATCCAGCAAAGTGCTCTTCCTAGTTACAACCAATTTAACCCAGAGAATTATAGATCTTTCCAGAACTAAAATGGGAGATTCTTGCATAGCTTTCCTGTCCCCATTGAAACCCACAAACCCTTTCAGATATGACACGAAAAACAAATCATACTTTGGTTTTTTTTAAAAAAGATTGAGTTTACTGCAGTAACGTGGCTTCTGCCTGTCACTTTAGTATGCTGGATTGGACCGAAGCAGTTTATTTGTATCCATATAGTTTACCAGTGTGCTTAAAAAAAAAAAATAGATTGCAAAGTGCAGTAATTGTAAAAGTCCCATTCTATGACTCACCAGTCACAATTACTGGCTGGCACTCACTCTGCTACCTTCCCAAGTGGCACAATTAGCGTGCAGCTTGCAGGTGAAGTGATTACTTTGAGAACACCAATGGAAGTCGATGAATTCTGAACATGCACATCATTTAATTAAATGCACAAGAACAAACCTGTTCCCCGAAGAATGTTAATATCCAAACCTCCTCTTGGTTCATTATTTCTGGAAGAGCATTTTGATTGCTCTTTCCTTTGATGGATGCAACCGGTATATTAAGCTACCTTCCCAAGGTCTTCGGATTGATTCCAAGCATATGTTTCTTCAGATGTACGAAAAACATATTAAAATTCGACAACTTTATAAGAGACTGGAAGCCATTTGTGGACTTTCCCATGTGTTAAATACAATAACAGATGGCTAACAGGGGGGTTTGAAGATTAGTGTAATGTTTGGGCTTACCTGTTGACTTCCTTTTTTAAAAAAAACATACATATTGTTATACATATTATTTAGTTGTTGGGTGGATTTGATTATTAGACGGCAACTTTAAATAAATAAGCAATAATAAACAATCGGGACACGGTGGCTCAGTGGCTAAGACGCTGAGCTTGTCAATCAAAAAGGTCGGCAGGTCGAATCCCTAGCGCCGCGTAATGGTGTGAGCTCCTGTTCCTTGTCCCAGCTTCTGCCAACCTAGCAGTTCAAAAGCATGTAAAAATGCAAGTAGAGAAATAGGGACCCCTTTGGTGGGAAGGGAACAGCGTTCCGTGCGCCTTCTTTGGCGTTTAGTCATGCCAGCCACATGACCACGGAGACGTTTTCAGATAGCGCTGGCTTTGTAACGGAGATAAGCTCCAGTCCCTAGAGCCAGAAACAACTAGCATGGATGTGTAAGGGGAACCTTTATCTTTAATAAAAAATATTAAATAAACAAATACTACTCATCTGGAATATTGGCTTATTTAATATAGCATTTTGTTTCAAAAGCTTACAACCATTCTTCATCAATTCTTTTTTCATCCCCGTAGGTTATTATGCACAGATAATTTTAATACTTCTGTTGTGTTGTAGACCTTATAGTAACTCTTCAACTCTTCTTCTTGCAATAAGCTTATTGGAAAGCTTATAATTATTTGGAGACCCAATATGTAAGGGGAGAGGAATTTTCATTGAATTTACTTTTAAGCTTCCAGCCAGGAAGAATTGTTTATGTTCAATGTTAGATCTATTGATATTTGGGTCGTTCCCCACCTCCATTTTTGTATACAATATTTTTTTGCTCATGGTTAGTGTTGGATATTCATTTTTCTGTTTTTCTGTTTTGTATTTTATTCTTGTTGGTAAAAGAAAATAAATCAAAAGATGTAATAAAATTCTAGCTGTGAAACCAGCAGGACACAGGTGCTTCGAAGAATTATTGGAGGAAGAAGGGTTGAAGACTTGTCCACAATGCAACTGAATTATATAGATAATCTGTGCATAATAACCTACAGGGATGAAAAAGAACTTATGAAAATATTATTTTTCAGAAAAGTCACTGCTGACGGATACTTGTTTTTCTTTTTGCCTAAGTCACTTTCTTTGAAAAAGTTAAAGAATTGGCTTCTGACACAGATTATGCCTTTTTTAGTTCTATTCTGAATAGAAAATCTATATAAAATTTGTTATTTTTTCTTCAACACTTGTAAGTACTGCAAATAAATTTAATAATGTATCCTTATGATCTATATTGATTGTTTCCTAGTATAATTTGATTGCTTATTGTACCCTATGACTATCATTAAGTATTGTACCTTATGATTCTTGACTCTTGATGAATGCATATTTTCTTTTATGTACACTGAGAGCATTTGCACCAAGACAAATTCCTTGTGTGTCCAATCACACTTGGCCAATAAAGAATTCTTTTCTGTTCTAGTAGGCTGACAGCTCATTCAGGACTTTGAGTTTCTAATGGCAGGTGCTTGATTTATAATGTCAATTCCTCCATCAGCTTGGGGAAGGGGTTCTTCTAAATTTGGGCTGTAAATTAGTTGTTAGGTTATAGGATAATAATATTATCTTTCTCTTCATAAGTCACAGTTTAATAACAGCTAAAGAGAGAAGCTTCATCTGTTATTCAGCTATTAGCTCATCTGAATAGCCTACACTGGGAAAATATACTATAAAAACTTGGCTTTTTGGTAAGCTCTGATAGTATTGTTTTGAGATAGCTATAACCTACCAAAATAGATGCTACATTCTTTCTTCTAGATCTGAAGACTTTCTCCTAAAGATTAGTTAAAAACCTGCTCTACCACATTTTTAAACTAGTTGGTAGGTCAGAGGATAACAATATTAGCTTTCTCTTCATAAGCCACAGTTTAATAACAGTTGGAGGCACAAGCCCAGTATAATCTAGGCTTCCTAGAAACCTAGTGTCAGGATTCTAGCAGTTACCCGCATTTAAATCATGAGTCTCAAGCCAAATTTCCAAAACTTCAAAAGGATTTATTGGGAGTTAACATGCCAGCACTGCCTGGGTGTAGCCGACTCTGAGACACATCACTCATTGTCACCCTTGACCCTGGTTTTCCCCCACCCCCTGGGTGTATTGTAATTCATATTCTCCAATGGGACACATCCATAGCCAAGAGTCATCAATCATACTCTCCAGCTAGAATTTTGTGGTGGCAGAAACTTCAGCCACCTAGTTACTATCTTTGAAAAATTATTTATGGAATGTAGTTTTGGTTTGCAAGCTGCCACACAACTCCCCCCGTCCCTTTCTGTTGGCAACTCTAAAAAGACCATAGAAATATTTTATGCATTGACACCCAGCTTAATTGTGGGCTAATGTTTAGATCGACAACCTCTGATTAACACTGCCTGAACAAGCTGCGTTGCTGGACTGAATAGATAAGCTGTTTTTTTTTCTTTTGATTAATTTCTTCCACTGATTTAAGCTGTTTAATGATAGGGCATGTTTAGTGGCAAGATAAAGGGGTTCCAAAAGTGCTTTTTCAAAAAGAACTGGACTTTCTTTGTTTTTCCTTGAAGACCTTTCACTTCTCAGCCAAGAAGCTTCTTCAGTTCTGACTCAATGGTAGAGGATGGAAAGATTTATATTCCTTGCAGTCCTCTGGTCATTAGCACTCTCTCTGAGAGTCATTGAGGCCACTTGGAGATTTATCTGTGCCCTCGGGGTCACCTGAAAAGTGCAAATGGGTGTGCAGCCTACTTGGAACTGCCAAAAGGACTGTGTTGTAAACTGGAGATAGATGATGTCATATCCCTCGTCCTCTGTTGAGGGAGGGCTCTTCAATTTTGACATAGATTGGCCTCTTTGAACCCCTCTTTCAAACCAGAGGTCTTCTCTGTCCAAAATGTGGACTTTGCTGTCTTCAAAAGAGCAGTCTTTGTCTTCTAAATGCGGATGGATTTCCAAATCTCGTCCTGATGAGTTTGTTCTCCTATGTTGTGCCATGTGTTTGTGAAGCTCCTCCATAAATGAATAGTTACCTCTTTCCCTATTCTTTTCAGTTTTACAGGTGATTCCAAGTTAGCTTCTAGTATGCGCTATGTAGAAACACAATCTATGCAAATTGGAGCATCATATATGATTCAATTCAACTTGGTGATGGGCTGTGGCCAGCAATACACACCCCACATGGACAATCAGGTGAAACTGGAGTACTCCACTAATCATGGCCTTACTTGGCATCTGGTTCAAGAGGTAAGTCTGATTAAAGGAGATATTCCTTCATAGAAAGCGTTTGTAATATATCTGTCTGTCTATCTGTCTGTCTGTCTGTCTGTCTATCTATCTTTATCATCTATCTATATAATTTATCTCTGTCTGTCTTTCTGCCTGCCTGTCTGTCTATTTATCTATTCATCTATCTATCTATCTATCTATCTATCTATCTATCTATCTATCTATCTATCTATCTATCTCTATCACCTATCTCTATCATTTATCTGTCTGCCTTTCCGTTTCTCTGTCTCTCTGTATCTGTCTATCTATCTATCTATCTATCTATCTATCTATCTATCTATCTATCTATCTATCCATCCATCCATCCATCCATCCATCCATCCATCCATCCATCCATCCATCCATCCATCCATCATCTAAAAGGTCTTCAAACCTGGCAAGTTTAAGGCTTGTGGACTTCAACTCCCAGAATTCCTGAGTTAACATGAGTGGAGGAAGAATTCTGGGAGTTGAAGTCCACAAGTCTTAAAGCTGTCAAGTTTGAAGACCCCTGATCTATATCATTTATCTCTGTCTATCTATCTATCTATCTATCTATCTATCTATCTATCTACCTATCTACCTATCTATCTATCTATCATGCAATACTGGAATAATAGAAAAAGCTGCATAAACATTTCACAAATTCATTTTAATTCAGAAATAGAGACTAATGGGGGAATTGTGAAACTGTAGAAATTGATTCAGCCAGAAGTCAACATACACTTATAGGTTTAGCTCAAATGTAAAGTTAAATCATGGTTATTATCTTTTCAAATTTCTGGTTGGATAGAACATTCTTGGATTATGGTTAGAAACAAATTAGAAATGTACGTTTCTTATTTGGTGCTAACTCTTGTTTATTATTGTCTCCCAAAAAAGCACATTATAATGTCTGTATTGTTGAACAAGTAAGTTTTCTTGATGATTTAGAGACACCATAGCCCCCAAAGTTAATAAATAAGAAACAGGTTTTCTCTGATCCCAAATCCTGGTATCTGAAATATAAAATGTTTGCAAATAATTCTAAAATTAGCAATCCTTACACAACATAATGTTACTTCAATGCATTTTCAAAATATTTTATTTGTGCAGAAACATCAAGTGGTTGCAGCAGGAAATTAAACAACGCTATAGTTCATTATAATGTCTTCATATTGATTTTCATATATTTGTGTTTGTATGTTTCCTTAAGGAATGCCTTCCAAGTATGCCGAGTTGCCAAGAATTTACACCAGCAAGTATCTACCACTCCAGTGAATATACAAAGTGGAGAAGAATCACTGTACTTTTACCCCAAAAAACATGGTAATAGTGTAATTACTTAGGTTTTTGAACATAGAAATATAGTCGTGTCTCAGGCTTGAATGCATATTACTTAGTAAATACATTGTTTGAAGCTAAAATAATTTCTTTTTTCCCCCTTGGCACAGACATTTGAATGCATCTCTTCCCTCTTATTTTTCTTCTGTTATTTATTTTTCTTCAAATGATGCCAATATTTTATGAAATATACCCAGGATGAAAAAAAATGAATAATTTTGGCAGATAAGCCAAAACTTTGGAAAGTTTTCAGGGTCTTATCAGCCATAGCCATTTCAGCCTGACGTTGATGGGGATCAGACTTTAACCTCTTGCCCTCTTCCCTTTTCCCTTTCTTTTGTGAAGGACTAAATGAATTCACAAAAGAAATCTGACCTTAACCATGTGAATGGATTTTGTGACTGTGATGACCCGGGGGATGGTACAAAGGCAACACAGTCAAATAAGTAAGAAGAGTCCTTTTAATACCTCCAACTTTGCCCCCAATATCCAGGTTACCTTCGGCTAGAGAAAAAACTCCCCCAAGAACAGTCTTTATGTGGAGGAAATTCAGTCTGAAAACCAAGTATATATAAATTGTAAATAAAAATCCACACAAACCACGCTGCAGCAATTAACTGGACAGGGCAGGATAATTCCAGACTTAAAAGGCCAGCAAAACACACACAGGCGCCAGGAACCCAGATAAGCCTTGACAATGATAGATAACTCAAGATTTGCTTCCAACAAGTTGCTTTGCGCAACCTCCCTTTTTAAACACAGTGTTCCCAGCTGCAGCTAATGGAGGGAATCAGGACCCTTCCCTCCCCCGTAAGCCACACAACTCATGTTGCTCCCTTCTCCATTCCTCCCTGCATGCCCTAGGATGAAGAGGGGGTAGGCCTAGGTCTTCCTCTGAACTCCCTCTCCCTTGTTCTACCTCTCCCCTGCTCTGCCCCGCTGGCCTTTGCCCTCCCCCAGTTTCTTCCACAGCCAATGGAGCCACACTCCCACTCCCTGTCAGCTGCTCCCCTCCGAATCAGATTCCGACAGGGGCATGACAGTGACCTTGAAAAATCTTGCATGTTCGGAGAGACCTCATCTGTAAGTAATGCACATGCTTCAAATTCAGATGGGAACCAAACCCCAAAGGCAACTGGACTTTCTTTGAGAACGTCTTTCGCTTCTCATCCAAGAAGCTTCTTCAGTTCTGAATGAATGGTGAAGAATGGAAGGTTCCACGCCCATTTGCACCATTCAAGTGACCTTGAGGGCCCAGATAAACATCCAAGTGGCCTCAACGACTCTCAGAGTGCTAACAACCAGATGAGCACAAAGAATATAAATCCTTCCATCCTCCACCCTTCAGTCAGAACAGAAGAAGCTTCTTAGATGAGAAGCGAAACCTCTTCAAGGAAAAACAAAATCAAGTTGCCTTTTGAAGAAGCACCTTTGGGACAACCACGGCCTGGATGACTGAGAATCCTCACAGACATTTGGGATCCAAATATTTCTCTATCCTCCTTTCCCTGTACCCCAGGAGTTCAGATGTCCTTGGCACGAATTGTCATGAATACCTTGTTAGTTTTTCAGCAACATGTGTATCTGCAGGACAACTGAGTCTGCCAGATTTTTGACTGTCCTTTTTATTATCAGAATCTGCCTTATTAGAAAATATACAGCATTTGGTAACTTGTCTTGGAACATATCATCCAGATGCACCTGTTTTCTGGACTTTATTGTACATGACTTATATGTTTCTAACGCTGATGGAAATTAATTTCATTTTTATGGAAGGCATTAACATAAGAACTGGCTTAATGAGATGCAAGCAGCTGCCAGTTGCTGCCTTCATCAACAAATCAACACCAAACGTCTGATCTGCTGGATAATTGGATAAACGTAATTAACAGTTAACTCGGAAGGTAGAAAAACATAATTTGATTGGCTCTCGGTCCTTTGGCCTCCTTAATAGTGTTTTTAAAAGGTAGCACTTACTCGAAATTTATGGGGAAAACATCACTTGTGCTGTGCTTGAAGTGGAATTTGTTTGTTGTACTTAAAAAATAGAATGATTTAAGGCTGTGTGGTAACAAAAGCATGAGGAAAGCAGGAATATGACTTAATTGAATAGGAAGTAAAATACCCTACAGGTCTATATCTTATACAGGTAGTCCTCAACTTATCAACACAACCAAGCCCAAAATTTCTGTTGTTAAGTGAGACATTTGTTAAGTGAGGTTGGCATCATTTTACGACCTTTCTTGCCACCATTGCTAAGTGAATCGCTGCAGTTAATAAGTTAGTAAGCCGGTTGTTAAGTGAACCTGGCTTCCCCATTTATTTTCCTTCCGACAAAGGGGATCCCATGACCTTGGGATCGTCGTAAATATGAAACAGCATCTGAAGCAGTGGTGGTATTCAGCCGGTTCGCACCGGTTCAGGCAAACCGGTAGCAAGGATTTGGTGTGGATCGCCGAACCGGTAGTAACTTCTGGCTGGCCATGCCCCTGACCTGGTTGCCCGGTCTCCGCTCACTCGCCCCGCCCGCCTGACGCTAGTTTGCCCAGTCACTCCTTAAGGTATTTCTTTTTTTTCCCTTCCCGACAATCAGCTGTTCCTATGATCAGCTGTACCAGGATTCCCCTTGCTTACTTACTGCTTCGCCCATGAGGCTTCCCTGGGGCCCAGGGAGGCCCCAAAATGAAGCATGGGGGTGCTGCGTGCCCCCCTCAGACTCAGTTTTCTGCCTTCCTGAGCTCTAGGGAAGCCTTCTGGGAGCAAAAATGCCCCCACAGGAGGCTTGCCTGTGGCCCAGAAGGCCCCCAAAATGGGGGGGGGGTATTACAAAAAGCACAAAAAGCCACACCCACCTAGTCACATGGCCACGTCCCCTAGCCACACCCTCAGAACCGGTAGTAAAAACATTTAAATCCCACCACTGATCTGAATTTTGATCACATGACCCTGGGGATGCTACAAAAGTTGTAACTGAAAAACTGTCATAAGTCACTTTTTTCAGTGTTGTTGTAACTCTGAACAGTCACTAAATGAAGCATTGTAAATTGAGGACTACCTGAAACGGTCAGTTTGTTTTGAAAACTGTGCACAGAAAAGTTGTAGAACAGATTCCTAACGTTTTCACTTGGGAAGATTTTTTCCCCAAGACAAAAATAGAATTTTGAAAAAAATGAAATAGCACATTTTCTAAAATACCTGCAGTTATTTTTTTAAAAAATATGTTTTTTAAACATATTCTCAAGCCGAGTGCAATTATAGAAATTATAGCAATTATAGAAGATAAAACACTTCAAATGGAAAACCAAGCTGCATTTGATATGCAAACACTCTTATATGTTTGTCACTGGGTTTCAACTGACAAGAGTTTGTTGGTTATTCTCTGTTAGCCTCAATAATATGAATGCAGCTTATTGAATGAGTTGTTCATCCTTTGGAGGGCTGCAATAACTTTTATTGTTATTGGGACACGGTGGCTCAGTGGCTAAGACACTGAGCTTGTCGATCAGAAAGGTTGGCAATTCGATGGTTGGAATCCCGAGCGCCACGTAACGGAGTGAGCTCCCATTACTTGTCCCAGCTTCTGCCAACCAAGCAGTTCAAAAGCATGTAAAAAATGCAAGTAGAGAAATAGGGACCCCTTTGGTGGGAAGGGAACAGCATTCCGTGAGCTTTCAACATTTAGTCCTGCCGGCCACATGACCACGGAGACGTCTTTGGACAGCGCTGGCTCTTTAGCTTTGTAACGGAGATGAGCACCATCCCCTAGATCCGGAAACGACTAGCACGTATGTGCGAGGGGAACCTTTACCTTTACGTTAATAACTTTTGAGATACTATTTTAAAACCTCCCTAGAGAAGAGTCAATGATCCCTTATCTTCAGATAATTGACAATTTAAATATTGGAAGTTTCTCATTTGCTCATTTGCTGAGTCTATGAGTAGCTAGGGACTCCTTTGTGTATAAATAACCAATGTGATTCTAGATTGACTGAAATTAGTCATTTATAACTGTTGTGAGCTACTTTATAATACACTCCTTGCTACAGGACTATGAAATCTAGACAACTAGGCCTACACATTAACACATACAAGCATAAGGATGTTTTTAACATTTTCTCCTGAAAAAGTACTTGAAAATCGACTGGAAAATTCCATCCAAGGGGAAAAAAGTGTATTTTATTTTTCAGTTTTAAAAGTTGGAGCAATAAAGATGGTCTAGAATAAGTCAGCTGTAAGAAGCTAATGAAGTGGTCATTGAGAATTTTTGAGAATTCAAGCTTACTTTCCTTAACTTCAAGCTGTCCTTTTTGTGTGTTTGCCTAAAGAATGACCAAAAAAATGGCTTTAATGTTTGATGTTCATTTCTGAAGTATTTGAATGACAATACAGGTAAATCTTGTATGGTTTTTTTTTTCTTACTGAAGCTTGTACATTATAGAGCTAAAAATGCTATTTGAACTCTTGTTTGCCAAATGTGTGTGTTGGATTGTTAGTAATGAAACACATCTTGACAAAACTAGGGTCTGACTGAATCTTCACTGACTTGAAAAATATTTAGGAAAGGATAAACAATAATAATGGCAAATACCTTAATAATTTGATTGAAGTAACATTTATTATGAGCTTTCAGAATTTATTGTCAACTAAATAGAATAGAATAGAATAGAATAGAATAGAATAGAATAGAATAGAATAGAATGAGGGGGGGATTAGAATTAGAATTAGGGTTAGAATTAGAATAAGAATTAGAATTAGAATTGAGCTGGAAGGGACCTTGGAGGTCTTCTAGTCCAGCCCCCTGCTCAATTATATTATTTCAGACGTGGCTGTCTATCTCTTCTTAAAAATGACTTAAAAGTGATGGAGCGCCCACGATTTCTGAAGGCAAGCTATAATGGAAGGCACTTGATATACCAGTGTAAACATTATTTTAAAAAATAATTAAGAGTCAAGAGATTATGAGGATAGTCTCCTTGCAATGCTACTGAATTACATAACCACATTCAACTAATTCTTTCCATTGCTTTGATCCAAAATTTAAGTTTATCTTTTATTCTCTTTGGCGTTCTGCTGGGGATATTCTAAGCTGAATATCAGTTTTATAGCACTTAACACTTAGACTTATATATGTAGATCTCGGAAGGATGGAAGGCTGAGTCGACTTTGAGCCGGTCAAGATTGAATTGCTGGCAGTGGGCAGAATCAGTTTGCAATATGGCATTCTAATCATTGTGCCACCAGGAAGGAGAATAGGAAAGGGAAGGAAGGAAGGAAGGAAGGAAGGAAGGAAGGAAGGAAGGAAGGAAGGAAGGAAGGAGTAGCAATAGCACTTAGACTTATATACCACTTCATAGTGCTTTACAGCCCTCTCTAAGCAGTTTATAGAGTTAGCATCTTGCCCCCAACAATCTGGGTCCTCATTTTACCGACCTCGGAAGGACGGAAGGCTGAGTCAACCTTGAGCCTGGTGAGATTTCAACTGCCAAATTGCAGGCAGCTGACAGTCAGCAGAAGTAGCCTGCAGTACTGCACTCTGACCACTGCGCCACCATAGTTCATTACGATTAGTAAGCTCCTCCTCACAGATTTGTGAATGCTTTTAATGACCGCACAATTTTTAATTCTTCTTTCTAGGTCCAGTGCAACACGTTTCCGCTGGAGTCAATGCTATTACACCTCTCAAGATGAATGGGCCCTGGACAACATCTATATAGGACAGCAGTGCCCAAATATGTGCAACGGGCATGGCTGGTGCGATCATGGCTTTTGCAGGTATCTCCTGTTTGTTTGCTGTTAGAGAAAAAGAACAGAGTTGGAAGGGATCTGGGAGGCCTTCTAGTCCAACCCCTGCTCAGGCAGGAAACCCTACACCATTTCAGACGAACGGTTCTCCAATCTCTTCTTCAAAACTTCCAGTGTTGGAGCATTCACAACTTCTGGAGTCAAGTTGTCCCACTGATTCATTGTTCTTTGCAATTACAGGTAATTCTCAGCTTACAACCACAACTCAGTCCAAACTTCCTGTTGCTAAGCAAGACAGCTGTTAAGTGAATCTTCTCCCCATTTTGCGATCTTTCTTGCCACTGTTATTAAATGAATCACTGAGTTTCTTAAGTCAGTGACATGGTTGTAAAATGAATCCGCGATGACCCAGGGCGTGGCACAAAGGCAACCCAGCCAGAGAATAAGTAGAGGTCTCTTTATTAGCTCCAACTTTGCCCCCAATGTTCCGATTACCTTCCGGTCTGGAGAAAAACTCTCCCAGGAACCTGCAACAGCCTTTGACTGCAGATATTCCAATCCAAAACGGTAAAGACAGAAAACTTTAAACTATAAATCCAACAAAGCAAGATACGATAATAAATCTGGCAGGGCACAATAAGGAGTTCCAGAAGTGAAGTAACACGGCAGTAAATCAAACCAGTTGGGAGGATGCCAGGAACTCAGTTAACAGCAGACAACATTAAATAAACTCAACGTTTGTTCCTGACAAATGCCCCTCCCAACTGATTCCCCTTTAAACTCCCTCCCCAGGTGTACCTTGTGAAGGGAATCAGGGCCCTTTCCTCTCCCGTAAGCCATGCAACCCACATTGCTCTCTTCTCCGTTCTTCCCTGCATGCTCTAGGATGAAGAGGGGCTGGGCCTTGGTCTTCCTCTGAACTCCCTTTCCTTTGTTCTACCTCTCCCCTGCTCTGCCCAGCCTGACTTTGCTCTTCCCCAGTTTCCTCCACAGCCAATGGAGCCACTCCCCTGCTCCCCGACGGATGCTCAACTTCCTTCTCAGATTCAGACTCCGATAGGGACATGACAGAATCTGGCTTCCTGCATTTACTTTGCTTGTCGGGAGCTGGCTGGGAAGGTTGCAAATGAGGGTCGCGAACCTTGGGATGACACTGCCACCACCATAAATATAAGCCAGTTGCCAAGGGTCTGAATTTGGATCACATGACCCCCAGAGATGCTGCAGCAGTCGTACGTGTGAGAATCAGTCATGTGTGACTATTTTTCCAATGCCGTTGTAAGTTTCTTTAGGGATCATTCAGAGTTTACACCGACACTGAAAAAAGTAACCGATGGCCATTTTTCACACTTAACAACTGTTGCAGCATCTCCATGGTCACGCGATCAAAATTAGAGACACTTAGCAACTGATTCATATTTATGACGATCTCAGCATCCCAGGGAGGGGGTCCCCTTTTGCAACCTTCTGTTGAACAAAGTCAATGGGGAAGCCAGTTTCACTTAAGACTCCGGTTACTAACTTAACAAGTACAGTGATTCACTTAACAACAGTGGGAAGAAAGGTTGTAAAATGGGGCAAAACTCAGTGAACAGCTATCTCACTTAGCAAGGGAAATCTTGGGCTTCTTTGTGATCGTAAGTCGAAGATTACCTGTATACTGAATGAGATTTTGGATTATAGAGGAGCAAACCTTACATTTTGCTCACCTCTTATAGTGTGACAAGCGAGTGGTGGGGTGGCCTAGAGGTGGAGCTCTCGCCTCACAATCAGGAGGCTATGAGTTTGATCCTAGGTAGAGGCAGATATTTCTCTCTCTGTGCACACTGAGAATGTATATGCTGAACAAAACTCCGTATTGGCAACAGGAAGGGCATCTGGTCAGCAAACACTCAGCTCCCTTCAGTTGCCTAGACTCCACCCCTCAAGGGATTATATGGGGTCATTAAATGGAGATGATGATCTAGTGTGACAAGCCATCTATATCAGGGGTCTCCAACCTTAGCAACTTTAAGATTTGTGGACTTCAACTCCCAGAATTCCTCAGCCAGCAAAGCAAAGCTGGCTGAGGAATTCTGGGAGTTGAAGTCCACGAGTCTTAAAGTTGCCAAGGTTGGAGACCCCTGATCTATATGACTCTGTTAGATGATAGATAACAAAGATATATGTAAATACGTTACACATGTTCCCATCAAAAGGCACTTGGATGTTCACTTGTTTGTGCTGTATTGATAGCTTCACGGGCATACAATGTGTTTGTTCTCCTCCGCAGATGTGACTCTGGATACCAAGGTACTGAATGCCACCCTGAAAATAATCTGCCTTCAACAATAATGTCTGATTTTGAGAATCCCAACACTTTGGAAAAAGAATGGCAGGAAGTCATTGGTGGAGAGATTGTAAAACCAGAACAAGGCTGCGGAGTGATCTCTTCTGGATCCTCTCTTTATTTCAACAAGGTATATCTATCCATTCACTCAATATAATGCGATTAAGAAAGAAAGGTAGCAGAATGGCATAGATCATAAAACACAAAGAAGACTTTCTTCCCTCGTTTTACTTTTTGGGCTTGAATGTTTTAACTTGGGAATGTCGGATTTGCCACAACAGAGTAGAGTAGAGTAGAGTAGAGTAGAGTAGAGTAGAGTAGAGTACAATACAATGCAATGCAATGCAATGGAATGGAATGGAATGGAATGGAATGGAATGGAATGGAATGGAACGGAACGGAACGGAACGGAACGGAACAGAACAGAATAGAACAGAATAGAACAGAATAGGAATAGGATAGGAATAGGATAGGAATAGGATGGCAAGGAATAGGAATAGGAATGGGAATGGGAATAGGAATAGGAATAAGAATTAAATGGGAATGGAATGGAATAGAATAGGAATGGAATAAGAATGGGAATGGAATAGGAATAGAACAGAACAGAACAGAACAGAACAGAACAGAACAGAACAGAACAGAATAGAATAGAATAGAATAGAATAGAATAGAATAGAATAGAATAGAATAGAATTCTTTATTGACCAAGTGTGATTAGACACACAAGGAATTTGTCTTTGGTGCATACGTTCTCATTGTACATAAAAGCTATGAGTGATAAATCATACTCATCATAAAAATACATTCATCATAAGTCATTAAGATACAACACAGTGATAGAATCAACATAAATTATATTATGAAATAAAATAATAAAACAATAACAACTAAATAAAACAATATAAATTGTAAAGATACAAGCAACAAAATTATAGACATAAGTTTAAAAGGAGATAGGTAATGGGAAAGTTGGGAAGAATAATATTAATACAGTCTTACTAAATAGTTTGACAGTGTTGTGGGAATTAGCTGTTTAGCAGAGTGATGGCATGGGGAAGAAAACCTGTCTTTCTGTCTAGTTGTTCTGGTGTGCAGTGGCTCCATTTGTTGAGAAAGGTATAGTTTTATTAGAGATCAAATGTACTGCTGTTTTGCAAAGCCAGAACTGAGAATTGCACTCCAATGTCTCTTTAAATCCTACTTTTCCTTCCCTTAACTGGCTCTCCTTGTCCATCCCAGTGTAACCAATAACGTTCAGACAAGATGTTTGCCTAACGGTCAGTCCAAGTGCAGTTTGGTATGTGGCCCCTTCCTTCTTCCAACTGGGAAGCCTCGAAGCTGCAGCAACCAGTCTCACAGGAATAGCTATAACTTTCTCACTCAAACTCATAGGCATAACAGCTACAATAGCTCATTTAGTGACCATTGAAAGCTATAATGGCACTGAAAAAAGTGGCTTATGACCTTTTTCTTTACACTTACAACTGTGGCAGTGATCAAAATTCAACAGACTCATATTTATGATGGTTGCAGAGTCCTGCGGTGATGTGATCCACTTTTGCAACAAACAAAGTCACGGGGGAAACCAGATTTCCTTAACAACCATGTCACTAACTCAACAATTGCCATGATTCACTTAACAACTGTGGCAGGAACTGTCATAAAATGGGGCAAAACTCATTTAGCCAATGTCTCACAGAGCAGCAGAAATGTTGGGCTCAATTCTGGTCATATGTTGAGGACCACCTAACTATGAAAGTTATCCCCGTTACCTATCTCCTTCATCAGAGGACAGAGTCATAAAGTGTGGTGCCTAGAAGGTGGAGCTCTCACCTCACAATCAGGAGGCTGTGAATTTGATACTAGGTCGAGGCAGATATTTCTCTCTCTGGGCACAATGAGAATGTATCTGCTGGCGAAAAAACTCCAAATCGGCGACAAGAAGGGCATCTGGCCAGTAAACACTCAGCTCCATTCAGTTGCCCAGACTCCACCTTGCAAGGGATGATGGAGTCATTGAACAACAAAGAAGAGAAGAGAAGAGAACAGAGTTATAAAGTGAGCTGAAAGAGATGTCTGGGTGATGGAGAAAGCAAGCAAAACATTTCATCCAGAGCAGTGGTCACCAGCCAGTGCGCCAGGGACCACCAGTAGTCCACGAGAAAATTTTGGTAGTCCGCAGAGAAATGTCATCCCCAAAGCACCCCCCACAGCAATTAATCCAGGCTGCGCGGGAACACAAGGCTTGCGTCGCTTGCATTGTGAACAACACGAGGTAGAGAGGGGAGGGGGGAAAGGGCGAAGGGGGGGAACTTGCCCCACTTGACCCATATGCCTGGCCTGGCCACCGGGCTGCTTCTTTCTGCTTCTTTCTTCTTCTGCTTTTGGCTGCACACAAGGAAAGCAGCAGAAGTCTTTCTTTCTCTCCCCCCAACTCTGCCAGAAATGAATATTTGGGACCCTGCATGGCCTCCTGCTCCAAGAGGCTGTGCCAGCAAAGATTCATTTCTGGCAGAGTTTGGGGGAGAGAAAGAAAGACTTTTGCTGCTTCTGCTGCTTTCCTTGCGTGAAGCCCAAAGTCTCTCTCTCTCTTTCTCCCCATGAGAATGGAGCTGGAGACAATATCCTGCAATCCCAAATAAAGAATGATCAATCAGTAGGAAAATGGGGTGGGGAATTTTCCTGCAGACTTTTTGGGGGATTTTCCCAGGGTCTCTGGTCCACGGGATTTAAAATTATGAGATTGGTGGTCTCTGAGGTTCAAAAGGTTGGAGACCCCTGCTCCAGAGCATGAAATTTGGAGGAGAAGGAAGTGGCTCTAAAGAGAAAATGGGGGCAGCTGGATCATCACTTATGAGAACCTGCAGATGGGAAGGTGATAAGGCCAGCAGATGGCTGTGTCTTAAACGTAGACCTGTCGCTCGGATTATGGCTCAGAAAACCCGATGAAGCTTAGAAAGGAAAAAGCACTTAAAACCACAGCTAACAAAAGCGGATGTTTCGGTGTCCCATTTATTTGTGCGGGGAGGGGACGACAAAAACCAGCAAGCCCTTCTTCAGTTTGCACTCTTGAGAAAAAGTGGTTCCAGCCACTCCTAATTCGCTCCTCCTACCTGAATAGATAGACTCGCTCACAAACAACAATGAAAGTCTTGCTTTTGCGGTTGTCCAAGGTCGTGCATTCTCACCCTTTATTCTTTGACATTCGGGCGTGATGAAAGAAACAGGGTGTGAGTTTCACTTCCCTTGTTGTGCGCCGCTTGAGGAACGCCGCGGAAAGCCATGGCTGTCTGTCTCAGCGAGCTCCCAACAGATGTCAGAGATTGATTGTGTGGCTCTAATGTTTGATGATATACACAGTCTGAGGGGTGAACAATTATTGTTAATCCTCAGAAGCTCCTTGGATGCGTCGGAGGCAGTTCCTTAATCTGTAGGGTGCAGGTGTTGGGTATATCCTCTTTAAAGCTTCACTCACTGTCACTAACCTTGGCAACAGCCTGACTGAGATATTTTTAATCAAAGACTTTTTTTTTTACAGGCAGCTGTCCTAGGCATATTATTTTTAAAAGATAATTTTTCTTTAAAAAAAACTGTGCAAGAAATGGTTGCAACCTTTCAACTCAGAATGCAATTCTACATTATAATGCCTGCAATTTTATTTTTTATGGATGTAAGGTTCTTGGCAGGGTGCTCTTCTTTTAATTCATCTCCTCCCCTCACATTGTGATTTTAATAATTAGTCTTTTTGTTTTGTAAAAAAGAAAAAAATTAAAACCTAATGATGTGATGATTCATCTCACTGGTAAAGGAGATTTTGTATTTTAGGCTTCGACAGTGATAACAATTCTATCTGGAATTGCATTTCGGCTGTTTACATGGGGAACAAGATAGCTGGTTTATCTTAGGAAATGCACACAGCTTGAACCCAGAGCCAGAATATCATGTCATGTTCACTAATATATAGATCATCCTATCAAAGACCAGATTTTCTTCAGTGAAAGAGAAAGTGGAAGAAAGAAATTATATAGTCTTTGATGAAGGAAAACATCAACTTAGGTCTTGCTGTTACTTTTCATTTGATTCATATTTTAGGTAGTTCTAAAGTCAGATTATATTTTAAAATAATATCCCTATTGTATTCTACCAATTTACATTTGGCAATAGAAAATTAGCTGTGTATAATGAAAGAATATGGTGAATAGGAAACCATGGACCGAAGCAATATAGATCAGCCAATCACTTTTAGATTAACAGAGTTGGAAGGGACCTTGTAGGTCATCTAGTCCAACCCCCAGCCCAAGTAGGAGACCACACCATTTCTGACAGATGGCATTCCAATGTCTTCTTGAAAGCCTCCAGTGTTTGAGTGCATTTCTCTAGTTGGATACTATAGAAATGATCCCTGAAAGTTTAGTCATTTCGATACAGACAACTTTAAAACTCGTGCACTTCAACTCCCAGAATTCTTCAGCCAGCCATATTGTTATGTATTTTGAAATAACAATAATAAATAATTAAAATGAACACTTTTTAATATGTCATTTTCTAAATCAGATGAAATAGCTCTCACTTTTTCTCCTAGATGGGTCTATTCATAATCTGAATAGGAAAAATATCCATCATTGTAAAAAGAGGATAAAAATCATGCTTGCATAACTTTTAAAGTGCTTATGTAGTCAATTCATCTACATTTCCTTAGCTAAACCAACAGTTTCATTGACATGAACCCAACAGGGGCCAAATCTGTCGGTAGGTAGGTAGATGGAGAAAGAGAGAAAGAGAACGAAAGAGAGACTGAGAGAGAGAGGCTGGGTGAGAAAGAGGTTGATAGAGAAATTGAGAGAGAGAGAGAGAGAGAGAGACTGAGAAAGAGGTTGTTAGAGAGAGATTGAGAGATTGAGAGTGGGGCTGAGAGAGAAAGAGAGGCTGAGAGAGAGATTGAGAGAGAAATAGAGGCTGAGAGAGAGAGACTGAGTGAGAAAGAAGTTGATAGAGAGGTTGAGAGAATGAGAGAGAAAGAGAAGCTGAGTGAGAAAGAGAGTTTGATAGAGAAGTTGAGAGATTGAGAGAGAAAGAGAGGCTGAGTGAGAAAGTGAGTTTGATAGAGAAGTTGAGAGATTGAGAGAGAAAGAGAGGCTAAAAGAGATTGAGAGAGAAAGGCTGAGAGAGAAAGAGAGAAAAAGAGAGGCTGAGTGAGAAAGAGAGGTTGATAGAGAAGGAGAGACTGAGAGAAAAAGAGAGGTTGAGAGGGAAAGAGAGATTGAGACAAAAAGAGAGAGAGAGAACCTCTCACACACATGGTCACACTTACAATTTGAGTCTCCTTGTGAATTTTACTACTTTGTACTGTCCACTGTGTGAGGTTAGATAACATCATCATCAACAACAACAATGCTTTTTTTCTCCTTGTTCCTTCTATGCTTCCAGGCTGGGAAGAGACAGTTGGTGAGCTTGGACCTGGACACCACCTGGGTAGACTTTGTCCAGTTTTACATTCAGATCGGCGGAGAGAGTCCTGCCTGCAACAAACCAGACAGCCGAGAAGAAGGAGTCCTCTTGCAGTACAGCAACAATGGAGGCATCAACTGGCATGCCCTGGCAGAAATGTACTTCTCTGACTTCAGCAAGTCCAGGTATTGTGGAAGAGTCTTGATGTCTACCTACAACAGCATGATTAGCCTTACCTTCCTATCTGAGGATTGGCCCATCCCACTCGTTCCGGCTTTGGATCCCATTGGCTAAATATGTCATCTGGGAGGTCCAGGGGAAGAGCCATTTCTGCCGTGGCCCCTCCCTTCTGGAATATTCTCCCATTGGAGGGGAAGTTGGCCCCCCATATTCCTGGCCTTCCAGAAGAACCTGAAAACCTGACTCTGCCAGCCAGTTTGGGGACCCAGTAGGGATTCTCTATGCTGGAGGTGGCTGATGGTATAGAGCAGGGGTGTCAAGGCCCGGGGGCCAGATCCGGCCTATGGGGTGCTTAGATCTGGCCCGTGGGGCCATCCTGGAAACAGCAAAGGACCGACTCACAGTGCCTCTGCCAGCAAAAATGGAGCTCAGGATGGCTCTATTTTTGCTGGCAGAGACACTGCGGGCTGGTCCTTTGCCCTCCTGAGCTCCGGTTTCGCTGGTAGAGGATTGCAGGAGGCCATCGCAGCCTTAAACAGAGCTCGGGAGCCCGTTTTCGCTGGCAGGATGCTTGGGCCACTACAGGTACCCCCAACATGTGTGACATCAAGCTGGCCATGCCCATCCTGGCCACAGCCACCCCAGTCCCCCAAGGTCAAACCAAACCCGGATAGGGCCCTCAATTAAATCAAGTTTGACACACACACACATGGTATAGAACAATGGAATCCAAACTTGGTGACTTTAAGACTTATGGATTTCAACTCCCAGAATCCCGCAGCCAGCATGGCTGCCTAGGGAATTCTGGGAATTGAAGTCCACCAATCTTAAATTTGCCAAGTTTGAAGACCCCTAATATAGAGAGACAATCCTCCCCCATATCCCTCCTCTCTTCTTGTTTTTAAGTTTTTTTTTAAATTTAATCTTTCGTAATTGTAATTGTGTGGGAGAAGCCAGGCTGAGCTGGAAGGTGGAGTTAAACATGTCATCAGTTTGAAGTCACTGCATAACCACAAGACACCCAATTCCAGCCCCCTCTTGAATTCCATTGAGCCTTATCTAAGCATCAATTTAGCTTTCACCCTTATTTGACCAGAATCTTGTGAATAGGTGGCAATAATAAACTTTTCTATATTTGAACTCAATGAACGTTCCTGGTTATTTGCGCTTGGCAAATTCTTCCATGTTATCTTTTAACCTTTACATAAGCCAGATTGGCTGCAACAGTGAGGTGAGCAGCATATGACTTTAATAAATAATAATAATGTATCCGTGAGCTTTTTAGAATTGTACAGGTTCAGTACACAAGGAGTACTGCCGTCTTTCAGCCAAACATTATAGCCCAACTGTTTTTTTTTTAACTGCAAACAGCTGCCCTTCGAGTCAGATAAACTTCTAATTAAATACATATTGTGGACTAGCACAAGCACAGTAGATTCCTGGCATTGTAAAGTGGAGTTGAACTTTATACATCATCAGCTTACAAAGTAGCCTTGCGTCATATGATACGATTCCATATAGCCTAGGTTTAATTTACTGTTTCAAATTAATTGATATATTAACACCCTTATCATTTTGAAACCACATTAAAAGGTCTCCTTTTTCTCACTCACCGCTTTCCTTTTTATTGTGTACAGGTAGTCCTCAGCCTGCAACCACAATGGAGCCCAAAATTTCCATTGCTAAGCAAGACAGTAAAATCAATTTGCCCTATTTCATGACCTCTTTTGGCCATTGTTAAGGGAAATACTGCAGTTGTTAAGTGAATCATATGGTCATTAAGCAAATCTGGCTTCCCCCGTTGACTTTAGTCATTGGAAGCCAACTTAGAAGGTTATAAATGGGGATCACATGACCCCAGGATGCTGCAACCATCATAAATAGGTGCCAGTGGCCAAGCACCCAAATTTTAATCATGTGACCATGGGGATGCTGCAATGTTTGTATGTATGAAAAACGGTGCTTAAGTTACTTTTTTTAGTGCCATTGTAATTTCCAATGGTCCCTAGACAAATGGTTGTAAGTCAAGAATAGAAGAATAGAATTCTTTATTGGCCAAGTGTGATTGGACACACAAGGAATTTGTCTTTGGTGCAAATGCTCTCAGCGTACATAAAAGAAAAGATACAAGAATCATCAGGTACAACACTTAATAGTATCACAGGATATAAATAGGTAATCAAATCATAGGAAAACAGTCAATATAAATTGTAAGGATACAAGTGACAAAGTTACAGTCATGCAGTCAGAAGTGGGAGGGGATGGGTGATAAGGAGTGATGAGAAGATTAACAGTAATAGTAGTGCAGACTTAGTAAATAGTTGGACAGTGTTGAGGGAATTATTTGCTTAGCAGAGTGATGGCCTTTGGGGAAAAAACTGTCGTGTCTAGTTGTTCTGGTGTGCAGGGCTCTATAGCGTCATTTTGAGGGTAGGAGTTGACACAGTTTATGTCTGGGATGTGAGGGGCCTGTAGATATTTTCACAGCCCTCTTTTTGACTTGTGCAGGATACAGGTCCTCGACTGAAGGCAGGTTGGTAGCAATTGTTTTTTCTGCAGTCCTAATTATCCTCTGAAGTTTGTGTCTGTCCTGTTGGGTTGCAGAACCAAACCAGACAGTTATAGAGGTGCAGATGAGAGACTCCATAATTCCTCTGTAGAACTGGATCAGCAGCTCCTTGGGCAGTTTGAGCTTCCTGAGTTGGCGCAGGAAGAACATTCTTTGTTGTACTTTTTTGATGACGTTTTTGATGTTAGGTGTCCATTTTAGGTCATGTGATATAATAGAACCTAGAAATGTGAAGGTCTCTACTGTTGATACTTTGTTGTCTAGTATTGTAAGAGATGGCAGTATGGGAGGGTTTCTTCTAAAGTCTACCACCATTTCTATGGTTTTGAGTGCGTTCAGTTCCAGATTCTTCCAGTCACACCACAAGGCAAGTTGTACAACCTCTTGTCTGTATGTGGAGTCATCATTGTCTCGAATGAGAGCAATCACTGTTGTATCATCTACAAACTTCAGTATTTTAACAGATGGATCATTTGAGATGCAGTCATTGGCATATAGGGAAAAGAGAAGTGGAGAAAGCACACAGCCTTGAGGGGCCCCTGTGCTAATTGTACAGGTATCAGATGTGGGATAGGACTACCTATAGTCTTAAATGAAATAGAAAAGATAGCAGTTGCAATTTTTATTATCTGTATTTTAACTTGGTTTGGTTGAAACAATTTTTCCCCTGGTATCCTTTTTACTTGCATGCATGTGTTTGTCTGCATCCTACACCTAGCTTTTTAACACCTGAGGAATGTCTGCCTCTAGGTTTGTCTATCTGGAGCTCCCTCCTGCTGCAAAGACCCCCTGCACTCGATTCCGTTGGTGGCAGCCGGTGTTTTCGGGAGAGGGCTATGATCAGTGGGCTATTGATGACATCATCATTCTGTCCGAAAAGCTGAAACAGATCATCCCTGTGGCTAACCCCACCCTGCCTCAGGTAATAAGATTGATTGCAGGAAATACGACTTCAGCAACAGAGTGGTCAATGCCTGGGAATGCACTACCTGACTCTGTTGTTACATCCTCTAACCTCAAATCCTTTAACCTCAAACTATCCACTATTGACCTCACTCCATTCCTAAGAGGTCTGTAAGGTGCGTGCATAAGTGCAGAATCGTGCCTACCCTCCCTGCCCTATTGTCCCCATTTATTCGTACCAAGTTTTCTTTCTTTTCATTTTCTTCAATGTCTAGGAGCTGCCTTGTCACCTTTGACAAGATGGGCAGCATACAAGTGTGATAAATAAATAAATGAATGAATGAATGAATGAATGAATGAACAAATAAACAAATGTTTCCTTTCTTTTTAATATCAACTAGAACTTTTATGAGAAACCAGCCTTTGATTACCCCATAAACCAGCTCAGCATGTGGCTAATGTTAGCGAATGAAGGGATGCCCAAAAATGAAACGTTTTGTTCGGCTACTCCATCAGCAATGATATTTGGCAAGTCAGATGGCGATCGGTTTGCAGTGACCCGGGATTTAGTGCTGAAACCAGGTTACGTCCTTCAATTCAAGGTATTTTCTCTCTCAACCTCTCTCTCTCTCTTTAAACTTTTTAAATTAAAAGACGAGTAATTCTCTTAAGCTATACATATAAAAAGCCGACACGTCGACAGTAAGATTACAAATTGTCCATTATGAAAAAAAAAACACCAAATTTGAATGTTTTTATTTTAAATTTCTCTTTCTGATCTTTGTACTGAGCCCTTTTCCAACTTCTTTCAAAAGATCAAATCTTGCTCTATAAAATAAGTATGGTGTAAAAGCCAAAGGAAAAATTAGGAGCAATTAATAAATCGGTAGTATAGCAATGAATGTATTGGGGGTAAATATTCAGATATTATGATGTGTCTGTGTGATATTCTGGGGAAGCAAAAGTTGGATTTTGAAGAAGTAGGATTGAAAAAATATTGATTAGTTGTAGCTAAAAGCCTGTAGAGATTCTCATTTCATCCAGGTTGTCCCAAAGGTGCTTTTTCAAGAGGCAAGTAGACTTTCTGGTTTTTTCTTTCAAAGACGTCTGATTCACACCCTGGCCAGTGTCTCTTTTCTTTTACCTTTTACCATTGGGCAGAATACACAAAAGTATAGCCAGCCGGACAAACAGATTTAAAAACTGGGCTGTCAGATCTCCTAAACACAATATAGCATCACAAACAGATTAATATGACGAATTTCACTGGTGCTAGTGTAGTGTGTAATATGTATATACCCCTTATGGTGAGCCTATGGCGCACATACCGGAACTGGCATGCAGAGCCATTTCTGCCGGCAACAGCGCCACTGCGCATGTGCGCATGCATTCCCCCCCAGCCAGCTGATTGTTGAGTGTCTGCTGCTCATGCACGGAGGGAGGTGCACATGGGGGGAGGAGCGCACGCATGTGTAGGGGCGGGGGCGCAGGGGAGTTACACATGCATGCGCAGGGGGCAGGGGTCGTACATACATTGCATTATGCTTGGAGGTACGCACACACACTTTCGGCACGCGATGAGGAAAAGGTTAGCCATCACTGGTATATACCACAATATAAGATCTTACACCAGAGTAATACACATGTTTTGCAGAATATGACGTACATATGGAAACATATGACTAATTTTTTTTGCTAACCACTTGTATAGGGATTATTCTTTATATTATTCATGTTGTTTTGCATTCCTGTATGGACTGCACCAGTAGAGGCTAAAACAGTTCCATTTTATACTATGATGTACAATGACAATTAAAGGCTTTGAACATTTGAACTTTCTCATCCAAGAAGCGTCTTCCGCTCTGACAGGATATCCTTCCGTTCTTCACTGTTCTGTCAGAGCGGAAGAAGCTTCTTGGATGAGAAGTGAAACATCCTCAAAAGAAAAAACAAGAAAGTCCAGTTGCCTCCTGAAAAAACATCTTTGGGGCAACCATGACCAGAATGACTGAGAATTTCTACAAACTTTTAGCTATACAATTTTGGATGAAGACGCAAGGTATGAGAGTAGGAATGGATTTCCAGAGAAAAATTGCAGACTACGAGAACAGGATCGCCACTCAGGTGACCCTGAGGACACAGATAAACCTCCAAGTGGCCTCAATGACCTTCTAAAAGGATGCAAATGACCAGCTGTCTGCAAGAAGTATAAATCCTTCTATTCCCCACTGTTCTGTTAGAGCTGAAGAAGCTTCTTGGATGAGAAGGGAAACATCTTCAAAAGAAAAAACCAGGAAGTTCAGTTGCCTCCTGAAAGAAAAAAACACCTTTGGGATTGATTGCTTGTGTTAGAATAATGCCATGGGCACCACCAGCACTCCGTTGTCAAAATGGATCCTAGGCACGGCGCTGCAATGGAGAAACGGGTAATGGAGCAGCCGGCGCGAGGGAAGGAGAAGGCCGCTTTCCCTTTCTTCTCCCTGTGCCTCCTCCTTCCCTCATGCCGGCCGCTCCATTGCCTGTTTCTTCATTGCAGCACAGCGCCCAGGATCCACTGATAGCCAGGCAGGTTGGTGGTGGTTAATTTAACAACCAGTTCTCCCATAGTCAGATTGGCCATCGCAGGAGGCTCGTCCCCCCATGTGCGGTGGAGCTGGAGGATGAGGATGGGCCATGTCTCCCACAACAACCAACCTGACCCTGGGCGATCCGGTTCTTAAATTAGTTGAATCCCACCACCGAATCCCACCACCTTTCTATTTCCCCCAGAATAATGTTAGATTCTAACAAAAGCTGAGCCATGTTAAGCAAGCTTCACTGTCTTAGTTGCCATCAGCCTTTCATTGGGTCCATAATTAAATTCTTCTGGAAATTCTTGGGATTGATTGCACTAGAAATGTAACGAGCTGTCGACAAATACATGAGGCTTGCGCAACCGTGGGCACAGAATAATGTACAAACAAAATTATTTTTTAAAAAAACACCGTATGTTTACAAGCACGTTTTCAAATATAATTCCCACTCTTCTATAAATAGGGGGAGCTGGCAGCCACAGGGGGACTTGTAAAATAATATCACTCTGTTTTGACATTGCATTGACAAAATGATATACAAACTGAGAAACATTCTGTTGCATGTAATGTTTGTTGCAAGTTTTCCCTAATGTAGTCCATAAAACACGGTCACATGTGCCTGTCTTAAGATCTTTTTACAAAATGCACTGCAATCTTTAGAATAATGCTAAGATTTCAGTTGGAATAAAAGTCAATTCATTATCCTGAAACTGTACAAAGTACAGGTAGACCTCCAGTGGTGTTGCTGTTCAGAACCAGGCTTCGTAAACCATAATTATTCACAAACTTGTTTTAAAAACAAAACCTATTTTATTGCAACGCTGGGAATTTCTTTCATTCCCAGCCGGAATTAATCTCAAACATTCCCCCAAGATAAGCACACACCTTTCAGTTCTGTGAAGTGCTGCCAAAACAGAAGTATCCAATTAACTAGAAAAGAAACCAACCGAAGTACAAGAAAAAACAATCAAAGTACAAAGAGCTTCAAGGATCACTCGGAACCAATCAAACTACTTTCCTTCCTGCAAAGGTTTCATCACCTTGGCCTGACTTTTATCTCTTATGGGAGGGGCAATCACCTCCCAGCCGTTTTGTTTCAGCTGTTCTTACCATCTAGCAGCTCTGCGCACATGTGCACTGGGAACAGGCTCCCCTGGATCCTCTGCCTCACTGCTGCCAGGCTCCAGAGTCAGCACCCCACTCTCAGATGGTCCTGGCCCCATCCCTGCATCAGACACAGGACCCTTGTCCGAGTCCTCTCCAGACTCCCTGACTGGTCCCGATTCTTCCCCACTGTCCGATTCTGCTGCCGTCTGCATCGGCTGCCAGCGAACCACGAGAGATGCAAACTTTTTGACTACCGGTTCTGTGGGTGTGTGCTTTGTGCGTGTGCGGAATGTTCTAAAAGCAGCAATTTTAAGCTTGAATACTTACCTTATCATCAGTGCTAGTGATTAAAACATCTGAGGTGCAGCAATCCGCTCTGCCACGCAAATCAGCTGAGCTACAAACAAAGGAAATATAAGACAAGAAAGGGCAGGGGCCGACTGTTGACGGGTGCAACTGGATCGCTAGAACCAGTGAGAACCGTAAGCATCCCACCATTGTAGACCTTGCCTTCTGTGGGCATGGCTTGGTGGGCATAGCAGGGGAAGGATACTGTAAAATCTCCAATCAGAGGTGGTATTTGCCGGTTCTCCCAACTACTCAAAATTTCTGCTACCGGTTCTCCAAAACTGGTCAGAACCTGCTGAATACCACCTCTGAATCAACCAACTAGTTGTGTGAGTGCTATCACTTGAGACTTTTAAGAAGAGATTGGATTCCTATCTGTTAGAAATGGCATAGGGTCTCCTGCTTGGGCAGGGGGTTGGACTAGATGGCCTACAAGGTCCCTTCCAACTCTGATTATCTGTTATTTATACACACTTGTGCATTTAAAGAGAACAAAAAGGTTTAGGTATATGTGATTTTAAAAAAATATTCAAGCAATTATGAAAAAAGGAATGGAATAAAAGTACATATCCAAAAATTAAAAACAGATTTGTGCGCATTCGTATCTATCGGTGTTAAGCGTCACACAAGTCATTGCTTTAACACAAGGGTCTTCAAACTTGCAAGTTTAAGACTTGTGGACTTCAACTCCCAGAATTCCTGAACTAACATGACTGGAGGAGGAATTCTAAAAGGTTTAGTGAACGTTCAAAGTCCTCAAGTCGTAAAACTGTCAAGTTTGAAAGACCCCTGCAGTTTAACACTTCTGTTTTCCTCTTACACCTTCAACATGTTTTCAACTTCGCAGCTGAACATTGGATGCACGGATCAGTTCAGTAGCTCGGCTCCAGTTCTTCTCCAGTATTCCCACGATGCCGGCTTGTCTTGGTCGCTGGTGAAGGAGGGCTGCTTCCCAGCATCCCCCGGCGTGAAAGGATGCGAAGGGAGCACCAGGGAATTGACGGCACCAACCATGTATTACGCGGGAGATTTTGAAGAGTGGACAAGGATCACTATTGTTGTTCCGAGATCGCTCGCTGCGAGGTAACTTGAGATATTTATGGCTTTAAACCCACTTATGTGACATCTCCATCTCCCAACAGGGCCTATTGGCAAATACAGGTAGACCTCGACTTACAACAGTTTGTTTAGTGAACGTTCAAAGTTGTAACTGAAATATATGACTTACAATCAGGGGTGGGATTCAAACATCCAAGCAACCAATTCTCTGCCCAGTTACTGGGTGGGCGGGGCCATGGTGGGCGGGGTTACCAGAATTTCCTGTTTCCGGCTTCTGGTGGATCTCCAGAGCCTGGGGGAGGCTGTTTGTGCCCTCCCAAGGGTCCAAAGGCCTCCCCTGGGCTTTTGGAAGGGCAAAGACAGCCTCCCCTTCCTCTGGAAACCCTCCAGAAGCCGGAACCAGGTCCGTTTCTGGACTTCCAGAAGGCCCATTTTTTTTCTCCTCCCAGAACCTCCGCACAGACCCCGAGGCGCTTACCTCCATCAAAAATGGGCCACGTGGAGACTCCTGGAAGGGGCGGGGCAGGAGGGGAGGGGCCAGCCGGTCAGGTGAAATACTGGTTCAGTGAACCAGCTGTAACTTGAACACCTGGTTCGCCCAAACCGGTCCGAACCCAGTCCGAATCCCACCGCTGCTTACGACTGTGTTTCAAAGTTACGATTTTTGCAACATCTCCACGATCAAAACTCAGCTGCTTGGCAACTGGTTCCTATTGATGATGGTTGCAGTGTCCCGGGAGGGGGCTCACGTGTTTCCCCTTTTGTGACCTTCTGACAAGCAAAGTCAAAACGGGGAGCCGGATTCACTTAACAACCGGGTTACTAACTTTTATCGACTTCAGGGAGTCGCAACCCCAACTGATCCCAAAGTGAAATCTCGGTTCAGTGAGTTTGTCCCATTGTACAACACTTCTTGCCACAGTGGTTAAGCAAATTGTGGCATTTTTTTAAAAAAAGTGCGTAACATGGTTGTTAAGTGAATCGGGCTTCCCCATTGATTTCACTGGTCGAAAGTTCGCAAAAGCAGATCACGTGACCCCAGGACACTGCAGCCGTCATAAATATGAGTCAGCATCTGAATTTTGACCAGCTGACCATGGGAATGCTGCAACTGTCATAAGTGTGGAAAAATTGGTCGCTTTTTTCAGTGCCGTTGTAACTTTGAATGGTCACTAAGTGAAAAGTTATAAGTCGAGGACTACCTGTATTTTACAAGAACCCAGAAACTAAATTGGAAGCCATAATAGCTGTATCCCCAAGGTCACACCATGTTCTTTGAAATGCCCAGACAACATTAGAATTTCCTTTTCTCTAACTTCTAACAGGTAAGTCTTTCTTGGAGACTAAAACCCTTTACGATTATTTTCAGTTATTATTTCTGAACGTAAGGTGGGAGAATTCAACGAAGTATAACACCTTGAAAAGAAGGACTAGGGGTGACATGATAGTGACATTCCAATATGAGGGGCTGCCCCAAAGAAGAGGGAGTCAAGCTATTCTCCAAAGCACCTGAAGGCAGGACAAGAAGCAGTGGGTGGAAACTAATCAAGGAGAGAAACAACCCGGAATTAAGGAGAAAATTCCTAATAGTGAGAACAATTAACCAGTGGAACAATTTGCCTCCAAAAGTTGCGGATGCTCCACAGTGGTGGGATTCTACCAGTTTCCCTACTGGTTCGGTGATCACACTCTTCACGCGTGCGCAGACGTATATCTAACGCGCGTGAGCCGCTTTCCAAACACCATCTGAGACCTGCAGCGCCAATCAGCTGAGAGTATAAAGAACAGGAAAGCTCAGAGGCAGGTGGGAGGGCTGATCCTGCGCTTTTCTCGTCTTTCTCCTCTCAGCTGATCGTCAGAGCTTTTTTATAATTACCTGTACGGCCGAACCAGTAGCAATTTTTGCTACCGGTTCAAGCTCATCCGGTAGCATTTTACCACTGGTGCTCCATCCCTAGAGGTTTTTAAGAGGAGACTGGACAGCCACTTGTCTGAAATGGTATAGGGCAGTGGTGGCTAACCTTTTTGGGCTCCTGTGCCAAAAATTGCGTGCTCGCTCCCACACGCGCGTGCTTGTGTGCCAGCACCCAGAAGGCAGTACAAGTGGGTTGGGCACGCCCCTGCGCATGCACGCAAGACCCCGCATGCCCACGCCACCTGTCTCTGTGCATGCACATACGTCTCCTGCACACGCCCTCTTCGCATGCATGCTAGATACCTGACAATCAGCTGTTCGCCGTGCAGTGCATGTGCATGCGCAGTGGGGCTCTTCTGTGTGACCTCTAGCGTGCCGACAGAAGTGGCTCTATGGGCCACTTCCATCACGCATGCTGTAGGTTCGCCATCATGGGTATAGGGTCTTCTGCTTGACCAAGGGGTTGGACTAGAAGACCTCCAAGGTCCCTTCCAGCTCCATTATTCTGCTCTGTTCTTCTGTTTTGCTCAGAATCGTAACCAAGTCTCCTCTTCTTCCAAGATATTAGTACAATAGCTAAAAATTTAACCAACAGCTCTACTTGCAGTGTGTTTTTTTTTTAAATTGCATCTCTTCTCTTTTTTTTTTAACAGCCTGGCCAAATGTATTTTATCTTCTTGTCTAAGTGTTTTTAGACAATCTCCTTCTGTTACTCCATTAACAAATAATTACAGCACAAGGCATGCTGTAATAGTTTAGAGAACGAAGATCCTTCTTGGTAGGATGAAAACACATAAACAGTGAGCATTCTACTCAAAAGTATTTTCCTTTAATTAACCAACAAGCACAATTGCCAAGTCACACAGACACTGATGAGATTGCTCTGCCCAACAGAAACAGTACCAAATCGATAAGAGGCAGCCTGTTTCACATTATGTCTGTCATATAACTGGGACGAGGCACCAGACTCGACATAACATTTTTCAGCTCCTCAAGAATGCTAATCAAGCTAATCAGCATAATTGCATTTATCGATTGCAATTACAGATGGGCTGTTATTCCCCGCCTTCTCTGTATCCATGCTATAACAGTTGTGACAGATTTGCACCCGGATCTAAAAATATTCCCTTTGGAACCAATTCCATTAATGGTAATGGAGTCTATTCGAAGTTGCAGTGTGTTAAGGGAACGTTTCTTTGTTGTGTATAAATTCTGCCTCCAACCAACCTGTTCAGAGGAATATATAGATTTTTCACGTGGTATTTGCTGTCGATATACTAGTGAAACCCATCTGTCGAATTTGTGTGGATTATTGTGGGCTCAATTATACAAAGTTTTGTTTGACTCCTTCCATTGTAGGCTGCCAATGTATAAATTCAGATTATCCAATTTGGGAATTAGGGTTTTTTTTAAACAGTAGACAAGGAGATGGGATTGCTTCCCTACCATTGAGGCTGTTGCTTGTAAGTGTGTTGAACATGGTAGGGTTGGGTAAGAAAGGGCAGGGAATGGAATGGGATCAGGGGTGGGATTCTACCAGTTCGCAGCTATTGGCTAGAACCGGTTGTTAACATTCTAAGCAGTTTGGAGAACCGGTTGTTAGGAGAAATTACTGGCCTAATCCTGTAAGGAAGGCAGGAAGGAAACATTCTGGTGTTGCTTACAGAAACTGCCTCTCCGTTAACCCTTATTACATTCTTGGCAGGACTAGACTTCCTGTCTCAGGAACTTCTCTGGAGTTTTTTCCCCCTCCTTTGCTGGTACTTGTGTGGAGTGACCATTCAAAGTTACAATGGCACTGAAAAAAGTGACTTATGACAGTTTTTCACACTTATGACTGTTGCACCATCTCCACGGTCATGAGAGACCTGGTGAGGAGATGCGTGCCTCGATGTGAGTGATGTTGAGTTGGCCACATCTAGCCAGCCACACCTACCAAATAAGCCACACCCACAGAACCGGTTGTTAAAAAAAATTGAATCCCACCCCTGGATGGGATGGGAGGAGAGGAGGGCAGGAGAGGAGAGGAGGAGGCATGGGATGGGATGGGATAGGATGAGGTGAGAGATGGCATGGCATGGCATGGCGTGGCATGAATGACATGATATTTATTCTGAATGTCAGAGAGGAGAGAGACTAGTGCCATGATGGTGAACCTATGGCACACATGCAAGTAGTAACACACAGAGCCATTTCTGCCAGCACGTGAGAGGTCTCCCAGAAGAGCCCCACTGAGCATGTGCGCATAGATACCCAACAATCAGCTGGCTGGTGGGGTGTGTGCGCATGCACAGAGGCATATGGTGCAGGGAGATGGGAGGAGTCGCACGTGCATTACCTAATGGGTGCAGGCACGCGAGCGCAAGCACTTTGGGCATTCAACATGGAAAAGGTTAGCCATCACTGTACTAGTGGGTTCCATGAGTTTATGGCACATTGGTGTCCATGGATACCACCTACAGTGGAACCTCAGGTTGCGAACACTCCTGTTCGTGACCAAATCGGGTGGTGAACAAAAAATCCACCGATTTTTGAATCGGGTCATGCTTCAAATATCGGATAGCGAACAAAATCGGCATGGAAATATTCCCTTTCTGCACCAATTTCCCCTTTGCCACCATTTGGGGGGAGGGGTGTTTGTCCATGCATGCGCAGACAATTCAGTCACGACCAAATCGGGTTGCGGCTGAAATCCTGAAACTGATCTGTACTGTACTGTATCTTATTCTGTGCTTGACACAATAGCAATAGCACTTAGACTTATATACCGCTTCACAGTGCTTCACAACCCTCTCTAAGCGATTTATAGAGTCAGCCTCCAACAATCTGACTCCTCATTTTACCAACCTCGGAAGGATGGAGGGGGGAGTCGACTTTGAGCCTGGTAGGGATCTAACTCCTGTCAATCAGCAGAAATAGCCTGCAATGTTGGATTCTAACCACTGTGCCACTACAGCTCATCGTGTTATTTCAACATAATCGTGTTGATTCAGTCATTCAAACACAGTAGTTTAAAAATAGTAAGGTTTTCGTGGTTTTGTAGTTGTACTGTCTTATTTTGGGCCAGTAATCATTAAATACTATTGGTTTATATTGGGGTTTTTTAATTGTTGGTGTGCTGCCCAGAGTCACTGAGAGTGAGTGGGTGGCCATATAAATGGAAGGGAGGGAGGGAGGAGGAAAGAAAGAAGGAAGGAAGGAAAGAAAGAAAGAAGGAAGGAAGGAAGGAAGGATGGATGGATGGAAGAAAGAAAGAAAAAGAAAGAAAGAAAGAAAGAAAGAAATAAGGAAGGAAAGAGAGAGGGGAAGGTAGGAAGAAAAGAGGAAGGAAGGACGGATGGATGGATGGAAGGAAAGAAAGAGAAAGAAAGAAGAAAGGAAAGAAAAAAAGAGGAAGGAAAGAAAGAGGAAGGAAGGACGGATGGAAGGAAAGAAAGAAAGAAGGAAGGAAAGAAAGAATGAAATATGTAGATGATCAGCCACCCACAATCACTCTAGTAATCAGATGGGTGTCATATAGATAATACATAATTAAAATTATGTGTATCCCATTGTCCCATGGAACATGTTATACAGAGATACTCAAGCCCACAAAACAACTTGGTTATGTCTTTGGAGAATAAACATTTGCAAACTAGCACACGTTTTCAAAGAAAGCAGCAACAGCTTTGGTATTTCTGTCCCTCAATGTAGAAAGACCAGGTTCCGCTGGATACAAGAGAGCCGCTCGCAAAAGAGCCTTCCTCCCTTTGGCTTGGACGGGGTGTATATTTCAGAGCCGTGTCCCAACTACTGCAACGGCCAGGGAGACTGCATTTCCGGCGTCTGTTTTTGTGACATGGCCTATACAGGTAAGCTTTAACAGGTAGAGTCACCGTGAATTTCTGCTGAAACGGCTCGTTCAAGTCAGAAACCACCAGGAATTTCTAGAAGCCTGGCACTCTGACAAATTAGCCATCAGTAGACACACAGACATGAACAATATCTATAGACTATGCAAAAGAAATGAGCCATTGGTACGTTGTTAGATTTGTTTGATGTTTGGGTTACTTATTTTTATACTTTAAAAAAAAATGTTACTGTTGAATATATGTTTTCCTGTTTCCTTTGTTCTGCATTTTATTCTTATTGATAAAACATTGGATGGATGGATGGATAGATAGATTAATAGATAGATAGAGACAAATATATAGATATAAATACATACAGAGTGGTGCGGTGGCCTAGAGGTGAATCTCTCACCTCACAATCAGGAGGCTGTGAGTTCGATCTTAGGTAGAGGCAGATATTTCTCTCACAATGGGAATATATCTGCTGAACAAAACAATATATCTGCAAAACAAAACTGGAGACAGGAAGGGCATCTGGCCAGAAAACACTATGCTAGCTCCATTCAGTTGCCCAGAATCCACCCCGCAAGAGGTTATTATGGGGTCGTTAAAAGAAGATGATGATAGATGTAGATACACACACACATACACACACAAGACACAAACACAAGATTATCACAAAAGAAATTACATTCAAAGCCTGTATCTATCTATCTATCAATTAATCAGTGCTATCTATCTCATCTATCAATTAATCAGCACTCTACCCACAGTATTTTTAACTCATAAAGTATCCAAAGATAAATCAATTCAGAAAGCCATGCCTAAAATCACTATTTCTACTTGTTTCTGTAGTTAGGGTTTTGTAAACACAAACACTTGCTAGGCTTGTGATGTGTTTGTTTATATAAGCTTCTGGGAACATTTCTGTTCATATAAGTTGCCATGTTTTCTTTGCTTTCATTCAGGAATTCCCCAGACTTGACAATATTCAACACTTGTGGACTTCAACTTGTAGACTTCAATTCCATCCTGGCTGGGGAATTCTGGGGCTTGAAGTCCATAGGTCTTAAAATTGCCAAGTTTGAAGACCCTAAGAGGCCAGCCTCCAGACCCTAAACTTCAACATAACTAAAAACCAGCTTTAAAGGGCCTTATAAATATTTTCTCTGAGAACCGTATCATCGCCAGTGAATGCTCTTTGCGACACCTTCTCTTACAAAGGAAAGTTGGAATTGGAGTAAAAAAATACACGTGATTGGAGAATTGAGAGATTTACAGACGAAAGGATATTAAATGGGAATAACGGAATGTGATGATCTTTGGCCTTCCCAAGAAATACTAATATATATTAATATAGTATATCACTGATATAAAATACTGCATATATAATATGAGCTCGATACCCGTGCTTCGTTATGAAACTATGTGGTTCGGGCTTAGTTTTGTGGGAGGAAAATAAAGGGGGGGAAATTGTGCCTCTGCCTACTGGCATCCATCGGTATTCATCTGGCTAGTGTCCTGTCAGTGTGTGAGAGTTAAGGACTGTTTGGAAACTGAAACAGTATTTCCTGTGTGAGCAAGAAGGAGACAGCAAGGAGCCTGGGCGTGGCTTAGCTCAACTATTCTGTAATAAAGCTGGTTGCTGCTGTGAGACTGAAACTCCTCTCCTCTGCTTGTGTTTTGCATTTGGATCAGATTTCTTTTCAGGTAGGGTAGGGGAGTAGAACTCTTTAGCATCAGAGTGTGTTAATAATAATATAGGAAAAACTAATGCTCTGACGGTCATTTGGAAAAATCCTTTCCTAGTGAGCACCTAGAAGCCAAGAGGAACATACGTGCCAAATTTCAAGTTTGTAGGCTTTACGGTTCTGGAGATTTTGTGATGATTCATGAGTGGTCTTTCAATTTTATATATATATATTTATAAAAAGATAAGATATAGTATATCACTAATATAAAACACTGTGTATATATTTGTTTGCCAGTTCTTGGCCTTTGCACTGAAGACTTTTTCCAAAATGTATCCCCATATATATTTTTTTCATTTCCTTTTCTGAAGCTTCACATGGGACCTGTGTGTCTAATGTCCCTAATCCCAGCGAGATGTTTGACAGATTTGAGAGGAAGCTGAGCCCCCTTTGGTACAAGATAACTGGAGCCCAAGTTGGAAATGGTTGCGGAATATTAAGCGATGGCAAATCTCTTTACTTTGGTGGTTCGGGCAAGAGGGAAGCACGAACCGTCCCTCTGGATACCACAGGCATCAGGTCAATTTTATATTTTGTTTCTAAAAATTTCATTTTGCCATAGATTTTACGAGACCATGAAAAATTCAGATTTTTTTTTCCTCAGAACGGACAATGTTTTAAATCACAGCACTCCAACCTCAGGCATTTTAAAACTTGTGGACTTCAACTTCCAGAATTCCTCAGCCAGCGACGCAGAATGATGGGCAACACTGGCAGAGGAATTCTGGGAGTTGAAGTCCGTGTGTCTTAAAGGGGCCGAGGTTGGAGACCCCTGTTTTAGATGAAATAATTTCTTGTTTTCAATGATTTTGAAGATTCATGTGTATCATCTACATACAGATAACATAGCTGTTATAAGAGGTTAGCATGATACAGGTCATCCTTGACTTACAATGACAATTGAGCCCAAAATTTCTGTTAAATTGTTAAGCGAGACAGTTGCTAAGTGGGTTTTGTCCTGTGTTATGATTTCTGCTGTTAAGTGAGACATTTGTTAAATGAGTTTTGCCCCAATTGTTAAGTGAATCATTGCAGTTGTTAAGTTAGTAATCTGGTTGTTAAGTGAATCTGGCTTCCCCATTGACTTTGCTTGTTAAAAGGTCACAAAAGGTGATCACATGACCTTAGGACACAGCAACAGTCATAAATATGAGTCAGTTGCCAAGAATCCGAATTTTGATTGCCTGCCCATGGGAATGTTGCAATGGTCTTAAGTGTGAAAAATGGTCGTAAGTCACTTTTTTCACTGCCGTTGTAACTTTGAATGGTCACTAAATGAACTGTTGTAATTCAAGGACTACCTGTATTAAATTTCTGGTTCTACAGAGTGAACTTACTTCAGAATTACAATACAGTGCTACATATGCCTGATTAGTAGTACTTTATACAAAAGTACAAAAAAGTCAATGCCATCCTAAATTGTATTAACAGAGGGTACAATCGAGATCAAGTGAGGTAGTAATATCAATCTATAAAGCCTAAGCAAGACCACACCTAGAGTACTGCATCCAGTTTTGGTCACCATATTATAAAAAAGATGTTGAGACTCTAGAAAAAAAATGCAGAGAAGAGCAACCAGGGGACTAGAGGCTTAAACATACGATGAACGGTTGCAGGAACTGGGCCTGGCTAGTCTAGTGAAGAGAAGGACCAGGGGAGACAGGATAGCAGTCATCCAATATTTGAATAGCTGCCACAGAGAGGAGGAAGGGGTCAAGCTATTCTCCAAAGCATCCAAAGGCCAGACAAGGAATAAAGGATGGAAACTGAACAAGGAAAGATTCAACCTGGAAATAAGGAGAAACTTTCTGACAGTGAGAACAATCAACCAATGGAACAGGAGTTGCCCTCGGAAGTTGTGGGAGCGCCATCACTTGAGACTTTCAAGAAGAGATTGGACTGCCATTTGTCAGAAATGTTGTAGGGTCTCCTGCTTGGGAAGGGGATTGGACTAGATGACCTACAAGGTTCCTTCCAACTCTGATTATATGTTATACTCATTGCCAAATATGTTTACATGAAATTGGAAATATCATAGTGCAGACTTCATTCAACCATCAGAAATATTCACGTTTTCAGTCAGTTGTTCATTATAAGAGTAATAACTCAGGGGTCTTCAAATTTGACAGCTTGAAGACTTGTGGACTTCAACTCCCAGAAATCTCCTCCAGTCCTGTTAGCTGAGGAATTCTGGGAGTTGAAGTCCACAAGACTTAAACTTGCCAAGTTTGAAGACCCTTGGAATAACTGAACAAGGGTCCACAGTATATAAAATTAAATGCTAAATAGCACTTGTATATGGGAAATTATATGTGATGGAACAATTCCCAAGCGTTAAAGATATTTTTTTTCTATTCCAAACTAACTTTTTAAACTTTATTTTTTTTTAAAAAACAGACTAGTTCAGTTCTATGTACAAATTGGAAGCAAAACAGCTGGTACAGACTGCAACAGACCCCGAGCCAGGAATGAAGGTAAATTCATTTTAATTTTGTTAGCTATATAACCAGGGGCGGGATTCTACTGGTTCAGACCGGTTCTATAGAACCGGTTGTTATGATTTTGCACAGTTCAGAGAACTGGCAAATCGTGCCCCGACTGGACCTGCCCCTCTCCGCCCACCCCTCCCCTCCCTACCCAGTCAGTCCTTTTCACGCCTGCACAACGTCGTGCGTGTGCCCGACATCACTGACTGCATTCTTTCCCGCCCAGTCACTCCTTAAAGTATTTCCCCTCCCGACGATCAGCTGTTCCTATGATCGCATCCATAGCCAAGTGTCATCAATCATGCCCTCCAATTAGAATTTTGCGGGAAGAAATTTCGGTCACCTAGTTACTATCTCTGAAAACATTTATGGAATGCAGTTTCGGTTTTGCAAGCTGCTGCACTGCTTCCCTCCTCCCTTTCTGTTGGCCGCTCCAAAAAGACCATAGAATTATTTTATAAGTTGACAGCTGGCCATGCCCACCCTGGACCCCTGAGGTCAAACACAACCCTGATGTGGCCCTCTATGAAATTGAGTTTCACACCCCCTGCACTACTGGGAGTAGAATTTCCATTTGTAAGCATGGCCAACTGAGTCAGGGCTGATTTTGCAACCTTTCTCTTTTTTTTTGCCATGATCGTTAAGTGAATCTATCATTGTTAAGTTAATCCCACGATCGTACGTGAATCTGGTTTCTCCCATTATCTGTGTACATCAGAATCTGGCTGGGGTGCTGCAACCATCATCAATACACCCCAACTACCAAGCATCTGAATTTTGATCAAGAGATCTTGGGGATGCTGCAATCGTCATAAGTACGAGGACCTAATCAAAAGCAAATTGCTTTTTTTTTCCCTGGGCTTTTGTAACTTTGAATGGTCACTAAATGAATGGATGTAAGTCAAGGACTACCTGTAATGGATTCTGTGTTTGTGACATGGAGAAGTCGCATCATCGGAAGGCCTAAGATTGGCATTAGATCCCCCATTGGCTACCGAGCCTTTAAAATGATGCTTTATTTCATTTTGATTCATAGGGCTTGTGGTCCAGTATTCAAATGACAATGGAATCAGCTGGACTTTGCTACGAGAACTGGACTTCTTGTCGTTCTTGGAGCCACAGATTGTGTCTATTGAATTGCCCTGGGAGGCCAAAACATCAGCCACTGCCTTTCGGTGGTGGCAACCTCAGCATGGTAGGTGCATAGAGCGACATATCATGCATATATAACTTTTCCATTTGATTAATTAACAAAGAGGGTATCATTCAGGTCTTAGTAATTCTGCAGGGATAGTGTCAATGCTTGGAACAGGTAGGTGGGTGGGTGGGTGGATGGATGGATGGATGGATGGATGGATGGATGGATCAATCGATAGATAGATGGATGGATGGATGGATGGATGGATAGATAGATAGATAGATAGATAGATAGATAGATAGATAGATAGATAGATAGATAGATAGACAGACAGACAGATGTGTAGATAGATTTAGATAGATGGCTGGATAGACAGTGTCATGCCCTTGGTAGAGTCAGACTCTGAGGGAGAGGAGGAACAGTCGACAGGGAGTGGAGCTGTGGCTCCGGAGGTTGTGGACAAGGCTGGGGAAGGGCAGAGGTCAGCTGGGCAGTCAGAGGAAGAACCAGGCCCATCCCCTCTGCATCCTAGGACATGCAGGGTGGAACGGAGAAGGCAACAACTTGGCTTACGAGAGAGGAAGTGGCCATGAACCCCTCACTGGTTGCAGCTGGGGAGACTAGTATATAAGAGAGACAGTTAAAACACAGTGTTGCCAGAAGCAAAGCGTGTTTTATTTTGGGCGGATGGATGGATGGATAGATAGATAGAATTTCCTTGTCACTTTGAATGTACACTAATCTGCATACGTTAAAATAAAATTTCATTATATACAGCTCTCAAAGGGTCACCACCTCCAATTTACACTACATAAACATGACAAAAAGTCTTGTTCTTTGGCAGTTGGTTCATCATCCATATAATCTCTTCCTCTATTTCTATTTCTCCTTCTCTTTTCTTGCCATCTGTTCTTGACACCTTGTTGGTCAGACAAGTCTTTTCCCTTGCTTGTTTTTAATGATGCCCCTAGGAGCAATAAAGGATCCTTTTGACTTGCATAAATGCATTTCTGGTGTGACCCCTTCATGAAGACGTTGAGCTTCTCATCTGGAAAGCTGACAGCCTGGGGTTCGAGACCCAAGTCCCACATGATGGGGTGAGCTCCCATCCCTTGCTGCAGCTCCTACCCAACCTAGCAGTTTGAAAGCATGCAAATTTGAGCAGATAAATAGATACCACTTTAGTGGGAAGGTGATGGCCTTCCTGCACTTTGATGTATATGTGCTGGCCATTTGACCACAGAAATGTCTTCAGACATAGCTAGATCCCTTGACTAAGGAGTGGAGATGAGCACCCTCCTCAGAGTCAGATATAACTTGACAAAGGAAACATTTATTTTTATTATTTGGGTAAATGTGCAACAAAATGTGCTTATTCTCATAAACAAGACATACTGTTATTCTGTGAATTGTTCAGGATACCGTGCAATTAGTTAGCTGTTCTAAGCACCACTGAATTGATTCCTCATTGATTTTATGTGGTTATCTTTCATCTGTGGACTGTAAGATTAGAGCATTACTTTACAACTTCACTGAGTTCCTATTATTTGCTGTTATGGGATGAGTAATAGATTTAAAAGCCTTCCTCTTATTTTGCTGCTATTAGGAAATTCCAGAGCAATCTTCTATTAAATATATATGAAAAGTGTTATCTCGAAGACACTGGCCAAATTTCCTTAGTTAGATCATAGTTAGAAAATACACGCTGTTGGTATAATAAAAGTGAGCTATGGCAGATGGGAATAATTAAATGGTACTGTTTTTCAGAAAATATACATTTGTCACTAGGTTGTTTTTTTCCTACGCTGGCACAATATGCTTTCATTTTTCATCCTGAGCTATTTAAAAGCTCATTTGTTTTCTTTACCGTATTATAAATAAATTGCAAAAGATGGCCCCTTTTCAAAGATTAACTGCTTGAGGAAAACACTTGAGGTCAATGTAATATCACAATTGTATTGCTTCAGAGGTGGTATTCAGCCGGTTCTGGCCAGTTCTGGAGAATTGGTAGCAGAAATTTTGAGTCGTTTGGAGAATCGGCAAATGCCACCTCTGACTGGCTCCACCCTCATCTCTTCTCTGTCTCCCAAGTCCCAGCTGATTGGCTGGGTCTTCTTTGGTTGCCCTGCACAGGAGAATAGAGCTGGAAAGCGGGTTAGTGGGGTGGGGAGAGAATGAGGATTTTGCAGTATCCTTCCCCTGCCACGCCCACCAAGTCACACCCACCAAGCCACGCCACTCCCACAGAACCAGTAGTTTAAAAAATTGAATCCAACCACTGTATTGTTGCTGTTGTTTTGGGTGCCTTCAAGTTAGTATTGACTCTAGACAAAATCCCTATGGTTTTCTTGGCTAGATTTTTGGAAGTGAATTGCCATTGCCTTCGTTTGAGAGAAACGAAGAGAGAAAGTGACTGGCCCAAGGTCACTCACACCCGGCTCTGTACTCTAGATGGGATTAGAACTCACAGTGCGCTGTTGGGTGTCTTTAACCTCTGCACCCAGCTGGTTCCGTACCATAAACTTAAATAAAGAATAACCTTCATGTTCTTTCCTGTTTTTTTCTAGGAAAGCATTCAGCCCAGTGGGCTTTGGATGACGTCCTTGTAGGAATGAACGACAGCTCTCCAATGGGTTTTCAAGATAAATTTGATGGCTCTGTAGATTTGCAGGCAAATTGGTACCGGGTTCAAGGGGGGCAGGTCAACGTCGATTGTCTATCTATGGATACCTCTCTCATCTTCAGTGAAAATATAGGTAAGGCTCAAATCGTGCAAAGAATACACTTTTCATCCTTTTTTTGTTTAGTTAGAATACCAGCGTTTTCAAGTTTTGAAGCATTGGATATATTCATCTATTCATGTTGATTATGCTAATCCCTTCGCTGCAAACCAGGGGTCCCCAACCTGTGGTCCGTGGCCCACTACCATGTTGTCATCGGGATAATGTCAGTGTTCCAGAAAACCTCAATTCCAACCAATAACTCCAAGACAGACATCCTCTCTCTTTTTTTTTATAAAAAGTTTTTTTATTTTTATAACAAGAACAAAAAATAAAACCATCTTTCAGTTATACAGTGTATCAATTGGCTACATATATCTTGTGCACATATTAATATTTGTATACATTTCTTACTACATTTACATTCATATTATGAGCCTTTGTGACGCAGTGGTTAGAGTGTAGTACTGCAAACTACATCTGCTGCAGCCAGCTGCCTACAATTTGGCAGTTCAAATCCCACCAGGCTCAAGATTGACTCAGCCTTCCACGGTGGGTAAAACGAAGACCAAGTTTGTTGGAAGCAAGAGGCTGACTCTGTAAATCACATAGAGAAGGCTTATAGCACTATAAAATGGTATATAAGTCTAAGTGCTATTGCTATTGCTATTCAGCATTATATATCATTATATATTATTATAATAATATCATTTAATTTCTTACTTTATTTTCCAAACCATTTATAAAATAAATCCCAAATCATATAGCACTCCATTTCTTCTTGTTCTCTAATTGCCAATGTTAATCTACTCATTTCTGCACATTGCAATATTTTCTTAATCACTTCCTCCTCCACCGGAATCTTTTCAATTTTTCCAATTCTGAGCAAATACAATTCTAGCTGCTGTTAATATATGTATAATTAAAAATATTTTTTCTTTACTATAATTCTCAGGTAGGATCCCCCATAAAAATATCTCAGACTTTAAGTCTATATATTGTTTTATCATCTTTTCCAATCATGTGTATTTTAGTCCAATATCTTTTAGCTTCTGTGCATGTCTATCACATATGGTAGTATGTTCCCGGTATTTGATGACATTTCCAACATTTCACTGATTTGTCTTTAAACATCTTTGGCAGTCTTGCCGGGGGTGGGGGGGAAATGCCACCTGTAAAACATCTTATACAAATTTTCTTTATAAGTTGTTGACATAGTTAATTTTATAATTTCTATCCCATAGTTTCTGCCATTTATCCAAGACTATCCCTTCTTGTCCTACCCTCAGGTGCTTTGGAAAATAGCTTGACTGCCTCTTTTTTGTGGCAGCCCCTGAGATATTGGAACACTGCTATCATGTCACCCCTGGTTCTTCTTTTCATTAGACTAGACATACCCAGTTCCTGCAACTGTTTTTCATATGTTTTAATCTCCAGGCCTTTAATAATCTTATCTGCTCTTCTTTTCTTCTTCTTTTTCTTCTTTTTTTTAAGGAAAGCCTCGTTACGCGGAGACCTGGGATTTCCACGTGGCTGATTCCACCTTCATGCAGTTTGAGCTGAACATGGGCTGCAGCAAACCCTTCAGCGATGCCCACGGCATTCATTTCCAGTACTCCCTGAACAACGGAAAAGATTGGCACTTGGTGACCGAAGAGTGTGTGCCGCCCAGAATCGGCTGCCAACATTACACGGAGAGTTCGGTTTACAGTTCAGAAAGATTTCAGAATTGGAAACGGGTCACGCTGTCTCTTCCTCCTGCAGCCATGTAAGAAATATCCTCTGATGTACTACTGATAGACGAGAATATCTGTAGCTCAGGGTTGACACGAGGGGTCCTTGGCGCTTTCTGAGCTTGGTTGTTTTTCTTGCAGACGTTTCGTTACCATACTAGGTAACATCATCAGTGCTAGTAAGGAGTGGGGTTTGCCTTCAATTTATATTCTAGCCCAAGGGGTCTCCAACCCACAGACCATGGACCGGCACCAGGCTGTGGCCTGCCAGCAACCAGGCCACACAAAAAAGCAAAACCCGATCTGCGGGATGTAGGCAGCATACGAAACCAACCAGGCCCCTTCTGATCCACAGAAAAACCAGCTGATAAGTTAGTAACCTGGTTGTTAAGTGAATCTGGTTTTCCCTCATTGACTTTGCTTGCCAGAAGGTCACAAAAGGGAATCATTTAACCTTTGGGACACTGCAACTAGTGTAAATGTGAATCAGTTGCCAAGCGTCTGAATTTTGATTAAGTAATCATGGGGTTGCCACAATGGTTGGAGATGTGAAAAACAGTCATGTCACTTATTTTCAGTGTTGTTGTTGAATGGTCACTGTTGCAATTTGAGGATTATCTGTATAGCAGAGGTGGTCTTCAGCAGGTTCTGACCAGTTCTGGAGAACCAGTAGCGGAAATTGTGAGTAGTTGGGAGAACCAGCAAATCCCATCTCTGACTGGCCCCGCCAACCCCATCTCTTCTCTGCCTCCCATTGAGTCCCAGCTAATCGGCTGGCTCTTCTTTGGTTGCCCTGCAAAGGAGAACAGAGCTGGAAAGCAGGTTAGTGGGGTGGAGAGGGAATGGAGATTTTGCAGTATCCTTCCCCTGCCACGCCCACCAAGCCATGCCCACAAAACCGATAGTAAAAAATGTTGAATCCCACCACTGCTGTATAGTTAGAAGAACCATTAATGGCAAAGAAGACCAGATAATATATCTTTAAGTATTCCTGCTGAAGTGTAAGCTGTTGTGTTGTACAGCCACATACCCAAAGTCTCTTCTTCTTTATCTTCTATATAACCTCACAATCTGATTTTTTTATTCCTACTATCTTTTCGTTTCAGGTCCTCCAGAACACGCTTCCGATGGATCCAACATGATTATACCCCTGGTGGGGACACCTGGACTATTGATAATGTCATCCTGGCCACTGGATGTCCCTGGATGTGTTCCGGTCATGGAATCTGTGATTCTGGGCATTGTGTGTAAGAAAACATACATTATTAACGTTTTGAAGAGGAGGAGGGAATGTATTTAGGGCTAGTGTTAAGATACAGCTGCTGAGAATTTGGGTTTGGTTTTAATTATGAGTTTATAGGTTAAGGACCCCAATGCATCCCCTAAACTAAGCAGAAATTACTGAAGAAACAGCAGTCCCCAGTTACATCCCAGATGAAACCCTGGCTTGTTTATTGAAGCCATGGCTTCAACTCAAGATTGATTAAGGGGATTTAGGCTAAAGCATATGAGGAATGGAAAGGAATGCAGTGGGTCAGTGGTTTAAGACGCTGAGCTTGTTGATCAGAAAGGTTGGCAGTTTGGTGGTTTGAATCCCTAGCCCCGTGTAATGGAGTGAGCTCCCATTACTTGTCCCAGCTTCTGCCAACCTAGCAGTTCTAAAGGATGTAAAAATGCAAGTAGAAAAATAGGGATCCCTTTGGTGGGAAGGTCACAGTGTTCCATGCGCCTTCTTTGGCGTTTACTTCTGCTGGCCACATGACCACAGAGACGTCTTTGGACAGCGCTGGCTCTTCAGCTTTGCAACAGATATGAGCACCACCCCCTAGAGCCGGAAATGACTAGCATGTACGTGTGAGGGGAACCTTTACCTTATATGATGAATGATTGGGGAAACTAACTATGTCCAGTCTAATGAAGAGAAGGACCGGGGGTGACGTAATAGCAATCATCCAGTACTTGAAGGTTTGTCATGGAGAGGAAAGGATTGACTAATTCTCCAAAGCACTTGAGGGCAAGACAAGAAGTAACAGGTGGAAGATAATTAAAGATTGATCCAGCCTAGAACTAAGGAGGAATTTCCTGTTAGTGAGAACAATTAACTAGTGGAACGACTTGCCTCTGGAAGTTATGAGTGCTCCATCACTGGAGGTTTTCAAGAAGAAACTGGGCATCCATTTGTCTGGAATAGTATAGGATCTCCTGCTGTAGGCAGGGAGTTGGACTAGAAGACCTCCAAGGCTGTGGTGGGATTCAAAGACTTTTACCACCTGTTTGGCGGGCGCGGCTTGATGGCCACACTTTACGTGCATACACACGCTTTGTGCACACGCGCACACCAAATACACACTTTGTGCATGCGCAGAGGCTTTCCTACTCACCTCCTGCAAGCCTGCACTCTCCCTGTCACTTCAGCAGCTGCCACGCAGCGCTCTTCTGTGCCGTGCAAAGCAGCTCTGCTTGAAAAGCAGGGAATGAAGGTGAATACTGGACCCCCGGGCAGGCAAGTGGGCCCAACAGAGAGAACTGATTCGGTCTCCGCTGTTCATCGGTGCTCCCGGCTCAGCAGAACCAGTCTGAACCAGTAGAATACCACCATTGCTCAAAGGTCCCTTCCAACCTCACCATTCTATGTTTTATGTACTATGAAAGGCTTGGAGGAATATGAGTTTGGGCACAAAAGCAGGGGTGGGATTCTACCAGTTCAGACTGGTTTGGGCGACCCAGTTATTCCAGTGATCATTTGGCCCCACCCATCCACCCTTGCCCTTCCCTGTGCTTTATTTCCTTGTTTTTGAGCTCAGCTCAGCTCAGCTGATTCACACGGCAGAGTGGATTGCTGCGCCTCAGATGTTTTGCTCACCGGGGCTGCAGTAAAAGCAGGGGTGGGTTTCTACCGGTTCCGTCCATCTCTGTAGAACCAGTAGCTCTGAAGAGCAGCAACCGGTTCTATGTCTGCTGATGTTTTTGCCCACCTGCCCACCCGGGCTCTTGCCTGATCTTTATTTCCTGATTTTTCAACTTCAGCTGCCGAACGAGGCACAGCTGCAGTTTAAAAAGCAGGAAAAGAGGGCTGTTTCAAAGGCTGCTTCTCTGCACGCAGCGTGCTGATGATGATTTACAGGCACGCACTCGCAGCATGCAGGGAAGCACATCATAAATCACCGAACCTCGTAAATCCCGAACCACTAGTTAACCCTGTCGTATCCCACCCCTGAGTAAAAGGTAAGTATTAGAGCTGAAAATGGGCATTTTTAAAATGCTGCATGTGTGTGCAAAGCCCCCACTCACCGAACCGGTTGTTGCACTGGTTGAATCCCACCACTGCACAAGAGGCAATTCAAGCTTAGCACATCCTCCAAATCTATCCATGCTCCTTACACAACCAATAATGCTCTCCCACCCATGTTCCTTCAGGTGTGACAGAGGTTTTGGAGGGCCTTATTGTGTGCCTACTGTTCCTCTCCCAACTGTGCTAAAGGATGACTTCAACAGCAACCTCCATCCAGACCTCTGGCCTGAAGTCTACGGAGCTGAGAGAGGAAACCTGAATGGTGACACCATCAAGTCCGGAACCAGCCTCATCTTCAAAGGGGTTAGGAGTTGTTGACATTCAAGTGTTACTTAATTCTAAATTGTCTTTCTCTCCTTTCAGTGGGTTTTTGTTTTTCATTTTACAAAAGCCAATTACAATTATTATTGTTTTCATTTTTGCTTTCTTCGTACCCAGTCTCCTTTTATGTCATTCCTGTGAGATTCATTTAGGACAAGGGTCTTCAAACTTGACAGTTTTAAGACTTGTGGACTTTGATTCCCAGAATTCCCCCTCCAGCCATGTTAGCTCAGGAATTCTGGGAGTTGAAGTCGACAAGTCTTAAACTTGCCAAGTTTGAAGACCCTTGAGAGAGAGAGAGAGAGAGAGAGAGAGAGAGAGAGATAGATAGATAGATAGATAGATAGATAGATAGATAGATAGATAGATAGATAGATAGATAGATAGATAGATAGATAGATAGAGAGAGAGAGATATCAGGGGTCTTCAAACTTGACAGCTTTAAGACTTGTGGACTTTAACTCCCAGAATTCCTCCTCCAGTCATTAGCTCAGGAATTCTGGGAGTTTGAGGACCTTTCAGATAGATAGATAGATAGATAGATAGATAGATAGATAGATAGATAGATAGATAGATAGATAGATAGATAGATAGACAGATAGACAGCTTTAAGACTTGTGGACTTCAACTCCCAGAATTCCTCTTCCAGTCATGTTAGCTCAGGAATTCTGGAAGTTGAAGTCAACAAGTCTTAAACTTGCCAAGTTTGAAGACCCTTGATTGAGGAGAAGGTGAGCCATTTGCAAGCAAACCCAAGTGTGTTTAAATGAGATGATTAGATTCCTAGGAGGGGATTATTATTTTTTCTAATTGATTTACCTGGTGGGAGGACCTGTTTGTTGGACAGCATGTGTCTTTTAAAACCATTCACATTAGAGAACAGGATCTCCATGGGGACTGTATTATTAAACACAGAGGAAGTTTAAAATAATTCCCAAGTGACCTCAGACACAGCACAGTCATGGTTGAACAAATTCGGTCTGATCTTAATTCTGCTGGTGTCATTTCAACTTTCAACCCAGAAGTTACTTCTACCTAAGAATTATCTGCCAGTTTAAAAGTCAACTCTAGATTTTTGTATTTGCACATTAGCAACAGTAGTTGGAGAGATGAGTGAATTGATTTCTTGGCTAGCTGTGGTGTAACTGAAGCTACTGTCTATGGAGATTCTCAGTCGTCCAGGTCATGGTTGTCTCAAAGGTGCTTTTTTCAAGAGGCAAACTGGACCTTCTGGGATTTTTTTGAAGAAATTTTGCTTCTCATCCAAGAAGTTTCTTCAGTTCTGACTTCCATTTCCCCACCATCCAGTCAGAGCTGAAGAAGCTTCTTGGATGAGAAGCGAAATGTCTTCAAAGAAAAACCAGAAAGTCCAGTTGCCTCTTGAAAAAAAAGCACCTTTGGGACAACTGTAAAGCGAATCTCTATTTCTATTTTCATGCTTTAAACATACTGTAGTTACATTTCCACTTTGGAAGGAATTCTAGAATTCTCTGCTTTGTGTCCTTTGGAACCAACAAGCCTTTGGCCTAAAATCCTTGTTGTCAGCTTTTTTTTTTTTTTATTCCCTCAACCTTGCTTCAAATTGCACATCTCTCTCCCTTCATCTCTCCCTCCCTCCCTTTCTCCCTTGTTAAGTTTGGGAAAAGAGAGGCTGAACCAGAGCATGAGTGCAACAATACTTTATTATAACAATAAAGGGCTGACCGTGCTTGCCACACCTGGAACTGGCTCGCAGCGATCAGCAACTGGTCGGACCCCACAGCCTGCTTTTATAGCTGGCTGCTGGGGAGAACCAACCAATGGGTAAAGGGAGAACGCCCCGCAAAGTGAATGGACCTGAGTGAGAACTCCTAGAGTCCTCAGGACATAACACCCTTCCCCCAGATGCGAACACGCATAGTCTTTGAGGTAGGCAGGAGGTTTATGTTGGCGCCGGAACGGCGCAGCTCTGGGAACGCTGACTGTCCGCTCAGAGTCTGTCTGGGAAGGCAGAGCCGGGTGAGTGTCACCAACATGCCCCTTGGTTCGGCAGGCCCGGGACTCGTAGGGTTGGTCACTGGGGACGTGCTCCCGTAGACTGGATCGGGCTGGTCCACCGTCTGTGCGCTGCTGTCCGTGCTCGGGTTTTCTGGACCGACGGTTGGTGTGTACTGGTCGCCGGGTAGGATGTGGATGTGGGGTTGATGCTGAGACCTCCCGTCGCTTTGTGATTCTGGGTCCCTGCTAGTGTGGGTGCTGAGGCGCATACGCAGCTGGTCCAGGTGCCTTCTCCAGACCCGGCCGTCCTCCAGTCTGACCCGATACGACCTTGGTCCGGTGATGGCCACGATCTCGCCCGGGATCCACAGGGGGTCACCAGCGAAGTTCCTCGCGAATACTGGCTCCTGTAAGATAAAATGTCTAACCCCGATGTGGAAGCGAGGGGAGAGTCAGGGCAGTATTGTGGATGAAGTCTGTCCAATACAGTCCTCAGACGCCTGCCCATCAGGAGCTCAGCTGGGGACTTGTTGGTGACTGAACAAGGAGTTGAATGCTGGCTCATCAGGAAACGCGAGAGTTTGTGGTGCCAGTCATCCTTACTGAACCTAGCCAGGGCTTCTTTAGTGGTCCTGACGGCCCTTTCAGCCAATCCGTTACTGGCAGGATGAAATGGGGCTGTGAAAATGTGGCGGATACCCAGGTTGGCAGCGAAACGGCTGAACTCGGTTGATGCGAACTGCGGGCCATTGTCAGAGACAATGGAGTCGGGTAGCCCGTGTGTAACAAACAGGCGTGTTAATACGTTGGTGATTGCTTGTGTGGTGGTCGTGGATAGCTGTGCAACGTCAATCCATTTAGAATAGGCGTCCACGACCACTAGGAACATCTTCCCATGCAAGGGGCGGCCAGGTCGATGTGAATTCTGGACCACGGAGTGCTGGCGCTCTCCCATTTAGTAGGGTGGCAATAGGAGGAGCAGGACGGATTCCTGGCAAATGTTGCAGGAACTTACCCATCTGACAACATCCTCGTCGAGGCCTGGCCACCATACGTAGCTGCGTGCTAATGCCTTCATTCTCACGATGCCAGGGTGTCCCTCGTGCAGCGCCTCCAGGACTCGGGTGCGCAGTAAGGTCGGGATGACCACTCGAGTTCCCCACAGTAGACAGCCCTGCAAACTGGACAGTTCCTGCATGCGGGTCTTGAAAGGTGAGAATTTGTTTTCAACATTGCCACCCGGCCACCCCTCCTCACCCAGTCGAGCACCTGGGCGAGCGTTTTGTCTGCCTTGGTTTTAGCAGCAATGTCAAGGGCAGTGATGGGGAGGTCCAATTGTGTTACCTCGAAAATAGCATGGACAGGAGCAGGGTCTTCAGCCGGGCCAGCAAGGGACAGCGGCTGAGAGCGTCAGCGTGGGACAATGTTTTACCTGGCGGTGTATGAGTCTGTAGGAGTAGGCTGCTAGGAAGAGGGTCCATCTCGTCATCCTAGGGGAAAGGACTTGAGGGGTCTGTTTGTCTCCAGCTAGTAGACCCAGGAGGGGCTTGTGGTCTGTGACCAGCTCGAAAAAATGGCCAAAAAGAAATTCGTGAAATTTTTTCACTGCTGCAACAGCTGCTAGAGCTTCCTTATCGATCTGGCTGTAATTACGCTCTGTTGCGGAGAGCGTTCTGGAGAAAAAGGCAATGGGAGCCTCGGAGCCATTGGGAAGCCTGTGGCTTAATACTGCCCCAATTCCAAAAGGGGATGCGTCTGCTGCCAGCACTAAAGGAAGGTTTGGGTCGAATTGAATAAGTACCGCCTCTGACGTGAGTAGTGATTTCACGGCGTGAAAAGCATGGTCTTCTTTGTGCCCCCAGTGCCAAGGTGACTTTTATCCAGTAATCTGTGTAGGGGTTCAGCTACTGATGCTTTATGGGGCAAGAAAGACACGTAAAAGTTTAATAGCCCCAAGAAGGCCTGTAGTTCCGTTTTGGAGGTTGGAGTGGGTGCCTCGTGAATTGCCTTAACCTTGGACTCAGGGTGAATGCCTGAGGCGTCAATTTTATAACCCAGAAAGTCCACCTGTCTAGTGGCAATGGCGCATTTTTCTTTTTTCAATTTGAGGCCATGCTGTCTGAACCTCTCTAACACTGCTCGAACTCTCTGGAAGAGTTGGGGTCTGTCCCTGGCCGAGACCAAGATGTCGTCGAAGTAGGGTACTACTCCAGGAGGCCCTGTAAAATCCGCTCCATGAGGGATTGAAAGATACCTGGGGCAACACTTACGCCAAATTGGAGACGCTTGCATCTGAAAGCACCCCTGTGAGTGACAATGGTCTGGAGTTCCGCTGTTTGGTTGTCAACAGGGAACTGTTGATACGCTTGAGACATGTCCAATTTGGCAAAAATGCTGCCAGGTTCAAAAGTGTGTAATAAATGCTGAATGACGGGCACTGGGTAAGCGCTAACTTGTAGAAACTTATTGATTGTGGTCTTGTAGTCTGAGCAAATTCTCAGGCTACCGTCTTTTTGAGGGTGTGACAATGGGCATCTCCCATTTGGCGAAATCTGTTGGCTCAATGACCCCTTGTTTTAATAGTTTATCCAATTCAGCATCTAGTTTTGGCCGAATAGCGAATGGGACCCTACGCGGTTTTAGCCTGATTGGGACTGCCTGGGGGTCGACTGAGAACGATATTGGGGTACCGTTATAACACCCCAGCTCCTCGCTGAATACATCTGAGTAATCAGTGAATAAGGAGTCAGTGTCTGAGGTTGAGACAGCATGGACTCCTGTTAGCCCTAGGCCGAGATGGAAACCAATCGAGCCCCAATAAGGTAGGGAGATTGCCGTTAACTACCACTAGAGGTAGGTGACCTTTAAAAAGCTTTAAAACTGACAAGGAACTTGCCTCTCTGCCGATCACAGGAATGGTCCTCCCCTGGTAGTCCTTCAGGCTAAACTGGCACTTCTGGAGCCGGCTAGTAGATAGGCTGGGCTGGAGCCTCTTGAGGGTGTTCCACGAGATAATTGAGAGCGCTGACCCTGTGTCAACCTCCATGCGACACGGTTTACCTTCTAAGTAAACGGAGAGAGAGATTTTACTAACAGTGTGGCAAGTGTGTTTGGCACGGTGATGTGTGCGACAGTTCAATACTTGCCTCTGCGGCCCGAGTGTGAGACGGGGGGTGCCTTTGTGTTGAGCCTTGGGGAGCTTGGCAGACTCTCGCGATGTGCCCCCTTTTATGGCAGTTATTGCAGGTGGCTCCTTTAAACTTGCAGGTGGCCCTCAGATGAGATCCACCACAGGCTAGGCACAGGGTGATGTGCTTGGGTGGACCGATGTTTTCTTGTTTGGCTCCTACCTGCGGCCGTCTGTCGTTGGAGAGGCGGTGGACGTGCTTTTCATCACTCAGGGATTCCTCTGCTACCACCTCCTCGGAGTGGACAGGGATTGATGTCAGCTTGGCAGTCGGGCCATGGATTTCGGTGGCTGAGTGCGCTGCCAATTCTGCTGCTAAGGCCTCCTCGACTGCTTGTGCGAGATTGAGGTCTTTTTCACGAGGAGCGCCTTTGAAGGTGTAGGTCCTTGACCCGCAGACTAGTTGATCGAGGAGCATGTCCTCCAGGTAGGTTCCAAACCCACAATGCAATGCTGCTGTTCTGAGAGCGGCCATATACTGATTAATGGTTTCCTTGTCCGCTTGCTTCCTCATACGGAAGGTGAATCTCCTGGCAATCTGTGAGGGCCTGGGAGAATAGTGGTTAGTGAGGATTTCAAGTAGCTCTGACCAAGGAACGTTTTCAACTCACGTGGAGCCACGAGGGCTGTGGCAGTACTCGAAGGCGATGGCTCCACAGTAGATCAGGAAATACAATTTTTCCGATGTTCTCCAGCATCAGCAAGCCCAATTGCATCGATATAATGGTTAAAGCGGTTCTTGTATGATTCCCACTTCTCCTCATCCGGTTTGAGCGCTGGGAAGACTGGATTGGAGTTCATGGTGATGGGGCGGTAGAACAACCTGTGGAAAAAATCTCTCTGGGGCAGCAGAAAAATGTTCTAGTGCCTGTGGCAGGCAAGTGATTTCAGCTCTGGAGAGGCTTTTACGCAATCCTCTCTCTCTCTCTGGGTTAGCCACGTTTGGCCATCAGCCGTTGGTGGCGTTTAAATTCGCGCCTGTGTGGGCGTCAGTGACTTGACTTACAGCGCTGTGCTGTGCCTTTTAGGTTTGAAATTCAAATGACAGCCGTTTGAATTTCGCGCCTAAACAATGAGCGGCTGCGGCTGCGCGCTTCACTTTCCCTGTAGCTGGGCTAACAAGCGGCTACAGGCGCTTCTAACTTTCGATCTGACCGCTCTCTCTGGCTGCGGATCAGTGTTCGCTTCTATTGCTTGCTGGCGCTTTCTCTGTCGGTGGACCAGCGTTCGCTCTTTTTGTTTGCTCTTTTTGCTTGCTGACCGCTCTCTCTGGCTGCGGATCAGCGTTGCTCTGCTCGCCGCCGATCGCTCTCTCTGGCTGCGGATCGGCGGCTAGTGACTCAGCGGTTGCATGGTGCTTCTGGTAGCCATCCCATCCTCGTCGCCAGTGTTAAGTTTGGGAAAAGAGAGGCTGAACCAGAGCATGAGTGCAACAATACTTTATTATAACAATAAAGGGCTGACCGTGCTTGCCACGCCTGGAACTGGCTCATAGCGATCAGCAACTGGTCGGACCCGCAGCCTGCTTTTATAGCTGGCTGCTGGGGAAGAGAACCAACCAATGGGTAAAGGGGAGAACAAAGTGAATGGACCTGAGTGAGAACTCCTAGAGTCCTCAGGACATAACATCCCTCTCCCTTCTTCCCTTTCTCACTCCCTCTCTCTTCCTCCTTCCCTCTCTCTCCCTTTCTCCCTCCCTCCCTCTCTTCCCCCTCTCTCTCCCTCCCTCCATCTCTTTTTCCCTCCCTCGCTTCCTCTTTCCCCCTCTCTGTCTCTCCCTCCTTTTCTTCCTCTTTCTCCCTCCTTTTCTCCCTCCCTCCCTTTCTCTCTCTCCCTCCTTCCCTCCCTCTCTCCCCCCCTCTCTCTCCATCCCTCCATCTCTTTTCCCTCCCTCGCTACCTCTTCCCCCTCTGTCTCTACCTCCTTCCCTTCCTCTTTCTCCCTCCCTCCTTTTCTCCCTTTCTCTCTCCCTCCCTCCCTCTCTCTCCCTCCTTCCTCCCTCCCTCCCTCTCTCTCTCTCTCCCTCCCTCCATCTCTTTTCCCTCTCGCTACTCTTTCCCCCTCTCTGTCTCTCCCTCCTTCCCTTCCTCTTTCTCCCTCCCTCCTTTTCTCCCTCTCTCTCTCCCTCCTTCCTCTCTCTCCTCCTTCCTTCCTCCCTCCCTCTCTCTCTCTCCCCTCCCTCCATCTTTTCCCTCCCTCGCTACCTCATTCCCCCTCTCTGTCTCTCCCTCCTTCCTTCCTCTTTCTCCCTCCCTCCTTTTCTCCCTCTCTCTCCCTCCTCCCTCTCTCTCCCTCCCTCCTCCCTCCCTCCCTCTCTCTCTCTCTCTCTCTCCCCCTCCCTCTCTCTCTCTCCCTTTTTGAGAAAATAACAACTAAATGAAGGAGCATATGGGCTTGCAAAGACACAGAGAAGATATCAGATCCTTCCATTAGATGCTGCCTACTGACATACCCCCAAATAATGGGAAATTATTAAGCTGGTCACCTCACTGTTTACCCTACTTCCCGATCATTATATAGGATTACTTCAGTAGTTTTGGGGAAGGTTTTTTTTAAAAAAAATATGTACTGGACTTGCTTGGTAAGAAAGATGATCAAGATGCTATTTAACTCCATGCAAAGTAGTAATGCTACGTATTCTCTTTATTCAGGAAGGGTTGAGGATGCTCGTTTCAAGGGATTTGGACTGTACCAATACAATGTACATTCAGTTTTCATTCAGATTTTTAGCTAGAGGTAAGTATTTTAAAAGAAATACTTTGGAGTTCCATTTACCCACTGCATCACAATGTTGTTCCCCTTTAGTCAGTTAATGATGGTTGTTCCTTGCAGTTACCCTACCAGAATTTTTTAGAAATGGTTTGCTAAAGAACTAGCTGGTTTTGTGCCTTAGGCGAGATTAGAACTGACTGTTTTCTTATCCTGATGCCTTAATCACTACGCCAAACAGGCGTAACGATAAATTAATATAATCCTTGCTGAGTGCAAAAGTGAAGCAAGTTCACAAACAACCCATTGTGACTCAGAACCAAGACACAGCAAAAGAGACCTAATGAAGCTAGAAAGATACCTCCAGACTGTAGTATGTTCCCCAGGATCTGTGGGGATTAATACTACATTTTATACTTATTTATACTAATGTACTATACCCATGATGGGGAACCTATGGCACGCGTGCCACAGGTGGCACGCAGAGCCATTTGTACTGGCACGGGAGCTGCAGGCAAACTTACCTCACTGTGCATGCATGCGCCTCACAGCTGTTTTTTGGCTGGTTTGAGGCCTTTTTTGGCCTCCCAGAGGCTTCAAGACGGCTTCTGCAGGCTTTTCAGGACAAAAACTAGGCCCATTTCATCACTTCCTGTTTTTCCGGAAATATTGGAAGTGACGAAACGGTGCTAGTTTTTGGCCTGCAGAAGCCTTCCTGAAGCCTCTGGGAAGCCAAAAAAGGCCTCAAACCAGCCGAAAATCAGCTGTGAGGCCAGTGCAGGTAAGGGGGTGATGGGTGGTGGTGGCTGGGGACTGGGGATTGCGCACACATGTGTAGGCGTGGAGGGGCGCATTGCCTTCTGGGTGCTGGCACACAAGTTCAAGCATGCAAGCGCACACACAATTTTTGGCCAAAAAGGTTAGCCACCACTATACTATACTGTTAAAGTGGATGTAGAGATAGTCTATCTCCCTCCATGTATATCTCATGACATCTCAGAATCTTGGCCAATAACTTGTACCGTCCTCAAAAAATATGTCAAAACATCAGTTGGTTACATTTTAAAACCTGTGTTGTATTGTTGACCGCTCTATAAAGGCTACTTTAAAAACTAAGTTGTGATAATAATCACAAAAAACAGCCGGAGACACATGAACAATATGGAAGAGCTTTATTATTAAGCTTTTGCAAAAGGAAATTCTGCTCATGGCAGAAGACATGGTTCCCAGGAAGGCTGGAGTTTATACACAGGTTTGAATATACAGTCTCTGCCCCTTTCCTGGGTTCACAATCTATCCAAGTTACATATCTCCCTATGCCACACCCATAGTATCGTAACATAACACCTGTTTCCTTGTCCTTGGAAACTACCCTCGTTCTTATGGCTTCTTCTTCCTGTTATGGTCCTATTATGACCATCTAAGCACAATGGATCATTAATAGATTTCCGTTGGGTCAGAAGGACCCAGCATCTCTCACATTTATCTATAAGCCAAGATTACAAACACCTATTCCAGCCAAGAACTTGACACTTTTAAAACATAAGTTACAAAACATAATGTATTTCTTAGATACAGTTATATAACTGTCCAATAATCATTGCACAGTTCATATATTGGATAAACATGGATTCTTTTCTGTTCTTTGTTTCTCAGGTGTAACTTACAATATATGTAATTTCCACATATAACGTAAGTTAACTTGACTTCATAGTTGAACACAAGGTAAGTTTTTGTAATTGATTCATCTTGTCACTGTTGTCATTACAACATTTTCCCTTATGTTTCAGGTACCCCAGAGAGATCACATTCTATTCTGCTCCAGTATTCCCTCAATGGAGGAATCACGTGGCACCTGATAGATGAGTTTTACTTCACCCAAACAACTGATGTCCTTTTCATTAACATCCCACTGCCATATTCAGCGCGAAACAGTGCTACCCGTTTCAGGATCTGGCAACCCTACAACAACGGTATAGAACGAAGGATCTAGATTTGGATGGGTTTGAGATACAGCAGGGGGGGTCAAACTCAAGGCCCATGGGCTGGACGTGGCCCACAGAGTGCTTAAATTTGGCCTGCGGGACCATCCTGGAAATAGCAAAGGACCAGCTCACGGTGTCCCATTTTGGCTGGCAAAATGCTGCAGGAGGCCGTCCAGGCTGAAAACAGGGCATGTCCCCTCCATGCCCCATTGTTCTGACTGAGGCTTCCTGAGACCCATAATTAAGCACACGCTTGGTCCAAACAATTCTTGATTTATTTCAGTGCTGGGAATTATGTTCATTCCCAGCCTGTAATGAGTCCCAAACAGTCCCTCGAGATAAGCACTCACCTTTATCTCCTTTGAGTTGCTGCCAACAACTAAAGTGCTGAATTAACTGTAAAAAACCAACTGAAGTACAAAGTCCACACAGAACTTCAACGTTTAATCCGATCAGAGCAAATGACTTTGCTTCCTGCAAAGGTTTCTCTACCTTTGCACCTCCTTTATACCTTATGGGAGGGGCAAACACCTCCAAGCCTTACTCCTGAGTCGCCCCTTTTGTCCTAACTGTTCTTGCCTTCTGGCAGCTCTGCGCACATGCACACTGGAAACAGGCTCCCCTTGTTCCTCTGCCTCACTGCTGCCAGACTCCGGAGGCTCCAGAGTCAGCACCCCACTCCCAGATGGTCCTGGCCCCCATCTCTGCATCAGACGCAGGACCCTCATCTGAGTCATCTCCAGACTCCTGGACTGGTCCCCATTCTTCCCCACTGTCTGATTCTGCTGCTGTCTCAACAGACTGCCGGCGAACCACAACACACATTTTGGCCAGCAGGGTGCTGCAGGAAGTGTCCATCCCATCTCCCCTGCCCCCTAGCCAGCCCATGGAGGAGAATTACAGTGCTGATCCGGCCTTTGAAAAAATCCAGTTTGACACCCCTGAGATACAGGCCATCTTGCTACCGATTGCTTAGCAACCAAATTTACTACCGAATCGAAACGGAATTTATATGACTCAGGTTGAAAGTTCTGACTGTCAGGCCCTCTTCCATGATCACATGACTGAAAGTTGGTTGCTTGGCAACAGGGGCACATTTACAGCCATTTGCAGAGTCATGGGATCATGTGACCCATGTTTTATGACACTTTTGTTGAAATTGGGTACTTCTTTCCAGTTTTTGGCAAAACTGTGCCATAGGAAACCATTGGTTCACCCAACAACTGTGGTATTCAGTTAATGACTGCAGGTTCATTTAACAAACGTGGCAATTAGCTTAACAACCATCCCATAAAAGATTGTAAAATCGACTGTTATGGCATATGACTGTGAGGGGCCAGCTCCATTATCATCGTATGTTGACTATTGCCTTTACATTATGATTCAGTTTGAGCAGCAAGCAAGTTCAGTGGCATATTCTTAATGACAAACTCAATGTGCTTGAGCTGATGGGCCAGAGAAGGGTTAATTAAAGTTATCTCCTTGTGTCAACTTACCGTTATTTAGTTTATGATTTGGAATTTGCACGTGAAAATATTACTAATCTTAATCACTTCTTAAAGTGTTTTAGGAAGCACTTAGTGGCAACCGATTAACTATTCCGTTGCATTCAGTTATTTCCTAGTGGTTTCTAACTACTGGACCAGTCGTTATCAAGATTTTATTTATTTTTTTACTTTTCCTAGGTAAGAAGGAGGAGATTTGGATTATAGACAACTTCATTATTGATGGAAATAACCTCAAAAATCCTGTGATCCTTTCGGATACCTTTGACTTGGGCCCAAAGGAAGACAACTGGTTTTTCTATCCTGGTGGTAACATTGGACTTTACTGTCCATATTCATCCAAAGGAGCACCGTATGTATTTTAAAAAGTCATAAATATACATAGTTAGATATGTAGGTAAGGAGTGAAGTGGAGTAGAATGGAATAGAATAAGAAACAAATGGAATGGAGTGGAATGGAATGGAATAGTACAGTACAGAACAGAATAGAACAAGAAACGAGCGGAGTGGAGTGAATTGGAATAGAACAGAATAAGGAATAGAATAGGGAATGGAAATAGAATAGAATAGAATAGAATAGAATAGAATAGAATAGAATAGAATAGAATAGAATGGAATGGAATGGAATGGAATGGAATGGAGTGGAGTGGAGTGGAGTGGAGTGGAGTGGAGTGGAATAGAACAGAATAAGAAACGAGTGGAGTGGAGTGGAATGAATTGGAATGGAATGGAATGGAATGGAATGGAATGGAATGGAATGGAATGGAATGGAATGGAATAGAATAGAATAGAATAGAATAGAATAGAATAGAGTAGGAAACAAACAGAATGAAATGGAGTGGAGTGGAATGAAATGGAATGGAGTGGAATGGAATAGAACAGAACAAGAAACAAGTGGAGTGGAATGGAATGGAATGGCATGGCATGGAATGGAATAGAATAGAATAGAATAGAATAGAATAGAATAGAATAGAATAGAATAGAAAAAAACCAGAATGGAATGGAATGGAATAGGGAATAGAATAGGGAATAGAATAGGGAATTGAATGAGAATGGAATAGAATAGAATATATAGAATGGAATGGAATGAAAGAACAGGACAGAATAGAAAATATAGAATCGAATCGAATCAAACAACCAGAACAGGATAGAGCACAATTGAACAGGACAGGACTGGAATAGTCTTTATTTGACCAAGTACGATTAAATGCACAAGGAATTTGTGTCTCAACATACAGGCAAAGCAATGGAGTAATAATAATCACAATAATGATGCCAATAATAGAAGGTAGTAAAAAAGATGAGAAGGATAATAATAATAATAATAATAATAATAATAATAATAATAATAACAACAACAACAACAACAACAACAACAACAATAATGCCGCTATATTACATGGGTTAATATGCTTAGACATAAGTCAGTACAGTGAGGATTTGGTGTTCAGCAGAGTGATGTCACGAGAGGAAAAAACTGTCTTTGTGCCCAGTTGTTTTGACCTGCAATGCCCTGTAGCAGCATCCCGAGGGGAGAAGTAGAAACAGTTTATGTGCAGGATGTGAGGGAGCGGTAGATATTTCCACAGCCCTCCTTCTGACCCATGCAGTATACAGGTCCTCAGTGGAAGGCAGGCTGTTTGCAATTGTTTTTTTTCTGCAGTCCTAACTATCTATTGAAGTCCGTATCTGCCCTGTTGCTGTACCAAACCAGACAGTTGTCAAACTTTCAGAAAAGAAGTGTTGACTAAAGTGAGTAATCATATTGTGAGATATATCACTTTTGCTCCTGCAACAGAGAAGAAGATTCTGCGATGGTATTTGTTTCAAATGAAGTTGGAGAGCATTCAATTACAACGAGAGATTTGAACGTAAACGAAAATACCATAATCCAGTTTGAGGTACTTAGCTCTGCTTTCTTTTCTTCTTGCTGACAAAAGTGTTTTAAATCTTTGCTGTAGCGTTTCTCTGGGTATGTTAACATATTTTTTTTAAGGATATTGAAGAATCGTGTTAGCACGATTTATAATGTTCTAAGAGCTGCCTAATCCATAAAGATCAGCAGACCATTTAATTATTGCGATGTAAAAACGTGCAATTATTATCCTTCAAGGTTTTTTATGATGTGAAATCATATAATTTTCAGTACGGGCCTCAAAATTGAAGATGCAGTCAGATTGACAGGAGGCTACAAGTAGGAATAGTATGTCCTTGTTTAATTCTCTGTCTCAAGGTATATAAAACATTTACACTTGCTATGAAATTGTCCTTTTATTCACCAGACATATAGTAGTCCTCAATGTACAACGAGAATTTCCAGTTACTAAGCAAGGCGATTGTTCAGCAAGTCCGACTTGATTTTATGAATTTTTTGTCACAGTTTTTACTGCTATTATTAAATGAATCAAACGGTCATTAAGCAAATCCAGCTTTCCCCATTGACTTGGTGTGTCAGAAGCCAGCTGGGAAGGTTGCAAATGGTGTGTTAGAAAGGGTTTTGGGACTAACATGTGTTTGCTAGTGTCTCCATAAGCCTTGGTCAGAACACTAAGTTGTTAAGTGAATCTGGCTTCCCTGTTGACTTTGCTTGTCAGAAGGTTGCAAAAGGAGATTGTGTGACCCTCGGGATACTGAGTCCGTCATAAATTTGAACCAATTGCCAAGCATCTGAATTTTGATCACATGATCATGGGGAAGCTACAAAAGTCGTGACTGTGAAAAATGGTCATAAATCACATTTTTTCAGTGCTGTCATAACTTTGAACAGTCACTAAACAAACTGCTGTAAGTTGTGGACTACCTGTATTATATAATGTATATAAACAGGGAGAAAACCCCACATTCACTGACACTGATGATGTTACCTAGCTGGGTAATGAAACTTCTGCAAGCAAACACTCAAGCTTAGAGAGGAACAAGGAGACTCCACGTTAAGAAAAGAACTCGAGAAAAGGGAATCTTAGGATTATAACATGGTGATGCAAGTTGTGATAATAAACAGATGATAGGCAGACAGAAATGTCAACATCCATATGCTAAATTGAAATAAGTACTCAGTGTCTCGATACAGCCCTCAGAGTATATGCTGTATTCAAGGGTTTAATTAAAATCAAAGCTGAAGCATAATACACAAATTTGTGCGTACACTAACACATTTATACAAAACATTAATAATCCCTGCACATTCTTGTGCAGTTGTAAGAGGCTGCTGGGTCCTCACCTTGTGTATTCTTAGCAAAAGCCTCCCCTGACTGTTTATTCATCCACATTTCAATTTGTCACGACAACTAATTAATAATATATGGAATGCAAACTGTTTTATATTTTAAAATATAGATTAAACACATGTTCAACAAATGCTTTTGAAGTCAGGAAAGGAAGGAAAACATTTTCAGTGTATTTACCCCAGAAGAGTTATACTTCACATCTAGGCATTTCACTGATGATGTAAAGCTATTCAACACCACTGACAATACTGCTACCCTTCAAAATGACTTCAACTATGTGTCAGAACGGTCAAATAAATGGCAACTTCAAATCTCAATAAACAAATGCTCTGTCTTACATATTGGGAAAAAAAATCAGAAAATAAAATACAAGCTGAATAGTCAAGACCTTGTTGATGACCTCAACTATGTCAAGGACCTTGGAGTACTCATCTCTAATGATTTAAGTGCTAGAGCCCACTGTAACTACATAACCAAAAAGGCATTAATAGTTGTTAACCTAATCCTGCATGGCTTTTTCTCTGGTTATATCACACTACTAATGAGGGCATACAAACCATTTGCTAGACCAATACTTGAATACACTTCATCAGTCTGGAACCCGCATTACATACCGGATATTAATACAGTCGAGAAAGTCCAAAAATATTTCACGAGAAGAGTTCTCCACTCCTCTACTCGAAGCAGAATACCTTATGCCACCAGACTTGAAATTTTAAACCTAGACAACCTAGAACGACGTCACCTTTGGTCTGATCTAAGTATAGTATATAAAATTATCTATTACAATGTCCTACCTGTCAATGAATACTTCCGCTTCAACCATAACAATACAAGAGCACACAACAGATACAAACTCAAGGTTAACCACACCAAACTTGATTGCAGGAAATACGACTTCAGCAACAGAGTGGTCAATGTCTGGAATACTCTACCTGATTCTGTGGTTTCTTCCCCATACCCCAAAAACTTTAACCTTAAAACTGTCTACTATTGACCTCACCCCCTTTCCTAAGAGGTCTGTAGGGGTGTGCATAAGTGCACCAACATGCCTACCGTCCCTGTCCTATTGTTTCTTTTATTTTTCTTATTTGTATCCATTTCATGTATTCATAACCATGTTTATACTTAAACCTGTTATCTAATACTTGCTTGACAAATAAATAAATAAATAAAACCTAGGAAAGACATTTTATTTTTTTTAAAAATGTTAGAGAGGGGCTAATAAACAAGGTGTTAGTATAGATAGCGCAGGAGCTGTCACTCTAGATTTCTGAAGCTAATGAACCAAATCATGTCCTTTTGTTTTTAAATCCGCAGTTGATTAGACCTAATAATAGGAAGCTCACATGTATTATGTAGGAAGACAGTTGTTTTAGACCACGGTGGTTAAAAAAAAAATCAGAGTCTTTGTAGAATCTTTTCCAATTAACACATTTTATTAAAAGACATTAATTAATATTATGCTTATAGCATTTATAGATAGGAAAACAATGTGTACTTCTATATTAATTAATTAATTAACTAAGATGATTGTGGACCGAGAGACAAAACCATATGAAGAATGGTTGCAGGAATTGGTTATGGCCATTCTAGTGAAAAGAAGGACCAAGGGTGACATGATAGCCGTATTCCAATATTTGAGAGGCTGCCACAAAGAACAGGGGGGGGTCAACTTATTCTCCAAAGCACCAGAAGGCAGGACAAGAAACAATGATTGGAAACTAATCAAGGAGAGAAGCAACCTAGAACTAAGAAGAAACTTCCTCCCAGTGAGAACAACTAACCACTGACAAGGCAGTGCTACTGCATAAAACCTAGTTCCATGTGTTGTAACAAGGAGTATTTTGTCTATGAACAGCATGTGGGCCTAGGCCAAATGTGTTTGACTAGTGCACTGATGCTGTTATCTAGTTTGGTAATGAAACGTCTGCAAGAAAGCAACCAAACTCAGAGAGAACCAAGGACCCCATAGTTCAACCCTGAGCTACAAATATTTTCTTCTGTCGATAAATAAATAAATGAAAGGATTGCGGCCATGTCTCCATCTGAGATCCTCCCCAAATCACACTGAATTCTTACAGAAAGATTCAGGGTGTTCTTGTTTTAATAGTGTGCTACACAGAAAGTATCTTTAAGTTCAACATGAAGGATTTGTTTGATTTCAGATTAATATTGGCTGCACCACAGATAGCTCCTCTGCTGACCCAGTGAAACTTGAATTCTCCCGAGACTTGGGTGCAACATGGCACCTACTACTTCCTCTATGCTACAGTAGCAGCAGCTATCTCAGTTCTCTCTGCTCAGTTGAGCATCACCCAAGTAGCACCTACTACGCTGGAACAACCCAGGGCTGGAGAAGAGAAGTCATCCATTTTGGAAAGCTACATCTTTGTGGGTAAGAAATTGTTTTCTGTCCTCACCTAGCTTCTATCTCTATCTCTTATTTTTCTTCATTCTGTAAGCAAGGTTAACAGATTGTATCGGTGTCAGCGTTCCGACTGACCAAGCCAACCAAAGCAAGCATGGTCAAGACGATCCAATCTCTGAATGCAAAACTGTCTTGAGTACATCATTTCGACAGCCACAAGGGCAAAGCCAGATCTGACTAATTCCCACGCAAACCTAAGTATAGAATTCTCCCTCCCCCTATTAGTGCAGGTTACATTGTCCAACGGAATGACATTGTATTGTTATGAGAAAAAGTCTTTGGTTTTGGCAAACACCTGCTGAAGTGTCCTTGGCTCTCACAGCTTGTTGATGTCTGGAGCCTATATTCCATCTCTCTCTCCCCCCACCTCCCTAGTTTGTTGGCAAGCTGAGAAGAGATAATAGTTGCAACAGCATAAGTAGGGGTGGGCTTCACAAATTTTAGCAATGGGTTCTCTGCCAGGTTGCTGGGTGGGCATGTCCATAGTGGGTGTGGTGTAGTCGGATTCCTGCACCATGGTGGTGGGGGGTGTTTTTGCTTTCCCCAGGCTCTGGAGGCTTTCTATGAGCCTCCGGGAGGGTGAAAATGGCCTCCCCAGGCTCTGGAGGCTCCCTGAAAGCCCGAAATGGGCCCATCTCTTGCCTTCCCAAATTCCCGGGAGGCCCATTTTTCACCCTCCCTGAGCCTCCCTGTGTGCCCTGCACTTACCTGCATCCAAAACAGGCCGCGTGAGGGCACCTGGGAGGGAAGGGGCCAGCCAGGAATGGGATTCAAGAGAACATTGTTCAGGGAAGCAGGCATGAGATCCCTAATATACAACTCTTTTGTGATTATACAGGGAGTCCTCAGCTTATGACCAAAACAGCATTTCTGTTGCCAAATGAGACATTGGTTAAGTGAGTTTTGCCTCATTTTACAACCTTTCTTGGCACACTTGCTAAGTGAATCCTGCAGTTGTTAAGTTAGCAACACGGTTGTTAAGTGAATCTGGCTTCCCTCATTGACTTGGCTTATCACAAGGTCACAAAAGGGGAACATGTGAACACAGGATGCTGCATCCATCATAAATATGAATCAGTTGCTAAGCATCTGAATTTTGATCATGGGATCCTAGGGGATGCTACAATGGTCGTAAGAGTGAAAATGGTCCTAAGTCACCTTTTTCAGTGATGTTGTAGCTTTGAATGGTCACTAAATGAACTGTTTTAAGTTGAGGATTACCCGTATTGCTTGAGATGCTCAACAATCCAGGTCATGGTTGTCCCAAAGGTGTTTTTTTTCAAGAGGCAACTGGACTTTCTGGTTTTTCTTTGAAGACGTTTCGCTTCTCATCCAAGAAGCTTCTTCAGCTCTGACTGGATGGTGGGGAATGGAAGGATTTATATCCCTTGCAGACAGTCATTTGCATCCTTTTTAGAGAGTCGTAGAGGCCACTTATGACTTAACTGTGTCCTTAGGGTCACCTGAGTAGTGCAAATGGGTGTGGAGCCTTCTTGGAATTGCTGAAAGGACTGTGTTGTGGAATTGTGCTTTCTGTGGGATATTTTTCAGCCTTGGATCCCTTCACTGTTGAACACAAGTGCAGACCTTGTATGATGACCCTGGGCATGACACAAAAATAACGAAGTCACAGAAGTAGAATAAATTCCCTTTAATGCCTCCAACTTGGGCCCCAATGTCCAATTATCCTCAGCTGGATATCAAACTTTTCCAAAAACAGTCTACGAAGGGAGTAAATGCAGTCCGAACCCCAAGTAAAGATAATTAGAAATAAAAAACAACACAAACCACACTGAAGTAATTAGCACAGCAGGCCAGGATGATAAATTGCAGACTTCCACAAGATAACACAGCAACCACAGTTGGGAGGTTGCCAAAACCCAGATAAGCCTTGACAAAGATAATGCACGCTTTGCTTCCAGCAAGGAGCTATGTAAAACACCCCACTTATATCCTGTTCTCCCAGCTGCACCTAATGAAAGGGATCATGGCCTTTTCCTCTCCCATAAGCCACGTTGCTCCTACTCCGTTCCTCCCTGCGTGCCCTTGGATGAAGAGGGGGTGGCCCTGGGTCTTCCTCTGCCCAGCTGGGCTGTGCCCTTCCCCCATCTCTTCCACAGCCACCAGAGCCACACTCCCACTCCCTGTCAGCTGCTGAATCTCCCCCTCAGAATCAGACTCCAACAAGGGCATGACACCTGGATGTAGACATAGCTAGGCACTTTGGGATGAACACCCTCAAATGATGCGGGAGTATGAATGGATTTCCAGAAAAAAAATGCCAACTACTACATCGTGCTTCAATTTGAAATGGAGACAACACAGACTCATCCCCAACCGCCTTGTGTCCAACAGTCAAGGGACACAGGGTGAAAATTCCCTTCAGAAAACACAGCTCCACAAACACAGTCCTTTCAGCAATTTCGAAAAGCCTCCACACTCATTCGCACCACTCAGGCGGCCCTGAGGACAAAGACAAACCTCCAAGCAGCCTCAATGACTCTCTAAAAAGAATGCAAATGACCAGCTTTTCTTCAAGGAATATAAATCCTTCCATTTCCCCACCATCCAGTCAGAGCTGAAGAAGCTCCTTGGATGAGAAGCAAAACATCTTCAAAGAAAAAGAAACACCAGAAAGTCCAGTTGCTTCTGGAAAAAATGGGACCACCATGACCTGGATTGTTGAGAATCTCCGCCAACGATTGGCGTGCATGTATCCCTTGTGAGAGGAAGCATTTCCGCCGAGGGGCAAAATACACAAACAAATAAAAATACAGCAGATCTTAAACTGGAGCAAAGCTCAAGAAAACCTCCACCTCCCCGCCCGTTGTTTAATAATTAAACAAAATATTTGATTTTTAAATGTGAACATGCATTTTTTTATCGTCTTTAATCCCAGAATGTTTAGCCTCCCTGCTGTTCCAAGTCGCATTCTCAAACCTTTTCTCTTAATTTTCCAGCCTGTCAATCAAAGAGGACAGCCAAATGTCCACCAGAGTTGTGTGCCAAAGTCACACAAGCACACTCCCCATTATTTGACTGTTGTTTTTATTTTTCTTCCCCCCACCCCCAATTTTCAATGTCAATGTAGGACAGTTTATTTTCTTGCCCCCTGACCTACCACAACCCCCTCACACGCACACAAACACACACACACACACACACTTGGGACAAGAATGTTCAACAGTAGAAACAAGTAGAATCATGCTTTTCCTGAAACTTGCAAAAATACTTGTATAAAAAAAATGTTAAGCCAACACCAGCTCAGCTATTGTCCTTGTTTTTCTGCCCAGGGACTTTCCAGAAGTTAGTAATAGAACATACAATAATAAGGTTGACAGACAAATATTATGTATTTTCATTTTATTGGATGCCGATAAGTGTACATTCAAAGTGGCAATAAAGATATTCTAAGTCTAAGAACTTGTAGATCGTCTAGTCCAGGCTCCTGCCTCTGGCAAGACCCTATAACATTCCAGACAAATGTTTTTATTTCCATTTCTTTTCTTGGTGCTAAAAGTATAAAAAGCTTTTGCTTATGATTCTGCTAGCATTGCTGCTACCTGTGGAATGATCCTCAAAGCGCATCCTATAATGCAGGAGTCTTTCAAACTTGATAGCTTTAAGACTTGTGGACTTAACTCCCAGAATTCCTCCTCCAGTCATGTTAGGAATTCTGGGAGTTGAAGTCCACAAGCCTTAAACTTGCCAAGTTTGAAGACCCTCGTGTTAAAGCGACGATTTGCATGGCGCTTAACACCAATAGACACGGACGCGCATAAATCTGTTTTAAATTTTTGGATACGTACTTTTATTCCGTTCCTTTTTTTCATAATTGCTTGCATATTTTTTTAAAATCATTGGACCAGAAGCCCTCCATGATTCCTTCCAACCCTTTATTCTATGTTCTATGTCAAGTGTCTTCAAACTTGGCAAATTTAAGACTTGTGGACTTCAACTCCCAGAATCCCTCCTCCAGTCATGTTAGCTCAGGAATTCTGGGAGTTGAAGTCCACAAGTCTTAAACTTGCCAAGTTTGAAGACCCTTGATATAACGCAAGATAATAAGAGTGAGTGCAACTGTCTGTTTCAGCTTGGTGAGATTCAGATGGTACCAAGGATTCTATCCTGCTGGGACTCAACCTGTGACCTGGGCCATTGACAACGTATACATAGGGCCACAGTGTGAGGAGATGTGCAGTGGACATGGCAGTTGTATCAATGGGAGCAAGTGCATCTGTGACCCAGGATATTCCGGACCCACCTGTAGAATAACCACCAAGAACCCTGATTTTCTCAAGGATGATTTTGAAGGTACAGTACTAAGACCAAAGTGCTTCCACGGTGAAAGGATTTGCCGGTGACATCATCGCTGCCTGGAGTTGATGCCCAGTTAGGGGCACCTTTTATACAGGGGTAGAATTCAGCCAGTTCAGATCAGTTTGGGTGAACTGGATGTTAAATTTACATCTGGTTCACCAAACTGGTAGTTGAACCAACTGGCTGGCCCTGCCCACCCCACCCTACCCCGCCCAGAAGTTTCCACACACAGCCTATTTTGGAGGCAGGTAAGTGTAGGGTCTGTGTGGAAGCTCTGGGAGGGGGAAAACTGGGCCTTCTGGAAGTCTGGAAACGGGCCTGTTTCTGGCTTCTGGAGTGCCTCCAGACCCAGGTGGAGGCTGTTTTCACCTTCCCAGAGGCCCAAGGAAAGCCTCGCTCCCTGGGGAAGGCAAAAAATGACCCTCCCGGAAGTTCCAGTAGGCCACATCCACCATGGCCACACCCACTCAGCAGCGAACTGGATGCTGGGATTTTTGAATCCCACCCCTGCTTTTATGTCCCTATGAAAGTGCCCACTGAAGTGGTACACATTTATCTACTTGTGGTTGCCTGTTTTTCAACTGCTGGGTCAGCAGGAACTAGAGTGTGTGACGGGAGTTCACCCCATCCCATGGCAGCAACAGGACTCAAACACAAGCATTCCGATTGTCAGCCTAGTGTTCTAATCTAGTGAGCCACTGCACTCTGAAAGTATGGTGAGCGTACTTAGGTTTTGTGAAAAAAAATGTCCTGGTGCCAAACCATCAAGAGGAGCTCATTGGTTCAGGCTAAATGTTCCTTCCTTTATAGACACATTAGTCCCACTGTTTTCATGAAGATCTCATCTTTATTCAGTTGTGTTCTGACTTCCCGAGACCATAATTAAGCACACAGTTAAAATAAATCTTGTTTTATTTCAATGCTGGGAATTATGTTCATTCCCAGCTGGTAATGAGTCCCAAACAGTCCCTCGAGATAAGCACCCACCTTTCTTTCCTTTGAATTGCTGCCAACAGCTAGAGTGCCAAATGAATTAAAAAAAACCAACCAAAGTACAAAGTCCACAGAGATCTTCAAGGAGCAAACGACTGTGCTTCCTGCAAAGATTTCCTCTATATTTGCACTTCCTCTATACCTTATGGGAGAGGCAATCACCTCTAAGCCTTACTCCTGAGTCACCCCTTTTGTTTCAGCTGCTCTCGCCTTCTAGCAGCTCTGCGCACATGCGCACTGGGAACAGGCTCCTCTTGTTCCTCCACTTCGGTGCTGCCAGAGTCCGGAGGCTCCGGAATCAGCATCCCATTCCTAGATGGTCCTGGCCCCATCCCTGCATCGGATGCAGGACCCTCATCTGAGTCCTCCCCAGACTCCCGGACTGGTCTCCATTCATCCCCACAGTCCAATTCCGCTACCGTCTGCACAGGCTGCTGGTGAACCACAACAAGTTGTGTTTGAGAAAGCAATTTCCATTTTTAATCATCGGTTTGTAAATATTAAATAAACATTAATGCAAACCAGCTAAATTTAATCCACTGGACAAGATCCAAGTTTATAGGAAATTGGATCAATCCTTGACTAAGCATTTCTTCGTTTACACAGAAAAGTTCCATGCAATTTTCAATTACTAGCAGAAATGCTTCTGGGTCAGTCCTAAAGCAGTGTCAATCTCTGTTTGCATTCAGGTCAACTGGAATCGGACAGGTTCTTACTGGTGAGTGGCGGAAAACCATCCAGGAAATGTGGAATCCTGTCAGGAGGAAATAACCTCTTCTTTAATGAGGAAGGATTGCGAATGTTGATGACTCAAGATCTGGATTTATCCCAAGCTAGGTAACTCCCATTCACAAATAGATCAAATACAATTTTGTTGACTCCTTTCTCTAGGGCCTACATTCTGGAAGTGGTTGAACCCAGGGCTAAATTTCCCAGACTTCTCTGAATTCCAGATGTTCTTCAGCAGGGTGAGAATATAACTGTGAACAGCACAAACCAAGGTCAAAATACACTGGAATTTCATTGATGTAACCCAGCCTAGTTTTGCTCAATGTCATTTATCTATTTGTTTGATTTCTCAAACAAAAATTACAAATTTGTACAAACAAAATATGAATGCAATAACATGATAATGTAACTATGAACAGCACAAACTGAGGTCAAAATACACTGGAATGTAATTGGTCTAACACTACCTAATTTTGCTCAATGTCTTATTTATCTGATTTTTGTTTTATTCCTCAAACAAAAATTACAAATTTGTACAAACAAATACAACTGACTCAAGTAAGATAGTCCAGACTTGGACAATTTTGGTACAAAAATTGAGTTTTGTACAATCAAACTTAGAAATGGTTTACGTAAAGTTTAAAGTGGATGTTTGCACGCTTTATCTTACGATTAAAGCTAAAAAAAAGGTTATTTACAGGTAAAGGTACAATTTTGTATGCAATATAAGCAGTATAAGCTGGAGGTTTCCTCAGAGGGTCTCAGGAGGCCAGGAGAAGGAAACAAAACGACACTAGTATGCAAGTTCCATCTCTTCCATATATGTGTCGCCTCACAGCAATGTTGTTTGGTCATTTGATACCTTTCAACCAGATGTGTAATTTATTTATTTTATTTTATTTATATCCCGCTATTAAAAAACCCTCAAAGCGGCGAAAATATCTACTAGTCCTTCCTCCTATTTTCCCCACAATAACAACCCTGTAATATGAGTTAGGCTGAGAGAAAGTGACTGGCCCAAGATCACCCAGCTGGTTTTCACACCTAGAACTCACAGTCTCCTAGTGATTGGCCCAAGGTCTCTCAGCCGGCTTTCACACCTAAGGCAGGACTAAAACTCACAATCTCCTGGTTGGCCCAAAGTCACCCAACTGGCTTTCAAGGCTAGGGTAGAATTAGAACTCACATTCTCCTGGCTTCTAGCCTGGTGCCTTAACTACTAGATCAACTTGGCCCTCCAAAGATACTATATATTTCATTAAACCATGGTTTGCTTTAATTATTTTTCAGAATAAGCCAAAGTGCCCAGGTTCATATATAACATTAAGCTCTAAGCTGTGGTTTATAAATAGCTGGATTGGCTTAATGCATTAAGGTTAAAACCAAATAAACCACACTGTAGTATCTCAATATTTTCCAGTAATATTCCACCCACTGATAAATTTGAACCATTTTCCCATGTGATCCTATCATGAGAAAGAGTAAGGCAGCCTTCCCTGAAGAAATTAAAGGATTGTCACTCGAAAGTTTATTTATCATTCTATTTTAGTCACATCACCTGTTGGGTGACAGAACATACAGGTAGTCCTCAATTTACAATGATTCATTTACTGACCATTCAAAATTACAACGGCACTGAAAAAAGTGACTTGGGACTGTTTTTTTTACACTTAAAACTGTTGTAGCATCCCACAATACCATGATCATAATTCAAAGTCTTGGAAACTGGCTTGTATTTATGACGGTTGCGGTGTCCCAAGGTCACGTGATGCCCTTTTGCAACCTTCTGACCAGCAAAGGCAATGTTATGACCTAGGGCGTGGCACAAAGGCAACACAGTCGGATAAGCAATAAGAGTCCCTTTATTATCTCCAACTTTGCCCCCAGTGTCCTGATTACCTTCTGGCTAGAGAAAAACTCTCCCAGGAACAGCCTTTGACTGCAGAAAATTAAGTCCAAAACAGGGCAACCACAAACTACTGTAACTTTTAAGTCCAATCCAGCCAAACTGAGGTAATTAGTTTGGCAGCGCAGGAGCAAGAATTTCAGATTTGAAGGCACAGCAAAACTCACACGGTTGGGAAGATGCCAGGAACACAGACAAGTCATGACAACACAAGATAAACTCACATTTGCTCCCAACAGCCTGCCACATACAGCCTGCCTTTCTTATCAACTGTCTTCCCAGCTGTGGCTAATGAAGGGAATCAGGGCCCCTTTCCTCCCCCATAAGCCATGCAACTCATGTTGCTCTCTTCGACATTCCTCCCTGCCTGACCTAGGATGAAGAGAGGGTGGGCCTGGGTCTTCCTCTGAACTCCCTCTCCCTTGTTCTACCTCTTCCCTACTCTGCCCAGCCGGACTTTGCCCTTCCCCAGTTTCCTCCACAGCCAACAGAGCCACACTCTTGCTCCCTGTCAGCTGTCCAGCTTCCTCCTCTGATTCAGACTCTGACAGGGGCATGACGGGCAATAGGGAAGCCAGATTCATTTTACAACTGGGTTACTAATTTAACAACCACCTTGATTCACATAACAGCTGTAGCAAATAAAGTCATAAAATGGGACAAAACTCACTTAACAGCTGTCTCGCTTAGTAACAGAAATTTAATTTTGGTCATAAATCAAGGGCTGTATTTAGATTTATTTGTGGGGGGGGAGAAGAGAGTTTCCTGTGAAATATTTTGTGTTTTTCTACAAACCAAGCAGGTTCTATAAATCTTTACCCGAGTTGGCTGTGTGCGATTCCAATTCCACACTAACGGGGAGACTGACATCTCCTGTAGTATAAATAATTTTTTAATCTTAACAGATTGATCTCTCTTACATACTAACTGCTCAGTAATGTGCTGGTCGACAGTGAACCGTGATTTAAACCTGGTGTATATTGCCAAGATGTCTTTTGGATGCTTCATCTGGAGTTCCAAAATATTTGCAAGCTAGCTTTGAACTGCCAACATTTATTTACAGTTGGTAGCTGCCAGATTCTGAGCAAGCTGGTGTTGAGCTATTTAAAATAGCAACTGTTAAATTCTAGCGTCTTTTGCACCTGATTAGAAATTCTTTGATGAGTGAGGTTGTGTTTAAAAAGAACAAAAAAATATGTAAACTAGTTTAAAATTAAAACTCCTGTTTACAAATTACAGGGTGGGCTTGAAATTATCCTCCTCGGACTTTAAGCATTTTAAAAACAAAATCCTATTTTCTTCAGACATATATTAACCCTCGGTATCTTGTGATGAAAAATTGATTTAAAATTCTGTAGAAATTGCATTTTAATACGGCCTTTTCTTGTTCTGGACTTCTTTTATTAACATAAAGTTTAACACTATTTCTCCTTCTGCGTATTTTTATTCTCTGCTACAGGGCTTAATTTATATGTATTGCATTTTCCAAATAGCCAGTAAGCTGACTCAATAAAATGAAACCACTGGAAAAATACCACATCTCATCTTTGTGGCAAATTATCCGCTTAACGCAAGAGGGCTGTGGCATTTGAATTCCTTCTGTGAAGGAAAATATAAATTTTCTGTTCTTCTGGCATAGAAAAATGCCTAATTTTTCTTTCTCCGGTGGACTCAGATAAACAAATCCTTGTTGAAAGTTATCACTTTGTATTTTATGTAGGGACCAACTCTAACTCAAATATAATGAAAAGAAAATAAGAAGAAATGCCAGCGCCATATTTACATTTTGAATGTAATGATGTTTTATTACGGATGTGAAATAAATGTTGGTTATATGTTGAATATTATTCTTTGTAATGTCTTTGATCTCTGCAATTGGTCCTTCATTGTATCCACTCCGTGAAGCAGTATTACTGTTTTCTGATTTTAGGCCAGAATAATTCCACAAATCCTTTCTTGGAACTGTTACCCATCATTCTGGGTTTTATGGAACTGCATTTCCATCTTCTGGAAAACTGGAGGATTATATGTCTATTAATAAACAAATGAATGTAGCTCATGGCTGTGTATTTTATGCTTTGTCTTTTATATGCTGCCAAGTTTCTGGGCTAAAATCGTGAAATTTCAGTACAGATTCAAATTTACTGTGATATGCGCTCAATAAGTAAATCTGTCTATTTATTGATTCTATGCTAATGCCTGGAGGGAAAATAGCTTTTTTTAAAAAAATTCTTTTGATGCCACTCTGATGGATAAATGAAATAAAGAGTACAAAATAAAGAGTAAAAGCAAGTACTATAATTTTTTTAAAAATGGGGCAAAGGCTTAAGCCACATCGATATATACCCAGAATAGCATAACGATATTGTGTAATTCATTGTGGCAAAAGGAATGACTTGTGCCGTCCACAACCAAAAGTAATAATATATTTCTTCTGATTTTGGGTTCTTTCATGCTTAATGCAGATTTGTGCAGTTCTTCATGAGGCTGGGATGTGGCAAAGCAGTACCTGATCCCAGGAGTCAGCCAGTGTTGTTACAATATTCCCTTAATGGTGGACTCCGATGGAATCTACTTGAGGAATTTCTCTTCAGCAATTTGAGCAATATCGGACGGTACATCGCCTTGGAAATCCCTTTAAAAGCTCGTTCGCCCTCTACGCGTCTCCGCTGGTGGCAGCCATCTGAGAACGGGCATTTCTACAGCCCTTGGGTCATTGACCAGGTAAGACATTCTTTTTTTACCTCAGTGTCAACTCATAAAACATTCCTATGCCTGTTTTGAGTTGCCATAAATGAAGGAGCATTATGGCAGTTTAAAATCAGAAGTACATTCCACCCTTATCTACAAAGATTGTAGCTAGGCTACCAGATCTTCTGCCCCGAAAATCCTTTATTGGATAACATGATTGATGACTGTGCTTCTTTGGAGAATCTGATTTATGATACACCCGGCGGGGAGGGGGGAAACAGGGTCACAGGTGACTGTAAATTATGTATGCCAGAGTTGGCTTCATTTAGGTTAATGCCAGCATGTTGCTCTTAATAAATCTTTTGAATTTTATCGAAGCTTAGCTTGAGGCTCATGATTTAATTAGGACAATCGCCCTGACACTCAAAACGTAAGACATGGTTAATCCCGATGTTCAGTATTCTTTGTAGAGCACTATTGTTTACTTTGGGGGGTGGGAGAATGAGGAGCTGAAAACAGAGTTCTGGTATCCATGGTGTATCTTTGCCTTTTACAATGTTTACAGATTATTCCATTCCTAGATATTATTCTAATGTCTAGTCTAGTGAAAGGAAGGACTAGGGAAGATATGATAGCAGTGGTCCAACATTTGAGAGGCTGTCATAGAGATGCGGCAGGCCAGCCTATTTACCAAAGTACCAGAAGGCAAGAGAAGAAACTTTTCAATGATCTGTGAGCTGACAACGACGGGAAACTCTCAAGGAGTAGAGTGTGATGCTTTTTCCAAAGCATTTTTCATCAATCCTTTTTAATCCCTCCTTCTAATAAAGTAATCTTTCTCAATGGTTTCTTCATGAGAAGACAAAATCTGCAAGATGTTGTGCATCATGATCCAAGCCCTGAAAGACTGAAGATTGCAACCAAGAGCACACAAACTTTTGATCCCAGTCTGCAGATGGACACTCCTTCCAAGCTAAAAAATCTGTCAGGATGACAACTATAGTTTACATTTTTTTTAAAAAAAGGTGAAGATTTCACTGTCAGTTGTGTTGAGCTCTAGGTCACAGTGCTCATCTCCGTTTCTTGGGTGAGGGACCCAGTGTTGTCCAAAAACAATTTCTGTGATCATGTGGCCGGCATGAGTACATGCCGAGACACACAGAATACCATTACCTTCCCACGAAAATGGTACCTATTTATCTACTTGCATTTGCATGTTTTCAGACTGCTTAGTTGGGCAGGAGCTAAGGCAGGAACAGGAGCTTATCCCATTGTTTGGAGTGCGGGTCTCAAACCCCTACATTAATAATTAGAATAGAATAGAATAGAATAGAATAGAATAGAATAGAATAGAATAGAATAGAATAGAATAGAAAGGAATAGGAATAAAGTAGAATAATACTACAGTAGGGTAGAGTAGGGTAGACTAGGGTAGAATGGAATGGAATGGAATGGAATGGAATGGAATAGAATAGAATAGAATAGAATAGAATAGAATAGAATAGAATAGAATAGAATAGAATAGAATAGAATAGAATATATGGAGTAGAGTAGAATGTAGAATAGAGTAAGTAGAATAGAATAGAATAGAATAGAATAGAATAGAATAGAATAGAATAGAATAGAATAGAATAGAATAGGAAGGGACCTTGGAGGTCTTCTAGTCCAACCCCCTGCTTAGGCAGGAAATTAATAATCAATACTTAAGTTTTAATAGACATGGCTAATTGAGAAAGTTATCATTTCAATAAATCTAACAACTATAGGGAAGAAAAAGTTAAAATAAAGTAGATCCTAATGTGGCCACGAGCTATCGTTAAAAATAGTGTTAAGGAAGGAATTGGAATAATTATTATGTTTTATATTTACATATTGTGATGTTTAATTCTGAGCCATCTGCCTCTTCTTAAAATTCCCCAAAATATTTGGATATCAAATTCATGACAGGAACAAATGCCAGCAATACAAATATTGTTTTTTTTTCCTTTTGCTTACAGGAAGAAAAGTGTTCACAGTCACTCACTGTTAATTAGATCTGATCAGAATAAATAATATTAAAATGGTTTCAAAAAAACAGGCAAATAATTAATTTTGACAAGGAAGGAAAAACAGCACAGCTAGTCTTCGACTTACGATCCACAATTGAGTCCAAAATTTCTGTTGCTAAGTGAGACAGTTGTTAAAGAGAGTTTTGCCCCATTTTATGACCTCTCTTGCTACCATTGAATCCTGATAACATGACCATGGGGATGCTACAACAATTGTGTGAAAAATGACCATGACAGTTTTTTCACTGTCATTGTAACTTTGAATGATCACTAAATGAACTATTGAAATTTGAGGACTATTGTGTGCTAATTTTCCATTCAGACAAAAAGAAATAGTAAAGCAATTGCTATTAATTTCAATCTGGAATTATTTGCATTACACTAAGCATTGAAGCTTTGTTCTCAGTATTTTACAAAAGCAACTTTCATTGCGGTTCTATGTAATACAGAAGACCTTAGCAGCTTAGCAACATAATTATAGGTAATAATTACAAATAACTCTTTGTTTACAGAGCATTAAGAGCCATTTATGGAAAATTTACTGCACCTCTTAATCTATTTAGGACAGGCTCAGAGCAAAAATATGTTTTTTTCTAAAATTGCCTCCCGGCAGGCTCCCATTTGTTTATAACATAACTTGTTATGTGCAATATATGCTATATGCAGGAAATTTCTTTTTTAAAAAAAGTCATACTTAATTTAAGAGTCAGTTAGCACCCTTCCTATAATTCAGGAAAAATTACAGAGTAATTACAGAATAAATGGTCCATTGTTCCATAGCCTCATTCTGTTAATCCTTCATTTTTATTCGATATTGAATGAAGAATAAACAGACAATGCCTGTTTTAAGCTTACTCTTCTTTCAATAACCCCTTTCTTTAAAAAATAAATATATAAATTTCTACCATAGAGAATTCAAACTTAACAAGTTTGATTTCTGATTTAAAATGCAATAGCCCAGCTGGATCCTAAAGTAATAAATGCTCAATTTCTCATCTTCTCAAGTTTTCCACTATGACAAGAAAAAATATACTGTAGTTACATATTATGGTCTTTGAGGCCAGAAAGACCATAATATGTAACTATATTTTAAATGTATATAACTATATATATATATGGTTACCCAGTTGCTGTGAAATGTGAATCAGAAGACACTGCCTCACTCATATTTTGTTTAAGAGCTTCCCAGAGGAATACGGTAGACCATTGAATAAACATAAGAGAAGACTAGGTGGTCATCTGGTATGCTCAGCATTGATGTTCTTCTCACGCTGTTAGTCGAAAGAATCTCTGGGACAATGAGCCAGTTGGCCTAGTGGTTAAGGCATCAGACTGCGAAGCAGGAGCCCATTAGTTCTTGTCCTGTCTTAGCCATGAAAGCTGTCTGGATGACCTTGGGCCAATCACCAGGAGCCTGGGAGTTCTAGTCCCACCGTAGGCACAAAAGTTGGCTGGATGACCTTGGGCCAATCACCAGGAGCCTGGGAGTCCTAGTCCCACTTTAGGCATAAAAGTTGCTTGGATGACTTTGGGCCAATCATCAGAAGCCTGGGAGTTATAGTCCCACCTTAGGAACAAAAACTGGCTAGAAGACTATGGGCCATAGGCACAAAAGCTGGCTGGATGACTTTGGGCCAATCACCAGGAGCCTGCAAGTTATAGTCCCAAGTTAAGCACAAAAGCTGGCTGGAAAACTATTAGCCAATCATCAGGATTCTGGGAGTTCTAACCCCACCTTAGGCACAAAAGGTGGGTGCATGACTTGGGGCCAATCATGAGAAGACAGTGAGTTCTAGTCCCACCTTAGTCATGCAAGCCAGCTGGGTGATTTTTAGGCCAGTCACTCTCTCTCAGCCCAACCCACCTCACAGGGTTGTTGTTGTGGGAAAAATAGGAGAAGGAAACTATATTGGATATGTTCACTGCCTTGAACTATTTGTAAAAGTGGAAGTGGTATACAAATAAATATATAAATAAAAAATAACAAAAATAAATGAGTCCTCTTGTATTATATAGTTATACAGTTGGTGTAGTAGACAAGGTGAGATACAAATAAAATAAAAATATAGTCACCTAATGTGTGTTGATCAATAGGAAGAGAGTTATTTAATAAACCTATGTGATATTTCATCATTTTCCTGCAGGATAAAGTGATTTACACTATTCCAGCAGGATATTTTCTTTCAAAAAATCCACCCAGTTCTAAACTTCTATCCAGAGTGAATGCAGTTTAAATGTTGTTCATACTTAATTTTATCCTTTCCCAAGTTTAGATAAAATGTGACAACATTGATATATTTGTTTGGCTGGTTGTTGTTTTTAAAGTCCTTTGTCACTTTCATTTTTGGTGTATCTTTTAAATTAGTATTTTTTGAAGCCTGAACAAAGCTGGATTGATTCCAGAGTGCTATCAAAATAGGAAGCATATCTTTGAGGCATTATGTCTTGTTATTCTCTCCATGCCGCTGATCCAACTGAGTTTTCTTGGATGAGAAACTAAATGTATTCAAGGGAAAACAAAGTTCAGTTGCCTTTTGGGAAAGCACCTTTGGGACAACCATGACCTGGGATGACTGAAAATCTCCACAGACCTTTCAATTTAGGTTCCTCACAGGAAATTACTTCAGTGTTTGTCTCTGTATTCTAGATCCTTATTGGTGGAAATATTTCTGGCAACACAGTCCTGGAAGATGATTTCAACACCTTGGACAGCAAGAAATGGCTTCTCCACCCAGGTGGAACCAAAATGCCTGTCTGTGGCTCCTCTGGAGATGCTCTGGTCTTCATTGAGAAAGCCAGCACTCGTTACGTGGTCACAACTGACATCGCCATAAACGAAGACTCTTTTCTTCAGCTGGATTTTGCTGCTTCCTGTTCAGTCACGGACTCTTGCTATGGTAAAAGCCATTTCTTTAAATTTGTTATTTAGATTAGATTAGATTAGACTAGATTAGATTAGAATTCTTTACTGCCCAAGTGTGATTGGACACACAAGGAATTTGTCTTGGTGCAAATGCTCTCAGTGTACATAAAAGTAAAGATACATTCGTCAAGAATCATCAGGTACAACACTTAATAATAGTCAGAGGATACAATAAGCAATCAAATCATACTAGGAAACAGTAAAAATCGTAAGGATACAAGCAACAAAGTTACAGTCATATAGTCACAAGTGGGAGGGGATGGATGATAAGGAGTGATGAGAACAGTAATAGTAGTGCAGACTTTGTAATAGTTGAACAATGTTGAGGGAATTATTTGTTTAGCAGAGTGATGGCTTTCACGAAAAAACTAGTTGTTCTGGTGTGCCATGATGGCGAACCTATGGCACACGTGTCACCTGTGGCACACGAAGCCATTTGTGTGGGTACGTGAGCCTCAGCCAAACTTACTTGCACTGCGCGCCTCCCAACTGATTTTCAGCCCATTTGAGGCTGTTTTTGCCCTCCCGGGGGCTCAAGGGAAGCCTCTGCAGCCTTTGGAGGCTGAAAAATCGGCCAATTTCGGCACTTCTGGTATTACTGGAAATACTCCTGAGTCGCCCCTTTTGTCTTCACTGTTCTTGCTTTCTGGCAGCTCTGCGCAAGCACGCACTGGGAACAGGCTCCCCTTGTTCCTCTGCTTCACTGATGTCAGATTCTGGATGCTCTGGAGTCGCACATAACTCTCAGATGGCCCTGGCCCTATTTCTGTGTCAGACGCAGATCCCTTGTCCGAGCCCTCGCCAGACTCCAGGACTGGCCCATGTTTCTCCCTACTGTCTGACTCTGCTGCCAGCTCCAGACCACAACACTCCCAATGATCAGCTGTTTCAGGCTTCAGGGATTGCCATCGCCTATTGCCACCTATGCATGCCCCGTCCCACTTTCAGCCTCTGCACTCCCCATTTTCAGGCATCCGTGTGCCCTGTTTGCAGCCCGTTCTGGGCAGCAGAGATCAGAATGTGAGGAAAATGGGACGTGCGGAGGCCAAAAACAGGGCATGTGGAGGGACGGTCAAAAATAGGATGTGGAGGCCAAAAATGGGGTGTGCAGAGGCGGCAATAGGCAATAGCAATCCTGCAGCCTGAAACAGCTGATCATCGGGAGGCCCAACCGACAATCAGCTGCTTGTGCTAATCAGGCTGTGCTGAAGCTGAAACAGGCTGCTATTTGCTGCAAGGAGGCAAATTGCTGGGAGGCAGAGGCCAAAGGGTGGGGGCTGGTGGTTGACCGGTCACTTATACATTCAGTGTATAAGACGCACAGACATTTCCATCCATTTTTGAGGGTGAAAAAAGTGTGTCTTATACTCCGAAAAATACGGTAATTAGTATATTTAGATGGATTTTATATAGTAGCTAGAAGACAAAGCCTGGAGTAATAATGACCTGCTTAAGATCACTTGGCAAAGATGCAGTTGAGGAACAACCTGCACTAAGAAAGTGTGCTAGTTCGTAGTGTAGGTTCTCTGTTGCTATGCCAATGTTTCTCAGTGCTGGCAACTTTTGGACTTCCACAACTGAAGTCTACACACCTTTATGTTGCCAAGGCTGAGAAGCACCCAGCTATGCTATCTAAAATCTCAACATCTGTGCCTATTTCAGAACTTCGTTATCCTTTCTATCGGCCTAAATCCTTGATTTATTCATCGGTGCCCACCAATGAACATCTCAGTGGCTCCATAATCTGCCCTCCATTTGATTTATTTTTATGGCTGCATATTTATTTAAGCAATTTGTGAGCCATCCAGATCCCAAAAGGGGTTGGAATACAAGGCTACAACTATCAGAAGAGTAGATAACACAACCAAATGCTGGAAGCCAGAAACAATCCAACTCATAAAACTATAACTATGTTAACCGGCAGGGATCACCTACAATCGCAAGACCCAAATGCAGAAGAGCATTAATTCGCTATTTCACCCCCTAAGTTGTTTTATCTGATTATATATCGGAGTGCTTTTCCTTTTTCAACTGCTGTGGTCTTGAGAAAACATGAATTAGTGAGGCGATGTTAGGTTTCTTCTTCTTCTTGTGCCATATATCCATCATCGGACGTTGGCCATCATGCTGGCAATCCTATATTTAACAACAGCCACACAAAAAAGTGCTGTTGAGTTTTGTCCAAACCTGTCCCTTAGATTTTGAAGCCATGATGTTTCTTCTGCCTGGACCTCGTTTGCCTTCAATTTGTCAACTCAAAAATATTTCTCTTGTCTTTCAAAGTTGTCAGCAGAAAGGGAGTTGGGAGAGTAATGCATACCTTAGATAATTGCTAGGCAGCTGAAGCTTCTGGCGCGCAAGATTATTACTGGAGAGCATGATTGATGACTTTTGGCTATGGATGTGTCCCATTGGAGAATATACATCTAGGGGTTGGGGGAAGATCAGGGTCAAGGGTGAAATGAATGATGTATCTCAGTGCTGGCTACACCCAGATCATGCCGACAGGTTCACTCCTAATAAATGATTTTTTAAAACTCTGAGAGATATGGCTAGAGACTCATGATTCAAATGGGAGTGTGTTGTCAGAGCCCTGACACAATCTTTCCCTGGAGGATTAAGTGAATATGCCGTACTTTTCCAGGTGTTGCATCACATGTCCAAAATATTCTACCTTTTGTGTTTCTTCATGGTTTGGATGATTTCTCTTGGCTTTCCCAGGAAGCTTATCACCTCCTCATTTCTGATTTTGTCAACCCAGCTTATATGTAACTGTAAATCCACATTTCAAATGCTTCTAGTCTCTTCCAGGGGCTTTCTATCAAAGACAAACTCTCCACTCCGTAGAGCAGGATAGAAAAGACGGAGCATGTGATGGAGTCACCAACCTTTGGACTCAGGGACCACCAAACTCATAATTTTAAATCCCGCAGACCAGAGACCCTGGGAAGATCCCCCCAAAAAGTCTGCAGGAAAATTCCCCACCTGTTTTCCTACCGATCGATCATTCTTTATTTGGGATCGCAGGATACCGTCTCCAGCTCTGTTCTCAGGGGAAGAGAGAGAGAGAGACTTTGGGCTTCATGCAAGGAAAGCAGCAGAAGCAGCAGAAGTCTTTCTTTCTCTCCCCCAAACTCCACCAGAAATGAGCCTTTGTGAGACTTGTCACCCCGGTGCAGCCTCTTGGAGCAGGATGCCTTGCAGGGTCCCAAAGACTCATTTCTGGCAGAGTTTGGGGGAGAGAAAGAAAGACTTTTGCTGCTTTCCTTGCGTGCGGCCAAAACCAGAAGAAGAAAGAAGCAGAAAGAAGCAGGTGGCCAGACCAGGCACATGGGGCGAGTGGGGCAATTTCTCCCCCTCCGCCCTTTCCCCCCTCCCCCCACTACCTTGTGTTGTTCACAATGCAAGCAACTCAAGCCTTGTGTTCCTGCGGGCCATGTGGGGGGCACAGCCTTGTGTTTCAATCAGTCTGGATTAATTGCTTTGGGAGTGACATTTCTCTGCAGACCACCAAAATTTTCTCACAGACCATCAGTGGTCCCCAGCCCACTGGTTGATGACCACTGTTCTAGTCCATAGAGATGAGGCACCTCTCCATAGAATGGTCAACTTTGTTCTCTACTTTTAGTGGAATTCACACTGTAGCAGGTATTCTTTGAGAACAACATAAAACTCAACACATGATAGAACATTTGGATCTGCTCCCCTACAGCAGTCACACAAATATCTATGGAGATTCTCAGCCATCCAGATAATCAGAGTTGGAAGGGACCTTATAAGTCACCTGGTCCAGGGGTTGCCAACCTTTTGGACCTCAGGGATCACCAAACTCATAATTTTTGATCCAAGGGACCACTAACCAGTTTTGTGAACATGACCTAATTTGTTGGTGTGGCTTGGTGGTCATGTGACTGGCTGGGCATGGCTTGTATGTAAATATTATAAATCTTTATATAAATATTGGATTTTTTATAAAAAAGAGCAACTTTTACCCAAAATCAGGCAAAGCAGGCAGGCAGATTGAGTTGCTCACAGAATCACAGATTCATCCAGAGATCTATCTATCTGCTATTGGCTAGCTCAGTCTGTCCCATAAAATTTGCTTGCAAGCAAACTCATAAAATTTGCTAGCAAGCAAACTCACAAAATTAACTCACAACACACCATGTATGTAAATATTGATTTTTTTTTATAAAAAAGAGCAATTTTTACCCAAAATCAGGCAAAGCAAGCAGATTGAGTTGCTCACAGAATCATTCAGTGATCTATCTATCTGGCATCGGCTACCTCAGTCTCTTAAATTTGCTTGCCGCGAGTCTGCACTGAATTTGCTTGCAAGCCAACCTTCAGTCCTAAGGGAGGTTTGGCAGAGCTGAAGATCTAAAGATTATCTAGAAAGCAAGAAATCCAACCATTTCCTGCTTCCTAGCTAATGCAAATCTCCCTGCACAGCAGAACAGATGATGGTCAGAAAAAGGAAAAATAGCAATTTTAGCAGGCAAGTTTGCTGGGTAAGAGTGAGTGGGTGGGGAGCGTTCCTGCGGGCCATGTGGATGGCGCAGCCTTGTGTTTCTGCTCTGCCTGCATTAATTGCTTTGGGGGGTGCTCTGGGGTGAGATTTCTCTGCAGACCACCAAAATTTTCTCCAGGCCCACCAGTGGGTTGCAGCCCACCGGTTGGCGACCACTGATCTAGTCCAATCCCCCACCCAAGCAGGAGACCCTACACCTTTTCTGACAAATGGCAGTCCAATCTCTTCTTGAAAGTCTCAAGTGATGAAGCTCCCACAACTTCTGAAGGCTGTTCCATTGGTTGATTGTTCTCACTGTCAGAAAATTTCTCCTTATTTCCAGGTTATATCTCTCCTTCAGTTTGCCTCCATTGTTCCTTGTCTGGCCTTCAGGTGCTTTGGAAAATAGCTTGACCCCTTCCTCCTCTCTGTGGCAGCCCCTCAAATATTGGAAGACTGCTATCATGTCTCCCCTGGTCCTTCTATCCACTAGACTAGCCAGGCCAGGTTCCTGTAACTGTTCTTCATATATTTTAGTCTCCAGTCCCCTAATCATCCTGGTTGCTCTCCGGGTCATGGCTGTCCCAAAGGTGCTTTTTTTAAAAAAGGCAACCGGACTTTCTTTGGTTTTTCTTGGAAAACGTTTCGCTTCTCATCCAAGAAACTTCTTCAGTGCTGACTGGAGAACCAAAGAAGCTTCTTGGGTGAGAAGTGAAACTTTTTCCATGAAAAACCAAGGAAGTCCAGTTGCCTTTTTAAAAAGGTACCTTTGGAGCAGGCATTCAAGTTATCTCTATGCTTCTTCGCATTTAATATTTTAATGCTTGCCTATGTGCCAGTCTTGCAATTTTTGCATTTCATTCTCCCTTTTTTTTTTTTAGCTATCGAGCTGGAATATTCTGTGGACCTTGGTTTGACATGGCAACCTGTGGTAAAAGACTGCCTTCCTACTAATGTGGAATGCAACAGGTATCATCTGCAGAGGATCTTGGTCTCTGACACCTTCAACAAATGGACAAGAATTATCTTGCCACTTCCTCCTTACACCAGGTGAATTATATTTGGCATCCTTTTATCCCTCATAACAAGTTTCCCATTATTTTATGACTTTGAAACAGTGGTCTCTTTTTCCACGGTAGCTACGCATTTCTAAACTTGTTTTCCAAAGGAATTCTACAAGTTGCATATTTGTCCTCCTTCATTACTTTTTAAATTATGTCAGAAGAGATATTCTAAATTAAATTATTTCAACGGGTCTCCCACTTGACTCCAATGAGGGCGCACAAAACTTTCTGGTGCATCATGCTAATTGATTAGCATGTCAACACACACTAATTGATCATGATCTCCTGCACTTTTCTTGACCTGAGGCCCTCAAGATTTGTTGAACTTCATCTCTCATGATTATCAAGCAGTCTAGAAACTCTGCATCTCAAAAACATCTGGGAATTACACAGTTCAAAAAGTCAGGGACACACTCCATCGCCCACAGAGCTCTAAAACTTCAAGTATGTTTGCGAGAAAAGCTGATATTTTATCATATCTCACATTAATTGAGATCTTCTAAAAGCCTTGAGTATCTCGGTGATGACTATTCTCTGCAGATCCAGCTACTTTTCTGTTCTAAGTGAACAACTTTGAAACAGGATGTTATTTAAGTATATCATATTTCTCAAGTAGAAATAAACAAAAAGCAGGCTAGTTAGAGCAGTAGTCTCCCCTATAATGATGTAGGGGTGCAAGAGTTGGATACTAAGAATGGCTGATCAAATTGAGGCCTTTGAACTGTGGTCCTGGTGTAAATTAATGAATATATCACAAAGACTCAGAGTAGCAATAGCAATAGCAACAGCACTTAGACTTATATACCACTTTACAGTGCTTTACAGCCTTCTCTAAGCGAGTTAGCCTATGGCTCCCAACAATCTGGGTCTTCATTTTACTGACTTCGAAAGGATGGAAGGCTGAGTCAACCTTGAGCCAGTGAGAATTGAACTGCTGGCAGTAAGCTGAATTAGCTTGCAATACTGTATTCTAACCACTGTGCCACCAGGAAGGAGAATGAGAACGGGAAGAAGAGAGAAAAGGAAGGAAGGAAGGAAGGAAGGAAGGAAGGAAGGAAGGAAGGAAGGAAGGAAGGAAGGAAGGAGTAGCAATAGCACTTAACTTTTATACAGCTTCACAGGGCTTTACAGCCCTCTCTAAGGGGTTTACAGAGTCAGCCTCTTGCCCCCAACAATCTGGGTCCTCATTTTACCAACCTCAGAAGAATGGAAGGCTGAGTCAACCATGAGCCAGCGAGAATCGAGCTGCCAAATTGAAGGCAGCCGGCAGTTAGCAAAAGTAGCCTGCAGTACAGCACTCTAACCACTGCACCACCGTGGCTCATAACTTAACAGAGAAGGATTAAATTGTATAAAACCAGATACATCACTGGAAGCTAAAATCGTAAGACTATGTGTGATTTACTTTGACTGTGTTAGGAGTGGAAATTCAGTGGAGAAGGCAATGATGCCAGGAATGGTTAGTAGAACAAGAAGAAGGGGCAAGCAAAGAACACACTGGCTTCATAACATCAAATGTGATAGAGTCAAACATAAAACAGCTGAAAAAAAGCTGTTTTCAGCTCCAAGCTGTAACATGGAGAGCACTTGCCTATAAAGTCACCAAGAGTCAGACAGGACCAAAGGGTTGTTAAAAACAAATTATTTCTCAAATTTCTCCTATATATGGTGAGGGAAAAGGTCTCAATTGCCACAAAAACAGAAAGCAGAGTAATAAGAAAAAAGGATTGTACTTAAACCATAAATACATCTCAGGCTTTAAAAAAAAATTGGTTCCAATTTATCAGAAATAGTTGAGATTATAAAACCAGTGGGTTAAATTCAAAGATCACTCTCATCTGATTGGAAAATTGGAGGAAGACCATCGTAAAAAGAATATTGAGGGTACAAAATATAAATGGAATAAGCAAATAGGTTGCAATGTGCTTGAACAGAAGTTTTCTTCCCTTGGTGAGCAGGCTTTGTCTGAAGTTTAATGCTGCCATCTACTGTTAATAGGAATAGGAATTAGTGGAGTGGAGTGGAGTGGAATGGAATGGAATAGAAATAGAATAGGAATAGGAATTAATGGAATGGAATAGAAGTGGAATAGGAATGGAATAGGAATAGGAATTAATGGAGTGGTGGAGTGGAGTGGAGTGGAGTGGAATGGAATGGAATGGAGTGGAGTGGAATGGAATGGAATAGGAATAGAATAGGAATAGGAATGGAATAGGAATTAATGGAATGGAATAGAAATGGAATAGGAATGGAATAGGAATAGGAATTAATGGAGTGGAGTGGAGTGGAATGGAATGGAATAGAAATAGAATAGGAATAGGAATTAATGGAGTGGAGTGGAATGGAATGGAATAGAAATAGAATAGGAATGGAATAGGAATTAATGGAATGGAATAGAAATGGAATAGGAATGGAATAGGAATGGAATAGGAATAGGAATTAATGGAATGGAATGGAATGGAATGGAATGGAATAGAAATAGAATAGGAATAGGAATTAGTGGAGTGGAGTGGAATGGAATGGGATAGAATTGGAATAGGAATTGGAACTGGAATTGGAATAGGGAGTGGAGTGGAATCTGGAAGGGACCTTGGAGGTCTTCTAGTCCAACCCATTATACCATTTCAGATAAATGATTGTCTAGTTTCTTCTTAAAAACCTCTAGTGATGGAGTGGCCACGATTTTTGCAGGCAAGGTGTTCCACTGCTTGACTGTCCTCATTGTTACGAAGTTTCTCCTTAATTCCAGGTTGCTTCTCTCTTTGATTATTTAAAAATTTTGTTTACTTGTTCAATAAAGCCACAGTCTCCATTTGATCGATACCACAGAGGGGAACTTGCTAATTCTTGTGCCTTACCTCCACAAGCATCTTCTTTTCACGTGTCGTCTTTCCTAAAGGTCTGATGCGACCCGTTTCCGTTGGCACCAAACAGCTCCTTTCGACAAGCAGCAAACCTGGGCTATTGACAATGTCTACATAGGCGACGGCTGTATAGATATGTGCAGCGGGCATGGAAGATGCACGGAAGGAAACTGCGTGTAAGTATTAACCCCACTGAGAGAGACAGAGTGACTACGGGTATCTCCTTGACTTGCAACAGTTCATTTAGTGACTGTTCAAAGTTGCAACATCGTTGAAAAAAGTGACTAACGACCATATCTCACAAGTGACTTTTTTTTCAGTGCCGTTGTATCTTCAAATGATCAATAAATGAACTGAGGACTACCTGTAAGGTGGACCAGACCGCCCCCTTAAATATCACAAAGAAATGGACAACACAGGTAGTTCTTGACTTACAATCATACATTTGGCAACCATTACAATGGCACTGAAAAAAGTGACCTATGTCCGTTTTTCACACTTAGCGACCGTTGCAGCATCCCTGTGGTCACATGATCAAAATTCAGCCACTTGGCAACTGCTTCATATTTATGATGGTCGCAGTCTCCCGGGGTCACATGATCCCCTTTTGTGGCCTTGTGACAAGCAAAGTCAATGGAGAAGCTACTTAACAACAGTGTTACTGAACAGCTGCAACAATTCACTTAACCACTGTGGCAAGAAGGATCGTAAGATGAGGCAAAATTCTCTTAAAAACTGTCTTAAAAACATAAATTTTGGGCTCCATTGTGGTAGTCAATCAAGGATTACCTGTGCATGATTTTCATCTAGGATATAACCAGGGGTGGGATTCTACCAGTTCAGCTTGGTTCGAGAGAACCCGTAGCTCCAATGATCGGCTGGCAGCAAAATGGTTCGGTTTGATCCGGCGATCAGCTGTTGTGCCCAGTCATCCACCCGGGCTCTAGGCTGTGCTTTATATCCTGTTTTTCAAACTCAGCTGATTGACGTGGCACAGTGGATTGCCACACATCAGCTGTTTTAACACCCAGGGTTTGCTGGAGAAGGTCAGTAGCAAATGCTCTGCATGTGTGTGAAGCGCATACTCACCGAACCAGTTGTTGCACCAGTTGAACCACACCCCTGTATCAGGATTCCGGCAGTTACCCCCATTTCAATCATGAGTCTCAAGCCAAATTTTCAAAACTTAAAAAGGATTTATTGGGAGTTAACATGTCCGGCACTGCCTAGGTGTAGCAGACTCTGAGACACATAATTCATTGTCACCCTTGACCCTGGATTTCTCCCACCCTCTGGGTGTATCATAATTCATATTCTCCAATGGGACACCTCCATAGCCAAGAGTCATCAATCATGCTCTCCAGTTAGAATTTTGCATGGCAGAAACTTCAGTCACCTAATTACTACCTTTGAAAAACTATGTATGGAATGCACTTTCGCTTTCCAAGCTGCCGCACTGCTCTTTCAAACCCTTTTCCCCCCTCCCTTTCTGTTGGCAACTCTAAAAAGACCATAGAAATAGTTTATAAGTTGACACCCTGGATATAACCACTTCAGTTGGCTTCTTCTCGGAATTCAAACTAAGCAGCTCCCCTGTTCGAATAAATCTCTCTCTGTCTCCTCTCAAAACCAAATCTCCCCCAACCCTGAATGTCGGTTAATGAAGTGGAACAAATTCTGAGCAGTCACAAAATCAATAAGACAACTCATGAAAATAATGGGTTGCATTATTTTGCCATCTTCAGCGCTTGGCCAATTTTTCAACTAGAGTGATAATCTAAAGCTACCATTAATATCAATTATCATCGAGGCAATGGTAGCTCTGATGACAGCATCTAGATCAGTATCACCACTCATCTCACCGTTAGGAAAAAAAACCATGGTTACTAATTCCTGGTGCATTATTATTTCACCAACATCTGTAAAGATAGATAATAGAGCCACTTTTATAACGCAACGATTAAAGGGGATTTTACAAGTGTACGGTTTATACAAGTAGTGGATTAGTGCACCGTTTATATGTGGATTTTTTAAAAAAATGTATTTTCCCTGGTTTTGGTGGAACTGGATTGAAGAGGTCTAATGTACCAAATTCATTTCTATTTAGATTTTTTAAAACACATCCTTCCTCCAGGTTCGTTTAGATGCTATTACAGTTGTGGTGTAACTGAAGCTACTGTCCATGGAGATTCTCCATCATCCAGGGCATAGTTGTCCCTCTTTTTCAAGAGACAACTGGACTTTCTTGTTTTTCTTTAAAGTTGTTTCGCTTCTCAGAAGCTTCTCGGATGAGAAACTGAAGAAGCTTCTCGAATGAGAAGCGAAACATCATCTCCAAAGAAAAACCAGAAAGTCCAGTTACCTCTTGAAAAAGCACCTCTGGGATTACTTGGGAAGGTTTAAATAACCTGTTCAGTTAACATTAGGGGACGTGCATGTTCTTTTAAAAATACCAGATAATACAAAAATGCAAAATTTGATAGAAGCACATTAATCCATTTTTGTGATTTTTCACCTACTTCTTTATTTGATTCACTTGTTTTCTTTTGCCAACTGCTTGTAAAACTTGGAGTCCGAACAAATTCGTTGACCTACAGTGTTTATAGTGGAATAATAGTAATAATAATGGCAACTATTATTATTAGCAAAGAATACAATTAAAGAATGTAACTTGCTTTGTATGTTCTCCTAGAATTACATAGACTTTCCTCTATTTCCTCATAGAGTTACATATAAAACAGATTGTCAAGAAGACAAAACAACTTTTGATTCCATTTAAATATTTTGTCATACCACCTAAATTGTGATGGACCCAGAATCCCTCCACTCTCGTTTGTTTTAGGGAAACAGTTGAACCTTTTCCTTTACTCACAGTTTTTCACTTAAAATATTAGAAAAAGATCATTTTATCTATAAAATAATGACGGGCAAAAAAATAAAAGTAAGTCAGATATTAAAAATCAAGCCAGAAACAGGGAAAAGAACCAGTGAAAATATTCAAGTACCAGTGAAAATATTTTATTATGTAGAAACCCCAACTCATTTTAAATAACATCTTTTATCCAGGGCACTGTGCAAGCCAGCTAAAACCTGTTAGATTGATGTCACTAGAGAGGATCTTTGCGTGTCAAGTTTAATATTTTATATTTAGTGGTATAATTTACAAATCTGGCAAATATATATATATATCTTGGGAAGTTGCCATTTTGTAGTTTCTTATTATTATGACTCAGTGAGCTCTCCCCAGAGTCTTGTTGTAAATCACAGTTCCGAAAATATTTCAGAAAAAAGCTCCGTTAAGAGTATTTATTGTATTTTGCTCTACAGCTGATGCTTTTACTTTGTGAATTCTCAAATCTGGCTTCTAACTGCAATTTTTAAAATCTGCTGCACCATATTCACATTTTTTCTGAAGGCCTTTAATTTAGCTTCTTGTATAATTGTCACTTCCAACAGCTCATCTGCTGTTGGAAGTGATGTTAACTTTATTTGCCAATTTTTGGGTGTCGAAATCCTGCCAACATTGCTTTGTTCTTCCTTAACCACCTGCAATCGACTGCTAATTTCAGGTGCCCATTTTCTTTCCCTAATTTTCTTAATTTCCACACCACATCTTCTACCAGCTCATCATGACTGGAGCTTGGCAGCCCCAAGGTAGTACTGCCAACAACTTACTTTAAAAGTACAATTTCACAGAACAGTACTGGAAGTTTGCAACCAACTTCCATCACAGTTAGTGGGTCAGTCGTTAGTAACTGAGTTTAAACATGCTTTGGATAAACACATGTCCATCATCTGACCAAAAAAAAAAAGAAATGCATAAATTAAAAAGAAAAACTCAAAAGGTGGACTTGATGGACTGCTAGGTTATTTCCTGCCATTGGTTTTCTATGTTTCCATGAATATAGAACCATGGGGCTGGAAGAGGACTTTGGAGGTCTTCTTCCCAGTCAAATGGTTGTCCAGTCTCTTTTTATAAACCTCCAGTGATGGAGCACCCAGAATTCCAAGAGGCAGACTTGATTGATTGCTCTCACTGTCAGAAAATTTCTCCTTACTTCTAATTTGGGTCTCTCCTTAATAAGCTTCTACCCTTTGCTGCTTGTCCATGCTTTGGAGAAGAAGTCCATTCTCTCCAGGAAAGACCTCAAGTATCAGAAGAAGGCTATCATGTCCGTCTGTCCTCCGACCCTTCTCTTTGATAGTCTGGGCATACCTAGTTCCCCCAATCATTCATATACAAATATGAAGCCAAGATTGACTCACAAAGCACCTCTTTCTGCTCACAACTTGACAAAGAAGCTAAGGGAATGGGGCCGGGTAGGTTTGGAACATGTGGGAAGCTGGGAGGGAGAAAAGGAATCTATGTGAGCCGTTGGCAGCCTGAAAAGATCTCACAGCCCCAAGGTCAGAAGCTGGAAACTCTCTAAAGGTGCAGACTGTCTCCCAAAATAAAATGCCTAGCTTGGATTGGTGAACAGTGGACACTGGGCTGAGAAAGGAATTGGGGGGGGGGGGTTCACTATGCTGTGTTTTGCACCCAAACCTCAAAATTGGCTTCACTTCCTTCTGCGCCTGTATGGATCTGTCAGTAAAATTTTACTCTTGGTAATAAAAATATCCCAGGAGTTTCTTTTGCTGGGCATGCAAATGGGACGGTCGACATTAAACTGTTTTAGGGTTTCTCCCTCTTTCTACCCAAGTCATTTGATTTTAGTTGAGGTTTAAACATATCCACCACCCCCCATATTAAATCAATATTGCAAAAGGGAAAAAAAGCATTTCTTTTGCACCATTCAGTCATTTTCAACAGTGGCTTCCGGCTTAACCATGCTGAGTGAAACCCATTCATCTTGATGAAACGCTTAAAGATGGGGTGCTTGATTTTAATTGGGTTCTCTTGTCTCCTGTTCTTTACAGGTGCGATGAAAACTGGAGCGGCTTATACTGCGACGAGCCAGATGTCTCCCTCCCCACCCAACTGAAAGACAATTTCAACCGTGCCCCATCCAGCCAGAACTGGCTAACCGTCAACGGGGGCAAACTAAGCACCGTCTGTGGTGCGGTGGCTTCTGGGATGGTTCTTCATTTTAGCGGGGTTAGTATTTGGATTTCGGGCATGTTGGTCATCTCCAGCAGGCCTTTTCTGGTGGCTCTTTTCCCCGTCGCTGCGTTTTCTTTCTTTGGTTTATGTTTTTGGAATTGTCTTTGCCTTGCTGTAAATATGATTTGTTGGACCTGGGTGGGCATAGAAAAGCAACGTATTTTAAAATATTTCCTTTAAAAAAGAAAGGAAGCATTAAGATATTAACCCAACGTAATTGAAAAATAATGATTCAAACTTGCAAACTTCTTGGACTATATTGAGCAGGTCTTTTCATATAGAAAGCCAGTTTGGTCCATTGGTTAAGGCACCAAGAACCTATTTTCAGGAGTGGGCTGCTACCGGTTCTTACTGGTTCAGGTGAATCAGTTGTTAATTTTATGGCCAGTTCAGCAAACTGGCAAATCCCACCTCTGGCTGGCCCCGCCTGCCCGCCCCTCCCCACCCCACCCCTCCCCACATGGCCCATTTTGGATCGCAGGTAAGTGCAGGGTCCATGCAAAGGCTCAGGGAGGGCAAAAAATGGACCTTCCAGAAGTTCTGGAAGGCTGGTCTCCAGAGAATTTCCGGCCTCAGAGAGAGCCTCCAGAGCCCGGGGAGGCTGTTTTTGCCGCTTTCCAGGGGCTTGAAAAAGCCTCCGGAGCCCGGGGAGGGCAAAAATGGACCTCCCGGAAATTCTTGAAGGCCAGAAAATGGACCCGTTTCCAAGCTTCCAGAGCCTGGAGTGGTCGTTTTCGCCCTCCCGGAGACTCGAGGAGACCCTCCAGAGCCCAGGGATGGCGAAAATGCCCCCCCACCCCCCCAGTGGCTGGTTTTCGCTCCCAGTCAGGGTGGTGCAGGAGGCTAACTAGGTCACACCCACCATGGTCACACCCACCCAGCAACCGGGCAGAGAACCGGTTGCTAAATTTTTTTGAAGCCCGCACCTGCCTATTTTTTCATTGCCCTTTAATAAATCCATAGCCCTTTAATTAATTTAAACTTAATTAATTAATTTAATTTAAACCTCTTAATCTTGCTTTTGCCTTCTTTGGAGAGAGAGAAAAAAACAACCTTGGTCCTTTTCTTCTATCAATTAACAATACTAAATTGCTTCTTCTTCTTTTTCCTTAGTGCTCTCAATTATTTTTCCTCCTTTTCTAAGGGATGCAGCCGTTTGCTTGTGACAGTGGATCTCAACCTAACCAAGGCAGAATTCATTCAGTTTTATTTCATGTACGGATGTCTGATCAGCCCCAACAATCGTAATCAAGGAGTTCTCCTGGAATACTCTGTGAATGGTGGCATTACGTGGACGCTCTTGATGGAAATCTTTTACGACCAGTTCAGCAAACCTGGGTAATAGCTAGGCCCCTGTTGCCTGTTGAGATAACTCATAAAACCTCATCCTGTCCGTATGAATAGACTGAACTAAGAGTAGATATTACTTAAGATTGGAAAGTCTAGCACTTTAAAACTCAGTGGTTTTTTCCCCCAGATGGATCCTTGCTCCCTTACCGAGGCTTAATTTAAGATTAACATTCTTATAGCTGTTTTGTAGTTTAAAAAGATCTTCCATATCCTTGGAGTCAGCACAATAACTGTGTTCATGTAGAGCAGGGGTGTCAAACTCAAAGCCCTTGGGCCGGATCTGGCAGGGGTGGGATTCTACCGGTTTGGACCAGTTCAGTCGCACTGGCTGTTAAAGTTACATCTGGTTCACCGAACCGGTATTTCAGCTGACTGGCTGGCCCTGCCCATCTCACCCTGCCCCTCCCAGGAATCTCCACATGATGCAGATAAGTGCAGGGTCTACATGGAGGCTGGGAGGGGGGAAAACGGGCCTTCCAGAAGTCCAGAAACAGTCCTGTTTCCAGCTTCCAGTGGGCCTCCAGGTCCGCGGGAGGCTATTTTCGCCCTCCCAGAGGCCCGGGAGGAGCCTATTGCTCCCAACAATCTGGGTCCTAGTTTTACTGACCTCAGAAGGATGCCGCAACAATTATAAGTGTGAAAAAGGGGTAACTTTTTTCAGTGCTTTTGTAACCTCAAACAGTCACAATATGAACTGTTGTAAGCGCAGGACTATCTCTATGTGCTTTAAAAAATATTTAGTTAATTGGTGTGCGATGTTTCTCCATTTAGCTTTGTGAACATTCTGCTTCCTTCGGACGCCAAGCGAGTAGGAACTCGTTTTCGCTGGTGGCAGCCTAAACACGAGGGTCTCGACCAAAGCGATTGGGCTATCGACAACGTATTGATCTCTGGCTCAGCAGATCAGAGGACGGTGATGCTGGATACTTTTAGCAGTGCGCCATTGCCTCAGCACGAACGCTCTCCAGCTGATGCGGGACCCACCGGCAGAATCGCTTTTGATATGTTTTTAGATGACAGAACGACAGGTAAGCATTCCTATAGTTGCAAATCAGTGGAAGTGTCCGTGGTTTTTTTTATTAAATAAGAATATTACAGATTAACATAGTTGGATGGGATCTTGTAGACCATCTAATCCAAGCAGAAGACCCTACACCATTTCTGACAAATGGCAGTCCAATCCAGTGGTGGGATTGAAAACTTTTTACTACCAGTTCTGTGGGCGTGGCTTGGTGGGCATGGTAAGGGAAGGATACTGTAAAATCTCCATTCCCTCCCCACTCCACTAACCTGCTTTCCAGCTCCGTTCTCCTGTGCAGGGCAACCAAAGAAGACCCAGACGATCAGCTGGGACTCAATGGGAGGCAGAGAATAGATGGGGGCGGGGCCAGTCAGAGGTGGGATTTGCCGGTTCTCCAAACTACTCAACATTTCCGCTACCGGTTCTCCAGAACTGGTCAGAACCTGCTGAAGATCACTTCTGGTCCAATCTCTTCTTGAAAGTCTTCAGTGATGAAGCTCCCACAAAGTCCAAAGGCAACTTTGTCAGAGTATATTCATGGACTAGAATAGAGCTTAGTAACAAGGTTAGCCTATGAGAGATGACTTGGGGGCTGAAACTTAAAGAGAGAATCTCTGTTCTGTGCTGAGCTCTAAAGTGAAAGAGAAACTAACTTGCTTGCTTGCTGAAACCAATATCTGCTGTGAGCTGCTGCTGCTGCTTATGTTTTTGCTTATGTTACATTAAAAGAATCTACAAATGGTATTGTAAACTTTAATCATATTATTATGTTTATAAAGAAGTTAATGATCCTGCTGAATCAGTCTGTGTGCTTTCTGGATGTGAATTTATGCTGCAAACTCTAACAAACTTTTGTTCCACAGGTTGATTGTTCTCACTGTCAGAAAATTTCTCCTTATTTCCGGGTTGAATCTCTCCTTGTTCGGTTTCCATTATTCCTTGCCTGGCCTTCCGGTGCTTTAGAAAATAGTTTGATCTCCTCCACTCTGTGGCAGCCCCTCAAATATTGGAAGAGTGCTATCCTGTCTCCCCTGCTCCTTCTCTTCAATCTTCCCTTCATAATATATGTTATTAAATGCGTTTACAAATAAAAAGGAAAACTAAACAAAAACAAATGGTCCAAGAGTGAAATAGATTTAAAAAAGAAAGAGAGAAAGCAATAAGAGATCAAAGTAGAAAAAGGTAAAAATAATACAAGGAAACAAAAATGACCAAAAAACCCGGTAAATTTTACAGATGATAAATGAAGGATTGAATTTATTACCACTTAAATTCAACCCTTTACTTTAAAATGGGGATGACAGTTTTACTGGATATTTGTATAAGAGGAAGAAATCAACCACAGAAATTATCCCGAAATGATTTTAAAAAGCATCTAGTTTGCTTTTTTTTCTAAGCAGGTAGCAATTTAAAAGACAGGTATATAAATATAGAAAGAGTTGATAGCCCTCAAAGCAGGCATGGGGGGAAAATAGTATTATCACAAAACTTGGTTTCCTCTAAAACGTAAGAATCTAGCTAAACTTTTGTGTTTTTAAAAGACAATTCATTATCATGTTACAATCCCATAATATTAGTAATCTAGATACTGGTTTTTGGTAATTAAGACCGCCTAATTAATCCATCTAATTTTAAAACGTGTTAATTTTAAAATACCGATTGGGCTTTTAAACACCAACTGGAATATTTTTGAAATACTGATCGGAATATTTTTTTTTTCTCCTCAGTGAATGAGCTCTGGATGTTCCATGATGATTGTTCCATTGAAAAATTCTGTGATTCCCCTGATGGGGTCCTGATGTGTGGTAGCCATGATGGCCGAGAGGCCTACGCCATCACCCATGACCTAACTCCTATGGAGCATTGGATCATGCAGTTCAAGGTAAACTCTAGTTTTAAAGAATGGAGATTTTTATGGACCTCTGAATTCATAAATAGCTTTCCAAAAGGAAGTCTGTCTGTCTAAACAACAAACTCCTGGCCGGTACTTGGATATCTACATTAGAGTTGTCAGTATATCAATAAATCAGAATAGAGCTGGAAGGGACCTTGGAGGTCTTCTAGGCCAGTCCCAGGAAACCCTATACCCATGATGGTGAACCTATGGCAGGTATGCCACAGGTGTCACACAGAGCCATTTGTGCTGGCACGCGAGCTGCAGGCAAACTTTCCTCACTGTGCATGTACACACCTCACAGCTGATTTTTGGTGGGTTTGAGGCCTTTTTCGGCCTCCCAGAGGCTTCAGGGAGGCTTCTGCAGGCTTCTGCAGGCTTTTCAGGATGAAAACTAGGCCCGTTTCATCGCTTCCTCTTGTTCGGGAAATACCGGAAGTGATGAAACACAGCTAGTTTTCAGCCTGAAAAGCCTGCAGAAGCCTTCCTAAAGCCTCTGAGAGGCTGAAAAGGGCCTCAAACCCTCAGAAAATCAGCTGTGAGGCGCAGTGCAGGTAAGGGGGTGGCCAGAGGGTGGGTGTGTATTGCGTGTGCATGCATAGGGGCAGGGGGCCACGCATTGCCTTCTGTGTGCTGGCACGCGAGCTCGAGCATGCAAGCACACACACAATTTTTGGCACAGGAGCCCAAAAAGTTATTCACCACTACCCTATACCATTCTGGACAACTGACTGTCCAGTCTCTTCTTAAAAACCTTCAGTGATGGAGCACCCAGAACTTCTGAAGGCCAAGCTGTTCCAATGGTTAATTGTCCTCACTGTTGGGAATTTTCTCCTTAATTCCAGGTTGCTTCTCTCATTGATTAATTTCCATCCGTTGTTTCTTGTCTTGCCTCCTGGTGCTTTCGAAAATAAATTGAACCCCTCCTCTTTGTGGCAGCATCTCATATGCTGGAATATGGCTATCTTGCCCCCCTCACCCCACAACCTATTGTAATGCCTATTGCAATGATGAGCTAAATGCTGGAGTACCACATGGAAAGATATTGGGTGACATAAGCTAGCAGTGTTAACTAATTCACCAACGACCCCGCATTTCAACCTTGACCTACAAATATTCTCTTCTGTTGAAGCAACCTTCTTTTTATGCATTAAGATCTGAATTATCTTTACTGATTTTTTTTAAACCAAACACATTCGTGTTTTTTGCACCCCTCAGATTTCTGTTGGATGTAAAACCTCAGAAAAAATTGCTCAGAACCAAGTCCATGTACAATATTCCACCGATTTTGGCGTGAGTTGGAGGTACCTCATCCCTCAGTGTTTGCCTGCCGACCCCAAGTGCTCTGGGGCTGTTTCCCAGCCTTCTGTCTTCTTCCCAACCAAAGGATGGAAAAGGATAACATACCCATTGCCTGAAAACCTAGTAGGAAAGTAAGTAGAAAACTATACTTAACTAGTTCAATACCCGTGCTTCGCTACAAAACTATTGTAGTCAGGCATAGTTTTGGGGGAGGAAACAAGGGGGAAAAATTCTGCCTCTGCCTACCAGCATCCATCGGTATTCATCTGGCTAGCGTCTTGTCAGTGTGTGAGAGAGTTGAGGGCTGTTTGGAAACTGAAACAGTATTTGCTGTGTGAGCAAGAAGGAGACAACAAGGAACCTGGGCATGGCTTAGCTCAACTGTTCTGCATTAAAGCTGCTTGCTGCTGTGAAACTAAGACTGAAACTGAAACTCCTCTCTTCTGCTTGCGTTTTGCCTTTGGAACAGATTTCTTTTCAGGTGGGGAGAGTGAGTAGAACTCCTTAGCATCAGATCGTGTTAATAATAATAATATAGGAAATTCTAATGCTTTGATGGTTATTTCGAAAAATCCTTTCTTAGCAAGCACCTAAGAAGCCAAGAGGAACATATGTGCGAAATTTCAAGTTTGTAGGCTTTACAGTTCTGGAGATTTTGTGATGATGCATGAGGGAGTCTTTCACTTTTATATATTTATATTTATATTTATATTTATATTTTTATATTTATTTATTATATATATATATATATATATATATATATATATATATATATATATATGGATCTTTGGTTGTTCGGGTTTTCTCCGCGTAAGATTCAAGTATCTAGGCAACGTTTCGATGAAGTCTCATTCATCATCTTCAGGCTTCTGTCTCCGGCTCTGTGCTTCTCAGAGTGATGTGAGATTGCAGCTGCTTCTTCCTTTTAACTGCTAGTGGGGTGGGACTTGATTGGGTGGGGGCTTGGCTGTGTTCTGATTGGGTGGGGGTGTGTTCTCATTGGTAGGGGTTTGGCTGTGTTCTGATTGGTTGGGGGTTGGCCATGTTCTGATTGGTTGGAGGCGTGTTCTGTTCAGGTGGGGGCTTGGTTGTGCTCAGGTTAGTCTTAATTGCTGGGGGATTTGAGTTGGTGAGCTGTGATCTTGCTGTTTGGCTTCGAGTTCGTGGTCGTGCTGCATCTTCATAGTGGGTGTCGGTTTGCTTCATGTATGGCTCGGAGGGGTTTGAAGTGGGTAGTGATGCAGCTGCAGTGCAGCTTCTGGTCCATGGTCGTGTCTCATCTTCTGAGTGGGTGTGAGTCTGTTTTCTACATGGAAGTGTGGTGGTGGCATCTTGTGTGGCTCTCATGGGTGTGGGTCTGGTGTCCTTCTTCATGTTAGGTACTCGTCTGTTCATGAGGACGGGTTTCCAAGTGGCTGGAAGGCGGGAGGTGTCATCTCGTTTGTTCATGCTGTGTGGGCGTTTTTCTATCTCTATGGCTTCTCTGATTATTCTGCTGTTGAAGTGTTCGATATATATATATATATATATATATATATATATATATATATATATATATATATATATATATATATATAGTATTCAGCTTTGTTCGGATATTTTCCCATGTCATTATAGTTGTGCTTTTAAAGTTGTAGCAACATTTTGTCAACGTTTCTGCCATCATCAGGCTTCTGTATTGTGTTCATTGAATACAGGAATACAGATCAGCCATGGTGATACAAGATAAAGTCACGTTTGCTCCAAACAGCCTGCTGCATGCAGCTTGCCTTTTTTATACAGTGTGTTCCCAGCTGCAGCTAATGAAGGGAATCAGGGCTCTTTCCTCCCCTGTAAGCTGCAAAACCCCACGTTGCTCTCTTCTGCGTGCCCTAGGATGAAGAGGGGGTGGGCCTGGGTCTTCCTCTGGACTCCCTCTCCCTTGTTCTACCTCTCCCCTGCTCTGCCCAGCCGAACTTTGCCCTTCCCCAGTTTCCTCCACAGCCAACAGAGCCACACTCCTGCTCCCTGTCAACTGTTCAACTTCCTCCTCTGAGTCAGATTCCAACAGGGGCATGACACAAGATGTATGTGATAATCTCAGCTTCTTCTTATGTGTTCCTGCAGTCCAGTGAGATTCAGATTTTATCAGAAGTACTCCGATATGCAGTGGGCCATTGACAATTTCTACCTTGGGCCTGGTTGTGTCGAAAACTGCCAAGGCCATGGGGATTGCTTGAAAGAGCAGTGCATTTGCGATCCAGGATTCTCTGGGCCGAATTGTTACTTGACCCATCCTCTGAAGGTAATTAAAGAGAATTTGGACCATGGAAAGAAATGCAAATAAGCTAAATATTTGCATTCAAAGGAATACCACACTACTTCACATAGCATGAAATGATTATAAAAGTATTGTGAGGGAATGTAGTGAGGAGAAAGGAGGGGCTGCATTCCAGAAGAATAAGGGGCATCTCAACATAGATATTTTGTGTGGGAGAAAGAGGATGAGGACAAGTCCTTCCTAATAGTACGGAGTATGTTGCAGATGCCAGTAGTAGAGTCTGGCAAGATTCTGTCTATAGGTGTGAAACAATAAGAAACTTTTGAAGAATTGCCACCTGTTATTCTTGTTTTTTTGTCTGACTAATATGTATTTAGAGGTATGGTGGCTCAGCAGTTAAAAACACTGAGCTTGTCAGCTGGAAACCTGACGGTCCGGGTTCAAGACCCAAGTGCTGTGCAGACGGAATGAGTTCCCATTACTTGCCCGAGTTCCTGTTTACCTAGCAGTTTGAAAGCATGCAAATACGAGTAGATAAATAGGTACCACTTTGGTGAGAATGTTAAAAGTGTTCCATGCACCTCGGCATATAATCATGCTGGCCACGTGACCATGGAAATTGTCTCCAGACAATGCTGGCTCCCTTGACCAAGAAGTGGAGATGAACACTGGTCCCTAGAGTCAGACATGACTGGATAGGAGAAACTTTTACCTTTTAATATGTATTTGGATTACATTTCTGCTGAAAATATAAGTTTATTTTTCCAAAATCTATTTCCGATGTCAAATAATTCTGGTATATAATGGGGACAAGAGAAGGGAAGGGAATGGGTAGGGAAGAGGGAAAGGGAAGGGAATGGGAAGGGAAGTGAAAATGGAGGGGGAAGGGAAGGGGAATGGGAAGGGAAGGGAATGGGAAGGAAAGGAAAGAGGGAGGGACGGGAAGGGGAAAGGAAGAGGAAGGGAAGGGGGAGGGGAAGTGAACGGGAAGGAAAGATGGAAGGAGGAGGGAAGCGAATGGGAAGGGAAGAGGGAAGGGGAAGGGAAGGGGAGAAAAGGAGAAGGAGGGAGGAAGAGAAGGAATTATATTTTTCCAAGCATTTTAAGAAGAAAACAGCACATCAGCCTATTTTTATATCTTGCAACCCCTCACCAGACCTTCTTGAAGGAGCGTTTTGACAATGAAGAAATTCGCCCTGATTTATGGATGTCCCTGGAAGGCGGGCTGGCCTGTCTGGAATGTGGGGTTCTGGCCGAGGACACGGCTCTATATTTTGGAGGACCAACTGTGAGGCAGGCGGTGACCCAAGACCTGGACCTGCGGGGCGCAAAGTAGGTCAGCTTACCTAATAGAGGTGAACGTAACTCATCCATTTCAATGACAGTTAGCGATGAACAATAACCATGATGCAAGTCCAGAAGGCTGACAGGACGGGGCATAAAACCTACATCCTTAAAACTTCAACTCAGGAAAGGAAGGACTTATTTCCCCAGCTGACCACATCCGTCAGCAAACCTTGTGAAAAGTTATCAATAATTTAATAAATTATCCACTGTTCCAAAGCTGAACCAATATATAAATCATCTTGTTTAAGGTTGCTCACTGCAGCCCTACAGTCTATAGCAGTGGTGGCTAACCTTTTGGGGCTCCTGTGCCAAAAATTGTGTGCGCACTTGCACGCTCATGCTTGTGTGCCAGCACCCAGAAGGCAATGTGCGATCCCCCCATGCCGCCTATGCATGCGTGTGCAATCCCCACCCCCCAGCCATCCCCACCCACTGCCCCCTTACCTGCACTGTACCTCACAGCTGATTTTCAGCCAGTTTGAGGCCTTTTTTGACCTCCCAGAGGCTTTAGGAAGGTTTCTGCAGGCTTTTCAGGATGAAAACTAGGCCCATTTCATCACTTCCGGTATTTCCAGAAAAACAGGAAGTGATGAAATGGGCCTAGTTTTTGGCCTGAAAAGCCAGCAGAAGCCTGCAGAAGCCTTCCTCAAGCCTCTGGGAGGCCGAAAAAGGCCTCAAACCAACCAAAAATCAGCTGTGAGGCGTGCGCGATGCAAAGTGAGGTAAGTTTGCCTGCAGCTCCCGTACTGGCACAAATGGCTCTGCATGCCATAGGTTCGCCATCATGGATCTATAGTCTTTTTAAACTCTCTCTGTTGAAAGGAGTAGCCTTTAATTTATTAAATCCATGAATGGTTTTAGACCAGAAAATTATTTTGACCCAGCTCCTCAAACATGACAAACCCCCTGTAGTCGAAGCAATGATTCCTTTATCAGAAGCGCCAGCAGTCCCGGCAAAACAAATATCTCACTCACAGCAGGCTAACAAGTCTGTCTGGCAGAAAGATGAATACTTGTCTGCCACCTCTATTCATCTCTGCCCCCTGTCTTTTATCCCTAGAGCCAGGGTTGGACTTCGCTAGCAGTGGTGGCTCTTCCATCCCGAGGATCGTCCCATAGATTTCCACTGCTCTCCTCTCCTCTGCCTTCTGTGCACCTATGTGTCAGGCACTGGACCCAGCTGTTCCTCCTCTTCCTCATTAGACACTTCCAGACCTGGGGGCTGTTGACTGTCCATTTGAGGGCTGATGGACAGCCCAGGCTCTGCCTCTGTCTCTCTCTCTCTTTCTCTCTCTCTGATGGCTCCAATTCCCTCTTCCCCCTCAGGTTGCCCTAATATTGACCCTGATTCCTCTGATTTGGCTGCCGGAGAGGCCGATGGCCAACAGGCCACAACAAAAATACAGGAAAAGGAGTAAGATGTAGAAGGAAGGTTTGGAAAACACTCCATATAAACAGCTTTTGTATTCATCTAGTCCAACTCTAACCAAACATCTTGTTTCTGAAATTCACTTTTCCCACAGTGATGTTATCAGCATCTAAAAATCAAATTAGGAGTTTTAATGTATTTAAGTAAACCACGAAGTCTCAGGTTGAGCTCCATAATTCCCTCAGAAGAACCTTGAGAAAGGAAGGTATCCAGGACTAAACACACATGCAGCTTCTTTCAGCATGTTATTAAAATATATACTTAGTGATGCATTTTTTTTTTATCCAGGTTTCTACAATACTGGGGAAGAATAGGGAGTGAAAACAACATGACCACTTGTCATAGACCAACATGTCGAAAGGAAGGAGTTCTACTGGATTACTCAACAGATGGAGGCAAGTGATTTATAATAGTGTTCTAATAGTGTTCTGACCCAAACCTTGTTCCAGGTAAACAAACACCAAACAGAGATAAAAGCAAAACCTTTTGATGCTTCTCTGTGAATTCCGTTAATTCACGGTTAAAAGGCTATTAAAACTTAATTGTCTCTGATAAGAATGAGCCTTGCCAAGGTTGTGCAAGGCTGCCAAAAGCACTAGATTAAGTTGCCAAGAATTATTCCAAACAAAAAATCTTCAAACACAAGCCAAGATAGTCTGAACTTCCACAAGGCTTGAAGTGCAAGAACTTCTTTGCTTCCTGAAAAGAACTCCGGTTTCTCAGCTGGCTTTTATCTCTGAAGGGAGGGGCCATTACCTTGCAGCCTTACTCCCAAGTTGCCCGTGCTGCTGCAGCTGCTCTTTCCTACGAGTAGCCCTGCGTGCACACACACCTGGCACAGGCTCCTCGGGGACCTCCTTATTAGTGCTGCCAGCCTCCACAATCTCCGAAGGCAGCACTCCACTCCCTGGTGGTCCTGGCCCCATCCCTGCATCACACGCAGGCCCCTCATCTGAGTCTTCGCTCTCCAAGACCTCAGCTGTCTGCACCTGCTGCCAGCGAACCACAACAAACAGATATTTCTATTAGCCTAACATAGGGGTGGATAACTATGGCCCCTTTACGATCTGTGGGCTTCAACTCCCAGAATTCCTGGCTTCTATGCTCCCAGAAAGCATGTCTGGCTAGGGAATTCTGGGAGTTGAGGTCCACAGGTTGTAAAGAGTCCATAATTGCCTACCTCTGGCCCAACAATAGAAAATATACAAAGAAAGAATATTAGCTATAGACAAAGCCATACTTTGCAATAGAGCTTTTTAAAATGCCTTTCTCTTGATTGTCAGAATTTCAAAAATTCCAGGTTTCAACAGCCCCCTTTTTTCTGATTTTTGTTCTATCCATACATAAATGAAAGGGGAAAAACAAAGGAAGTTTAGATACATAATACAGTATATACCATTATAATCCAGTGATGGCTGATTGAAACTCATACACCTAGCCAGATGTTTTGGATTGCAGAAATAAAATTCTGCAGTGTTCAAACTTATGCTTTATTATTCCTTCTCTTGAAAGATAATATATATTCTATATATTCTAAGTATATATTACCTGGCAATGTCTACTTTCTATGAACATATATTCTATGTTCATAATGATTGCTTGGAGAAAGAGGATTATTCCCATTTTATAAAAATACAGCCCTCGTCACAAATCAGCTCTTCAGAACTCCACAAGGAACCTCATACCTTTCTTGATTCTTTCTTTATCTTGAACCACCATAATACAGGAATATCGTGGACGTTACTGCATGAGATGGATTATCAGAAATATATCTCCATCAGGCACGATTATATTCTGCTCCCAGAAAAAGCTCTCACCAACACAACCCGCCTACGCTGGTGGCAACCATTTGTGATTAACAACGGCATTGTTCTTTCGGGGTTTGATCGTGCTCAGTGGGCCCTGGACAACATACTGATTGGCGGAGCAGAAATCAATCCCAGTCAACTGGTTGACACGTTCGATGATGGTAAGAATCAAATAGCGAATTAACTTCTTTCCTAAAAAGTTACTACAAGGGGGGTGATGGCTCAGGAGTTAAAGACGCTAAGCGGACAGCCCAGATTCGAAACCCGAGTGCTGTGCAGATGGGGTGAGCTCCCGTTCTCACCTCAGTTCATGCCTATCTAGCAATTCGAAAGTATGTAAATGCAAGTAGATAAATAGGTACCACTTTGGTGGTGGGAAAGTAACCACTTCAGTGTTGGCTGCACCCAGGTAATGCTGACATGTTCACTCCTAATAAATGTTTTTTTTTTAAACTCTGAGAGATACGCCTAGAGACTCATGATTCGAATGGGGGTAAATTGTCGGAGCCCTGACACCACGTTCGATATAGTCATGCCGGCCACTGAAGTGTCTTCTGACCATGCTGGGTCCCTCGTCTAATAAATGGGGATGAGCGCCGCCCCCTAGAATTGGGCAGGGAAAGCCTTTACCCTTTTTTTAGTGCCAGAAAATATACAGGTAGTCCTCGACTTACGACCACAATAGTGCCCAATATTTGTGTTGCTAAGTGAAATATTTGTCCAGTGAATTTTGCCCCATTTTACAACCTTTCTTGCCACAATTGTTAAGTGAATCACTGCAGTTGTTAAGTTAGTGACATGGTTGTTAAGCGAATCCTGCTTCCCCATTGGCTTTGCTTGTCAGAAGATCGCAAAAGGAGATCACATGACCCCAGACCACTGCAACCGTCATAAATACGAGCCATATGCCAAGCATCTGAATTTTGATCACGTGACCAGGGGGATGCCACAAGGGTCGTAAGTGTGAAAAATGGTCATAAGTCACATTTTTCAGTGCCGTTGTAACTTTGAACGGTCACTCAGTGAATTATTGTAAGTCAAGGACTACCTGTTCATCGTCCACAGACTGCTGATTGACTTAAACATTCATACAAGGATTTGGATGGTGAATGTAGAAGACTCTGTTATCTTTTTCTAATATTCTAGTAAAATTCTTCCTCTTTTCCTTTCAGCATCTCCAACTCTCTGAATTAACATTCCATCTTTACAAACAATGGGATAACTGGGAAGATGATCTTAACTATTTATAGTTTGATTACATTGGGAATTTCAAAAAAATTTACTCCCTGTGGGCGTGGTTTGGTGGGCGTGGCATGGCTTGGTGGGCGTGGCAGGGGAAGGTTACTGCAAAATCCCCAATTCCCTCCCCACCCCACTAACCTGCTTTCCAGCTCCGTTCTCCTGTACAGAGCAGCCAAAGAAGACCCAGCCAATCAGCTGGGACTCAATGGGAGGCAGAGAATAGATGCGGGCGGGGCCAGTCAGAGGTGGCATTGGGCGGTTCTCCGAACTACTCAAAATTTCCACTGCTGGTTCTCCAGAACTGGTCCAAACCTGCTGAAGACCACCTCTGGTTAGGATATATTGTGCTGTGTATTCTGCACAGTGTAATTTTCTGGTTCATTTTCACTCCTTGATCTGAACAGAAGGCATCTCCCATGAAGAAAATTGGAGTTTCTACCCAAATGCAGTCAGGACGGCAGGGTTCTGCGGTAACCCCTCCTTTCATCTCTATTGGCCAAATAAGAAAAAGGATCAGACGTATAATATCTTGTCTTCCCGGGAGCTCATTATACAACCTGGATACATGATCCAGTTTAAAGTAAGAAGATATTTCTGTGCATTCAGAGTAAAACATTGATTTAAATCAGACTTGTCCTGAAACTGTTCAAATTATTACCCCATATTTACTGTATGTTGCTTATTAGAGTTTTTGGAAGTTACATGTGCATCTAACAATAGTATCAATTAACATCAGAGGGATAGAATCAAGAGAAGTTGTTATGGCAATACCACTTTATAATGCCTCCGTAAGGCCACACATGGAATACTGCATTCAATTTTGGTTGCCACGATGTAAAAAAGATGCTGAGATTCTAAAAAGAGTTCAGAGAAGAGCAACGAAGATGATTAGGGGACTGGAGGCTGAAACATATGAAGAACGTTGCAGGAATTGGGTATATCTAGTTTAGTTTGGTGAAAAGGAGGACTAGGGGTGACATGATAGCAGTGTTCCAATATCTCAGGGGCTGCCCCAAAGAAGAGGGAGTCCAGCTATTCTCCAAAGCACCTGAAGGCAGGACAAGAAGCAATGGGTGGAAACTAATCAAGGGGAGAAGCAACTTAGAACTAAGGAGAAACTTCCTGACAGAACAATTAATCATTGGAACATCTTGCCTCCAGAAGTTGTGAATGCTCCAACAGTGGAGGTTTTTAAGAAGAGATTGGACAGCCATTTGTCTGAGGTGGTGTAGGGTTTCCTGCCTAAGCAGGGTGTTAGACTAGAAGATCTCCAAGGTCCCTTCCAACTCTGTTATTCTATTCTAAGATGAATATATAGATGGTAGGTCAATTGGAAGAGTGGTGTCTAAGGCTTATTTATTCGATTTTTGGCCTGCCTTTGTTACTTTATAAGTAACTCAAAGTGGCAAACATACATAATACTCCTTCCACTTATTATTTTCCCCACAACAACAACAACCCTGTGAGGTGGCTTGGGCTGAGGGAGAGGGACTGGCCCAAAGCCACCCAGCTGCCTTTCATGGCTAAGGCGGGACTAGAATTCAAAGTCTCCTGATGATTGGCCCAAAGTCACCCAGCTGCCTTTCATGGCTAAGGTGGGACTAGAATTCAAAGTCTCCTGATGATTGGCCCAAAGTCACCCAGCTGCCTTTGATGGCTAAGGCGGGACTAGAATTCAAAGTCTCCTGATAATTGGCCCAAAGTCACCCAGCTGCCTTTCATGGGTAAGGCGGGACTAGAACTCAAAGTCTCCTGATGATTGGCTCAAAGTCACCCTGCTGCCTTTCATGGTTAAGGCAGGACTAGAACTCACAAACTCCCAGTTTCTAGCCTGGTGCTTCATCACTACACCGAGCTAGTTGTCTCTCTAGTTACTCTTATGAGTAACTAGAAAACCAAACTATCTTATTCTTTATGAGAAGAAAAATGCTGTTATTCAAACGAAGCAGAAGTGAAATATCATATATAATGTGCTGCTATTGCTAAAGTTTTGATTAACCAGAGAATTTCTAGGGATATCTTTGGGATTGGCTATTTTGGGACAAACATATGCAATGGTCAATCAGAATGGACAAGGAGAACAAATTGTTGCAAACAGAATGACAATATTGAAGAGAAAATGTGTCTCATTTTAATTATTTCAGATTGTGGTTGGCTGTGAAGCAACATCTTGTGGTGATCTCCATTCAGTAATGCTGGAGTACTCTAAGGATGCTAGGTAAAATATAAAATGTGTGGCTGCGATTGAAAACATGGAGTTGAAGATTCAAAATACCTATTTTACAATTATTTAATATTTGTGTGAATATCAGTGTAACTGTAGATATGAATGTAAAATCTCCCTGAATTCAAGTTCTATTATTGGAATTTATAAATATGTCTAATGTCAGACATCTTCTCAAAAGTTCTGTTTTAATTGGATAGTAAACTGGCATAACTGGGGAATCCTGAATCAGAAAGTTCCAGGCTTCCTTGCAGTACATAAAAACTACAAATCCATTTCCTGCACCCATCATCGCATCACATGCCCCAATCACCATTCGTCCTCACTTGAAACTTCTCCTCACTTAGGTGCAGAATAACATGACCTTGATTCAGAAAAAGAATGTTATTATGTCTAACTACATACACTCCAAGAAATTCCCCCCTCACATTTTCCCAGGCTCAAAATATGGCAGTGTGGGAGCATCTGGTCTCAATATGGCTTCCAAAGCTGACATCTTGTTTATCTATCTTGGTAACAGAACAGATGCAAAATTTCTTCGTCATTGCCAAGATTTTTTTGGTTTTTTTTTTCAATTTTTTCAACTCTAACTAATACACGTAGCCCTCAAGATACAACCACATACAAAACGTATGTTGCTAAGTGAGAAATTGATTAAGTGAGTTTGGCCCCATTTTACGACTTTTCTTACGACATATGCTAAGTAAATCTCTGTAGTTGTTCAATTAGTAATCCAGTTGTTAAGTGAATCTGGCTTCCCCCATTGACTTTGCTTGTCAGAAGGTCGCAAAAGGAGATCACACGACCCCGAGACACTGGAATGGTCATAAATATGTTTCTGAGAGTCTTAAGTTTTATCACATGACTGCGGGGATGCTACAATGGTCATAAGTGAAAAGTGGTCATTTTTTTCAGTTTTGTTGTAACTTCGAATGGTCACTAAACAAACTGTTGTACGTTGAGGACTATCTGTAGTTCTTGGAGCTTCTCAGCCGAAGATCCAAAAGGCATGCACACATATAAACACACTGATATTTACAAACAGTTCTAGAGATACATTATATAGCAGGCCTGCATTAATATAGCCCAGTGGTGGCTAACCTTTTTGGCTCCTGTGTCGAAAATTGTGCAAATGCTCGCACGCACATGCCCCTGTGCCAGCACCCAGAAGGCAATGCGCACAGCCCCCCCACACCCTCTGCACATGTGCGCACTATCCTCCCCCCACCTCCTTACCTGCACTGCGCATGCGTGTGCCTCCCAGCTGATTTTAGGGCCTTTTTTGGCCTCCCAGAGGCTTGAGGGAAGCCTCTGCAGCCTTTGGAGGCCCCAAAATTGGGCTGTTTCGTCACTTCCGGTATTTCCAGAAATACAGGAAGTGACTAAACGGCCCTGTTTTTCGGCCCACAAAGGTTGTGGAGGCTTCCCTTGAGCCTCTGGGAGGCTGAAAAAGGCCCAAAAATCAGCTGGGAGGCACGCACATGCATTGTGTGGTAAGTTTGCCTGGGGCTTGCATGCCCGTACAAATGGCTCTGCATGCCACCTGTGGCACACGTGCCATAGGTTCGCCATCACGGATATATCAGTAAAAACTCCTCACCTTTATCAAGTAAGCCAAACAAAGTGTCGGGATTCCAGCAATCGCTCTATTTAAATTATGATTCTTGAGCCAAACTTCAAAAAGCTTCAAAGGATTCATTAGAGGCAACATACTGGCACTGCCTTGTATAAAGCGAACTCTGGCATACATAATTTACAGTCCCCTGTGACCCTGTTTCCCCCTTACCCCCTGGTGTCTCATAAACCAAATTCTCTAATTGAGCCCGTTGACGGGCTGGGTGTCATCAATGATGTTCTCCAATTAAATATATTTGCTGGCAAAAGCTCTGGTATTTTAGTTACAATCTTTTAAAGATAAGAGTTGGAATGTACTTTTGCTTTCAACTGCTCTTCCAGATTTCCTTCCTCCTCTTCCCCCATTCCCTATGGCAACTACTGAAACAGGCATAAGAATGTTTTATGAATTTACCCAAAGCTCTAAGAAAGCCCAAACTTCCTGCTGCTAAGCGAGACAGTTGTTAAGTGAGTTTTGTGCCCTTTTCAACCTTTCTTGCCACAATTGTTAAGTGCATCACTGCAGTTGCTAAGTTAGGTGAATCTGGCTTCCCTATTGAATTTGCTTGTCAGAAGACAGACAGTATATAAAAAACAGTCAGCAGGTAACCCCAACAGGTAAAACTAATCTTCAAAATCCTCTGTTAACCCTCTGTATTGCATCTGATGGGTGGGAAGTCCACAAAGGGCTTCCAATCTCTTATGAACTTATCTAGTGAAGTCCCAAAGGTGCTTTTTTTCTTTTTCAAGAGGCCATTGGACTTTCTGGTTTTTCTTTGAAGAAGTTTCACTTCTCATCCAAGAAGCTTCTTCAGCTATGACTGGATGGTGGGGAATGGAAGGATTTATATTATATACCTTGAAGACAGCTGGTCATTTGCATCCTTTTTAGTGAGTCGTTGAGGCCACTTGGAGGTTTATCTGTGTCTTCAGGGTCACCTCAATGACTCTCTAAAAGGATGCAAATGACCAGCTGTCTGCAAGGAGTATAGCAGAAAGTCCAGTTATCTCTTGTAAATAAAGCACCTTTGGAACAACCATGACCTGGATGGCTGAGAATCTCCATAGACATCCAATGAAGGGAAATACAAACAGAAACCTTCTGTTTTAACTTCCTTATGCGGTGAAAAGGCTTAAAGAGAAAGTAGAGAAGTCACTCAGGGTTGTTGGGGAGGGGGTTTTGGCCACTGTTGGCCAATGCATTCTCTCCCTTCCACCCCTAGCAATTTTACCTCTTTGGCTTCCCTTCAGATTAGACTCCTGGCAGCTCGTCCAGACGCAGTGCCTTCCGTCTTCCTCCAACAGCGTTGGCTGCTCCCCATTTCAGTTTCATGAAGCGACCATCTATAACTCTGTCAACAGCTCCACTTGGAAGAGGATAACCATTCAGCTGCCAGATCATGTCTCCTCCAGGTAGGCTTCTCTCCAAAATGTGACCGCATCTTCAGGGGTGGGCTTCAAAAATTTTAACAACCTCTGCCTGGTTGCTGGGTGGCTGTGGCCGTGGTGGGCGGGGCATTATTACCCTCCCCAAGCTCCGGAGGCTTTCCTCAAGCCTCTGGGAGGATGAAAACAATCTCCCAAGGCTCCAGAGACCCGAAATGGACCCATTTCCTGCCTTCCTGAACTTCCAGGAGGCCCATTTTTCACTCTCCCCGAGCCTCTGCGCGTGCCCTGCACTTACCTGGGATCCAAAATGGGCCATGTGGAGACTACTGGGAGGGGAGAGGCTGGAGCCAGCCAGTCGTCGGAATTACTGACTCACTGAACTGGCCATAAAATTAGCTAGTCACATTGTCCAACAGAATGTCATTGTATTGTTATGAGAAAAAGTCTTTGGTTTTGGCGAACACCTGCTGAAGTGTCCTTGGCTCTCAAAGCTCATCAATGTCTGGAGCCTATATTCCATCTCCCTCTTCCTCTCCCCTCCCTACTTCGTTGGCAAGCTGAGAAGTGATAATAGTTGCAACAGCATAAGCACGGGTGGGCTTCACAAATTTAACAATGAGTTCTCTGCCTGGTTGCTGGGTGGGCATGGCTATGGTGTGTATGTGTTGAGGTAATTCCCCGTTAGGAGAATGAGCGCATACAGGGAGACGTATTTGAGAGTAGTGTTTGAATAATACACATACAGCACACAGATACACTGTACAGTAAATGTAGGTTTTTACTTCCAGAAACGTTAAGCAAAGTTCAAGATAAGCAGTCCAAAAGTCATTCACAGGTAAATCAGTCAGTTTTTCAATCCAGGGATAATCCAATAACAAATTCCAGTGTCAAAAACAGTTCATTATCAGACTTACATTAAATCCAGGAATATCAATTAGGAAAAATGGAGGAACGGCAATACTTTCCAACAGAAGGAAACAGAGACTGACTCACACTCTCTTCTGAGACTAAGACTAAGACAAACCAGGTTTCTGGCTCCATCTTATGGCCATTTGAGAAACCACACCTAATTACAGTTTTGCATTTTCTTAAAGATACAGTTTTAAAATGTTTATCCTGGTTTATATATTTCTAACCCAAATACCTGTTAGGTGACTTATATTCCTAACAGTGTGGCCTAGTCAGCCTCCTGCACCATGGTGAGGGGAGCATTTTTGCCCTCCCTGGGCTTCTTGAGCCTCTGGGAGAGCGAAAACAACCTCCCAAGGCTCTGGAGGCCAGATACGGGCCCATTTCCGGGCTTCCTGAACTTCCGGGAGGCCCGTTTTTTGCTCTGCTCAAGCCTTCACGTGCGCCATGCACTTACCTGTGATCCAAAACGGGTTGTGTGGAGACTCCTGGGAGGGAAAGCGCTGGGTGGGTGGGGCCATTCAAGTCATCAGAATTACTGGTTCGCCAAACCAGCCATAAAATTAGCTACCGGTTAGCTAAGGTTTCGCCCAAACCGGGGAGTACCGGTAAGAACCCACCCCTGCACACCGTGCTTCTTCAGTAAAATATCCCCCCTCAGAACATTCATTGATTTTGGCTATATCGTGGGCCGAAATAACACAAATTAACAGCTGGTCCTCAACTTGCAACCTCAGTTGAGCCCAACATATTTGCTCCTGAGCGAGACAGTCGTCGAGTAACTTTTGCACACTTTACAACCTGTCTTGCTACTGTTGTTAAGTGAATCCCTACAGTGGATAAATTAGTGGCACGGTTCTTAAGTGAATCTTGGTTTCCTCATTGCCAGGATTTCCTGCTTGCCAGAAGGTCACAAAGGGGCATCACATCCTCCCCGTCGTAAATACGAACATTGTGAAATATGAACCAGTTGCCAAGCATCTGAATTTTGATCCCGTGATCATGGGGATGCTTGCAAAGGTCATAACGGTGAAAAACAGTCAAAAGTCACATTTTTCAGTGCCATTGTAACTTTAAGTGACTGCAGTTATTAAGTTAGCAACCCGGTTGTTAGTGAATCTGGCTTCTCCATTGAATTTGCCCATCAGAAGTTTGCAAAAAGGGGATCACATGATCCCCCGGAGACTGCAACCGTCATAAATATGAACCAGTTGCCTAGGGTCTGAATTTGGATCGTGTGACGGTCGTGTGAAAATGGTCAAAAGTTACTTCTTTCCATGCCTAATCGTCATTAAATGAATGGTTCTAAGATGAGGGCTCTCTCTATTGGTATATGAAGTGGAAGCCAGGGGGGTGTAACAGCCAGAATCCTGACACGCTGACCTCTTTTGTCTACACGTGGGCAATTTTATTTCTAGTGCGACCCAGTTCCGGTGGATCCAAAAAGGAGAAGAACCAGAAAAACAAAGTTGGGCGATCGATCATGTGTACATTGGAGAAGCCTGTCCCAAACTCTGCAGCGGCCACGGATATTGTACCACGGGGGCCATTTGTATTTGTGATGAGGAATACCAAGGTCAGATTTGGTATAGATGCAATGTTTCCTTTCTCAGATGTTCATGGTGGCTGCAGCGTGTTTGTGTTCCTTTAAATCAGGGGTGTCAAACTCAATTTCATAGAGGGCTGCATCAGGGTTGTAGCTGATCATGGGGGGCTGTGGTGGGCGTGGCCATGGGGGCATGGTCAGTTTGACATCACTCATGTCGGGGGTGCCCGTGGTGGCCTGAGTGCTGTGCCAGCGAAAATGGGCTCCCGATCTGGTTTTGGATGGGACAGCTTCCTGCAACCCTCTGCCAGTGAAAATGGAGCTCTGGCAGAGGGTTTCAGGAGGCCAGCCCAGCCCAAAATGGAGATTGGGAGCCCAATTTTGCTGGCAGAGGCACCACAGCAGTGGTGGGATTCAAAAAATGTTACTACCAGTTTTGTGGGCGTGGCTTGGTGGGCATGGTGTAGTGTAGCTTGGTGGGTGTGGCTTGGTGGGTGTGGCTTGGTGCGCATGGCAGTGGAAGGATACTGCAAAATCTCCATTCTCACCCCACTCCAGGGGAAGGATATATGCAAAATCCCCATTCCCTCCCCACCCCACTAACCTGCTTTCCAGCTCCGTTCTCCTGTGCAGGGCAACCAAAGAAGACCCAGACGATCAACTGGGTCTCAATGGGAGGCGGAGAATAGATGGGGGTGGGCCCAGTCAGAGGCGGTATTTGCCGGTTCTCCGAACTACTCAAAATTTCTGCTACCGGTTGGGCTGGATTCAGCCTGTGGGCCTTGAATTTGACACCGCTGCTTTAATTAGTGTTTTCAAACAGCTTCTCTTGTGTGAGGTTGGGTTGATATTTTGATAGTGGAGCTCTGGATTCAGATTAACAGAGTTGGAAGGGACCTTGTATGGATAGTTTTAGAACAGAATAGAATAGAATTCTTTATTGCCCCTTTGATACCCAAGGAATTTGTCTCTGATTAACAACAAAGTGATAGGTCGTGGATCCTAACTCATAGTTACAATGTATGAGAAAACAAGTATAAGTATGAACATAACATATAAACATATAAGTATAAACAGGTATAAGTATATACATAATAAATGAGTATGAATAAATGGGAAGGACAGGGATGGGTGCACTTATGCACAGACTTCTTAGGAATGGAGTGAGGTCCACAGTAGAGAGTTTAAGGTTAAAGTTTTGGGGGTTTGAGGATGTAACAACAGAGTCAGGTAGTGAGTTCCAGGCATTGATCACTCTGTTGCTGAAGTCGTATTTTCTGCAGTTGAGTTTGGAGCAGTTTACTTTGAGTTTGTATCTATTGCTTGCCCGTGTGTTATTGTGGTTGAAGCTGAAGTAGTCATTGACAGATAGGATGTTGTGGCAGACAATTTTGCGTACTAAGCTTATGTCAGACCGTAGGCGGCGTAGTTCTAAGTTGAATATAAATTTTCAGTTGCAATAACTTGATAACTGTTGAAGTGAGATACTTTTTTTTTCAGATGACGATTGCTCCGTTTTCAACCATGAACTTCCCAGCTACATTAAAGATAATTTCGAGTCGGCAAGAATTACCGAAATAAACTGGGAAATTATTCAGGGTGGAGTGATAGGGAACGGATGTGGACAGCTAGCCCCCTACGCTCATGGTGACTCTCTCTATTTCAATGGCTGTCAGATAAGGCAAGCGGTGACCAAGGCTCTGGATTTAACCCGAGCAAGGTAATTTTAGGCATCATGAATCTAAAACGTTTCCTCGTTTAAATAGTGTGATAAAATATTGAGGCGTTCTGGAAATGAATGGCAGTTAAATTGGGACTAATTTTAAGAAGCAAGGTTAGAGAGATCATTAAGAGGTCAATAAGAGCAAACCCCCACTCCCTGCTAGCGCTGCTGATGTTACCCAGGGGTGGGATTCAAATTTTTTAACAAACGGTTTTGTGGGCATGGCTAGGTGGGCATGGCCATGTGACTGGGTGGGTGTGGCTTCTTTTTTTGCCCCCCCCCCTCCCATTTTTTTCCTCCCGGGCCTCAGGCAAGCCTCCTGGGGGTATTTTTGCTCCTAGAAGGCTTCCCTGGGGCTCAGGAACGAAAAAAAACGGAGCATGGGAGGGGCGTGCAGCATCCCCCATGCTCTGTTTTGGAGCCTCAGGAAAGCCTCCTGTGGGGGTGTTTTTGCTCCCAGAAGTCTTCCCTGGGGCTCAGGAAGGAAAAAACAGAGCACAGGGGGGCAGCACCCACCCCCTGCACACCCCTGATTGCCTCCTTGGCCTCGGGAAAGCCTCCTGGGCGAAGCAATAAGACCGAGAGGGGGATCCCAGCACAGCTGATCATTGGAGAAAAACAGCTGATCGTCAGGAAGGGGAAAAAAAGCAAAAGAAATACCTTAAGAAGGGACTAGACGGGGGGATGCAGTTAGTTATGTCAGGCATGCTGCGATATAGCGCATGCGCAATAAGGACTGACTGGGTGGGGAGGGAAGGGGTGGGTGGAGAGGGGCGGGGCCAGCCAGGGGCACGATTTGCCAGTTTTCCAAACTGGGCAGAATCATAACAACCAGTTCTATAGAACCGGTCCAAACCGGTAGAATCCCACCCCTGATGTTACCTAGTTGGATAATGAAATGTCTGAAAAAAAAAAAACCCTACCAAGTTCAGAGACCACCAAGAACCCCACAGTTCAATGCTGAGCTACAAATATTCTCTTAGATTTTTGTGCTAGCTGAATGGTAAGGCTCACATGTTTTTCGAATGTATGAGTGCAAAGAGCAAAACATTGAATTGTATGCAGATGGAAAACACTTGCGCTTGGATGTATTCAAGTAGATGTTCCATAAGTCAAAGCATAGAAATCTAGTAGGAAGGTAGACAAGAGACCATAGTAGAAGAGAAGTTAGTAGAGAATGGGGACTGGTTTTATAAATACATCCTTTCCTATGCCGAAAACTATTGGCAACTAATTTTTAAGACATAACAGATTGCATTAGACCGTAACAAGATGTTTATTAAAAAAAAAAAATCCACCAGACCAAGTTAGATGTTTATAAAAGATATAATAAGACAAACACTGGGAAGAAAGTTATCTACTCTAATACTTATTTATATGTATATATATTAATTTATTTATTATCAAATCTATTTGCCCCATCTCGTATCCAATGACTCAGGGCAGCTAACAACTTAAAAACATTAAAAACAGCACATAAAGATTGACTAATTCTTACAATAATTTGATATTATAATTTTAATAATTGAATTATTTGCGCTAATTACTAAGAATTGTAAAGTTTTAATTGCCTTGTCTTTTTGTATGTGATTTATGGGTGGGTTTGTTGGGTGGCTCTGTGTGTGTGTGTGTGTGTGTGTGTGTGCGGTTGTCAATGTTTCGATAATTCTTTTATTCTTGTCAAAGATCAGGAATTAACTCCTTCTCTTTGTTATCATCCTTCCTCCTGCTTTCCTCTCCCTCCTCCCTCCCCCAGCAAAATAATGTTTGTTTTGCAAATTGGAAGTCTTTCACAAACCGATAGTTGCAACACAAATCTCAGTGACCCCAACACTGTGGACAAAGCTGTGTTGCTCCAGTACAGCGTAAACAATGGAATTACATGGCAAGTCATTGCACAACACCAGCCAAAAGATTTTATACAAGCACAAAGAGTGTCTTACAATGTGCCACTGTGAGTATGCCATTATACTACGTTTCTCTTTAGAGTGAAAAGCATCGGGCGCAGAAAATCAGGATCTCACGCTAAATTCTTATGAAGCTGATTAACGCCATCACACCTATAACCAGGGGTGGGATTCTACCGGTTTGGATCAGTTCGGGCGAACCGGATGTTAAAATTTGCATCTGATTCGCCGAACCCATATTTGAACCGACCGGCTGGCCCCACCCCTCCCAGGAGTCTCCACGCAGCCCATTTTTGATGCAGGTAAGTGCAGGGTCTGCGCGAAAGCTCTGGGAGGGGGGGCAAATGTCTGTACTGGAAGTACCAGAAGTCTGGAAACGGGCCTGTTTCCAACTTCTGGAGGACCTCCAGAGCCCGGGGAGGCCATTTTTGCCCTTCCAGAGGCCTGAGGGAAGCCTCCGGACCCTTGGGAAGGCAAAAAACAGCCCTCCTGGAAATTCCCGTAGGCCACGCCCACTATGGCCACACCCACCCAGCAACTGGGCAGCAAACTGGTTGCTGGGATTTTTGAATCCCACCCCTGCCTATAATACAAGAATCTAGTCAAGATCAGGCCTATAACACAAGAATCTAGTCAAGTAACGGTCAGCATTAAATTGCTGCTAGATAAGAGCAGAATTGAAGAGGTTGAATTGAGGCCATTTGTGGGAATGTAACAACTCCAGGCTAATTCCTCTCGTGACTCCACCCCCAGGCTCTGCCTGTCCTTTTTCTTTAAAAACCACCAAATCCCTGAATCAAGTTACAGATCAAATCTGATTTTGAGAGAGCTGGAGGCATGTGGCCCTTGGTGACTGAAAGATTGCCATTTGACACTATCACAAAAACTGCAAAACACCTTCTTTGAAAGTGCACGCAGAAAAACGTCATCCAAACCAGTTATTATTGTTAGCGAATGCAGCCTCAATGAAGGTGAACTGGTTTCACGTTTATTTCGTGTGTTTATGAATTTTATTAAATGTATATGCCACCCTTCTCCCAGAGTGGGCCACTATGGGTGATAGTAAAGTGATAAATATAAAAACAGTTCGATTTTTTAAAGGCTACATATCAAACTAGAAGGAAGGAGAGAGAAAGACGGCATAAGGATGAGATCTTCTGCTTTATAGCTTGTGTTTTCTTCAGAAGCTCCAGATACTACACCTTATACTCCCAATTTTATCTTCACAACGTTTTTGTGAATTAGGCGAGGCTTGACCAACAGTAAGTCACTTACCATTCCTCAGAGCCAGCTTCAACATCCATTCCTAGAGCAGAGCTACTGGATTCTGATACAATTTTCAACAACCAGAATCCTTGATGGATTTTAAAATGGCCTAAGAATTCAAAATGGAATCAGAGTAACAGAATTGGAAGGGAACTTGGAGGTCTTCTAGTCCAACCCCCTACCTCAGATAGGAAACCCTATACCATTTCTGACAAAATGGCTGTCCAATCTCTTCTTTTAAAACTTCCAGTGTTAGAGCACCCACAACTACTGGAGGCATGGATTAATTGTTCCATCTGTCAGGAAATTTCTTCTTAGTTCCAGGTTGGTTTTCTCCTTGAAGTTTTAGGCTGGTTCTCTCCTCAGCTTATTGGCTTTTTTTTAGTTTATATTATCTGCTTATTTCGAGCAGTAACACCTTGACATTTAATGAAATCCAGGATGCATTTTCATCCTGCTCATAAATTTTCACAAAATGACCATTTCAAGAGCTACTTCAGATACAAGCCAACCTTCTGCAGCATGAGCTTTTCAAAATGGAGGGCCTCGGCACCCTTCCAGAGTGAGGATTAGAGGAATTGCAGTCTAAAAGATCTGAAAACACATCCAGACTAACGTTCTTCAACACAATCTCCTCAATGCATGGTGGGCCTCAATATCCAGTCTAGGAGGAAATGATGAGAACCAAAGTCCAACATCTCTGAAGGCGACCAGGAAGCTGAGACGTCCTAGTGGACAATCACTTAAATATGAGCCAGCAGTGTACGGCAGCAGCCAAAACAGCCAACGCAATCCTAGGCTGCATAAATAGAAGGACAGAATCAAGATCATTTGAAGTTCTAGTACCACTTTACCAAGCCTTAGTATGATCATGCTTGGAATCCTGCATCCAGTTCTGGATACCACAATATAAAAAAAAAAGATGGCGAGACTCTGGAAAGAGTGCAGAGAAGAGCAACAAAGATGATTAAGGGACTGAAAGCTAAAATATACTGAGAATGTTTACAGGAACTTGAGTCTGCCTAGTTCAATGATGGCTAACCTTTTTGGGCTGCTGTGCCAAAAATTGTGTGTGCGCTTGCATGCTCACACTCGTGTGCCAGCACCTAGAAGGCAATGTGCACCCCCACCCCCATACTCCCTACGCATTCGTGAGCAATTTGTCACTTCCAGTAATTTCGGAAAAACAGGAAGTGACAAAACGGGGCTAGTTTTCAGCCTGCAAAGCCTGCAGAAGCTTTTCTCAAGCCTTTGTGGGGGCAGAAAAGGCCTCAAACCAGCTGAAAATCAGCTGTGAAACACGTACATGCGCAGTGAGGTAAGTTTGCCTGCAGCTCACGTGCCGGCATGAATGGCTCTGCGTGCCACCTGTGGCACGTGTGCCATAGGTTCGCCATCACGGGCCTAGTCCCATGATGGCGAACGTATGGCACGTGTGCTGGAAGTGGCATGCAGAGCCATTTCTGCCGGCATGTGAGAGATCACCCAGAAGACTCCCACTGCATATGTGCACGTGCCCCCTGCCAGCCAGCTGATTGTTGGGTATCTGCTGTGCATGCGTGAGGGGAGATGCATGCACAGGGGCCAGGGCGCATGCGCAGGTCATGTGTGCATGCACAGAGGGGCAGGGGGCAGGGGGATCACGCACGCATTCGGCACACGATGTGGAAAAGGTTAGCCATCACTGGCCTAGTCTAATAAAAAGAAGGACTAGGGATGACATGATAGCAGTGCTCTTATATTTGAAGGGCTCCTACAAAGATAAGGGAATCAAACTATTTTCCAAAGCACCTGAGGGCAGGACAAGAAACAATGGCTGGAGTCTAACCAAGGAGAGAAGCAACCTAGAATTAAGGAGAAAATTCCTAATGGTGAGAACAATTAACCAGTGGAGCAACTTGCCTTCAGAAGTTGCAGTTGTTCCATCACTTTCAAAAAGAGACTGGACAACCCTTTGTCTGAAATGGTATAACGTCTCCTGCTCAAACAGAGGGGCTGGACTAGAAGACCTCTGAGGTCCCTTCTGACTCTGTTATCCTATCTTCTGTTCTTTTCTGCTCCCTCACTGTGTCATTTCTCATTTTAGGGAGGCACGGATGAAGGGGGTGTTACTTCGCTGGTGGCAATCCCGCCACAGTGGCTCAGGCCACGATCAATGGGCCCTGGACCACGTAGAAGTTGTTCAGTGAGTATAACGCATGCCGTCACATCACCACCAGCCCCATATTCCACATCAGGATGGAAAAAATTCAGTTCATGATTGAGTCCTATTTAAACGAGGGGGTTTGAGAAGGTTTTCTCCGCAAATCCCTGTATATTGTGAAATAAAGGAAACGGGGACTTTTTGAAATATAAGGGGAAATATATATATATCAGAACAGTGTTCCCAAGCTGAGCCGCTTTAAGATGAGGAGGACTTCAACTCCCAGAATTCCTTTTGCATTCTGGCTAGGGAATTCTGGGAGTTGAAGTCCTCCCATCTTAAAGTGGCCCTGGTTGAGAAACTCTGCATTAACACATTAAACTTCAACAATGTAAAGCAAAGGTCTTTCAAACTTGGCAAATTTAAGACTTGTGGGCTTCAACTCCCAGAATTCCTGACCTAACATGATTGGAGAAGGAATTCTGGGAGTTGAAGTCCACAAGTCTTCAAGCTGTTAAGTTTGAAGACCCCTGATGTAAAGGAAGTTCATCAGTATAAACCTGATTTCGTTCGTTGCAACAAAATAGAAAATTGTATTGTTCTTATGTAGCATAATATTGCTATTAACCTTGGCACACAATTCCTTATTTTAAAATAGCAGAATACTGTTGAGAAATAAGGTTGGTTATATTAGATTCCATGGGCAGAGATTATATTCCTCCCTAGCAGTTTTACCAAATAAAAGTGTTTTTGCCTGTTAATTCTTTCTCCCCTCACACACACTAAAGTGATCTGATAGTAGAAAAACCACTTTATATATCATTGGAAAGTTATTTACTTTTTCTCTAACAATTTCCTGAAATTCTAGTGTCATGCCGGGCTGGGACTGATCGCTACGGTGTTTGGCTGAGAGAGGTGTGCTTACCCAATAGATAGGTTCCAATATTATTTTATTTAAAGTTTTAGTAGAATATGGCTGATAAAGTTGTTAAGATTACCTCTGGAAATGTTGATTAACTATGAAACTATCATTTCCTTGAATCACTTTTAAATTAGGGCTGGAAGAACCAATTGTTACCGAGCTTCGTTATGCTATGTACTATGTACTATTATTTCCCTTTCAACATTAGCTGTGGAAGGTGTCCCTGGTTTAGAGACTAGCCATGATCTAACCACCATGATTAGTCTTACTGTCAACATCCAGCTTGATGTTGATGTTGTCTTACTGTCAGCAACCAGTTGAAGTACCCAAATAAAAACCCGGGATCATTTCGGTTCTGAAAAGCTTACCTTTTATTGAATACATAGCATTGGAATGGCCAGGTAAAACTAACTTTGAATTTCTAAGGCACCAGTTCACAATATTTAACAATGAATTTCCCAGCCCAACCCTCAGGCTTCCAGGTAGACCATGTAAACAAGTTCTCTTTGTTATGGGAACCATCTGCCTTCTTCTTCACACCTACCAGTATTTATATGGCCTTGAAAAGTTTCCAAACTCCCATGGAACCACAGAAGTTTTGTTTCTCCAAATTAATCAATTCTCAGTCAACATCTGCTCCCCTTTAATGACATTGAAACAAAGAAGCAGGTAGCTGCCCAGGTTTCCCTCTTGACACTTACATTCTTTGCAGCTAAGTCCCAGTAGATTAAGATAATGTAATTATAGCTAATTGTATTTGGCTTAGAATTGCTGGCTGGGATCTAATCTCTTGCTCCATCTTCCTCCTTGCTCAGCCTACCCCCACCCCCCAAAAAATATTGTGGGGGGTCAGGACCCTCTCAAATTCCACGTAGTTGGACTGGAGATTACAGTGAGCAGAGTTAAAACTGGGGGCATGGTATCCCAGTGGTTAAGACACTGGGTTCATTGACTGAAAGGTTAGCAGTTTGAGACCCAAGCACTTCCTGATGGTGTGAGCTCCTGTTACTTGCTCCAGCTCCTGCTTATCTCTTTACCTTTATGGTTGAAAATACCTTGTAGAAGTTCTGGTTTATACCAGGGACCTTGGATGAACTATAGTCAATTGACATCTGTCCTGCTGTTTTCCTCCCCTTCATTCCATGCCATTCTAGATGGTTCCTGATTGTTGGCAGGATCCCTGGGTCCTAAGTGGATTCTTGGTAGAGGACACTCAACCCAAATGAAGCAATTAAGTTGATGGTTAAAAGTTTGTGCGCTAACTGACAAAAACGTCATTGCCACACAGCTCTACCTTCAAACACTAATGTTTAAATCAAGCCCCCATTGATCTGTTCCAAAGGAAGGCATTTGATTTGCTATCCAAAAAAATAAATAAATTTCTATCGGTCTATGGACAGCCCTAATTTAAACAAGTGAAGATGACAAGAACAATTTAAGATGCCTTTGTTTCTAGTTGATTCTGCTATTTTTATTTTTTGCACCAGAAAACACCAGCTTGCATGGCAACCATGCCATATTTAAATTGTAGACTTTATCCAATAATCCGTAATTTTTCACACATAGCTGCCCTGCTAGTTGTTTTTTTTTTAAACCACACTTTTGCTAAGCTTGGCCTCCATCACATCAACTTCTAACTTTAACCTAACATGAAAAATAGACTTTATTATTGATTTATCCGGTACCTTTTATGCAGGTTAAGGCAGAAATAATGTTCTCATTGCAATAATTCCTCATTCTTCAGGAGTTCCTTTTCCTATTAGGAACCTGTTAGAATATTATGGGGGTGACAACATGATGATCACCAGTTAAGTTGTTGGGCTTGTCAGCTGAAAAGCTGACAGGGTTCGATATTCGAGAGCCACACGATGTGGGGAGCTCCCATTCCTTGCTCTAGCTCCTGCCCACCTAACGGCTTGAAAGCATGCAAATGCGAGTAGATAAATAGGTACTGCTTTGGTGGGGAAGAAACAACATTCCATGCACCACAGTACATAGTTTATGCTGGCCACATGACCACAGAAAGGTCTTTGGACAACGCTGGCTCCCTCAACTAAGAAATGGAGATGAGAACCATCCCCCTAGAGTCAGACATGACTGGACTTACACCTAGAATATTATGACTTAAGCAAGATGTAGAAAAACCCAAAATATGGAAAAAATGAGGAAGAAATTGAATGTTTACACCTAAGAGCAACAAGCAACCCTGTCAAAGTTTTGTTTGTATTATGTTTTCCTGCTAAAAAGCCCCTTAGAGTGATTACAAATACAAATATCATAAACAGATTAAAATTATTCAGTTATACACTTGCCTGGTCTCTCATTGTATCTCTTTCTCTCATCTATCATCTAACTAGCTAGGTAGCTTATCATCTATCTATCCTTCCTTCCATCCATCCATCCATCCATCCATCCATCTATATCTCTCTCTGTCTCTCTCTATCATCTCTATCTATCTATCATCTATCGTCTGTCTTTTATCTCTTTATCATGTAACTATATCTATCTATTTATCTATCTATCTAAAACACATCATAAAACAGATTAAAATTATTCAGTGATACGTGCGTTCTCTGTCTCTTTCTGTCTCTAAAACACATCATAAAACAGATTAATTTTTTCCCAATTGCCCTGTATCTCTAGCTATCTATAAATTTTTATTCGGTTTATACAGCTTACCATGAAACCAAAGCAAGTTTCAGAGTTTATTGCAACCATATAAAAACTAGAAAAATGCATCAGTGATGCCCAGAACTTATTAGACTCTTCGTTCAACTTAGTCTAACTTAAAATATTTGCCTATAGCAATATTTTATCTATTGCTTTTATCCCAGTAGAGCAGGTTGGCAGAGAAGGAGCGGGAGCAGGGGAGGGGAGAGAGAGAGAGAGAGAGAGAGAGACTAGCTTGGAAGGCAGTTCGTAATGGACATTTTGATCATAAGACAAGGACTCTATAATAGCAATAGTAATAGCACTTACACTTATATACCATTTCATAGTGCTTTACAGCCCCCTCTAAGCGGTTTCCAGAGACAGCATATTGTCCCCCAACAATCTGGGTCCTCATTTTACCCACCTCGGAAGGCTGGGTAATGGACTTGGAATGTGAATTAGAGCTAGAATCTTTAGATCCTTGGGCTCTAGTAAAACAGCCCTCCATTTTTGACTGGACTTCAGTTGCATCAACTGTGGTTCTTAGCTTTCAGGGGGGAAACTAACCATCATTATAGAAAGCTTTTTTTAAAAAAAATCATCGTATTCTAAATATCAAGCAAACGTATTACTACTTGCTATGTATCTTTTAAACATCTACATGCATCTGTGTGATACCAACATTTTCTTATTTAACAAATAAGTATCAATCTAGTATTCTTACAGATGAAGTTTGGGCTAAAGAGTTAGAGTTGAAAGAGATAGAGAAAGGGAGGGAGGGAGGGAGGGAGGGTGGAGAGTTATGAATGGATGGATGGATGGATGGGATAGAAGTAGAGATAGAGATAGAAAAATAGATACACAAACACACAGACAAAATAGACGGATATGATAGAGAGATCGAGAGAGAGAGAGATCGAGAGAGAGAGATAGATAGATAGATAGATAGATAGATAGATAGATAGATAGATAGATATGAAGAGAGATAGAGAGATAGAGAGACAGATGAACAAGACAAAGAATGTGTGTTTGTGTGTGTGTGTGTGTATGTGTGTATACACACACACACACACACACACACACACACACTGTATGGTATTCAGCTTTGTTCGGGTATTTTCCCACGTCATTATAGTTGTGGTTTTAAAGTTGTAGCAACATTTTGGCAGAATCTCATCTGCTATCATCAGGCTTCTGTATTGTGTTCGTCTGTGAATCAGATTTTCACAGCCGTTTCTGTTTTAAATTTGGGGTTAGCCTACTGCTGTGCAAGAATGGTTTTTTTCTTCATCCTGATTGGTTGGGAGTCTTGGTCTCACAGACGAACACAATACAGAAGCCTGATGATGGCAGATGAGATTCTGCCGAAATGTTGCTACAACTTTAAAAGCACAACTATAATGACATGGGAAAATACCCGAACAAAGCTGAATACCATACAGTAGATAGATAGATAGATAGAGAGATAGAGAGATAGAGAGATAGATGATAGATAGATAGATATGAATCGAGATAGAGAGACAGATGAACAAGACAAAGAATGTGTGTGTGTGTGTGTGTGAGAGAGAGAGAGAGAGAGAGAGAGAAGGAGGGAGGGTATAGAGATAGAGGTGGACAGATAGACAGTATCTAATAATATCCTCCACCTCTGCTAATAAAGGTTTAGGAAAACTCCTGGAACCAACATTGCATTGTTACATTTAAGTAGTATGATGGCTAATTGTTGAGTTTATTTTTAAACTAAAGCGATAGAGGCTTCCAAAGAAATTTGTTCCCTTACTTTAAATGCATTTCTGATTGCAGAACAGTTTGTTGGAGAAAGTCCTTTAGCAATAGACTTAGCTTATCTAACCAAACCAACCAGCCTGATGAAAGCAGGATCCTGCTATTTGCAATGCAAGCCCCGCCTCTCCTGTATACCGCATTGTGACATCACCTGCATGTCTCAAAGGGGTGGAGCTTGGAGCAGGATGAAAAGATCCTGCTTTCATCACTGTGATTGAAGTGATGGGGACCTGCAGGTCACCTATAAAAACACCTCCTTTTTTTTCTAAATAATTTCTTCTCGCTGTGGGTGTATTTATTCTGTAAAAAACAATTTACAATCAAAAGTGATACTTGCTGTGCATGTTAGTCCTTCGCTAATCAAAATCCACACCCTGCCTGCTTAAAGAAGATGCCAGCACTCCTTTCTGATTATTTTCATAAGAAGTATTTCAATATAAAATGTAAATATTTATGCTCAATTTGTTTATTAAGACAAAAAGAGATTAACAGACCAGCTGAGGTTTCATTTCCCATTCGTAATTGTAATTGCACCAAAATATGAACACAGAAACCTGAGAAGAGCCTCCAAAATATTTTTATATTATTTGTCATGAAACTGAATGCTGGAATCACAATAATTAGAATAAGAGGCATGCAGTTAATATTTAGATATATATGTCGTCACCATGCTTTTCATGATTAAAATTGTATCTTTTGGCATAAGAATTTTAAAGGTTAAGTGATTGCAAAAAAATTTTGGGAAAAGATTTTTTTTTAAAAGAAATATCTTATCAGTAGTAATGTACATTCATGTAAGCACCTATCTTCCTTTGCTTCATCTCTTTAATCCAGAATCGTGTTGATATATACCCCAAATAATATTATTTTAATAATTATTTATTTTATATATATATTAGATATTACTTATTTCAACCTAGAAAAGAAAACGTTACATTTTTGCAGCTTTGTGCTAGCTTGCCCATTACTTATGCCAACTTTTTAATACTGTAAGTCTTATTTCTGAAATATAATATAAGACGTGATTATTTAAAAAAAAGATTTGAATGACTGCAATTATAGAGATCTACTTTCTTGCAACCGGAAAGTAACTTGTTCAATTTTTATTTTCAAAAGAGATGAAAAATCCTATATTGCCTCTAAGCCTCATCAAGCTTTTATGACTAATCACAGTGCTGCATGCATTGAAATACATTTTCTAATTTGTGTTGTATTTCATTATTTGCTGTCATTGGTTTTACACTAGAGTAAGGTAAGTGATTTCATTCCTGCAATATCAGTGCAGCCCCATTTTCGCAATTATCATTCCGTTCACCAATACTGATATTGTCGTTTTAAAGCTGAAGTCAGCCAACTTCAGCTCCCTTTTCACACCTAGAAAGTCTTACCTGAAGGGTATCGTGATTCTAAGTTGGTTTGGGGGTCTAGATAGCTGCATGTCAAGGAATTGGAATTTTGCAATATATTTTGAGGATTGTTGGGTTGAATCTGTTCAATGTTTACTGAAATTCAAAAGGACAGCAAGGGGATTTCTCACTTTCAAAGGAGAGCAGAGATGATATCAAATTAAGAGAATGATGAGAAGTCAACTGCATCAGATAAATTATTTCAAATCTATCGGTTGTACACCACAGCAAGAGACTTCTCCTGGCTTGCCTCCTCTGGGCTGGGAAGCTAACCAGAGGCCGGGCCTAACAAACCACCAGGGAAATTCTAGGGTTGTAGGTCAAAAGAACACCTGAGAAGAAGTCAGAGAAACACCAATTTCATTATATTTTCCCTCCCAAATTGACAGAGGTCCACTACTCCCTTTTCATAATGGACCCGTTTCTCATGCTCCGAAAATAACAATAACAATAGCAGTATATGCAGCCCTCTCTAAGCGGTTTACATAGTCAATGTATTGTATCTGGGTCCTCATTTTACCCACCTCGGAAGGATGGAAACCCGACCCAATCTTGGGTCGGTCAGGATCGAACTGACGACAATCGGCAGAATTAGCCTACAATGCCACATTCTAACCACTGCACCACCGTGGCTTAGATAGCAGTTAACTAAGCAGTTAGATTTATATACTGCTTCACAGTGCTTTACAGGCCTCTCTAAGTGGTTTAAGAGTCGGCCAATTGCCCCCAACAGTCTGGGTCCTCGTTTTACCGACTTCGGAAGGATGGAAGGCTGAATCAACCTGTTAGGATCGAACTCCTGGCAGTGAGCAGTGAATTAGCTTGCAATACTGCATTATAAGCACAGCGCCAGCACAGGAGCTGATGGAGCTGCACAAGCAGTAGCCCCTCAGTAATCCTAAGTGACACATTGATGGGTTGGACATCCTTACCCCTTTCCTAAGGAGTTAGAAAAGCTGCCATGCTAGCAGTCAGTCAGTTGGTCAGTAATATTGACTTGGTCAATGATGAAAGACTGCAGTTAAAATATCTGCAGATACCTTTGGCCAAATAGAAGCTTTTTAGGAAAGTGCTCCAACTAAGAAGTTGGTCTTGCCAATTCTCTTATATGGATTTAGCTGGGAGTGGAATCGTGCTACATTTCCAAAGTAATGCCACTTTGTTAGACCTGCAAGAGTGGCTTGCTCATATACAGAGGTCCCCGAGATTAGAAATCCTAAATTTAATCATGATCAGGTTTCACATTTCTATCCAAAAGATACCAGGAAGCAGGACCAGAATTGCAATTCAGCCCTTTTCCAGAGGGTCTACTAACTACACATAATTGCACATCCTTCAAACATAATTTGTGTAGATCCCTCAACCTATAAAATTAGCACAGGGTGAAATGTTACTTTTCAACTAACACTGAACTTTAGTCATTTCGATCGTGGTCCATGACTGTTTTAATAAAGTTTGACTTTCTTACTTACCTCGCTAATTTTGAAGAGAAGGGTTTTTTTTTTTGCAAATGTTAATTAAAATCATGGCTGGCTGGGGAATTCTGGGAGTGGAAATCTACAGGTCTTAAAGTAGCTAAAGTTTGAGAAACACCAATCAGCCAATGATTTTATTCTATGATTAGAGGATTAAAGTCCCATCCAAATAATGGAATTAATTCTGAGCACCTCCGTGGACTTTTGGTTTGAATATTCTGCTTTCCAACAGAGACAATTCAAGAGGCTGGTTCTGCTAAACAAATGCTTCTTTTCTATTTACAAAGACTCCCAAATTCCTCTAAAGAACCAAGACATCCCGTGGGGTGTGTTAGTGGAGAACAAGTTAGTTTATAGCAGAGCAGAGGTATAGTAGATCTTAATTGGATCCCAGAATGTCTTTCCTTTATCCTCTGCTAAGTCAACTAAGGAGTGCCACTTTCTGTTGTAGCTTAAAACAAGAACACATGGCACAAGTGGGTATAAAGGTGAAATCTGATTTCTTAGCACAGCAAATGTATTTAGGAGAGGATAAGTTTTACCTCCACATTGGAGAGAGAGATCACAGAATTCAGCCAATCTGTAATTAGCCACTCAGTTGCAGTGTTAGACTGCCATCTAGAGAATAAATGGCTGCATGGTGCAGGAATTAACGTTTGCTGCCATAATTTCAGCAAATGTTGATTTTACGGGTAGTCCTCGAGTTACAATGGTTCATTTAGTGGCCGTTCGAAATAACAACAGGGCTGAAAAAAGTGACTTATGACTGTTTTTCACACTTACGACCATTACAGCATCTCCATGATCAAAATTCAGATGCTTGGTTACTGGTTGATATTTATGACGGTCGCAATGTCCCACAGGTCGTATGACGCCCTTTTGCAACCTTCTGACGAGCAAAGTCGATGGAGGAAGCCAGATTCACTTAACAACCAGGTTACTAACTTAACTACTGCAGTGATTCACTTAACAAGTGTGCCAAGAAATGGTCGTAAAATGGGGCAAAACTCACTTAACGAACGTTTCGCTTAGCAACAGCAATTTGGGGTTCAATCGTGATTGTACGTTGAGGATTAGCTGTACCGTACGTCTACCTGAGCCACTTCCCAAACAACCAAATAAATAAACTGAGATTTGTAAAACTGGATACCTACAAATAATGTTTAAAAATACTTCAGTTGTGATAACCACTGCCGATTTTTAGAATATATCTACTTAAGTCAGCTGCAAACATTGTCACCAGCAGCCTACAGTCTTCATCAATTAATGACTCCCCTGCGGGGTGGAGTCTGAGCAACTGAATGGAGCTAGCAGAGTGTTTTACTGGCCAGATGCCTTTCCTATTGCCACTGTGGAGTTTTGTTCAGCAGATACATTCTCATTGTGCCCAGAGAGAGAAATATTTGTCTCTACCTAGGATCGAACTCACAGCCTCCTGATTGTGAGGTGAGAGCTCCACCTCTTGGCCACCGCACCACTTACCACCAGCCTAGAGTAACTAATCAATGCGTATTGCTCCGAAGTCAGGTTAGAGCGTAGAAGTAAGCAGCTTAATGATGGACATCATTATTTGCCCATTATATATTTAACCCTCTATTCTTTTATGCTCCCAGTACTTCATTCTCTCCTTTGCAACTTGATTTATTGCCCGGTATGTTTCAACCAAGGTATATATTCGTATGTATGCATCTGCAATCATTAGATCTGAGGTCAGGCGGTTTTAACCGATGAAAAGCTTTTGCTCGGTTTCCAAAATGAACTGCAGTGAAATCACAGCAAAGGGTTAATTATCATGCAGCATATTAAAGAAATTTGCTTCCTTATTTTCGGCTCAAAGAACATAACTGATAAAAGAGTCATAGCAGGTCAGAAGTGCCTCTGTGCCATTTAAAACGCACAGTAGCATAGGTAATAAATGGTTAAATAAATAATAAACAGAGTGATAGAATTGTACAGGCAGTCCTCGACTTATGACCACCATTGAGTCCTATATTTCTGCTGCTAAGGCAGTCATTAAATGAGTTTTTGCTCTCTCTCTCTCTCTCTCACACACACACACACACACACACACACACACACACACACACACACAATATATATATATATATATATATATATATATATATATATATATTGCCCCAATCATTAAGCAAAAAGGTGCAGTTATTAAGTGAATCATGTGGTCATTAAGTGAATCATGGCTTTGCTTGACAGAAGATGGCGGGGAAGGTCACAAATGGTGATCCCGTGACCTGCAACGATCGCAAATACATCCCCCCCCTGATTTTTTGACCATGGGGGGATACTGCCTCAGTCCTAAGTGTGAAAATCTATTCTAGGCAGTGGTGGGATTCCAAGAATTTAACAACCGGTTCCCTGCCCTAATGATTTCTTCCAACAACCAATTCACCAAACTGCTCAGAAAGTTAACAACCGGTTCTCACCACTGAAGCCCCTTGATGCCATTTAGTCGCTGGACGGTGAAAGCTGTTGTAAGCTGAGGAGCTCGCTGTCTTAAAGGAATCACTTTAAGGCCACGTCAGGCAGCGTGTGTGCGTTGTGCATTTGCATTGTGCGTTTTGAACTCCACACTTGTGGTTGAAGGAAAGTGACACTCTTCTCTCCCGTCCTTCTCTCCGTTGTGCAGCACTCGCAAACAAAATTACATGATGAATTTTTCACGGCAACACGGGCTCAGGCATTTCTACAACAGAAGACGGAGGTCCCTTCTTAGGCGGTCCCCGTGAAGAACAAGATATGAGTTTCCTCTCTCTCTCTCTCTCTCTCTCTCTCTCTTTTTGGTCCTTTTTTTTCCTTTCCTGACCTGTGACGTTTTTGCTTTCAATTCCCCCTCTCAACCGAGCACCGCAAATTTGATTTACAAGGACTTTTTCTCCATACGCACCCACATACACCCCACCCTTTTCCTTCCTGGAGGTATATTTTTAAAGCCTCCCTCAAGGCAGAAAGTTACACCCTGTTTTTTCGCACTGTGATCCTCATGGGAAGCGACCTTATTTTTCTCATAGGTAAATGTTTTTTGAATGTCGTGTCTGTGAACAAAAAAAAAAAAATTGTGATTCTGTTGTAAAACCAGTTACAGTGGCAGTATTGGAAGTAAAGCGACTGTTTTGAACAGGAGGAGGAAGAAGAAAAACAAACGTGTAAGCACAAAAAGACTTAATATTTAACGTCAGAAAATGATATTAAGTACAATTCAGTATTTAAATGCACTGTATTTTGGCTCTGTATCATATTTTATATGATTAAGTTATTCTTGTCCTCTTTGTATCCTCTCCTGCGACTTGAGCACGATGGCACTGCATTAACGTTAGGACATTGTGCAGCTGACGTCTGCACAACTTACTGTAAAAAAGTTCAATGCTATACATAAAAGCAAACAAACACTGGACTTACAAAATAATCTCAAAAACCATTGTACGAGACCATGATGTCCTTCATTCCTTCTCCTTGTCTACCTGTTAATCATTGTTTGTGGTAACCCGTCACCAAAACAGAAGCGACTATTTCCTTGTTGAAAAGTACAGCCGTCCTCCGTGGATGAGTTACTTACAGTAGCTGCCATTTGCTCTCTGTAGTAATGGAGTGATTTGTAAACAGTGGAACGTTTTCTTCTTTGTGTTTCTTTGTGGTTTGTTTCTTTTGGGGGGGTGGGTTTCATTCTGTATCTTGGATACTGCCTGGACCTCCCACCAGCAACACAATTTACGATCCCACAACTCTTTTGACTGTCTGTAAACTTTCACTCTACAAGGAATCAACTAAAATTCAAAGCTTCAATAAAGATGTCAACCAATGGTTTAGGTGGCGTTCTTTTTTTTTTCCCCTCACAATTTTATACCAAGGAGAAGGAGCAGAATTTAACTTTGGAGAAAAACCTGATTTATTTATTTTTAACAGCGATACGTTGATGAGGAAACTTCCATTAACCAATGGAGAAAGCCCACAATTCAGAAAAATGAGAATATTAGCAAGATCCTGTGGCTGGAAACACCTTACTGCCTTTTTCAAAAGGCAACTGGACTTTGTTTTTTCCTTGAAGACATTTTGCTTCTCATCCAAGAAGCTTCTTTGGTTCTGTCAAAAGTTCTGTCAGTAATCAGAGCTGAAGAAGCTTCTTGGATGAGAAGCAAAATGTCTTCAAGGAAAAACAAAGTCCAATTGCCTTTTGAAAAAAACACTTTTGGGACAACCATGACCTGGAGGACTGAAAGTCTCCATAGACATGAAACATCTGACTGCTCCCATTTTTCCCCACAAGCAAATATAACTGCAGGATCTTTTCAGAAGTTCTATAGCTGTCCAGGTAAATTAACATTTAGTGTGGTGAACTTGGGAAAGTTTCTACAGATAAGTGATCATAAACATTTATTTTACTTAATAATACTTGCATGGTATTTATATTGGAATTAAGACAGCACTGGGTTAGAAAGTTAGGAGAAGGTGAATTTTAGTCCTGCTTTAGCCATGAAAGATGGCTGGATGACTTTGAACCAATCACCAGGAGACTGTGAATTCTAGTCCTGTCTTAGCTATAAAAACAAGCTGGGTTATTTTGGGCCAATCACCAGGAGACTGTGAGTTCTGGTCCTGCTTTAGGCAGGAAAGCCAGCTGGATGACTTTGGGCCAGTCACCAGGAGACCGTGAATTCTAGTCCTGCTTTAGTCATGAAACCTGGCTGGATGATTTTGAACCAATCACAAGGGGATTGCGAGTTCCAGTCCTGCTTTAGGCCTGAAAGCCGGCTGGGTGACTTTGGGCCAATCATTCTCAGACCAACCCACCTCAAAGGGTTATTGTGGAGGAAATAGGAGGAAGAAAGAAGGTAGGTTGAGTTGTTTGCCACCTTGAGTAACTTGTAAAAATAATAAATGTGGGATGCAAATATATGATAGATAAATTGATAGATAGATAGATAGATAGATAGATAGATAGATAGATAGATAGATAGATAGATAGATAGATAGATAGATAGATAAATCAACAAAGATGATTAAGGGATTGAAGGCTAAAACATGAAGAATGGTTGCAGGAACTGGGTATATCTAATTTTAATGAAAAGAAGGACTAGGAGTTCCAATATTTCAGGGGCTGCCCCAAAGAAGAGGCAGTCAAGCTATTCTCTAAAGCACCTGAGGGGGCAGAAATTAATCAAGGAGGGAAGCAACCTAGAACTAAGGAGAAATTTCCTGACAGAACAATTAATCAGAGGAACAACTTTCCCTCAGAAGTTCTGGATGCTCCAACACTGGAAGTTTTTTAAAAAGGTGTTGGCTAACCATTTGTCTGAAGTGGTGTAGGGTTTCCTGCCTAAACAGGGGGTTGGACTAGAAGACCTCCAAGGTCCCTTCCAACTCTATTATTCTTTTCTATTCCAGATAATAAATTCATATCACAAGTCCTGATGTTTCTGTTAGAAAGCAGAGCAGAGGTGAATTTTCCTTCTGCGAGTGTTAAAATGTGTTACTCAGCCCATTTTGTAATATTAAAATATCAGTTAGAATGCAGTTAACATTTGGCAGCGTACACCAAGAATGATAGTGGAGAATGTACTGACTTTCATTTCATTGCAACATCTAGGGCTTAGTCTGATTATAAAACCATTACTGAATTGTTCTCCCTTTTGCCATTACCCTTTGTTTAGAAAGTGACAGGAGCAGGAAGGAGCAGCAGGAGCAATGAATTCAACTTTATATGCCTCTGTTTCTTCTTTTGTCTTAAGATGACTGCTAACATTAGGGCACTTGTCAAGTCAACATTTCCAAATGACAGTGCTGACTTTAAAAACAAAACTGCTGAGGCATTTTACTTCCTGTAAAGCAGAAATACTTCTTGCTTCCACCAGTGCTGCATAGGACACCAGCAGCTCCAAAAATGCTTATTATCTATGTTTTTCAACACTATATAGTGTTCATATCTTGCAGAATAACAGAATTGTCACAGAGAAGAGGGGGGATCAATCTATTCTCCAGAGCAGTGGTCACCAACCAGTGGGCCAGGGACCATTGGTGGTCCGTGAGAAAATTTTGGTGGTCTGCAGAGAAATGTCACCCCAAAAGCACCCCACAAAGCAATCCAGGCTGCAAAGGGACACAAGGCTGCACCGCCTACATGGCCCACGGGAACACAAAGCTTGCGTTGCTTGCATTGTGAACAACACGAGGTAGAGAGGGGAGGGGGGAAAGGCGGAGGGAGGGAACTTGTCCCACTCACCCCATGTGCCTTGCCTGGCCACCGGGCTGCTTCGTTCCGCTTTTTTTTTTCTGCCTTTGGCTGCCCGCAAGGAAAGCAGCAAAAGTCTCTCTTTCTCTCCCCCAAACTCCGCCAGAAATGAGCCTTTGGGACCCAGAGGCTATGCTGGCACGACAAGTCTCACAAAGCCTCATTTCTGTCAGAGTTTGGGGGAGAGAAAGACTTCTGCTGCTTCTGCTGCTTTCCTTGCATGAAGCCAAAGTCTCTCTCTCTCTCTCTTTTCCCCCTGAGAACGGAGCTGGAGACAGTATTCTGTGATCCCAAATAAAGAATGATCAATCGGTAGGAAAACGGGGTGGGGAATTTTCCTGCAGACTATTTTGTGGGATTTTCCCAGGGTGTCTGGTCCGCGGGATTTAAAATTATGAGATTGGTGATCTCTGAGGTCCAAAAGGTTGGTGACCCCCTACTCCAAAGCACCTGAGAGCAGGATGAGAAGTAACAAGTAGAAGGTCATTAAAGAGAGAACTGACCTAAAACTAAGGAGAAATTTCCTGACTGTCAGAGCAATTAGCTAGTTGAACAACTTGCCTTCAGAAGTTGTGGATGCTCCATCACTGGAGGCTTTTAAGTAGAGACTGGACAGCCATCTGGAATGGTATAGGACCTCCTGTTTGAGCGGGAGGTTGGACTAGAAGACCTCCAGGGTCCCTCCAACTCTGTTATTCTCTAGACATGCATGTTGAGATAGAGACATGGATACAAAACCAAGACATTTCCACCCACTCAGCTGTGATGTTTATACAAGCATAAATAGCATACACTTGATAATCCAATTCAAATGACATTAAGAGAAGAGTATCTCAATGTGCCTTTAATTCTCTTTTCCATACTTAAACCCTCACAATTTTAAACCGATGAATTGACACCAAGATTGATAGAATTGCTGTCTAATATAAAGAAAATTATCCGTGGTTTCAGAAAAATAAGTAGCATTTCTTGGGTTTAATTGTACTTGCAGATCAGCAAAACCAAATATACGTACTGTGGATTTGATGTTATAGATAAAGCATATAATACAGTCATCCAATGTAGTTATTATAACATTAATCGCCTTACACTGTCGAAGAAGGAGACCTTTCCAAGAACGACTTCAAGAATCATTTAAATTTTAACAGCATCTCAGAAGTAAATGGAACTCAGAAATAAATGAAACGTCATCCAGTGTATGTGATATAAACATTACTTTGCTTGAACATTCATTTCATTTATTTGGATGGGGAAACAGGGCCTCCTGTAAAATGACTTTTAAATTCATTCCTCTCAGAATTCCTATAGTACATGAAATATCGTGCAGTTGTTTAATATAAACATTATTTCTCTGGAACTCACCATTCTTTCATTTGGGTGAGAGGCAAGATCTGAAAAATATCATTTCAAAACTAATTTACATTCACTCCAGTTTGGTCTGGTTGGTAATTAAAGGCACCAGGCTAAAAGTCAGGAAACTGTGAGCTCTAGTCCTGCCTTGAATGTTGGCTGGGTGACTTTTGGCCAATTTCTAAGAGATTGAGAATTCTAATCCTGCCTTATCCTTGAAAGCCAAGTGGGTAACCTTGGGCTGGTCACTTTTTCTCAACCCAACCCAACTCATAGGGTGGTTATTGTCAGGAAAATAGGAAGAGGAAGGAATAGAACAGATGAACAGAATAGAGCTGGAAGGGACCTTGGAGGTCTTCTAGTCCATCCCCTTGCTTAAGCAGGAGAACCTATACCATTTCAGATAAGTGACTGTCCAGTCTCTTCTTAAAAACCTCCAGTGATTGTCTGTTGCTTTGAGTTATTTGTAAAAATAATAAAGGCAGGAGATGATAGAGAGATAGACAGAGAGACAGACAGAGATGATAGACAGAGACAGAGAGAGAGAGAGAGAGAGAGAGAGAGAGATGATACAAATATTCCTATCAGAAGCTCAATAATACATCAAATATTCTGCAGCCCCAAGCACTTAAACCTACAAGGGGGTTTTCTACTCCGGATCATAATATTGATCCCTGTATGTATGTGAAGCCCTTATTCTGAATTTTGTTACCATGAATAAAACAATCAGATAACCTTTTGCTGTTGTAAAAAATAATTATTATAAAATTATTATAAAAATAAAAAAATCCAGCTCAGAAAAAGGGTTGAGCCTTTTTAAAATAATACTGGACATTTAAAAAAAACATGCACCAAAGCTATGGGGAATTGGGCATTATGGAATAAAACCATTCAATGTATGCTTAAGTTTAGAGGTTAAGCATTTTAATACAAATTTTTGCTGTAAAGGGATGGGAACACCTATGCAGATACATACACAGGTAGTCCTCAACTTACAACAGTTCATTTAGTGATCATTCAAAGTTACAATGGTACTGGAAAAAAGCAATTTATGACCATTTTTCACACTTACTGTCATTGCAGCATCCCCGTGGTCACAAGATCAAATTTCAGATGCTTGGCAAGTGGTACATATTTATGACCATTGCATTGACCATTGGGGTGGATGGGTGTGTCATGTGGTCACATTTTGTGACCTTCTGGCAAGCAAAGTCAATGGGGAAGCCAGATTAACTTAACAACCAGGTTGCTGACTTATCCACTGCAGTGATTCACTTAACAACAGGGGCAAAAAAAGTCATACAATGGAGCAGAACTCATTTAACAAATGTTTCACTTAGCAAAATAAATTTTGGGGTCAATTGTGGTTGTAAGGAGGACTATCTACCAGCTAAGGCCGTGATGGCGAACCTATGGCACACAGAGCCATTTGTGCTGGCAGGCGAACTGCAGGCAAACTTACCTCACTGCGCATGCACACACCTCACAGCTGATTTTTGGCCAGTTTGAGGCCTTTTTCGGCCTCCCAAAGGCTTGAAGAAGGCTTCTTCAGGCTTCTGCAGGCTGAAAACTAGCCCCGTTTTGCCACTTCCTGTTTTTCCTAAAATACTGGAAGTGATGAAACGGGGCTAGTTTTCGGCCTTCAGAAGCCTTCCTCAAGCCTCTGGAAGGCTAAAAAAGGCCTCAAACCAGCCGAAAATCATCTGTGAAGCGCAGTGCAAGTAAGGGGTGGCGGGGTGGGTGGGGATCGTGCGCGCATGTGTATGGGGTGTGGGAGTGCACACATTGCCTTCTGGGTACTGGCACGCGAGCGTGAGCGTGCAAGCAGGCGCACAATTTTTGGCACAGGAGCCCAAAAAAGTTAGCTACCACTGAGCTAAGGTCTTATAAAATTGATGATAAATAAGAGGTTGGATCCTCTTTGGAAGTAAATAATAAATACCAAGGTGTGGCACCTTCCTTCAGTATTTTTGGAGTTCTAGATATCAAATATGATGAAAATTTAAAGCATGTTTTATGTACACACGTTAAATTGTGTAAATGAAAACCTCCAGGATAAGTTCCTTTACCAGGGAGTAAAGCAGATTGTGCTTGCTGGGAACTACCAAGTGAATAAATCTTTCAAGAAGAGATTGGTCTGCCATTTGTCAGAAATGATGTAGGGTCTCCCACTTGGGCAGGGGGTTGGACTAGATGACCTACAAGATCCCTTCCAACTCTGATTATCTGTTATCTGTTAATCAAACATTGGAATATTTCTCTATTCTTCAAAAATATATTCTCCAAGATTGAGAAGCTCCAAAATCTTAACACATCTTAACAAATTATCCAGCCCTGTAGAGACATGCTACTGGCAGCAGGATGGAGAAGTTAAGGTATGTTGGGCAGATCAATCACACAAACATGCGTGGCCTTGCTTGATTTAGAAATACAGAAGAATTTCTCAATAAACTTTTATATCTGTTTTCCATACTTAAACATCTCCCTTTCAACAGCCAAGAGCCTCTTCCAGCTCATAGCAAAGTGCCATAGAAAAGAATAAGAGAATAACAAATTTGGAAGGGATCTTTTATGGTCACTACACGATAAAAAAGATGTTGAGAGACTCTAGAAAGGGTTCGGAGAAGAGCAACCTTCCAGCAGTGTGCAGCAGCAGCAGCCAAAAAAGCCAATGCAATCCTAAATTGCATTAACAGAGGGATACAATCGAGATCAAGGGAAGTACTAATACCACTCTATAAAGCCTTAAGAAGACCACACCTAGAGTACTGCATCCAGTTTTGTTCACCACATTATAAAAAAGATGTGGAGACTCTAGAAAAAGTGCAGAGAAGAACAATCAGGATGATTAGGGAACTGGAGACTAAAACATGAAGAACAGTTACAGGAACTGGGCCTGGCTAGTCTAGTGAAGAGAAGGACCAGGGGAGACAGGGAAGCAATCTTCCAATATTTGAGGGGTGCCACAGAGAGGAGGGGGTCAAGCTATTTTCTAAAGCATCTGAAGGCCAGACAAGGAATAATGGATGGAAACCGAACAAGGAGAGATTCAACCTGGAACTAAGGAGAAATTTTCTGACAGTGAGAACAATCAACACATGGAACAGACGTTGCGGGAGCTTCATCCCTGGAGGCTTTCAAGAAGAGATTGGACTGCCATTTGTCAGAAATGCTGCAGGGCCTGCTGGACTGGAGGTTGGAGTAGATGACCTATAAGGTCCCTTCCAACTCTGTAACCCGCTGCTCAAGCAGGAGACTATACCATTCTGAGCAACATTTGTGCCAAAGTTCTCATTTTGCACTGGAAAAAAGGGCCACTTCCCAAGTCTTGTTTCTTAGTGCTGTGCTAGACTGTCTTTGTAGCCACACTTAACACTAACTTCAGCCCCGGGGAATTCTGGAGAACTGTCCATCTGGTAAAAGGGTGAATTACTGAGCAATGGTTTTGCTAAAAGATGCTTTCTGGGTATGAAACCTGCAAAGAAATATTGTCAATAAAGAAGATATACAATAAAGTAAGCATTGCAGGAAGAGAGATAGTCCTCAAGTGATTCCTTTCTTTTGCTATCTTTTTCGGCTGCCATAGTAATGGGGGAAGGGTGAATCAATTGGGCTTTGTGGAGATGGGAAATGTGCTGGAGGTTTTAGAGAATGAACTCTATAACTTGAGGAAAACTTTACTGTTTATGCTTATTTGCCTGCTTACTGCACAACCGCAGCTCTTTATCAAACTAGGCCAAGGTTAATGGCCAGATGTCTGCATCAGCACCTGAAGATGCCCCACATGACATGATACACATCTTCGATTGGATGGATTGTTTGAATTATTATGAGTGGGAACGTTGCCATCACTTTGTATATGTAATTTCTGCGCATCAGTTCTCAGATCTAGAATTCTTTTGATGCTACCACTTGATTTCTGGTAAAAGTTTCTTTTCTCTATAACAATGGAGTCTAAGAGTGTCTTTCTTGGATTTTGAATGGAGCACCATCAGACATCAAGTTATGACCACAACTGAACCCAACTTTTCTGTTTGTTAAGGATTACAGTTAAGGGAGCTATGCCCCCCACCCCATTTTATGACCTTTTAATTATTATTATTATTTATTTAGTCAAAAGCTTACAATACAATAGAAATAAGAATAAACATAAGTTTAAATATAAGAAATAGGAAGTAATAATTGGGGACAATAGGACAGGGATGGTAGGCACGATGGTGTGCTTATACATGCCCCTTACAGACCTTTTAGGAATGGGGTGAGGCCGATAGAGGTTAGTCTGAGGGTAAAGGAGTGGGGGATTAGTTAGAGAATGTAACCATAGAGTCAGGTAGTGCATTACAGGCATTGACCACTCTGTTGCTGAAATCGTAACTTCCTGCAATCAAGTTTGGAGTGGTTTACATTAAGGTTATTTCTGTTGTGTGCTCGTGTTGATATGGTTAAAGCTGAAATATTCATTAACTGGTAAGATGTTGTAACATATGATTTTAAGTACTATGTTTAAGTCCAATCTTAGCCGGCGTAGTTCAAGGTTGTCTAAGCCTAGAATCTCAAGTCTGGTGGTGTAGGGTATTCTGTTGCGAGCAGAGGAATGTAGTACTCTTCTGGTAAAATACTTCTGGACTCGCTCAATTGTACTGATGTCTGATATACAGTGCAGACACCAGACAGCAGAGCTGAATTCAAGTATTGGTCTAACAAAGGTTTTGAATGCCCTAGTTTGCAAATCAGTATTACTAGAGGAGAAGCTTCGTAAAATTAAATTTGCAACTCTTAAAGCCTTTTTGGCAATGCTGTTGCAGTGAGCTTTGCTACTTAGGTCATTCGACATGAGAACTCCAAGGTCCTTGACAGAGTGAGGGTCATCAACAAGGTCATATCTGCCTAGCTTGTATTTGGTATATATATATATATTTTTGTAGTCATTCAGTTAATAACGCAATTATTAAGTGGGGAATCTGGCTTCCCCATTGAACTTTGCTTCTCAGAAGGTCGTAAAAGGGGACCATGTGACACTGGGAGGCTGCTACCATCATAAACTATGAGTCAGTTGCCAAGCATTCGAATATAAATCCTGTGACCTTGGGGAATACTGCAATGTATGAAAAATGGTCACAAGCCCCTTTTTTCAATGCTGTTGTAACTTTGAACGGTCATTAAACGAACTGTTGTTAAGTCAAGGACTACTTGTAGATTATGGTAATTTTTTTAAAAAAGGAGTTTGGTTCCACTTTCTCTGCCCACCTGGCCAATTTTATTTAAAGCTCGTCAGGGATTACGAGCGATGAAGTAGCATAATCTGGCTCAGCATCCTCAATGTTGCAAAAGATGGATGTTTATCCAGGTAAAACTCCTGCCAAGCACAGCCAGCCTTCCTGACCAGGGGTGGGATTCAAATTTTTTAACAACTGGTTTTGTCGGCATGGCTTAGTTGGTGGGCGTGGCTTGGTGGTCATGTGACTGGGTGGATGTGGCTTGGTGGTCATGTTATTGGCTGGGTGTGTGGCCAACTCAACATCACTCACATCGAGGCACATCTCGTTGTCTGGCCTCTCATGACTGTGGAGATGCTGCAACAGTCATAAGTGTGAAAAAGGGTCATAAGTCACTTTTTTCAGTGCCATTGTAACTTTGAATGGTCACTCCACACAACCAAAGTACCAGCAAAGGAGGGAAAAAAACTCCATAGAAGTTCCTGAGACAGGAAGTCCAGTCCTGCCAAGAATGTAATAAGGGTTAACGGAGAGGCAGTTTCTGTAAGCAACCCCAGAATGTTTCCTTTCTGCCTTCCTTACAGGATTAGGCCAGTAATTTCTTCTAACAACTGATTCTCCGAACTGCTTAGAATGTTAACAACTGGTTCTAGCAAATAGGTGCGAACTGGTAGAATCCCACCCCTGGTCCTGACCCTCCCAAAGAAATCTGTTGCTGGATCTCATTGTCACAAGGATTAGACTTAGACTTTTAGAATAACTTTATTATCACTTTAAAATGTACACTAATTGCCAGACATTAAAAATGAAATTTTGTAGCAGACAGCAGCTGTCAAAAGGATGGATTCGGTGTCAATCTAGAGCAGCCTTTTGCATGCCCACTTCCACCCAATATAGAATAGAATAGAAACAGAATTAAAATTAGAATAGAATAGAATTAGAATAAAATAGAATTAGAAGAGAATAGAATTAGAAGAGAATAGAATTAGAATAGAATAGAATAAGAATTAGAATAGAATAGAATAAGAATTAGAATAGAATAGAATTAGAAGAGGAGAGAATTGGAATAGAATAAAAATAGAATAGAAATAATAGAATAGAATAACAGAATTGGGAGGGGCCTTGGACCTCATCAAATTTAGATTTCACCTGATTATGGAGTTCAAGGTGGCATACACAAAACCTTTGCCTGTCTATATTAATAATCTGTAAAGTATCTTGCACTGAAAGAGAATTAGAATTTAGAATAGGGAATTGAATGAGAATAGCATAATAGAATAGAACAGAAAACAGAATTAGAATAGAATTAGAATAGAAAATAGAATAGAATGAACAGAATAGAATAGAATAACAGAGTTGGAAGGGACCTTAGAGGTCTTCTAGTGCAACCCCTGCTTAGGCAGGAAACCCTACACCAGATCAGATCAGACAAAGGGTTATCCAACATCCAACATATCCCCCTTCCCAGTTAAAAGAAGCTCTAACGCCGCCCCACTCCCGCAAAAGCCTCCAAATACTCCTCTATTTCTTTCAGCCGAGCGCTCAAAACAGAAAAATAGGGAGAAAAATGCAAAATGTTGCTTCGAGGGCTGCCGCCCTCATCCCAGGGCGGACTACAATTCCCGGCAGTCTTTGCTCCCGGGCTTGCGCGGCCCCGCCCACCACGTCTGCGAGGCCCGACTTTCGGGCTGGCGGAGCGGTGAGGCGGAGCGGTGGGCGGGGGCTCCCCGGGGAGTGGGCGGGGCCAAGAGCTTTCCCCGGGGACCTGGGGCGAGCTGCAGCGGCGGCGGCTAGTTTGGCGCTTTCAGGCCGAGCGGAGGCGGCGCAGGTGAGCAACGCGTGGCTCGGCCGGGCTTGGAGCGTGCGGGGCAAGGCAGGGCAGAGCAGCCGGCCGCTTTCTCTTCCTCGGCTGGGGCGCGGGGACGGCTTTGGGGCGGCGGGATGCCTTTGCTAGTAAGGCAAGCAAGGTCGGGCTGGCTTCATCCCTGCCTAGCAAAGGAAAGGGCCGGAGGGAGCTCGGCTTCTTCTCCCCCTTTGCAACGAGAAGCCCCCAGAATTGCAAATAAATAAATAAATAAATTCAAAAATATTGCAAAAAATTTGCAAGAAAATTGCAAATAATAATAATAATCAGGCGCACCGGCGTTGGGTTCAGACGAGCATCCATGGGATCCCCCCGCCGGAGGACTTGAAATTCAAGGGTAATTTTAGACCACCCGAGTCCTGAGGTTGTGGGGGGGCAAAGGATTTTTCCAAGACGTGATTGCACCCGGGGAGTGGGGCGGAACCCGGTCTTGTGAACCCTCTGCTGGAGATGCGTGTTGGAGAGTTGTGTGAAAGTGTGTCCTGACCGATTGAAGGAACCCCGGCTTCGTTGGAGGGCAGCTGCAAGCCGGGGAAAGGGAAGGATTTCAGAGGTATCTTAATCTTTAGGGTGCCCTGGTGTCCCTTCAGACGTTGGAGGGAAACACGTCTTAATTCGGTTCACGTTTGAGCCACTTGGATCATTCAGGGGAGATATGGGGTTCTTGAAGATTTGTCCCCAAATCAAACTAATATTGGAGGGGGGAGATATTTTGTTATTTTAATACAGGAAGGAGTTTTTCTTCTTCTTTCATTAAAGATGGATGATGGACAAAAATATTTTTTTTTTCGTACCAAAGTTTTACGAACTTCAGGGATGGGGCTGCATTATGAAACTAAATTATGAATTGTAGGAAGAGCTAGACAAGAAATTTGCCACCTTCCCGTGCCTTCTTACAGTAATCCTTGTGAGATGGATTAGTTTAAGCTTTTGACAAACTTGGTTTCTGAAAGGGTTTTTTTTTTCTACAACCGTGGTATTTGGATCTGGGTTTAATTGGTTGGCCTGTTTTATTTTGACCCCCCTTTTTTAAAAAAATGTTTTTTTCTTAAGTCCGTGGCTGGATTTTTCTATAAGTTTTGCTGGTCACCTGATTTCCCTCCATCTCCCTTCCCTTTAACTGTTTAAAACTACTTTTTTTTCCCCCTCCGTCCTTCCTTTCTTGCATCACTCATTTGCTTCATCATGCTTTTTTATCAGTAGGATATGTTTTACATAATGTGCCCAAACAAATTGAATGCGGTGGAGAATCAGATGACTAAAGTACTTTAATTACACAGGAAAAGATTGCAATTAAACCATTTGCTTGAGTTAGGGAACCACACCGGGAGTTGTGTGTTTATGGCCACAATTAAGCTGGGCTGGTATGACACACAGGTAGGAGTTGGGGAGTTGCACATCCTTCTATCCCACAGTTCAGTGTACAGGTAGTCCTCGAGTTACACAACACTTCATTTAGTGACCGTTTGAAGTTCCGTCACTGAAAAAACCTCACTTGTGACTGTTTTTTCACACAAGCGTTACAGCAGTGATGGCTAACCTTTATGTTGGCACAAAAGTGCCAACAGTGTGTACGTGCTTGCACACGCATAATGAAATGCATGCACGACCCCCTCCCACTTGCCCTACTCCCCTGCACATGCGCATGCGCCCCCCCTCTGCTTTCCCCATGCATGCACCTTTTGTGCTCCCACCACCACCCTGCGCATGTGGGTATGACCCCCCCCTGCACCCCGTTTTGGGCCTAGTAGGCCTCCCTGCAGCCTCCTGGGAGCCAAAACGGGCGGGGGGGCACACCACATACACCCCATGCCTCGTTTTGGGCCTAATAGGCCTCCCTGCAGCTTCCTGGAAGTAAAAACAGGGAGGGTGGGGGGGCACACCACACACCCCTGCACTCCCCCCACCCTCTACACATGCGCATATGACCCTCCTGTGCTCCCCCCGCGCATGCGTGGCAGAGACTGGAAAATCAGCTGGCTGGCGGGAGGCATTTGCGATGGAGCTGACCCAGGGTGATGACTTGCGTGTCCACATAGAGGGCTCTGTGTGCCACCTGTGGTTTGCGTGCCATAGGTTCGTCATCATGATGTTATAATATCCCGATGGTCATGTGATCAAAATTCAGGCCCGTGGCAGCCGACTTGTACTTACGACGGCTGCAGGGTCCCTGGGGTCATGGGATCGATCCCCTTTTGCGACCTTCTGACAAGCAGAATCCAGGGGAATCCAGATTCGCTTTAACCACCCAGTTACTCATTTAACAGTGGCAGTGATTCGCTTCACAGCGGTGGCGAGAAAGGTTGCAAAACGGGGCAAAACTCACTTAACCAATGTCTCACTTAACAGCTTACATTTGGGACTCAATTGTGGAGGATTGTATTGCGTAAACTCAGAAATGTGGGACAGTTAGGAAACCCTCGTTTATTAGGTATAAATTAGACGTGTCTCCCCATGCAATGAATAAAATCCAGGGTGAATTAACAAACAGGAATTCCAAACTGGTTTGTTCCTCATAATTTCCTAAATCCCATCATTGCTTCCAATCCAGCAGTTGGTTTGCAAATCTTTCTTTTTTACTTCTTTTATTTTATTTTTTTCTTCTACCAATCAACTTTTTCTAGCAACGATGCTCCTGGTTTTTTTTTTTTGTTTTTTTTTTTTTTTTACTCCTACATTTGGACACTTTCATTGTACCGACAGTCCTCACCTTACGACTGCAGACACGACCAGATTTTTACATTACTGAGCGAGGTTAAGTGACTATGCCTGTTTTTTTAAAAACAAAACAAAACGTGGGTGTTGAGAAAATCATGCAGTCGTTAAGTGGATCGTGCAGCCACTAAGCAGATCCAGCTCCCCCCCCATTGGCATTGCTTGTTCACAAGCCTGCTTGGGAAGATCACAAATGACAATCACGCTGCCCCCATTGTAAATACATGCGGATTTGCCAAGTTCCTGAATTTTGACCCCATGACTCTGGGCATGCTGTGACACATAAGGGCAACAACTGGTCATAAGTCACTTTTTGCCAGTGCTGTTGTAGCATGGCTGGCTGGGGAATTCTGGGAGTTGAAGTCCACAGGTCTTAAAGTTGCCAAGGAGGTCCACAGCTGCCACTTCGTTTTGTCATTTTGACTCTTTTTAATGATTGCTTTCAATTTGCGAGTGGGGCAGTTGTGCAAGAATTTTTTTTTTTAAAGTACAAAAAATGTGGGGGAAAGGAAATAAAAAAGTAATCGGTTGGGGCAGTTAAAAGGTTGAAAAGAACATAAAAAGATGTTCAAAGCAGTTTGGTCTAATGGTGAAAGCCCCAGACTAGAAAGTGGGAGGACATGTGTTCAAGTCTTCCCTTAGCCATGAAAACTGGCTGGATGACTTTGGACCAGTCACCAGGAGATGGTTAGTTCTATTCCATAATGCCCAATTCCCCATAGATTTGGTGCATTTTAAAAAAAATGTCTGGTGTTATTTTAATGATTTTAGCACAAACTTGCTTGTCGAAAATGTTCTTTGCTTAAAAAACATTCAGCTCCCTGAAGAGTGAGGGGAAACTGCATGAAATTCAGTTTTTTTAGAGATTCATCTGCATACTTTCTATTTTCCTTGAAGATCACAATTTCATTTCATGTGAGCACGTTGTGAACTCACAGGTGGTAATGGCACTTAAGGGCTATTTATTGTTGACTTTTAGTATACATGCTGTTACTTGTGTTCTCTCTCATACATCTCAGTGAACCAATCTCTGATCCCATTTAGCAAACCAGATGTTGGCATTGATGGCTCAACTTTAGGTAAGCATGATGGGGCAAGACAATTCTTGCCAGTTGGCGTGTTGGGTAGGTGGGGAGGCAAGTTTGAGATAATATCCAGGCTCCAGGGCATGAATGTACTGCCTGGTGAACCTCCATGGATTTGAGTATCACTATACTATCGATGTAGGGACACAGTGGCTCAGTGGCTAAGAAGCTGAGCTTGTCGATCAGAAAGTTCGGTGGTTTGAATCCCTAGCACCGTGTAACAGAGTGAGCTCCCGTTACTTGTCCCAGCTTCTGCCAACCTAGCAATTTGAAAGCCTGTAAAAATGCAAGTAGAAAAATAGGGAACACTTTGGTAGGAAGGTCACAGTGCTCCATGCGCCTTTGGCGTTTAGTCATGCCAGCCACATGACCACAGAGATGTCTTCGGACAGTGCTGGCTCTTTGGGTTTGTAACAGAGATGAGCACCACCCCCTAGAGCCAGAAATGACTAGCACGTATGTGCGAGGGTAACCTTTACCTTTAATTGCTCTGGAGGACATCAAATACAGGTGAAGGAACTTACAGGTAGCCTTTGACTTAATGCAGTTTGTTTAATGACTGTTTGAAACTATAACAATGCTGGAAAAAAAGAATGACTGTGGAGCAATCTTTGCACTGATGACTGTTTGGCTGTTTGGTAACAGCCACACATTTTTAACAATCAAGTGATCATCATTTGTGACCTTCCCAGCCCAGCTTCTGACAAGCAGAGTCAATGAGGAAGGCCACCAGAGAAGATTGCAAATCAAACCATGCGGTGTCTTCCTTAATAACTATCACGACAAAATTTTGGTGGGGTCACATGTTGCCTCATTTAATGACCATACGCCTTAATGATGATTCCCCCCCCCCATTGTGGTCGTGAGTTAGTGTTGATATACACTGTAATTGAATGTAAATGAAATGAAGTTCAAATTACTAGAAGAAAAGGAGAACTTTTATGACTGTGAGAACAATTAATCAATGGAAGAAGTTGCCTTCAAAGGTTATAGATGCTCCCATCCCTGGAGGTTTTCAAAAATAGACTGGACAACCATTTGACCGGGCTGGTATAAGATCTCCTGCCTTGAGAAGGGGGTTGGACTAAAAGACCTACAACAGAGGTCTCCAAGCTTGGCAACTTTAACAGAATTCTGGGAGTTGAAGTCCACAAGTCTTAAAATTGCCAAGTTTGGGACCCCTGACCTACAACGTCCCTTCTAGGCCTTTGCTTCTATGTTCTATGTAAATGGAACAATCCTATTGATAGGAGCAGTATTTTGTTATTGTTCCGTCACTAAGTTGTGTCCGACTCTTCGTGACCCCTTGTACCATACCATTCCCTTTATCCTCCATGGTCTCCTGGAGTTTGTCCAAATTCATGTCCTTTTCGTCAATGACCTTATCTAACCATTTCCTCCTCTGCTGTCCCCTTCTCCTTTGGCCTTCCGTCTCTCCCGACATCAGGGTCTTCTCCAAGACGTCCTCTCTTCTCGTTTGGTGGCCCAAAATCTTTGAATTTCAGGATCTGTCCTTCCAAAGGACAGTCAGAGTTGATTTCCTTCAGGATTGGCTTGATTGGGTCTCCTTGTCATCCAAGGGACCAGGGGTGGGCTTCAAAAATGTTTAGCATCGGGTTCTTTGCCTGGTTGCTAGGTGGGCGTGGCCATGGTGGGCGTGACTTAGTCAGCCTCCTGCACCACGGTGGGGGTGTCATTTTTGCCCCCCCTCCCGGGCTCTGGAGGCTTTTCTTGAGTCTCCAGGAGGGCAAAAACGGCCTCCCCAGGCTCTGGAGGCTCTCTGGAAGCCATTTCCAGCCTTTCCAAACTTCTGGGAGGCCCGTTTTTCGCCCTCCCTGAACGTCCAGGTGCGCCCTGCACTTACCTGCATCCAAAACGGGCCGTGTGCTGACCCCTGGGAGTAGCGGGGTGTGGTGGGCAGGGCCAGCCAGGAGTGGGATTTGGCGGTTCTCCAAACTGCACAGAATCTTAACTAGGGGGCTCTCACGAACCCCTGCAAACCCCCAATAGCCCACCCCTGCAAGGGACTCTCAAGCGTCTTCCCCAACACCACAGTTAGGATCAGTACATATAATTATGACAGGTCGCCTTAGGTCCTTCTCTGTGTGATAGGAGAAGGACTTACCTATATTGTATACAAAGTGGGATTTCAAAAGTATATTCTGGATCACATTCTGGTGCCTTTGAATATATTGGACTTAACCTTGTTTGATCTTGCCAACAGTTTAGCTTTTTGGCCCATCCGCTGAAGCTTAATGGAAGTGAAGTCTAACACATCCGAATGACTTCAGGTTGGGTGGAGAGTAACTCCTCTCTATCAATATTAACCGTAGCAAGCTACAATTTCTCTAAAGATGACCCATTTTCCTCCAGAGAAAACATGGCCGCCTCAGCCACAGAAATATTGGTTCTTCTCTTGCCTTCTCTTGTCGTTGGCAAGTCCTAGGTAACGCAACCTCAATCCCACCTTTAAATCTACATTGACTTTGGGGCGGTAAGGATTTCATTGAAAAGTTCTCCTGCTTTGTGGGAGCTGCCAAATGAAATAGGTTAGCCTAAAAAAAAGTTTTGATAAGGCCCGAAGAACCTTTTATACGGCCTAAGGAACATTTGGTGTTTCTAGAAACAACATGGGGTAAAAAAAACAACGGGTGGATAAATTAAATTACACTTTCCTAGAGGAAAACAAGCTGGCCAGTTTCAGGAAGAACCAAAGCCGCTGGTTATCTAAATGAATCATGGAACATTTGGGTGGATTGCAGAATATTCAATGTTTAATGAAGCATGTGATTCAAAACAAAGGATATTGATGACCTTTTCGTCGTCGTTTGCCCAGAATAAACATCCATCCTATTGATAACATACTGGGACTCCCGGGAACAAACGTTTAATGAAAATACATTTTTATGAATGAACTATTCTCCAAAGCACCAGAGGCGAGGGACAAGAGGTTATGAATGGAAGCTTATCAAGGAGAGATCCAACCTTGAACTAAGGAGAAATGTTCTGACAGCGAGAACAATTAATCAGTATGGAATGCTTTGCCTTCAGAAGTTGTGGATTCTTCATCACTGGAGTTTCAAAGGAGCTTTTTTTGAAAAGGGCAACTAGACTTCCTTTGTGTTCCCTTGAAGACGTTTCGCTTCTCCTCCAAGAAGTAGTTCATCAGTTCCTAATGCCCGTTTCCAAACCGATGAAGCTTCTTGGATGAGAAGCGAAATGTCTTCAAGAAAAACAAAGTACAGTTGAAAAAAGAGCATCTTTGGGGAAACCACGGCCTGGATGACTGAGAATCTCCATCATTGGAAGTTTTTGAGACTGTACAGCCATGTAGAATAGAATAGAATTGGAATTGGAATAGAATAGGAATAGAACAGAGAATAGAATAGAGAACAGAATAGAAATAGGGTAGAACAGAACAGAACAGAATAGAATAGAATTCTTTATTGGCCAAGTGTGATTGGACACACAAGGAATCTAGTGCATATGCTCTCAGTGTACATAAGAAAAAATAAAATAATACATTCATCAAGAATCATAAGACATAACACTTAGTGGTAATCATAGGTTACTAATAAGCAATCAAATCATACTAGGAAACAAATAAAACAATATAAATTGTAAAGATACAAGCAGCACAGTTATAATCATAAGTGGGAAGAGATAGGTAATAGGAGGGATGAGAAGGATAATAGTAATACAGTCTTAATAAGTAGTTTGACAGTGTTGAGGGAATTATTTGTTTAGCAGAGGGATGGCATTCCGGGGAAAACTGTCTTTGTGGCTAGTTGTTCTGGTGTGCAGTGCTCTATAGTGTCATTTTGAGGGAAGGAGTTGAAACGGTTTATGTCCGGGATGTGAGGGGTCTGTAAATATTTCACAGCCCTCTTTTTGACTCAGGGTGCAGTATATAGGTCCTCCATGGAAGGCAGGTTGGTAGCAATGTGATATTCAAAAGCAATCTTTTTGTGTTCTCTGTTTGAAATGCTAGTGCTGAACCTGAGCAGTCACCAGTTTTCTGGTCAATAGAAGCAGTAAATCCTTTAAAAGCAAACTTTGATTGGCTGGGATGAAGAGCCTTTATCTGACGGATAAGGAATGGCATAAAGAAAGACTCTGTATTGCCATTCTTTGTGTGTTTCTGCGATACCCTAAGTTTTTATCATTCAGGTTTTCCTTTTGGCACGCAGAGAAACTTGAAATTCAGAGCAGCTTTGCAGGGAGTCCTCGGCTTACGACCACAATGGAGCTCAAAAGTTCTGTTGCTAAGTGAGGCAGCTGTTAAAGTGGCTGTTTGCCCCATTTCACAACTTTTCTGTCCACGGTTCAATGCATCCCTTCAGTTGTTAAGCTAGTGACACGGTTGTTAGGTGAATCTGGCTTCCCCACTGATTTTGCTTGTCAGATGGTCACAAAAGGAGGTCATGGGACATTGCAGCCATCATAAATACGAGTCAGTGGCCAACCGGCCAAATTTTGATCACGTGACCGTAATTTCATAAACTCGAAAAATGATCCCAAGCCCCTCTTTTCAGTGCCATTGTAGCTTTGGCCACTAAACAAACCATTGTAAATCAAAGACTACCTCTACTTTTGTCTAAAGTAAATCTACACTTTAAAAAAGGGTTCAGAGGAAGGATGATTTGGTAATTTACTCCTTCCTGCTCTTTCTTTCTTTCAGTATTTTTCTCAAGAAAACGTGGCCGAGAACCGCATCGGAAAGCTTTCTCGTGGTGGTTTTCCTCAAAATCGAAAGAAATACTTCGTGCTAATCTTTTTATAAAAACGTCCTTTGGTAGCAGCCAGAAGGAACGTCTCTCCTGTCTTCCTGTTTATCGAATATGTACTATGGAACATGCTGGAGAATATGAAACGCGGGCCACGCCATCACACATGTACCATGTGGAGAGACAAGTATACAACCAAGGGATCCTGCATGAGCAGCTACATACGAAGGACAAAACAACTCGGTCCCTTCATCAGAAGATAGCACACTCTCTCCGGTAAGACATGAAATCTCCTTAGTTTCATTAAATGGAACAAGGTGGCCATTCTTCAGATGCTGTTCAGGTAGTCCTCGACTTACAAATCATTGAGTGTATTGTTTGAAGACACAATATATCAGGGCTTCGGCAGTTACCCCATTTAAATCATGAGTCACGAGCCGAACTTCTAAAATTTAAAAGATTTATTAGGAGTAAACATGCCGGCACTGCCTGGGTGTAGCCGACTCTGAGCCGACTCTATTCAAGTACAGCTCTGCCATTAATATTAATAACAATCTTTTACATTTCTGTTTCATTTAACAAACATTACCTAGTAATATCCGTTGTCTTTCACTTTAATCATCTATATTTCATATTTTACTTATTACTGTCTAATAAACAATAGTTATTAACAGTAGTCAGTAAAGTTATTATTCTTATTCAAGGTCATCTTGTCATCTTGTCCATCTTCCATGTTTCTTTTCAAAAAAAAAATTTCAATGTTCTTTTTAAATCATTGAGAGCCTTATTCTCTTTACAAACAAATATTCCACTACACATCAATAGAAATTTTGTTCTATCACTTTAATCATCTAACATATTTTCTTACCCTTTTCTATTTCTAATATAACAATGCACCCTTGCAGAATCCTCTCCTTAAGTTAAATTTTAACCATTGTCTCTGTGTCTTTTAGATAGGTTTATACCATTAATTCTTGTACGTTTTTCCTGTACCTCTATATCTTGTTTCAATCTTTTGTAGCTTCTTTTCCTTTCCCTCTTCCCTCTCTTCTTCTCCCTCCCTCTTTTTATTCCCTTTTCTATCTGATTCTCCCTTCTGTGATCCTCCCTTCTGCTTTTTCCTGATATTATGATTACTTTTCAAATTACTCTTTTTTTGGTTGTTGCTTCAGTGCTTAAGTTTTTAACTCTTTCCCCCCTTTCCCTTTTTTGCCCTGCTTAAAATTGCTTGGTCATTAAAGATGGCTTCTTCGTTGTCCCGCCCTTCTTGTTCTGCCAGCGTTTCCTGTTGTTTTTCATAGTTCAGGAGCTCCATTTCTAAAAAGTGAAATACGAAGCCAAAAGATCCTCTTCTTGTGCTTCTTCTTTTTGTTCTTTAAGTCTCATTTTTAACTCTTCAAGGAATGATGCCATTTTTTAAAAATTTAAACAACCCGCCAATTGATTTTATTTTATTTCATTAGGATCCTCCATCCAAAGTTCCAGGAATCATCCAATAATCCAAAACTGTTTCTTGCTTCTTTTCTCACTTTCTCTTTCCAGGGTCTTTGTTATCTTATAACAAAGTTTCAGCTACAATGTATCTTTTGCAAGTCTTGTTAAAATTCCACTATCAATTTTTTTTTTTAAAGTTCCAGGTGGTCTCTTCCATTTTCCAGATTCCACCCTCTTTTTTCCTTTTTCCCTCTGCTGCTTTCTTTCTTTTTTTAAAGAAAGTTTTTAAATTATCCAAGAATCTTTATCCCTTTAACACTTTATTTTCAGCTAGAAATAGCCTGTTAATGTCAAAGTGGATTAGTATCAATTTCTTATTCGAATCTCTTCTTCTTAATGTTCCAAGTCAGTTTAAACTGTCAATGTTAGAGGAAAAAAAGCCAATTCCGTTTCCTTTCCCTTTCTCTTTCGCAGCTTAAAATCTTTTTTAGGAATAGTATTAGTCTTTAAAATTCAGGTTCCAGGTACCTTAAATAGATGTTCTCCATTCAACCCGGTCAGTCAAATTTTCTCCTTTAAACTTCCTCCTGCACAATCTTGTCTGGTCGGGTTCTTCTTTGAGGTGGCCATTTCTGACCACCGCTGCAAACACCTTTGGGAAAAGGGAGTAATGGCCAGCCGAGGAGGAGAGATGCGGCTCTCCTCAGTCCCGCTGATGGCTCCCCCTTCTTCACCACCTCTACGGGGTAGCTTCAGCCCCGAATCCGGGCGGCTCAGGGTGCTCCAGCGGCAAGCACAAATCAAATCTGCGGATGATCGTGATTTGGGTCCATCGCCAAAGAAGCCCAAACCGGAAGTCAACAGACTCATATTTATGACGGTTGCAATATCTCAGGGTCATGCACTCCAATACGGAAGGCAGAGTCACTTAACAACCATATGGTCCATTTAATACCTGCAGGGATTTGCTGAACTTGTGGCAAGAAAGATCATAAAATGGCTCACAGCTCAATGTAACAACTGCTATTCTTAGCGGTGAAAATTTGGGCTCAATTGTGATTGTAAGTCAAGGACTATCTATACCTGTGATGGTGAACCTATGGCACGTGTACCACATGTGGCACACAGAACCATTTGTGCTGGCACGGGAGCTACAGGCAAACTTACCTCACTGCGCATGTTCGCACCTCACAGTGGGTTTGAGGCTTTTTTCGGCCTCCCAAAGGCTTGAGAAAGGCTTCTGCAGGCTTTGCAGGCCAAAAACTAGCTCCGTTTCATCACTTCCTGTTTTTCTGAAAATACCGGAAGTGACAAAATGGGCCCAGTTTTCAGCCTGCAAAGTCTGCAGAAGCCTTCCTCAAGCCTCTGGGAGGCCAAAAAGGCTTCAAACCCACCGAAAATCAACTGTGAGATGCAGTGCAGATAAGGGAGTGGGGGTGGGGGGAATTGTGCGCTTTGCCTTTGGGTGCTGGCAAGCGAGCACGAGCATGCAAGCATGTGCACAATTTTTGGCACAGGAGCCCAAAAAGGTTAGCCACCACTGATCTATACTAATATATTTTAACTGTAATCCAGAAATTGTAATTTTGCTTTCAAGCAGGTGTAAATATGGCCGTTATTTCATTGGATTTACCCCTTGCTTTAAGTGCCTGGTTTCTTTTATAAATGCCATAGTTAGCTTACTCAAAACATTATACAGGCAGTCCTCGACTTACAACAGTTTGTTTAGTGACCATTTAAAGTTACAATGGCACTGAAAAAAGTGACTTAGGATCGTTTTTCCACCCTTGTGACCGTTGCAGCATCCCCATGGTCACAGGAGTTGCATTTGGATGCTTGACTGCCTCACATTTATGACGGTCTCAGTGTCCCTGGGATCACATGATCCCCTTTGGTAGTCTTCTGACAAGCAGAAGTCAATGGGGAAGACCAGATTCACTTAACAACCGTGTTACTCATTTAACAACTGCAGGGATTTCATTTAAACAAACATGGCAGGAAAAATTGTAAAACTCCCTTCACAGATTTCTCACTCAGCGGCATAAATGTTGGGCTCAATGGTGGTCGTAATTCAAGGACTACCTGTTGTCTGATTCCAGCAATCGCTCTAATTAAAATCATGATTCTCAAGCTAAACCTCAACATACTTCAAAGGATCTATTAGAGGTGATGTGATGACCCAGGGAGTGGCACAAAAGCAACAAAGTCACAAAAGTCCCTTTAATACCTCCAACTTGGCCGCCAATGTCCGGTTATCATTGGCTGGAGAAAACACTCTCCCAAGAATAGTTTTTAAAAGGAAGAAATTCAGTCCCAACCCAAAATACCTATAAATTATAAATAAAACTCAACACAAACCACGCTGCAGCAATTAACGAGACAGGGCAGGATAAGGAATTGCAGACTTCCAAAAGATAACGAAACACACAGTTGGATGACGCCAGAACCCAGATATGCCTCGACAAACAAACATAATGCACGCTTTGCTTCCAGCAACTCTGCTGTGCATAGTTTGCCTTTTTAAACAGTTTTCCCAGCTGCAGCTAATGAAGGAGATTGGGGCCCTTTTCTCCCCCGTAACCTCTGTAACTCACGTTGCTCCCTTCTCCGTTCCTCCCTGTGTGTCCTAGGATGAAGATGGAGTGGCCCTGGGTCTTCCTCTGAATGCCCAGCTGGACTGCGCCCTTCCCCAGTTTCTTCCAAAGCTCGACCTTCCCCTCAGAATCAGATTCCAACAGGGACATGACAGGCGACATACCAGCACCGCCCTGTATGAAGCCAACTCTGATATACATAATTTACAGTCCCCTGTGACTTGTTTCCCCCCTCCCCCTTGGGTGTGTCATAAACCAGATTCTCCAATTCTGCACGTTCACGGGCTTGGTGTCCACATTCATGTTCTCCAATTAATTATATTTGCGGGGGAAAAGCTCTGGTATTTTGTTTACAATCTTTTAAAGATAAGAGTTGGAATGTACTTTCGCTTTGCTGCACTTCTCTTCCAGGTTTCCTTCCTCCCCGCCTTATGAGTTGACACCTGTATCTGTGGTAGGGGCAAATGTATTTTCTACAACTAATGTTTATTTTGGCCCGAGGCATCTTCTTCGTGTCTTTTGACTGACAACTTTTTTTTTTTTTTTGCTTTGGATGCTTTCAGCTGTTCTTCCAAGAAAGCCAAATCAGTTCTCTATGGCTTTTTCCCGATTTTAACATGGCTTCCTCAATATCCTGTGAAAGAATATTTGATGGGAGACTTGATCTCCGGGATCAGCACGGGGGTCATGCAGCTACCTCAAGGTTAGTAGAGTTTTAACTTTGAAAAACAAAACCTTCTGTATCCTAAATCAGGAGTGTCAAAACGCAAAGCCCAGCGGCTGGATCTGGCCTGTGGTGGCTACCCTAGAAATAGTGAAGGACCAGTCCGCGATTCCTCTGCCAGTGCAAATTGAGCTTTGCTGGCAGAGGGTTGCAGGAGGCTGTCCCAGCTGAAAACAGAGCTTGTGAGGGCCGGGTGTGGGCACCCCAAGCTGTTTTCGTTGGCAGAGGATTGCAGGAGGCCGTCCCAGCCGGAAACGGAGCTCAGGAGGGCCAGGCTCTGACCTCCATTTTTGTTGCCAGAGAGTTGTGGGAAGCCGTCCCAGCTGAAAACAGAGCTCGCAATGGCTAGGCCCCGAGATACGTTTTTGTTGGCAGAGAGTTGCATGGGGCCATCCCAGATGGAAACGGAGCTCAGGACGGCCGGACATGGCCCCCCGAGCTCCCTTTTTCCTGGCAGAGGGTTGCAGGAGGCCGTCCCAGCCGAACATGGAGTTCACAAGGGCCAGGTATGGCTCTCCTGAGCTCTGTTTTTGCTGACAGAGTTTCAGGAGGTGGTCCCATCTAGAAACAGAGCTTAGGAGCCCATTTTCACTGGCAGAGGACTCGGGCCACCACAGGTGCCTCCCAACCCAAGTGACGTCATGCTGGCCATGCCCCCTGGCCACACTTCCCCGCCGAGATCGAACACAAACCTGATGCAGCCCTCAATGAAATGGGATTTGACACCCCTGTCCTAATTTGGGGGGGTGGGGTGACTTGCTGCTGATTTTCTTTACTAATTTGCTGGGTTACAATTCCCTGATCAACCAAAATTTCTGACTGGGGTTAAATAGGAACCCTAGTCCGACAGATTTCTCACTTTTGTTTAAGCAACAGGGTACAGATTATGTACAGTACAGGTAGTCCTTGGCTTACGACCACCACAGGCCCCCAAAATTTATGTTGTTAAGTGAGACATTTGTTAAGTGAGTTTTGCCCCGTTTCACTGGCCTTTCTTGCCACCATTGTTAAGTGAATCACTGCAGTTAATTTAATAACCCAGTTGTGAAGGGAATCTGTCAGAAGGTCGCCAGAGGGGGATCACATGAACCCCCCCCTCCGGGACACAGCAACCACCATAAATCTGAGTCGGCTGGAGGGGCGGAGCTGGCATTGCAACGATACGGCATGCGATCTTGGAGGTCTGAAATTGCTGCCGATATCTTTGCTCCTGGACAGTCCAATCGGATCTAAACTGTCCCGAAGAGACGGTGAACGTGAAGAGCGCATCCTGTCGATCCCAGGGATACCGCAAAGTCCCTGGTAGATCCAGGAGAAGCTCTTTTTGCCAGCGGCAAAGAGGCAGCCATTAAAGCTGCTGAAGTTGGGACAGCTCTGAAACGAAAGAACAGAAAGAGAGAGTGTGCCGGTTTGGTGAGAACTTTTTCTTTATTTTAAGATTTGAAAGGACACCCTAAGGAAAAGAAAGAATCTGTAAAAGTTTTGACAGAAGTGATTAAGCGGCAATTTTAGAAAGGAATGTCAAAGTAATATTTATTTTTTTCTCATCGCTGGATTTTCTATACATGATCTTATATTTTGAAACTGGACTGGTTTTTTTCTCTTCTTTCATCTATTCTTTTTCTCCTTTTTGATTTTATAATATTTTAGGCTAGAGACTCCCTTTTAGTTATTTTTTTAAAACATCTTTTTCTTTTTTTAATTAATTCTTATTATATTTTGCTTGGAAAAGGAGGAGGAAAGTGAAAGCAAAAGAAACTTTGTAACACTGCCAACTAGAGGCTTGGAAATATTCTATTTCTTTTTCTTGACCAGACAAAGCTGAGAAAGAACTGAGACTTCTTTTCAAGGACATTGCTATTTGATAAGATAGAGGGAAGATCATGGGCGAGTATTATTGCAGGTGCTCTTCTGGGTTTCTGTCAACAGCTGGAGTCTGGTGTTGAAGCTTATAGGAAAACGAAAGGTGATAAGTCTCTGGAGAAGAGAGTTATAACAAGAGCCTTGGATAATTAAACAAAGTGCAGTGTACTCTTTTGATTTTTTCTAAGCTGCGCTACCCCTCATCAGTTTACTTTTTGTAAAAGCTATTTGGATTTTTGGCTCTTTGGAACTTGTCTTTGTTTTTTTTTCTTGTCTTTGGAAGTTAAATTTCTACGCTTGCTTTTTATTTTAAAGGAAAAGCTTTAGTATTAATGATTCCCTTCCTTTTCTTTTTAAGGGAGTAGACTTTTTTCTCTCTCTCCCTTCCTGGTATTTTTGTCTTTCCATCTACCTTCCATATTGGTTTTTTTTAAAAAAAAAAATCTTTCTGGCCTTTTTTTTTCCTCTTATGCATCCTTTTATATTTGAGACCTCTTAATTGGATTAAGGTGTTGAAGAACCTGAAGAATTTTTCCTTTCTTTTTTTAGCTTTTTATTCTTCACTTTTCCGCCTTTTTTAGGATTTTACAACTTTTTCTTTTTTGTGCATGTTTATGGTCTTTTCCTTCATTTTTGAATTTTTACTGTTATCTAACCAATCGTTTGGAATAAGGTATACAAGAACTTGAAGAATTTTTTTTCTTTTTTTATTATTATTACTATTTGGCTTCTTTTTTCCTACTATTTTTATTTGGAACTGCAATTGGTTATTTCACAATTGGATTAAGGTCTAGAAGAACTTGAAGATTTTGAATTGCTCGAAATGAGTAGGAAATTAACAGCTCCTGGTTCCTCAACTTCTACTTCTTCCTCTCCACCATCTGGAGGACAACGTTCAATACAGACAATGTTAAGGCAAGAAAAAGAACAAGAAAAAGTGACCCTGCAGATGTTTATGCAAGGAATTCAAAATATTCAAACAAGATCAGAGAATATTGAAAAGAGAATAGAGAACATCGAACAAAGAACAGGGAAAACCGATGAAAAAGTGGAGAACATCCAACAAATGATGATGAAGTATGATGAGAGACTCCAAAAAATTAAAGAAGATAAACAAAGAAACAAGAAGATTGGAGACATTGATAACAGATTAACTGTGGTTAAACAAGATAAAAGTGGTATGCTGAGATGGGAGATGGACAGATCAGAATTTTATCTTAGATTCCAAAACATAGAGGAAGAAAAAGGACAAAATCTAGCTGAGATAATGATAGAAATATTGGCTGAAGCTTTGGAAATAACTGAAGAGAAGATGATGGATAGAATAGATGAGGTCTATCGAGTCTTCACAAGATGTGCAATGAGAAATAGCTTACCAAGAGAAGCTCACATCAGATTTACAAAGAAAGCCATTAAAACATAAATACTGCAAGTGGCAAGAGAGAAAACATTGAAATACAAAGATAAGGAGATTGTGGTCTTGAAACAAGTACCCAGAAGAGTGAGAGAGATGAGAAGAGAATACCGATTCTTGACCAAATTGCTACTTAAAAAAGAGGTGCATTATAGATGGCTGATTCCAGAAGGTTAATGTTCACATGACAAGAACAGAGATATAGAATTGACTCAATTGAGAAAGCCGAATCATTTTACACAGAATTTTTCAGAGGGAAAGAGGAAGAGGCAGAAAAAGAAATTTCACTAATTGAATTCCAAGAGGACTGCCAAATGACAACTGAAAAAGAAGAAGGTGCAGTAGGTGGAAAGGAGGAAGCCAAAGAACAACGTGAACCAAGATCCACGAGAGCTGTCAAACCTAACTACAAAATATAACCGTGGAAGAGAAAAAATTGATTACAATTAATATAAATGGACTTAATTCAGCCGTTAAAAGAAGGAAAACCTTCCATAAATTAGAGAAATTAAAGTTTGATATAATCTGCCTACAAGAAGTACATATTAAAAAGCAATATGAACAATTGTTGATACAGCCAAAATTAGGGAAAATATTTACTTCTCTGACACAATGCAAGAAAAGAGGAGTGGTTTTATATATTAAAGAGACCATCCCAGCGAAATTTATTTATACTGATGACGACGGAAGAATACTAATGGTGGAAATAATGGACAATAATACGAAAACACTCCTGATTGCAATCTATGCCCCAAATGACAAGAAGAATTTTATAAAAAATTACATATGAAAATAATTGAACTAGACTATGCTAATATAGTTATGGGAGATTTTAATGGAATTGTAGACAATAAACTGGACTATACAGCACAGAAAACAATAAAGCAAAACAGAAAGACTCTCCCTAAATCTTTTTTAAAATGGTAGATGAAATAAACTTAAAAAATACATGGAGAGAAAGAAATGCTAAAACTAAACAATACACCTTCTACTGAAATAGACATTTATCATGGTCCAGAATAGATATGATATGGATGTCAACAGAATTGTTAACTAATATTCTTCTTCTTCTTCTTTTTCTTCAGCGTTTGTCTCGCGCTCGGGCGAGGTCCGCTAATGTCCTTGAGTACTGCTTCCACACCTCTCTGTCTGCCACGCGTGTCGGGTCTGCCTTCGCGATCTCTAGATCGGCCTTGATCGTGTCCATCCAGCGTTGTTTAGGTCTACCACGCGGTCTCGCTCCTCCGACAGTCACCTTCATTACAGATTTGATGATGGATTCTTCCTTGGCGCGGCTCACGTGGCCGAACCATCGTAGCCGGGACTGCCTCATGACCGTGGGGATGGGCACGACGTTGAACCGCTCTACGCACTTCTTCGCTCCTGACGCGATCGAGTAGGGTGAGGCCTACCACCATCGGAGCATTCGCATCTCCATTATCTGGAGTCTGCTTTCGACTTCTTTGGTCGCCGGCCAGCACTCTGCGCCGTATATGGCCACGGGCGCACCACAGAGTTATAGATTTTCGCCTTCAGGCGCATCGGCATCTTCTTGTCACAGAGGACGCCCGTGACGGACTTCCATTTGCCCCACGCTGCATTGATCCTGGCTGCCACCTCAGTTTGTAATAGGCCTTCTTCCCAAGAGTAGTTCCCAGGTACTTGAAGGTGGAGGCGCGGTAGCTCTTGCCCGCTCACGTGGATGGAGCCTGTCATTTCATTGTCAGTGGTCAGGTATTCGGACTTCTTTAGGTTCAGCCGGAGCCCGAACTGCTCGAGGCGGTCGTGCCACTGTTGGACTCGGTGCTCGAGTTCAGCCTTGCACAGGTTGGCCAGGAACACATCATCGGCGAGAGCAGCGTCCATGGGGCGGGCGTGTACAGGTCGTGTGTAATTGTGTCCATCACCAGAATGAACAGCAGTGGTGAGAGAGCAGAGCCCTGGTGTACGCCGACGGTAATATTAAACTCCTCTGATATCCCAGCTGCCGCTTTTACACGGCTTTTGTGACATCTGTATAGGAGTTGGACCCATTGTACGAGCAGCTCAGGCACGCCGTGATCTCGCAGTGCGTACCAGATGAGATCGTGCGGGACTCGGTCGAAGGCCTTTTCCAAGTCTAGGAAGGCGGTGTGGAGCGGGATTTTCTTCTCTCTGTGAGCCTCCATCAGCATCCGCACACCGAAGATGGCGTCGGTGGTGCCGCAGTTCTTGATGAATCCAGCCTGGTTGACGCTGATGTCGACGATGTCCCGAATGCGCTTATCAAGGACGCGTTCAAAGATCTTCATAGTGTGTGACAGTAACCTGACCGGTCTGTAGTTGGAGCAGTCCGCTGGGCTGCCCTTTCCCTTCCAGATCGGAACAGTGGTGCTGCGGTACCAGTCGTGTGGCACTTTTCCCGTGGAGACGATGTTGTTGAACAGCTCGCACAGCCACAATGCCGAGCCCGGTAGTGCCTTTTTCCAGAAGTCGGCAGGGATGTCGCCTGGTCCTGTTGCCTTACCGCTTTTTCATGGCCTTGATGGCGCCGGCGACCTCGCTGGCATAAATGCCTGAGACTGGGCCTTCAACTGGGTCACCTCGCGGGTTCGTGGGTGTGGGAACTCCTCGGTGGAGATCTTCTCAAGTATTGCCGCCACCTCTCCGCAGCGTCTCTGGGGTTGACGATCAAATTTCCCTTCGTCGTTGATCCCATGAAACTGGTCAATGTCCAGGGTCTTCCTGTGTCTGCTTTTGGCTAGGCGGTAGATCTCATTCTCGCCTTCTCGCGTGTTCAGCTTCTCGTAGATGTCATCGTAGTGGGAGCTTCTGGCTGTCGCTACTGCTTTCTTGGCTGCCTTTTGGCCGCCTTGTATTCGCAGAGCTTCTCGCTGGTCTTGTCCTGAAGAAAGGCCTTGTAGAGCCGTTTCTTCAGGTGTACGGCATCTTGTACTTCCGGTGTCCAGAGCCATGTATCTCGCTCGATGCGTCTCCGTCCTGGCTTGGTGCAACCAAGCTGTTGGCAGCCGGCAGTGTGAACAGTGCTCTTCAGCATGGACCACGCTTCCTGTGGCCCGTCGACCATCTGCAGGAGCTGCTCCGGTTTGATGAGGGGTCCCGCCATCTTCTTCTGGTTCCACCACTTGATTCGTGGCTGGTCTGCATTCCTTTGTCAATCCTGGTCTTGGGCTTGCTGATCCTGATCTTCGCCATCAGCGGCCTGTGCTGACTGCTCGATTCTGACGGGTACACCTTGGCGCTGAGCACGCTTTTAGCGGCTCTTCGTCGTACGATGATGTAGTCGATCTGTGTGTGGTGGCTCCCGCTTCTGCTATGGTAGGTGAGGAGTTGAGATTCTCGCCTAATGAAGCAGGTATTCGTGATGGTCATATCATGGGAGTCGGCAAAGTCCAGGATCCTCTGGCCATTCTCATTCGTATCGCCTGTGCCGTGCCCACCGTGGCACTGGTGTCCGCTTTTGTCCCGCCCTACATGACCATTCAGGTCGCCCGAGATGATGATGTCGCCTTCGTGTGGGATCTGCCTGAGTTGGATGTCGAGCAGTTCCCAGAAGGTATCCTTCTCCTCCTCGTGACATCCGGTCTGAGGGGCGTAGGCAGACAAGATGTGTAGGCGCTGCCTCTCGGTCGCTACGACGATTATCATCAGTCGCTCTGTGAGGCGCTTAACTTCTGCGACGGAACTTTGCCAGCTTGGACTGACAACCACAGCTACACCGCCGCGGTTTTCCTTACAGCTGGTGTATATGATCTTGTAGCCGTCTATAGTCGTAGCCTTGTTGCCCTTCCAGCGAAGTTTCCTGGAGGCAGCAGATGTCCAGCTTCCTGTCCCGCATGGCCCTGACGATCTCGGTCGAGCGTCCAGTCAGCGAATCCACGCCCAGGTGGCCACCTTGAGCGCCTGGCAGTCCTCTGTTCCCGCTATGCTTTTTCACACGGATCGGGTGGTCTCCGTGCGCATCGGACCCGGACGCAGTCGCCATAGCTTTCTCACACGGTGCAGGTGCGCCGTGCTTTCCGCGTGACCATTTCGCTGATTTTTGGCGCAGGCCAATGGTCTCCTGCGCCCGCCGGTTCCCGAGCGCGGTAGCATTGGACGTGTGTTTTGTAGTGGACGTTTCCACCATGTTGATGCGGCATTTGAGTACTCCAGCCGGCCTGTCGCGTGGGCCTGTCGTCGGAGGGTCTGCTCTCAGTTACGGTCAGCGTTTGACGGCTTCGCGCATCCAGGGGACACCACTTGGAGGTGGCAGACCGCTCGTCCCCCTGTTAACTAATATTCAAGAAATAAATATTGAAACAAGTACTTGGGCAGATCACAATCCAATGACAATTAAATGGAAAGGACAAAGAAGAAGATCTAGATGGACGTTAAATAATACTATTTTAAAAGAAAAAGACTTCACACAGTGGATGGAGAAAGAACTGGCTTTTTTCTTCAGAGAAAACAAAAAAGAAGATACATCAATCCAGAATGTATGGGATACAATGAAGGCATATGCCAGAGGCTTGATAATAGACTATACAAGGAAAAGAAATACCATGAAAAGATTAGCCTCTAAGGCATTAGAGGATGAGTCTAAAGGACTTGAAAAGCTACAGAAAATGCCACAGAAAAAGGACATTAAGTTAAAAATGGATATAACCAAACATAAAATAGAAAAAGAAGAATTAGCACAGAAAATTAGAGATGCTAAACAGAACTACTTTGAAGACGCAAACAAACCAGGTAGATGTTAGCATCCAAATTGAGAAAGGAGGAAGAATCAGGGGTACTTTAGAAGACATTATATACAGGAGTCTCTGTGGTTAAACTGGGAGAAGATTAAAAGACAATGTTATTTGAAAATTCCAGTCTGGCTATCAACTATTGAAGCATTTTCTTATTCTATAATATACAAAAAGGAACAAACAGTTAGATATGGTGAAATATTGAACGAAAAGGGTGAACTTAAATCTATACAAAAACTAGAGGAATAAGGTATAAAGATGAATTGGTTTTCATATGAGCAAATACATTCAAGGTATGATAAAGATCTTAAAACAGAAGGTTTCTATGATAAACTGACTGACTTAGATAAGATTTTGTCAGGTTCTGATGAAAAGGTGATTAAAAAATTGTATGGATATTAGAAATTAAACTAGAAGAAGAACAAGTTAAAGAAACTATGATTGCTTGGGGGAAGAATTTTGGATATGGGAGTGATCTAGAGAAATGGAAAAAATTGTGGTCTCAAAATTATAAAATGACAATGTCAACAGCATATAAAGAAAATTTGTATAAGATGTTTTACAGGTGGCATTTCCCCCCGACAAGAATAGCAAGAATGTTCAAGAATAAATCCGAAAAATGTTGGAAATGTCATCAGACACCTGGCTCATATTACCATATGTGGTGGAGTACGGATGCTAAAAAATACTGGACTAAAATCCACATGTGGTTCGAAAAAATGACAAAAAATCATATAGATTTGAAACCAGAGATATTTTTATTGGGAATTTTACCTGAAATATATAGTAAAGACTTGAAATACTTGATTGTAAATGTATTAACAGCGACTAGGATTGTATTTGCTAAAAACTGGAAAAATGAGAAAACACCATCACAGGAGGAAATCATTAAGAAAATATTGGAATGTGCTGAAATGAGTAGATTGACATTTGAAATTAGAGAACAAGAGGATAAACAATTTTATAAAATTTGGGATCTATTCTATCAATGGTTTGACAATAAAATATAGTAATGAAATATGTAGACTTTTAGAAAATACTAAGTATATAATGATGTATTCTTTTCTTATTATATCTACAAAATGATTCTAGGATAGATTTGGGATGATAATATGAACTGTCATAAAACAAATGAAGTAAAATATTATTTTGTAAAGCATGAATGAATAAAAGTATAGTCAAATGATTAATAATGATATTAATGTATTTAACATTTGATTGAAAATACAAGATTATATACAATGTAATTGTAATTGAAGACTACGAAATGGAAGTACAAAACAATTTGTAAACCAACCGGCACACTGTATGTATGTATATGGAAGATGGCTTGATGTTTTTATGTTTTGTTTGTTTATGTTTGTTTTAAAAACCAATAAATTTTTAATAAATAAATAAATAAATAAATAAATCTGAGTCGGCTGCCAAGCGTCTGACTTTTGATCATGCTGCAAGCGGTCGTAAGTGTGGAAAACAGTCCTTAAGTCACTTTCTTTAGTGCCGTTCCCTTTTAAACACTGTGTTCCCAGCTGTAGCTAATGAAGGGTATCAGAGCCCTTTCCTTCCGCGTAAGCCATGCAACTCACGTTGCTCCCTTCTCCGTTCCTCCCTGCATGCCCTAGGATGAAGAAGGGGTGGGCCTGGGTCTTCCTCCGAATTCCCTCTCCCTTGTTCTACCTCTCCCCTGCTTTGCCCAGCTGGATTTTGCCCTTCCCCAGTTTCTTCCACAGCCAACGGAGCCACACTCCCACTCCCTATCAGCTGCTCGGCCTCCCCCTCCGAATCAGATTCTGACAGAAGCATGACACCTTCCTTGCCACCGTTGTTAAGCAAATCACAGCAATAGTTAATTTAGTCACATGGTTCTTAAGTGAATCCGGCTTCCCCCATTGACTTTTTTTCTTGCCAGATGGTTGCAAAAGGGGATCACGTGACCCCGGGACACTGCAACCGTCATAAAGACGAGTTGGCTGCCAAGCGTCTGAATTTTGATCATGCCGCAAGCAGTTCTAAGTTTGGAAAACAGTCCTTAAGTCACGTTTCTTCAGTGCCATTTGAACAGTCACTAAACAAATAGTTGTAAATTGAGGACTGATAATTTAATCAGGAGGAACCCTTGTCTTTGTTTTCCAACAAATTGCTGACCGAGAATTGAATTGGGGGGAAAAACACTTGATAAATTACAACTGTCTTAAACAGAGGTCTCAAACTTTGGCCACTTTAAGCCAGGCGGACTTCAACTCCCAGAATTCCTCAGCCAGCCAAGCTGGCTGGGAATTCTCGGAGTTGAAGTCCGCCTGGCTTAAAGTGGCCAAGGTTCGAGACCCTGGTCTTAACAATTATTCTTCATCAACCGGTTATTCTAATAATTTGGTAGGGAATCTTTATGTGCATCTCTCTTATTTTTATTTTTATTTTTTCTTCCATGTTTCCCTCAGGGTTGGCGTATGCATCACTGGCTGCCGTTCCTCCAGTGTTTGGCCTTTATTCTTCGTTTTATCCCGTCTTTCTGTATACGTTTTTTGGAACCTCCAGACATATATCAATAGGTATCTTAATGAATTTGATGTTTTTTTGTAGTTTAGATCAGAGTTTCTTAACCTCGGCCAAAGTTGAGGTTTCTGGACTTCAACTCCCAGAATGCCCCAGCCAGCCAGGAAGCAAGGCTGGCTGGGGCATTCTTGGAGTTGAAGTCCACACATCTTCAAGTTACTATGGTTGAGAAATTCTGGTTTAGATGACTTTTGTTCTTGAAAATATTGTTGTGAAATCCTTTCCATCTTTTTAATGTGGACTACCTTTGTTACTCAAGTCAAAGTTATCTACATAGGTAATCCTTGACTTACGACCACAGTTGAGCCTAACATTTCTGTCGCAAAGCGAGACAGCTATGAGATGAAATTTAATTTTAAGCTGTTTTACCTCATTTTATGACCTTTTGTGATGACCCAAAGGGGCATGGCACAAAGGCAACACATCTCGCTTAGCGATGGAAATTCTGGGCTCCATTGTGGTCATAAGTCGACGACTACCTGTAACCCCCCGACTTCTCCCACCTCACCCTCTCGCAGGAACTTTTGCTGTCATCAGCCTGATGATTGGCGGTGTGGCAGTGAGAGAAGCCCCTGATGAACTGTTTGAGGTGATGGGCACCAACTTGACCAACGGGACCGATGCCAGAGATGCCATGCGGGTGAAAGTAGCCGTGGCGGTCACCTTGCTATCAGGTATCATACAGGTAAGGGTGTGTGTGCAACAGCTGGATCCAGAAGCAGAGTTTAGCTCCTGCTTTCCGCTAAGTCAAAATCAGATTTTCCCTTTTTTTGCAATTCAAGATCAGGCTGGATATCTTCCATCAAGTGAGAGGTACCTTGGGACCCCCTGAACTTGTCGGTTTTCCCTCAGACGTTTCACTGATACTGTAACCTAGTTTGATAATGAAACATCTGCAAGAGAACGATCAAGCCTAGAGAGCACCAGGGATCCACGATTCAGCCCCAAGCTGCAAATATTCTCTTTGGTCAAGTCCATCAATGTTTTGTGATGGTATGAGTGGTGCAGTGGCTTAGAGGTGGAGTTCTCACCTTGCAAACAGAAGGCTGTGAGTTCGATCCTAGGTAGAGGCAGATATTTCTCTCTCTGGGCACAATGAGAATATTATCTGCTGCCAACTCCGCATTGGCAACAGGAAGGGCATCCAGCCAGTAAACACTCAGCTCCATTCAGTTGCCCCGACTCCACCCTGATGCAAGGGATTACGGGGTCATTAAATGACAAAGAATGGTAGGTGGTGAGAGATGTAGAGTATGGGAAAGGTGTAGGCCAATTATAGACATTGAAATCTAAGTTAACCTGGCATTTTATGTCAAAAAAAACCACCTTAATTTTCTGTTTGAATTGGACGGATTTGCTTACGTTACACAATAGATAACATGGAAAAAAAGTCATAGAGAAGAACAAATATATATATATATGCACTGGTGGTCACACTTGGCCTGGACTCTCATTAATCAAATATTTTCTTGTACTTTTTGTACTCTGTGACTGAAATGTTCTGCTTATTTTTTTGCAAAGAAATTGTGGGGGGAGGGGGGGAGGGGGAGAAGCAAGCTCCTAGGAATTTGTTTAAAAACCAAAAGTGATGACAGTGACTGTTGCTAGAAAATGGCTTCTCTCCCTATCAGTTGTGTTTAGGACTGCTTCGCTTTGGATTTGTAGCCATTTACCTCACAGAGCCCCTGGTTCGTGGATTCACAACTGCAGCAGCTGTGCACGTGTTCACTTCTCAGCTGAAGTATCTGCTTGGGATTAATATCAAACGATTCAGTGGCCCTCTCTCTGTTCTTTATGTAAGTATCTCTGTCTGTACATCGCTCCATCTGTCAATATCTGTCTATCTAGCCATTTATCTATCGCTCTGTCTGTCTGTCTATCTTATACCTTATCTATTCTGTTTCTCCTGCCTGTCTGAATCTATGTCTGTCTGTCTGTCTGTCTGTCTGTCTATCTATTTATCTATCTATCTATCTTTACCTACCTATCTCTTGTGCTCTATATCTATCCCTACATATATCTATCCGTTTATCATTATCTATCTAGTCATTTATCACTATCGCTATCTGTCATCTATGTCTGTCTGTCTGTCTGTCTGTCTATCAACTACTTACCTACTTCTCCATCCATCCATCTATCCATTGTTGTCTGTCTATCTAGTCATTTATCTATTCCTGTCTATCATCTATGTCGCAGTGTCTGTCCGTCCGTCCATCCATCCATCCATCCATCCATCCATCCATCTATCTATCCTACCTATCAGTTGCAAGAATTGAGTGTGTCATGAAAAGAAGGACTAGGGGTGACATAATAATAAACTTCCAATATTTGAGGGGCTGCCCCAAAGAAGAGGGAGTCAAGCTATTCTCCAAAGCACCTGAAGGTAGGACAGGAAACAACAGATGGAAACTAATCAAGGAAAGAAACAACCTGGAACTAAGGAGAAATTTCCTAAATGTGAGGACAATTAAACAGTGGAACAGCTTGCTTTCAGAAATTGTAGGTGCTCCATAACTAAAGGTTTTTAAGAAGAGACTGGACAATCATTTGTCTGAAATTGTATAGGGTAATCAGTTTGAACGGGGTTGGATGAGAAGATGTCCAAGATCCCTTCTATCTCTATTATTATTTTTCCATATAATTCAAGGAGGTGAATTTGTTCAACGCACCTTCCTCCTCCTCTTTTCCCCACAGCAACAACCCTGTGAGGAGGGTTGAGCGGACAACCCTGGGAGGAGTTGAGGAGGGTTGAGTGAGAGAGAATGCCTGGCTCAGTTGGTTTTCACGGCTAAGGCAGGACTTGAACTCACAATCTCCTGCTTTCAAGCCTGGCGCCTCAACCACTAGACCAAACTGGCTCTATCTATAATAGGATGCTTCATTTATTAAGCTACTAGCCGATAACCCGACGTTGCCCGGGTATTTATTTATCCCAATCCTGTATTAGACCGGAAAATCCTGTAGTCGGGACTCACACTGTTGTACTGTCTGTCACGCAGCATCGCAATTCTTCTACTCCTCCACAAACTGTTACCATGGCAGAAGCCATTTTAAGGCACCCCCCCTTAAATGTTAGGGGTGTCTTACCCCCACAGTATTTGTCATCTGTGTACCAGGTTTGGTTGAAATTGCTCAAGGCATTCCAGAGTTATATAATAATAAAATAAATATAAATAAGATATGATAGAAAGATTCCTAGCCAATGGGACTTGAAAAGATGGGAATAAGCTGGTAGACTTCAGTTGTTTGGCCCTTGCTTTGGACTACACAATCAATCCAAGGGAATATGGAAGTTGTAGTCATCAGAACTTTTGGAAGATTGTTCCTGTCACAATCCCAGAATAACCCGATTGTTTTCTCAAAACCACAGACCAGTTTCTTCAATGGGTCCCATCCAAAGCATCGGATAGCCCTCATTGTGATCCCGAAGACCTCATGGGTTATCTCTTTTGTCTTGCCTTGCCTTTCAGAGTTTGATTGCGGTCTTCTCCAACATCACCAAAACCAACATGGCCACTTTAGTCGTTGGGCTCATCTGCATCGTCCTTCTACTGAGCGGCAAAGAAATCAATGACCGTTTCAAGAAGAAGTTAGTGGTTCCGATTCCCCTGGAGATCATTGTGGTAGGTCCATGATGGCAAACCTATGGTACGCATGCCACAAGTGACATGCAGAGCCATTTGTGCTAGCATGGGAGCTGCAGGCAAACTTACCTCACTGCATATGTGTGTGCCTCACCACTGATTTTTTTTTCTGGCTGGTTTGTGGCCTTTTTCAGCCTCCCGGAGGCTTTGAAAAAGCTTCTTCAAGGCTTTTCCGGATGAATTATAGGCCCGTTTCGTCACTTCCTGTAATATGGGAAGTGACGAAACGGGCCTATAATTCGTCCTGAAAAGCCTTGCAGAGGCTTTTTCCAAGCCTCTAGGAGGCCGAAAAAGGCCTCAAACCATCCGAAAAATCAGCTGTAAGGCGCAGTGCAGGTAAGGGGGTGGAGGGAGGGATTGCACATGCATGCGCAGGGGGTGTGCATTGCATTCTGGGTGCTGGCACGCAAGTGCGTGTGCACTGGCTCGTGCAATTTTTGCCACAGGAGCCCAAAAAGATTAGCCACCACTGTGGTAGGTCCTCAACTATAGCTGAACGCAGAACACTCAGAATGCAGAACATAGGAGAAGAGACTTGGTAGGGACCTTGGAGGCCTTCTAGTCCAACCCCTGCTTCAGCAGGAGATCCTTAGACCAGTTTGGACAAATAGCTATCCAATCTCTTCTCAAAAGCCCCCAGTGATGGAGCACCCATAACTTCTGGGCTCTCATCGTTAGGAAAGTTCTCCTTGGTTCTAGTTTGCTTCTCAGCTTGATTAGAACATAGAGATTAAAAACAGGGTTCCTTCTCTTTTTTTAATTATAGGATTATAGGAAGCTTGCTTACCGTTATCCGGGATACCGTTTGTAAGTGCTATGTCCTTAGAGCTCGAAGCCTTGTTAGAGACCCCGCACACCCACTTCACAGTCTGTTTCTGTTGCTCCCCTCTGGGAGGGAGTTTTGAAGTATCTATAGCAGGATTACTAAATTCAGTATCAGGCTTTGCTCCTTATGCCATCCATCCGGTAAACTTGCAAGATTATTATTTTTGCTCCATATACATGTATACATCCGAATTAGACTGTTGTTTCTCTGTGTCATAGAATATATGCAGGTATATGCATAATTTTTTGGGGGGAGAGTCATGTTTATGTAGTGTACATTGGAGGTGGTGACATTCTGAGAGCTGTAATCCCGGGGGTGGGGGTGGGGGTGGGGGTGGGGGGGATGAGTCTGCCTACCAAAATGAGTTGGACCGGCTGCTTTCGTGGTGTGGAGACAATAACTTGGTCCTCAACACCAATAAGACCAAGGATTATAGTGGATTATAGGAGGAACAGATCAGACATCCAGCCCTTGCTTATCCATGGAGACCGAGTGCAGCAAGTGGCCAGTTTTAAGTTTCTGGGTGTTACCCTAAAAGAGGACCTGGGGTGCTCACATTGCAGCCCTGGTCCAAAGGGCCCAGTAGAGATTATACCACCTGAGGCTTCTCAGGAAACAACAACTGAATGGAAAACTGCCGGTGACCTTCTACTGCTGCACCATAGAGAGTATCTTAACTTACTGCACCTCTGTTTGGTTTGCCAAATGCAAGTGGCAGATAGGACAGCACTCCAGAAGGTTAACGTTTTTATTGCCCAAAGGATCACGGGTTCCCCTCTTTGGAAGAGCTTTAGAGCTCCTGCTGCCTTAAGGAAGTTCAGAACATTCTCAAAGATCCATCTCATCCTGGGAACCCTTTTTTTTTTTTAACTATTACCATCTGGTAGACAGTACAGGATAATTAAAAACAAGGACAAATAAGCTGAAAAACAGCTTCTATCCCAGGGCAGTAGCTCTGTTGAATTCTACTGTATAGTGCAGTGTTGGTGTGGTGTTAGGAGTTTCCGGTTCAATGTGTGAAGGGTGAAGGATGTGTGTTTGTGTTTATTTTCATGGTCATGATTTGCACTGAAGATGGTATTTGATTTTGTTGTACGAGGCGCAGTGACAAAGTAAACTAAACTAAACTTAAGCAACAAAATTTCATTTTAATGTATGCCGATTGGTGTAAAGTGACAATAAAGTTATTCTGTTCTAAGCAAGTCAAATTTTCTTCCAAAATTCTTCCAATTGAACGCCAAACGTTTTGTTTTGTGTGTGTTTTAAGGTGGTCATAGGCACTGGAGTTTCAGCAGGAATGAATCTGTCCAAAACTTACAACGTCGATATTGTTGGGAACATACCCAGTGGGTAAGTGGAAGATATATGGAAGGAGGGGGGAGTATTACCGATAGTTCTTGACTTAAAATACAATGGAGCCCCAAATTTCCCATTGCGAAGCAAGACAGTTGTTAACGTGACTTTTGCTCCGTTTTACGACCTATCTTGCCACAATTGTTAAGTGAATCACTGCAGTGGTTTTAAGTTACTAACATGGTTGTTAAGTGACTCCGGCTTTCCCGTTGACTTGGCTCGACAGACGATCGCAAAAGGGGATCACGTGGCCCCAGGGGTGTGTGTGACACTGCGACCGTCATAAATATGAACCAGTTGCCAAGCATTCAAATTTTGATCACGTGACCGCAGGGATGCTGCAATGGTCGTAAAGGTGAAAACCAGTCATAAGTCACATTTCTCAGTTCTGTAGTGATTTTGAATGGTCACGAAACCATTGGTCGTAAGTCAAGGCCTACCTGTATTCTTGGAGCAGGGCTGTGTCAAACTCTATTTCTTTGAGGGCTGCACCAGGGTGGTGTTTGGAATGGATGTGGCCCGGCCCCAGAGATGGTCCTGAGCCGGTTCTGATCAGTTTCTGGAGAACTGGTAGTGGAAATTTTCTGAGAATCGGCAAATCCCTCCTCTGACTGGCCCCGCCCCCATCTATTCTCCACCTCCCGAATCCCGACTGATTGGCTGGGTCTTCTTTTGTTGCCCTGCGCAGGACAACAGAGCTGGAAAGCAGGCTAGTGGGGTGGGGAAGGAATGGGGATTTTGCAGTAACTTTCCCCTGCCACACCCACCAAGCCACGCCCATAGAACCGGTCGTAAAAAAAAATTTTTGAATCCCATCCCTGCTTTACAAGAGTTAGACTTCCTTTGCTGGCCCATCCCTTAAGGTAGAGACAGTTTGATCTCTGGAGCTTAACACGTTTCGGTCTGCGTTGACCTCAGAATGAAGAAACCTGGCCTACCTCCAGAATCTCAAATCTGAGGATTGGCAATGTGAGAACGTCAATGTGAGAACGTCAATGCCGCGCCCACCAAGCCACGGCCACAGAGCCATTAGTTAAAAAAATTTGAATCCCACCACTGGCGTGGCTAGGGGGCGTGGTCAGCTCGACATCACTCGTGTCCGTGTCGGGGCGCCTGTGGGGGCCTGAGCACTTTGCCAGAGAAAACAGGCTCCTGAGCTCCATTTTGAGCTGGAATGGCCTCCTGCAACCTTCTGCCAGCGAAAATGAAGTTTGGGTGGGCTGTATGAGGCTCCTTGGGCTGGTCCTTCGCTGTTTCCAGGGTGGCCTCACGGGCCAGATCTAAACACCCCACAGGCCAGGGCCTGGGCCTTGAGTTTGACACGCCTGTCTTAGAACCTCCAAATTAACTATTTTTTTGCCCCCTCCCTCCCCCAATTGCTACTTACAGGTTAATCCCTCCTCAGATACCTGATATCAGCCTCATCGCGGATGTGTTTGTCGATGCCATCGCTATCGCTCTTGTTGGGTTTTCCATGACCATCTCGATGGCCAAAATCTTTGCTCTGAAGCATGGCTACACGGTGGATGGGAATCAGGTAACACTATCGTAGCCTAGTTGACAACTCGAAAACAAGCATGGGAATGCATTACGAGTTGACACTAAGTTTTTGCTCCTCACGGCCTGGATAAAACTCCATGGTCAATTAAAATGGGCTCCCAACTTACAACTTACTACCATTGGTTTAGTGACCAAAGTTACAGTGGCACTGAAAAAACAATGATTTAGGACTCTAATTTCAAACATACAACCATTGCAGCATCTCCATGGTCACGGGGTCAAAATTCAGATGCTTGGCAACTGGCGTGTATTTACGACAGTTGCAATGTCCTGGGGTCATGGGATCCCCTTTTGTGCCCTTCTGACAAGTAAAAGCCAATGGAGAAGCCAGATTCGCTTAACAAACGTGTTACTAACTGAATATCATCTTATCCTTATCTCCCCTCCCTTCCCTCTCCTTCTCTCTTCTCACCTCACTTTAATCTTTTATGTTACATCTTTTATCATCGTTTATCTTATCGTCACCATTTTGAATGGTCACTTGGGAATATTGCCACTACTGAAGATAAGTAAATGTATATAGAGTGATCCACAGGAGGTGACAAAAAGGTGGGAGGAGTTAAAAGTCAAGGCCACAGACATGATTGAAATCCTGCCCCAAAAGGTTGTGAGCTCCATCTTGCCTTTTTCACCCCCTGGATACCACCAAATGTGGAGGGGGTTTCCAGTTAGAAAATGGGGTGTCACACTTGGCCAAATAAACTGTTCTGCTCTGTTCTGTCCTGTTGTTCTGTTCTATTCTATTCTATTCTATTCTATTCTATTCTATTCTATATTTTATTCTATTCCGTTCTAATCTATTCTATATTCTGTTGTATTCCGTTCTATTCTATTCTATATTCTATTCTATATTTTATTCTGTTCCGTTCTAATCTATTCTATATTCTATTCTGTTCTATTCTATATTCTATTCTATGTTTTATTCTATTCCATTCTAATCTATTCTATATTCTTTTCTATTCTATTTTATTCTATATTCTATTCTATATTTTATTCTATTCCATTCTAATCTATTCTATATTCTGTTCTATTCTATATTCTACTATATTGTATTCTATATATTAGTCTATTTTGTATTCTATATTCTGATCTATATTCTATATTTTATTTTATTCTATTCCATTCCATTCTATATTCTACTATATTCTCTATTCTATTCCATTCCATTCCATTCGGGAAATTAATCTTCGTCCATAGTGCTATGTGATTTTCTTTTTCAGTTTTTGTTATGTGTTCTTTTCTCGTCCTTTCTATGTTATCCCAGGAACTCATCGCATTAGGCATCTGCAATTCCACCGGATCCTTTTTCCAGACGTTTGCTATCACCTGCTCGATGTCTCGGAGCCTTGTTCAGGAAGGCACCGGAGGGAAGACACAGGTGTGCAAAATACCTTACTTTTATAGGACATCTTTCCCTTTGGTTAAAGAGAGGTCTCCTAATGTGGCGTCCACCCAATATAGAGAGTTACATTCAGATGCTTGACAACTTGATTCATATTTATGACAGTTGCAGTGTGATTTATGCAGACGTCTGATTTCCCCCTTCTGACATACAAAGTCAATGGGGAAGCCAGATTCACGTAATAACCGTGTTGCTAACTTGACAACTATAGTGATTTACCTAACAGCAGTGGTCAGAAAGTTCGTAAAATGAGGCTGATATCAACAGCCTTCTTGTGTAGCCATGGAAATTTTGGGCTCAATTGTGCCCGTAAGTCGAGGACTACCCGTACATGGGATTAATACTGAAAATTATCAGATTTATCATCTGATGAGCTGAATCATTCTAGATCTTATTCTTACTAAAACGTTTTATTTTTGTTCAGATTGCAGGAACTCTGTCTTCAATCATGGTTTTCCTGGTGATCATTGCCATTGGTTATCTTTTTGCACCTTTGCCACAGGTAAGCATCCTCCAGGTATCTAAATCAGCAGAATTAAAAGTCCTGTTGTACAGATCATAATACTTATCCACTGTATGAGGTGTAATGACAATAAAGTAAACTAAAGTAAAGAGCCATGGTGGCACAGTAGTTAGAATGCAGACTAATTCTGCCGACTGCCAGCAGTTCAATTCTGACCAGTTCAAGGTTCAAGTCTAAATACTATTGCTACTCCCTTCCTTCCTTCCTTCCTTCCTTCCTTCCCTCCCTCCCTCCCTCCCTCCCTCCCTTTCTCTCTTCTTCCCTTTCTCATTCTCCCTGGTGGCACAGTGGTTAGAATGCAATGTTGCAGGCTAATTCTGCCATCAGCCAGGAGTTGGATTCTGATCCGCCTTCTATCCTTCCAAGGTCGATAAAATGAGGACCCTGTTTGTTGCGGGCAAAATGCTGACTCTGTAAACCGCTTAGAGAGGTCTGTAAAGCATTATGAAGCGGTATGTAAGCAGGGGTGGGCTTCAAACATTTTAGCAACAAGTTCTCTGCCTGGTTGCTGGGTGGGCATGGCCTAATTGGCCTCCTGCACCACGGGTGGAGGGGATGTTTTTTGCCCTCCACGGGCTCCAGAAACTTTCCTTGAACCTCTGGGGGGGTGAAAACGGCCTCCCCCGGGCTCCGGAGGCTTTCTGGAAGCCGGAAATGGGCCCATTTCCAGCCTTCCTAACTTCTGGGAGGCCTGTTTTTCACCCTCCCCGAGTCTCTGTAAACACCCTGCATCCAAAATGGGCCACGTGGGGACTCCTGGGAGGGAAAGGGAGGGATGGGCAGGGCCAGCCAGGAGTGGGATTTGGGGTTCTCCAAAGTGCAGAATCTTAGTTAGGGGCTCTCCCAAACCCCTGATGAACCCCCAGCAGCCCCACCCCTGTATATAAGTCTTAAGTGCTATTGCTATCTGTGTCTGTTAAACATAGTTTTCTTAACTGCTTCATGTTCTCAGAGTCTGGTCGCCCCCTTCATAGGTAATTAATTTCGGATATTTTATCTTGCATCCTTTTCTCTGGCTGATCTCCATAAACAACACCAGCTTTTTCTAAAGTTCTTTCTGAATACAGGAAGTCCCCAGGCTAAGAATGCCTCAGTTACAGACGACCCATGGTTAAGAACAGAGCCTATTGTACCAAAATTTGAGTTAAATACCCAGTAATTCAAGTCCAATTACAGAACGCTACTTATATCACAATACTGTCACAGCTCACATACAAATTTGACGTAAGGAGAGACTTTGAGAACAAAACATGTTGTTCAAGTGGGGATTCCCTGTGTCCTTAATTACAATGAATATATTTTATTCTGTTGCACACATCCAATCCGAGAAAGCATTTGTAATTGTAATTTAAACTAGTTTGTTAGCAAGCAAGAACAGAACGTTTCAGGCTAACTTTGAAAAAGACAACAACTAGGAAAGCTGCCATCTAAAGACAGCCCAAAAATATTGCTGGTAATTGTCATAAAAGCATGTCATTAGTTTCTGAGAAATGTGTGCCTGGAAGATCAAAGTTATTTCTGTTTGCATGAAGGCTTACTCTTATTAGGTTTGCAATGTTCTTTTAAAAAGGCATGCATTGCTTATCCAAAATTATGTTCTTTTTTTTTTAAAGCATGCATATACAGATAGATGCTGGGATGACCCAAAGGGGCGTGGCACAAAGGCAACACAGTCAGATAATCAGTAGGAGTCCCTTTATTAGCTCCAACTTTGCCCCCAATGTCCTGGCTTCCTTCTGGCTGGAGAAAAACTCCCAGGAACAGCCTTTGACTGCAGAGATTCAAGTCCAAAGTGTGGTCAACAAAAGCTGTAACTATAAGTCCAGTCAAGGCAAGATGAGGTAATTAGTCTGACAGGGCAAGAGAAGGAATTCTAGATATGAACGAACGGCACTAATTCAACCAGGTTGGGAGGATGCCAGGAAAGCAGATAACCAAAGTCAACACAAGATAAACTCACGTTTGTTCCCAACAGACGCTGCACTCAGCTTGCATCTCTTTTAAACTCTCATTCCCAGGTGTGGCTAATGAAGGGAATCAGGGCCCTTTCCTCCCCTGTAAGCCAGACAACCCACATTGCTCTCTCCGTTCCTCCTTGCGTGCCCTAGGATGAAGAGGGGGTGGGCTTGGGTCTTCCTCTGAACTCTCTCTCCCTTGTTCTACCTCTTCCCTGCTCTGCCCAGCCAGACTTTGCCCTTCCCCAGTTTCTTCCACAGCCAACAGAGCCACACTCCCATTCCCTGTCAGCTGTTCGTTTTCCTCCTCAGATTCAGACTCCAACAGGGGTGTGACAGATGCTTAGAATGGGTTTTAAATGAATTCAGAAAAGAAATCATATTATTCTCAAATTATTTTCCTAGACTGTGCTGGCAGCCATTGTCATGGTCAATCTGAAAGGCATGTTCAAACAGTTTGGAGATATTGTCCACTTTTGGAGAACCAGCAAAATCGAACTGGTGAGTGATTCCGTGCCCCTCTGCTTCCTTTCTTCAGCTTTTCACCTCTGCTGGTAGTCCTTGACTTAAAACAGTTCACTTTAGTGACCGTTCGAAGTTACAATGGCACTGAAAAAAAGCGACTTAGGGCCATTTTTTTCACACTTATGTTGGCCTTCGCAGTCTTCTCCCTGGTCACGTGATCAAAATTTGGCTGCTCGCCAACCGATTCATATTTATGATGGCCACAGTGTCCTGGGGGAGGGTCACGTGGACCCCTTTTGCGACCTGGCAAGGGGAATCCAGATTCACTCAACAACCGTGTGAGTAATTTAACAAGGGCAGCGTTTCATTTAGCCACGATGGCAAGAAAGGGGCCGAACCAGGGGCAGGCTGCTGTGGGTTCACAGGGGTTCAGGAGAGACCCAGCTAAGATTCTGTGCAGTTCGGAGAACCCCAGGGGTGGGATTCAAATTTTTTAACAACCGGTTCTGTGGGCGTGGCTTAGTTGGTCGGTGTGGCTTGGTGGTCATGTGGGTGGACGTGGCTTGGTGGTCATGTTCTTGGCTGGGCGTGGCCAACTCAACATCACTCACATCAAGGCACGCATCTCCTCGCCTGGCCTCTCATGACTGTGGGGATGCTGCAGCAGTCATAAGTGTGAAAAATGGTCATAAGTCACTTTTTCAGTGCCATTGTAACTTTGAATGGTCACTCCACACAAGCAAAGTACCAGCAAAGGAGGGGAAAAAAACTCCAGAGAAGTTCCAGAGACAGGAAGTCTAGTCCTGCCAAAAATGTAATAAGTGTTAATGGAGAGGCAGTTTCTGTAAGCAACCCCAGAATGTTTCCTTCCTGCATTCCTTACAGGATTAGGCCAGTAATTTCTTCTAACAACCGGTTTGCCGAACTGCTTAGAATGTTAACCGGTTCTAGTGAATAGGTGCGAACTGGTAGAATCCCACCCCTGGAGAATGCCCAAACCCCACTCCTAGCTGGCCCCACCCACCTCACCCCTCCCCTCCCAGGAGTCCTCACATGGCCCATTTTGGATGGAGATAAGGGGAGGGCGCGCATGGAGGCTTGGGAAGGGCAAAAAACAGGCCTCCTGGAAGTTTGGGAAGGACGGAAATGGGCCCGTTTCCAGCTTCCAGAGAGCCTCTGGAGCCCAGGGGAGGCTTCTTTTGGCCCTCCCGGAGACTTGAGAAAAGCCTCCTGAACCCGGGGAGGAGGAAAGCCGTGGTGCAGGAGGTCAACTCGGCCACGCCCACCATGGCCACACCCACCCAGCAACCGGGCACAGAACCCTTTGCTAAAAATTTTGAAGCCCTCCTCTGAGCAGAACTCACTTAACAAATGGCTAATGGAATGTGCAGAAATGAGTAAATTGACATTAGCAATTAGAGAGCAAGAAGATAAAGAATATTTTAAAATTTGGGATTTATTTTACCAATGACTGGATAAAAAATAGGGAAATAAAATATATTATAATATAAATATAACATAATAACAAAGATAAGACAATGTAATGATATGTTATCACTGATTATAATGAAATGAATGATATTATGTACTAGGTTATGTAATAGTTCAGATTTGCTCGAAAAGAATGATGTGAATTTATAATTAAAGTCTAATAAGGTGTTAACAACAATACAGTATAATATGTATAGTTGATATATATATATAATGTGAATTGTAATTTAAATGTAAAAGGGAAAGACTGTTGATATTGTGCACAAGAAATATGTACACTATGCAATGGAAAGATGCTTTTATTTGTTGTTTTATGTTTGTGTTTGTTTATGTTTGTTGTCAAAAAAAATGGAGGAAAAAAAATAAATGGCTCATTTAACAACAGGAATTTTTGGCTCAATTATGGTTGTAAGTTGAGGATGACCTGTGTTGCTGATTGGATGATTCCTTTTTTTCGATTCTTTTATTTTAGGCAATTTGGATTGTAGCTTTTCTCGCCTCAGTTTTTCTGGGCCTGGACTACGGCTTACTCACATCGATTACTTTTGCTGTGATAACCATTGTCTACAGGACCCAAAGGTACAGTTTACGTTGAAACCGCCTATGAAACAATTTTCTTTGCTTTGTTTTTACACTTCTTTTTATGTTCCCCCCCACTCTTATTTAACTTATCTCATTTATTTAATCTAATTCAGCCTTGATCAGAAGTAACTCAATTCCTAACACGGGTTAGTCCTCAACATATGGCCAAAATTGAGCCCCAAAGTTTAGGTTGCTAAGTGAGTCATTTTGTTAAATGGGTTTTGTCCTACTTTACAACTTTTAAGTTGTTAAGTGGATTCGCCTTCCCTGTTGACGTTGCTCATCATTGGGTCACAAAAGGGGATCTTGTGACCCTAGGAGACTGAGACCCATCATAAATGTGAGTCGGTTGTCAAGCATCTGAATGTAAACCACGTGAATATGTGGATTCTGCAAAGGTCATAACTGAATAAAGGTCCTAAGTGATTCTGTTTAGTGCTGTTGTAACTTTGAACTGTCGCTAAATGAACCGTTGTAAGTCGAGGACTTCCTGTACCTCTTTCCTCAACTTATTTCATTGATGCTGTAGACTGAAATTGACTTTCAGATGGCTCATCAACTTTTAAAACCATCAAAATCAGGGAGGATAATAAGATGCCACTAGCATGGGTGAGAGAAACAGATTTTTGGCTCCTGATTCTAATAAATTAGAATTAGAATTCTTTATTTTAATATTTAATTAATATTAGTATTTTAATAGAATATAATAGAAAATAGAATTAGGAATAGAATAGAAAATAGAATAGAATTAGGAATAGAATAGAATAGAATTGAATTGAATTGAATTGAATTCTTTATTGGCCAAGTGTGATTAGATACACAAGGAATTTGTCTTCGGTGCATAATCTCTCAATGTACATATTCAGCTGACAATTAAAGTTACCACCTAAATGAGAAGCCTTCCTGAACTATTGTCGTTCTAAATTCGTGCCCCTGTTTCGGGATCCGTATCTTGCAAGGTAGATTTTTAATTTAGTACCTGTCCTGTAAAGGCTTTGTTACATAACTGCTTTATTGTGTTAGCAGAAGGTTGGTTGCTTTGTTTCTTGATCAGCGAGTCGTGTTCAAAGCAGTAGAACCTGTTTCAATAATGAAGATAAACTTTGGACACGATCGTTAAAGTGAACAGGGTTGGTTGGTTGGTTTGGTTTTTTAAAAAATATTTCTTATACCCTGTTTCCCCGAAAATATGACCTACCCTGAAAATAAGTCCTAGCTTGGTTTTTTACACATGCACCAAGTATAAGCCCTACCCCCCAAAATAAACCCTAGTAAGATCCCACGGGTAAAAGTTAAGCTAGGGTGGGGATGAGGTGGTGGTGGAACTGCCCTACTACTTACCTTTGGACAGTTGTAGCCAGGCCTCGCGCACCCCATCACCTGCCTTGCCGGCCCATTTCTTCTGCAACCAGCAAGGCTGGCAAGGCTTTCCTGAAGGCTTCTGTAGCTGATAAGAAAGCTCAGGATTGATCCAGAGCTCTGTTATCGGCTGCAGAGGCCTTCAGGAAAGCCTTGCCAGACGCAAAAGAAGAAGTTCCTGAAGGCCTCTGTCAGCGAAAAGGAGGCCGGGGGCAACGCGCATAAGTGGGGTTAGTCAGTGGATGACATCCCCCCAAAATAAGACCTGGTGCCTTTTTGGTGGCAAAAATATATATGAGATAGGGTCTTATTTTGGGGGAAACACAGGTAATTCTGCCACATGCAGCTACACATGATCGTCTAACTTCTCCAATAGGAACGGTTATAACGCAAATAACGCATTGTATTTCTGTAATTTTCTTTTTTTCCCCACAGTCCCCACTATAGAATCCTTGGCCCGATTCATAACTCAGACATTTATTGTGACGTGGAACTGTACGAAGAGGTAAGAGATTTGGAACGCTTGAAGACCCCAAAAATTAATGTCTTCCGTTAAAAACGGGGTGGAACCATAGGATCTCAGGCGGAATCTCCCTTGCGCTCTTGTCTTAACCAGTAGGTTCATTTAAAAAAAGGTACTTGCAGGAATCCTGAATAGATTGATTGGGTTGAACTAAAGCTAGGAAGGAGAGCAACCAGAAGTGGAAAGTTTCTTCACAAGATCAAAAGCTTTCCAGATTAGTAAGATTTCAGATTTCATTTCAGAGCCTTTCCAGATCAGTAAGGTTAATTGTACTTCAGAGTTCATTGCAGAAGGTTTCCAGATCAGAAAGGTTGATTCGTGCTTCAGAATCCATCTCAGAAAGTTCCCAGATCAGTGGTCATTACAATGACTAGAACATAGTTGAATGGTCTGCCAAAAAGGAAAAGAAAAAAAAAAGAATTTTGCTGCAAGTTTGGAGTTATAAACAAACCGTGGAAGGCAACATTTGCAGTTGCCAATTAACTTAGGAGGAAGCACTGCCAGAATTATGGGGAGAGTGGAAAGGAAAATATGTTTTACTGGATAGAGCAAAAGTCACAGCGTTTTAGGATTGTACAAATGGAATCCTATTTTTAATCCTTAAAAACGGGGGAATTCCATTTTTCCCATTTTCCTGTCTGCCCGACCCAGAAATTACACCCATGCAACTTTTGTGTCAAGAAAAACAGTCCAGTATGGTATTAGATTTAAGATGGAATTTACTGAATAATGAAATAAAAGTATGTGATAAAATTGCAAATGTGACAGATAAAATTATAAAGGTATAATGAATTTAGAATTTAAAAAAAATAAGTGCTAGATTACAGAATAAGATTTTTAGAAAAAGGAATTAAGTTAAGAAATAAATTGAAAATGGATTTAATAAGTGAAAAGAAAATAAGAATAATGGAGAAAATTTACTGGAAAATGGAAGTAATGATATGATATAGAATTGAATGTGAAAGATCAATGTGTGTTAAGGTCATGTTTGTATTGAAGTGTAAAAACCTAGAACCATGTGGTTCACTGAAAGAGATGTTTTTAAAATATAAAATTAATAAAAAAAATATTACAAAAAGAAAGAAAGAAAGAAAGAAAAAGAAAGAAAGAAAGAAAGAAAGAAAGAAAGAAAGAAAGAAAGAAAGAAAGAAAGAAAGAAAGAAAGAAATAGTCCAGTAGAAACACTAAATTTTTTATTTTTGAGACAGCAAGACTGACTTCCAGTACATTTCGTAATTGCCTGCTTTTCGGAGGTAAACAAGTAGCTATTCTCGCAGGGTGTGGTGAATTTAATGCAATGCAAACTTAACCAAGGAACGCTTTATTCTTTGTTTTAATTCTGCCCCCATTTAGGTAAAAGAATGCCCTGGGATTAAAATATTCCAGGCAAATGCACCACTCTATTTCGCTAACAGTGAGTTATTTACCAGCGCATTGAAAAGAAAGGTAAAGGAATTTCCTTCTTCCTGGTTAGTCAATCCACTGTCAAATTTCATAGGCAAATTGTACAAGTCAACTCACAAAACGGATTTTTGTTGGGCTCTAGAATTACAATATTTGGGGGGGGGGGGTGACAGGAAGGTTGTGGTCTTCTCAATCTTTTAAAAACACCCTGGATTGTACAGAATTAAGACCACCATTTCTATTTAAGATGCTAGTTTTATTCTTCCACAGTTTTTTAAAAATGAGACAAAGACGAGGATGGCGATACTCAAATATTTTATGTGTTCACCTGTAGTTTTAAGTGGTACAGTCCAGTACAGGTAGGCTCGACTTACAACCACAATTGAGCCCAAAATTTCTGCTGCTAAGCGAGACAGTTCTTAAGTGAGTTTTGCCCCATTTTATGACCTTTCTTGCCATCTCTGCACTTATTAAGTTAGTAATGAGGTCATTAAGTGAATCCGGCTTCCCCGTTGACTTGGCTTGTCAGAAGGTTGCAAAAGGGGATCATGTGATCCCAGGATGCTGCGACTGTCATAAATACGAGCCAGTTTCCAAGCCTTTGAATTTTGATCATAGGGATGCAGCAATGGTTGTGTTAAAAACAGTCATAAGTCACTTTTTTCAGTGCCTTTGTAACGTTGGAAAGTCGCTAAATGAATGCTTCTATGTCAAAGACCACTTCTGTACTATATCATCTTTTAATTAATCCCTTGCGGGGCAGAGTCTGAGCAACTGAATGGAGCTGGCAGAATGTTTTACTGGCCGGATGCCCTTCCTGTTGCCAGTGCGGAGTTTTGTTCAGCAGACATATTCTCAGTGTGCCCAGAGAGAGAAATATCTGCCTGTACCTAGAATCGAACTCACAGCCTCCTGATCATGAGGCGAGAGCTCCAGCTCTAGGCCACCATATTATGTGGCCAATGATACTTTGAACTGAGTCAAGGATCATTTTACTAGGACTGTGATGGCAAACCTGTGGCATGCATTGCCACAGGTGGCACACAGAGCCATTTGTGCCAGCATGCGAGCTGCAGTCAAACTTACCTCACTGCGCATGCGTGCGCCTCACAGCTGATTTTCGACAGGTTTGAGGCCGAGGTAAGCTAAAATTTCATGAGATATTCCTTTCTTTCTGGGGTAGACTGGCCTGGATCCTCGTAAAATATTGGCAGCCAAGAAAAAAGCACAAAAGAGACACGCAAAGGAACAAAAGCGACTGGACGAACAGCAGAAGAAAGCAGTTTTGAAGATGGTAAGTTTGAAACGCTTTGGGGAAGTTCAGAATAACAGCTTGGATTTATCTGGTAAGAGATTTGTACCGATAAAGGAGAATATTTGTACCTGAAGGTTGAAATGAGAGATCCTTGGTACTCTCTGTGGTTGGTGGTTTCCTTGCAGATGTTTCATTACCCAACTAGGTAACGTCATCAGTGCTAGTAAGGAATGAGGTTTGCTCTCCGTTTATATAGTAGTGGCTCTCCGTTTATATAGTAGTGGCTTGTTTTCAACTGGGAAGTCGTGACTGTCCTAGACCAAGCCAAAAACGCTAAGAGAATTCCTGGAAGCCTGACAAATTGACCATTGAAAGTGAAGACGAGACAATCAACAGGCCAAAAAGGTAACAAAAATCCCCTCAACTCTGTTCAACTATTATAAAGTCTGCACTACTATTACTATTAATCTTCTCATCACTCCTTATCCCCCATCCCCTCCCACTTGTGACCGTATGACTGTAACTTTGTCGCTTGTATCCTTACGATTTATATTGACTGTTTCCTAGTATGATTGATTGATTGCTTATTGTACCCTATGACTATCATTAAGTGTTTTTCGTACCTTATGATTCTCGACTCCTGGCTAATGTATCTTTTCTTTTGTGTATACTGAGAGCATTTGCACCAAGAAAAATTCCTTGTGTGCCCAATCACACTTGGTCAATAAAGTATTCTGTTCTCTTCTCTTCTCTTCTCTTCTCTTCTCTTCTCTTCTCTTCTCTTCTCTTCTATTCTATTCTATTCTATTCTATTCTATTCTATTCTATTCTATTCCATTCTATCTAAAAGATCAAAATAGCCCCCTAACCCTAAACCTAATAAACACCCAGATGCGCATATATTAACTCTAAGATTAACATTAGACTAACAATGAAGAAGTAAACAAGGAATCACCAAACAACAAACAGTAAACAGCCCAACTCAAGCACCTCCAAGACCATTCCCACCAACACTGACAGGGCAAGCCACTAAGAATGTAAACCAAACTTCACTCCCTAGTAGCATTGATGTTGTAACCTAGTTCAGTAATGAAGTGCCTGCAAAAAAACCCAAACAACCAAGCTCAGAAAGCATCAAGGACCCCTTCAGAAATATTGAGACACTTCTAGACCATTGCATTGCATGGAAAAATGTGTGTCTTCTTGGTGGGTTAGCCTGTGAATTGTGACTAGCACACTTCTTATTTTCAGCATTCTTGGGAACTTTCTGGATGGAAATCAAACATGAATATAAAATCCTAGATTTTGTATTCAGAGCTTTGTTACCAAGTTTGGTAAAAGATGTCCTTGGTAGGAGTGCTTTTGAGGTAGGACGAGACGTCGTGATTTCGTAAAGGGCTTCAAATTTCCACCTTCTCCAAATTACACAAATTCCTAGCATTTTTTTCTGTTGCGGAGAAAACAGGCCAGAGAACATTTCTTGTCCCAGCCGAAATCTGGAAACAAAATTGTTGAACACAAGATTTCCAGTCCTAATCCTATGACAGTTGCCTTAGATAAATGAGATTTTTGAGAGTGTATGACATTAAAACAGTTCATATTTTATTATTTGACAGAAAGTTGAGGAAAGGCCAGTATGAAGAATGTCTTAATCTCTTCATATAATCAGAGAAAAAGAGCTAAGGAAAAAATTATTTTCTCTTGTAAGTGTATGTACAAGTTTGCCCAAAACTCTACTCTCTGCACTTAAGATTGTACAATTAATTTATGTTTAATTGTCCTCCATCCAAGATGAATAATGTCAAAGATGTCAATTACTTATTTAACTTTGGGAATGATTCAGGATGGATAAGATGCTGTGATAAACATTCCCGGAGTGAATTACAATAACAGTTTGCTAACAGAGTTTTGAAACTTTTCTTTTGTTTTAGTATGATTATTCTTCCTGTTAATTACTTTGTCACCAATATATAGGAGACAGGTCAATAATTTGCACCTAGATTTAGTAGTTTAAAGAGGGTTGTTTGGTGAGGAGTCAGAACTAATGTAGCAATATATTAATCAGTATTCAACTAGAGAGGTTATTAATAACATAAAATATAGAATATAGAGAACAGAATAGAGAATAACAGAGTTGGAAGGGACCTTGGAGGTCTTCTAGTCCAACCCCCTGCTTAGGCAGGAAACCCTATACCATTTCAGACAATTGGGTATCCAAACTCTTCTTGAAAACTTCCAGTGTTGGAGCATTTACAACTTCTGGAGGCAAGTAACTCAGGGGTGGGATTCTAATAGTTTGGACCAGTTCTGTATAACCAGTTGTTATGATTCTGCACAGTTTGGAGAACTGACAAATTGTGCCCCTGGCTAGCCCCACGCCCAGTCAGTCCTAATTGCGCATGCGCAACATCGCATACATACCCGACATCGTTTCCCCACCCAGTCACTCTGTAAGGTATTTCTTTTTTTTTTCCCTGCCGATGATCAGCTGTTCAGATGATCAGCTGTGCTGGAATCCCCCTCGCTGTCTTACTGCTTCGTCCAGAAGGCAAAAAGTGGGGGACGGAGGGGATGCTGTGCCCCCCCACCCATGCTCTGTTTTTTGCCTTCCTGGGCCCCAGGAAAGCCTCCTGGGAGCAAAAATGCCCTCCAGAAGGCTTCCCTGAGGCCCAGGGGGCAAACAAAAAACGGGGGTGGTTGTTTGCTTCAAAAAAAGAAGCCACACCCACCTAGTCATGAGGCCACGCCCATCTATCCACATCCACAGAACGAGCTGTTAAAAAATTTGAATCCCACCCCTGGGCAAGTTGTTCCACTAGATAATTATTCCCACTTTCAAGAAATTTCTCCTCAGTTCTAGGTTGCTCCTCTCCTTGATTAGTTTCCATCCATTGCTTCCTGTCCTGCCCTCAGGTGCTTTGGAGAATAGCTCCCTCTTAATATGTGCATATGTGGTGTTTGGGTTTTTTTAAATGCTCTTCTTTTAATGTTTTGACTGTTTTGTGTTCTGTTTTGTCCTTGTTTGTGTTTCTTTCTGTTCTTTTTGTATTTTGTATTTTTAATCTTGTCTTGAAACAAAATTAAAAATAATATATATATATTAAAAAAGACAAATGATGTAGACCACAGCATGAAACACGAAGTGATGCAAGATGAAGTTTCACTTAACGGGAAATTCTCGGCGGCCGAAGCAACTCCGCAAGACTCCTCTCCAGAGGAACTGGAACATTTTATGATACCAGGAAGCAACGTCCACTCCATCATTCTCGATTTTTCACCCGTGAACTTTGTGGATTCAGTTGGAGCCAAAGCCCTTCAGTCAGTACGTAGTTTTGATCTCTCTTTCTGACAATAAAACATCTGTTGAATTTTGTGCTCTTTCTTGCACCCAGAGGAGAAGCGGGCATGTTTCATTTATTTCCTTGTGTGTCCGTTTCATCAAACTTAGATTCCACCTGTCATTATGGAGTTTAAGCATACACAACACCTTGGCTTATCTATAATAATAACAATCTGTATGGTAGCTTTCACTGAGAGAGAATGGAATTAGAATTTAGAATAGAATAGAATAGAATAGAATAGAATAGAATAGAATAGAATAGAATAGAATAGAATAGAATAGAATAGAATAGGGAATTGAATGAGAATAGAATAGAATAATAGAATGGAATAGAAAATAGACTAGAAAATGTGGAATGGAATTAGAATTAGAATAGAAGAATAAGAAATTGAATTGGAATGGAATGGAATAGGGAATTGAATTAGATTAGATTAGATTAGATTAGAATAGAATAGAATAGAATAGAATAGAACAGAACAGAACAGAATATATGGAATGCAATAGAATAGAGTTGGAATGGAATGGAATGGAGTAGAAGAGAAGAGAATAGGGAATTGAATGAGAATGGAATGGAATGGAACGGAACGGAACGGAACGGAACAGAACAGAACAGAATAGAATAGAACAGAATAGAACAGAATAGAATATATGGAATGCAATAGAATAGAGTTAGAATGGAATGGAGTGGAGTAGAATAGAATAGAATAGAATAGAATAGAATAGAATAGAATAGACTCCATAGCATCTGCTTATAGTTAAATAAGGGTGCACAGAATTCATGGGACTTAGTTCATTTTTGACTCTGTAGGGATTCTAGGCTAATCCCTCTTTTGACTCCACTCTCAGACTCCGGCACTACTACTCCTACATCTTTAGCCACATCCAGAGGGGCATTAGGATAAGAAAGAGTTCGAGAGATTTAGCGTTATGTTTATCTTATTCCTTCTGAATATTTCTAAGACAATTGGAAATCAACTTTAAAAGGGAATTTTACAGCAAATTGGTAGGGGTGGAATAGATGAGCTTTGATAAATCTAGAAATAAGTTATTTTCTTCCCTGTTGCAGATCATAAAAGAATATGAAGAAATTGGTATATCAGTTTATATAACCGCCTGCAATGGTAAGTCGGAGAAGTGTGGGTTAAATTTTCCCAGTCATTAGGCTGTTAATGTTCTGTCTAGTCTTCTTCAACATGATGCCTCGCAAAATTACTACTCTTGGATTCCTACCATGTTTCTCATAAAATAAGGCTGGGCCTTTTTTTTTTTTTAAACCCTGAAAAAATGGCTAGGCCGTCTTTTCAGGGGTGGCTTAATTCCCCCCCCATGTGCACCCCCACCTAGAGCGCCCCTCAGGCAGACTCGCCTCACCAACTAGCCGCTTCTATCGGCTGTTAGGAGCGGCCTCGTAGCGAGACAAGTCTGCGGGCGGGGCACTCCTAACGGCCGATAGAAGCGGCCTAGTGGTGAGGCGTGGCTGCCCGTGGGTTGCTCTAGCCGAGTCTACCCGCGGGGGTGCTCCAAACAGCAAGTTCCCCCCCTTCCCTTTCCCGCCCCATTTCTCTTCACCTCGTGTTATTCACACAATGTGAGAAATGGCGGGGAACGCATGCTTTAAATAGGCCCAAATTTTGGGGCCTGGGCTTAATTTCATCGCATGGGTATAAAACAGTGCTGGGGGAGCATATTGTTGGAGAAACATGATACCTAGCCAGTATGATGGGTGGAAGTCCACCACATTGTTTAATCCAGCAACTGAGGTCCTACATCTCACCGCGTAAGATAAACGATTCCTTGCAGAACTGGAATTATCAAGTCTGCATTTGTACTGTCCTTGACTTATAACAATTCGTTTAGTGACTTTTCAAAGTTACAACAACCCTGGAAAAAGTGAGTTATGACTCTTTTTCCCATTTAAGACTGTTGTAGCATCCTCATGGTCACGTGATCAAAATTAGGATGCTTGATAACCGACTCATGTGACCAGCAAAGTCAGTGGGGAAAATAGATTCACTTAACAACGGTGTTACTGACTTAACAACCCCAGTGATTTACTCAACAACTCTGTTAAGAAAGGTTGTAAAATAGGGCACAACTCAATAATTGTTTCACTTAGGAATAGAAATTTTGAGTTCAATTGTGGTTGTAGATTGAGAACTACCTGTACTTCTAAATATATATATTACCCGTTTGATGTCTCTCCAAAGAGGAAAGTAATTGTTTTGAAACAGTTTTCTATTTATATTTGTCAACCTAACCCCTAAGTATTTCACCTTCTACTCAAACTTAAAACCCGATTTTTTGTTCAATATTTCACTGTATCGAGAAGACATATTCTTGATTAGCATTGTTGTTTCCCATTTGTTTATTTTGAAACCTGCCAAAAGTCCCAAACTCATTTAATTTCCTCATCAAATAATTTGTATTGGTGTTTTTTTGAGGGGGTCTTGTGAAAATATAACCAGATCATCAGCAAATGCCCTCAATACTGCTTTCTTAACATTTATGCCCCTTATTTTATCATCTTATCTGATACCTCTGTTCAGAACTTCCAGTACCAAAATAAATGACAAAATATTTTGGAAAGGTGGAAGCTGTTGGGGAAAAAAACTTTTTTAAAAAGAAAACTAATATGAGTACTGGATTAAAGTTAAAGGTATATGCAAGAGAGAAACACAGAGACATAGTTTATGGTTTTAAATAAAGCAAAGCTTGTGTCAAAAGATAATATTATCCCCAGTGCTTTAGCAGAGTGCAAAACAGAACACAACTTAACACGTCAAGTTCATGAGCCAAATAAACTTTCTCTTACAGCAATAACTATCCACTCTTTCCTGGGGAACAAAATCATTCCTGCTTTTGCTTCTGAGAACTTTGTTTTTCGTAGTTTTGTCTTCTGCACATGTTTCCCTAGACTGGATAAATTACCCCAAATTGGGTAAAAGTTACTTTTGTTTGAGAAACAACGCACAAACATTGCTCAATCACAGAAGGGACATTTAAATAACAACTTTCTGATGAGTGGTAAAAAAGGATTTCCTGATAAGTGACTTTGGGTAATGAAGGAAAAGGTTAGGGAAACAATGGTGCAACAGGAATTAACCATGATTTGAAATAACAAACGGTTTTACCTCATAAATTTTATTAAGTTTCATTATAAGATAAAATACAGAAGAAACAAAAGTTAGGAAGCCAAGATACTTTACTTCATAAATGTTATAAAGTTTGATTATTTATTTTATTAAATTTGTTTGCTGCCCATCATGATGTGAGGCTACTTTTAAAATAAAACTGTGTGTGTGAGTGTGTAAATTTAAAATCACACTGTAAGATTTAGAATTAATAGATTATAAAATAGAATGCAGAAGAACCAAAAGTTAGAAAAGTAGTGGAATCACTGATTCTCTTAGTTTTCTTTTGTCTCTTTTGGACTTTATGTTATAAAAAACTTAATAAAATATATAAAATAAGGTGAAAGTAAAGTTTTCTCCATCCTGTTATGTCCAGCTTTAGGGGGCAGTACTCATCTCTGTTTCGTAGCTGAATGATCCAGCATTGTCGGAAGACGTCTCCGTGGTCCTGTGGCCAGCATGGCTATACGCCAGAGGCGCACAGAACACTGTTACCTTCCCACCCAAATGATACCTATTTATCTACACGCATTTGTGCACTTTCAAACTGTTAGGTGGGCAGACACTGAGGTGAGGACGGGAGCTTGCCCCTGTCGTGTGTCACTTGGGTCTTGAACCTGGGATGTCCGCTTTCCAGCCGACAAGCTCAGTGCCCTCTTTTATAACTTAATAAAACTTAAAACTTTTAAACTTAATAAAATTCATGAAGTAAAACGGTATAATTTCAAATCATTATTAATTCCTGTTGCGCCATTGTTTCCCTTAACCTTTTCCTGTTTTTACTAAGCAGTTCTTCTTTTATGTAGTTTCATTTGTGGAGGCTGGGCAGAAAAATTGAAGCCAAAATTTCAATTGCTACACGAGACATTCATTAAGTGATTTTTGCCCCATTTTACGACCTTTTGTGCCACAGTTGTTAAGCAAATCATTGCAGTTACTGTAAGTTAGAAACCCGGTTGTTAAGTGAATCTGGCTTCCCCATTGCCTTTCTTTGTCAGAAGGTTGCAAAAGGGGACCCCCGGGGACACCACGACCGTTGTAAATTTGAACCAGTGGCCAAGTCTATGAACGTATGTGACCCATGTTGTTGCAATGGTCGTAAGTGTGAAAAATGTTCATAAGTCGCTTTTTTCAGTGCTGTTGTAAGTTCAAACAATCACCAAGGACTACCTGTACAGGTAGTCCTTGACTTACAACAATTCATGTCGTGATCATTCAAAGTTATAATGGCACTGAAAAAAGTGACTTATGGCCATTTTTCACACTTAGGACCATTGCAGCATCCCCATGGCCATACCACACACACACACACACACACACACACACACACACATACACACACACACTAGTTGGATGCTCGTCCTTCACTATGGAACTATGTGGTCGGGCTTTTAGGGAGGAAAATGGGAGGGGGGTAGCCTCTGCCTACCAGCATCCATCGGTATTCATCTGGCTAGCATCCTGTCAGTGTGTGAGAGACTTGAGGGCTGTTTGGAAACTGAAGCAGTATTTGCTATGTGAGCAAGGAGACAGCAAGGAGCCTAGGCGTGACTTAGCTCAACTGTTCTGTACTAAAGCTGCTTGGTGCTCTCAAACTGAAAGTGAAACTCCTCCTTTGCTTGTGTTTTGCATTTGGAAGAGATTTCTTTTCTGGTGGGGAGGGGGAGTAGAACTCCTTAGTATCAGAACATGTTAATAATAATAATATAGGAAATACTAATAGCTCTGATAGTCATTTTGAAAAAATCCTTTCTTAGTGAGCACCTAGAAGGCAAGAGGAACATACGGACCAAATTTCAAGTTTGTAGGTTTTATGGTTCTGGAGATTTTCATGAGCACCTGTTACTTCGCTTTTATATATATAATATATTCTTTTATTCTCCACCAGGCTCTGTTATGGACAGCCTCTCTAGACTGCATTTTTTTGAGAAAGCATCCTTCCGAGATTTGTTCTTTCCGAGCGTTCATGACGCTGTCCTCACCAGCCAGCTGAGAGGCTTCTCTTCCACCTATCTTTAACTCATCTCCTCCACCCTGAACTATGTGGATCTATTCCCAAGGGCTCCCGTAGACATTTATTTCATTTGCACAGACGACGGAGCCAAAGACTAGCCAGTCCTACGGGTCAGGGTTGCATCTGCACCCACACTGCAACAAGCCTGTGTTTTTCCCTGCCAGCCTATTTCCGGCCCGAAGACTCCTGAAGCCTTAATCCTTTTCAACGTTGTACTTTTTTCCACTGAAGTTCAAAAGTTGTTCGATGCACATGTGGCATAAATGCAAATATTTGTAGAGCGTTGGAAGGTTGGTCTGTTTTGCTGCACAGCCATTTTCTTTCTGGTGGACCGTTGAATAACGGGCTAGAAAATATGAACACACTGATACTTTATTTTACTTTTTTAAATTTTATTTTAACAGTGCATTCCTGTGCAAGAATTGGGATGGATATGAAAAGGTGCACTGTGTGTGTGGGTGTGATTGTGTAGTGTGCCTGTGTGTGAGAGAATGCATGCTCCTCTAACTTGAAAATGCAAGCTACGTTTCCAGATTTTCAATTCAGAAATCAGTGGGTTTTTTCATCCGATGGCTACTAAGTATAGTAAACATTTTTGGGAACCACCAGGATTTTCGCTCCATTTTATAAATTATTATGACTCAAGGAGGGTAATAGATTGTTTTCACATAAAGGAGACTCTCCTGTACTCTCCCAATGCTAACCTTAAGGAAGGTGTATTTAAAATTGAACAAGACAATAGATAGTGCAACTAGTTAAGGAAGAGAAAAGAAAAGAACTCAGCACTCAAAATCTACTTTTCTACACATTAAGCAGCTAGGCATAGTTATTGCAGCTAGCTATGCGTCGTCTGGAAAGGGGAAAAAAATGGAAGAAATGATGTTTTCCAAAATAGAAGATCCCATTTGATGTACTTTCTGTGCACTGATGCATCTTCAAGTCACAAAAAGACTGCTGTGAAAAATCGCACTTCGTTTGGACTCCCGAGGAAGTGGGCTTCTTGAGACAATTCTCAGTACAATGTGGGGACTGGTGAACAATTTATGTCTCGTTGTGTCCAGTGCTTGGTTGCACAAGAGACTAGAAAACAGCTGGATGCCCTATGCAAGTTTTATTTCAATAGTGCTTCCTCTCAGGTAGGTTAATACAGGGTTAGGACAGCGCCACCACAAAGGCAGCCGAATAAAAGACTTTCAATGGAGGAATTGGGCAGATTTCAGTTGATTTCTCCTACTACATAAGCCTTAAACACCCAAGGAGGTTTTTCTCTCTCCCCCCCACCCCACTCCAAATACAGTTCCTTCCTTTCTGCTAACCTTGCCAAACTGTTAACGTCCTGTGTTAGAATATTATTATTATTAGATAAACAGTTTTTCTTCCCTGGTATGTTTAAACCAGAGGATTGTGGTGGTATCTATGCAGGCTGTTTACGTGCGTCTATTATCTACAATTTTGAAGCAAACCTAAAATACTGATAGCCGAAGACTCGTCCATCAAAAGTGGTTTCATTTAGCGTCGGTTTGCAAACTGTAGAAATGAAATTTAAGGTATTCAGACCATCCCACACACACTCATGGAGTTGCTTCTTAGCGATGTTGTACAAAGGATGTAGGATTCCAATGCGCTGCCTTTCTCGTATTAAAGGGAAGTAGCCCTTTGCAGCTTAGGTCAATTGTTGCTAGAGTTGGATAAAACTCTGAATATAGGTTAATAATGCTGGTATTTTTGTGAGATCTTGACTTTTTGTGGGAGTGGCTGCATTTAAGACCATATATTCTATCGACCTCCTGTTCTTGGAGAAGCCCTGATGGCTTTTTATAACCAGACGTTTCATTCAGATGTGAGTCAAAAGTTAAACCTCTCAATAAAAAGATAAATCTTGAATTTTTCATTCCCTTTGTCATTTTTATGCAACCAAGTTGGTATGGTGATGAATCTATAAAGGTACAGTATGTTGGGGCCTTCACTGCTTCCAACAGGCGTGTCCAACCTTGGCAATATTAAAGACTTATGGACTTCAACTCCCAGAATTCTTTGCTGGCTAGGGAATTCTGGGAGTTGGAAGTCCACAAGTCTTCAAAAGTTGCCAAGGTTGGACAACCCTGGCTTTTACAATAAAGGCACCAACCAGGGTACAATACCTTCTTATTCTAACTTTGTCTCATTCTAACTTTGCTTCTTTAAAATTTTTTTCATTGATCCAGCATTAAATGCTCAGTTCTAGTTTTCAAACCAGTTGGAAGAAATTGCCTCATGTACCACTTATTTTTGTACTAGCTCTACCCATGCTTTGCTACGAAACTATGTGATTGGGCTTAGTTTTGGGGGAGGAAAATAAGGGGGAAAAATTGTGCCTCTGCCTACCAGCATCCATTGGTATTCATCTGGCTAGTGTCCTATCAGTGAGAGAGGGCTATTTGGAAACTGAAACAGTATTTGCTGTGTGAGCAAGGAGATAGCAAGGTGCCTGGGCGTGGCTTAGCTCAATCGTTCTGTACTAAAGCTGATTGCTGCTGTGAAACTAAAACTGAAACCGAAACTCTTCTGCTTGTGTTTTGCATTTGGAACAGAACTCCTTAGCATCAGAGCACGTTAATAATAACATAGGAAATACTAATGCTCTGATAGTCATTTCAAAAAATCGTTTCTTAATGAGCACCTAGAAGCCAAGATATATGCCAAATTTCAAGTTTATAGGCTTTATGTTTCTGGAAATTTTGTGATGATGCGTGAGTGATATTTCATTTTTATATATACAGATAGAAAGCTGTGGGTTAAGGCACTGTTGTGTTCTCAAAAGTAGTCCTGACCGTAAACCTAAAGAGATTTACATTTGATTTAGAAAGTAAATTACACAAGCAGCATTAAAAGTCTGGAGTTGGGAGCTCACAATCTTTATTTTGAATATAACAATAAAGCTAAATCATTACACTTCCAATAAAGACAACCACGTAAGTTGGAATGTCATCTGTTTTTTAGTTCTACTAGGTCCAGCTACAACACAACACTCCCCAGAAACACTCTTGAGGGTTATCTGAAAGATTCAAGCTTAGTTGTAGGTCATGTATCGAGGGGTGGCGCTGAATTTGGCATAGGACTTGATGACTTTGTTTACCGCGTCCAGGAAGTCCTTCTCGGTGGCAATTTTTCGCCTCGCTCGGATAGCAAACATACCTGCCTCTGTACAGACACTACGGATTTCAGCACCTGGGGTGGTGGTGGAGAAATAAAAAAATGAACATGAAACATAAAAACAACATGAAGCATAATAAAGCACATTGGGAGAACAACCCAACAAAACTACAATAGGAACAGTGGTGACACAGTGGTTAAAATGCAGTATTACAGGCAAACTGCCCACTGTCAGGAGTTTGATCCTGACTGGCTCAAGGTTGACTCAGCCTTCCGTTCTTCCAAGGTCGATAAAACAAGGATCCAGATTGTTGGGGGCAAGAGGCTCTGAACCACTTGGAGGACTGTAAAGCATTGTGAAGTTGTATTTAAGTCCAAGTGCTATTGCTGATCCTTTCCTTTTTCCTTTCCTTCCCTCTCCTTCCTCATGACCCAGTGGTTACAATGCAGTATTTCAGGCAAACTCTGGCCCCTGCCAGGAGTTCAATCCTGACAGGCTCAAGCCTTCCATTCTTCCCCGGTATGTAAAATGAGGACCCAGATGTTTGGGGAAAAATGCTGAGACTTTAAACCACTTGGAGGACTGTAAAGCATTGTGAAGCGGTGTATAACTCCAAATGCTATTGCTGCTCCTTCCCTTCCTTCCCTTATTCCCTTTCTCATTCTCCTTCCTCGTGGCCCAGTGGTTAGAATACAATATTTCAGGCAAACTCTGGCCCCTGCCAGGAGTTTGATCCTGACAGGCTCAAGCCTTCCATTCTTCCCAGGTATGTAAAATAAGGACCCAGATTGTTGGAAAGTCTAAACCACTTAGAGAGGACGGTAAAGCAGCGGCCCCCAACTTTCAGGGCACCAAGGACCGGTTCCACAGAGAAAGGTTTTTCCATGGCCCGGAGGCGGGGGGGGGCGCACGGGTTTGCATGCTGCTTACATCCCGCGGATGGGGCTTTGCTTGCTGGCATGACGTGGACAGGTGTCGTCCCACAGACCGGGGGGGATTGGGGATCTCTGCAGTAAAGCACTATGAAGCGGAAATGCTATGTTTAACGTACCAGTGCTATTGGGACACAGCCGAGCCAGCAACTCAAACCTTATGTCTCTTTCAACGCTCATGGAGCGGGCGTGGATTTTGAATATGTGAGTTCTTCCCTAAAGAAAGAAAGAAAAAGAACCAGGCTTTCGTTACGATAAGCGCAGATGAAATTAACTCAAAGAGGGTTTAGCAAATGTTGGGCTCCCTTAAAGACAGGCCCTCCTGGCTCAAATCAAGGCTTACCCTGCTCTTCCTAAGAAAGGCAAGATAGATGAGTTTAGAGCAGGCCATGGTGTGCAAGTGAGGATGAGTGGTGGTGCGGCGGCCTAGAGGTGGCACTCTCGCCTCACAATGGAGAGGCTGTGAGTTCGACCCTTGGTAGAGGCATATATTTCTCTCTCCAGGAGAGAATATTTCTCTCTGGGAGAGAATGTATCTGGCTGAACAAAACTCCGCACTGGTGACAGGAAGGGCATCCGGCCAGTGAACACTCAAGCTCCATTCAGTTTCCCAGACTCCACCCCGCAAGGGATTATGGCGTTGTTAAAAGAAGATATGCTGATGCAAGTGAGGAATAGAAAATAGATGAAATGCGGGTTGAGCGTAGGGGATAAAAGAACGGATAGGCTAGCCAGTCTGGTCTACTGGTCAAAGCACCAGGCTAGAAAGTGAGAGACTGCGAGTTCAAGTCGTGCCTCAGGCATGAAGCCAACTAGGTATGACATTGGGCCAGTCGCGCACTCTCTTCTCTCTCTCAGCCCAAATTACCTCAGAGTTGTTTATTGTGAGGAAAATAGGAGCCTGAGGGTGCATTGGAGATGTTCACTGCCTTGAATTATTTGTAATACAGGTAGTCCTCGACTTATAACAATTCATTTAAAGTTACAACGGCACGGAATAAAGTAACTTCTGACCGTTTCCGCATTTATGACTAACTGTTTCCTATTTATGACAGTTTCCATGTCCTGGGGGTCCATGTGATCCCCTTTTGCGACCTTCTGACAAGAAAAGTCAATGTGGAAGCCAGATTCACTTAACAACCGCGTGACTAACTTAACAACCGAAGAGGTTCACTTAACAAAGGTGGCAAGAAAGTTCATAAAATGGAGCAAAACTTAACAAACGTCTTCACTTAGCAACATAAACTTTGGACTCAACTGTGGTCGTACATTGAGGAACTAGCTGTGCCAGCATAACATTCATCCCCCATCGTTATTATTTAAGAATAAAAGCGTTCTAAACCTCCAAATCTGGTAGGCTGAATTCTATTTTCCTATCTAATCTTCCAGGCCTCATCAACGCTGGATCCAGGGTGTCTGGCCTATTGGTTGCCATCAACACTTTGATATTCCCTCTCGGATCAAAGCCGTCAAGTTGGTTGATCAGTTCCAGCATTGTGCGCTGGACTTCATTGTCTCCTCCGGCCCCATCATCAAAGCGAGCGCCTAAAGAGAAAAGAAAAACAACCACTTCAGAACGGTATCCTGACTGAAGAGGTTGACTAAAATCAAGGGACGTTTTTAATCCCACCCTATCAACACTGATTGCTCGTACTGGTTATTTTTTACAGGTGAACTAAGAGCAGATCAGAGCAAAGGGTAACGATCCCGAAAAAGAGCTTCTGGGAAAGGAAGCAGAGTTTTCCCAAAAGTGCTTTTTCAAGAGGCAACTGGACTTTATTTATTTGTTTTTGAAGGCATTTCGCTTCTCCTCCAAGAAGCTTCTTCTGCTCTGACTGGATGGCGGGGAAATGGAAGGGTTTATACTCCTTGCAAACAGCTGGTCATTTGCATCCTTTTTAGAGGATGTTGTTGAGGCCACCTGGAGGTTTATCTGTGTCCTCAGAGTCACCTGAGTGGCACAAATGGTTCGTGTAGTCTTCAATCTTTTCTCTGGAAATCTGTTCCTACTCATACCATTCAGAGGATGTTCATCCCAAATTGTATAGCTAAAAGCCTATAGAGGTTCTCCCTCATCCAGGTTATGGTTGTGTGTTTTTCAGGAGGCAACTGGACTTTCTTTTTGTTGTTTTCTTTTGAAGACCTTTTGCTTCTCATCCAAGAAGCTTCTTCAGCTCTGACTGGATGGTGGGAAATTTAAGGATTGATACTCCTTCCAGACAGCTGGTCATTTGCATGCTTTTTAGAGAGTCGTTGAGGCCACTTGGAGGTTTATCTGTGTCCTTAAGGTCACCTCAATGACTCTCTAAAAGGATGGAAATGACCAGCTGTCTGGAAGGATATCAATCCTTCCATTTCCCACCATCGAGTCAGAGGTGAAGAAGCTCCTTGGATGAGAAGTAAAACATCTTCAAAGAAAAACTAGAAAGTCCAATGGCCTCTTGAAAAAGTACCGTTGGCCTGGAGGACTGACAATCTTCATAGACAGAAGCAGAGTTTTATTTACATTATTAAAAACAAAGAAAATTCACAGACAATTTGTCCAGGAGATTCAGGGAGTTCAAATGAGCATAAAGATTTATTGCAAGCTTAAGTTGTCTACAAGAATTTGGCCAAGAGACTATTAAGGGAAAAAGAGTGGGTGTTCTGACCCAAATCTTGTTCCAAGGAAACAAACACGAAACAGAGGTAACAGCAAAACCTTTTAATTATTATTTAGGAATTCCATTCCTTCCCGGTTAAAAGGCTGTTTCCAACTAATTGTCTCTGATAAGAACGAGCCTTGCCAAGGTTGTGCAAAGCTGCCAAGAACACTAGATAAAGTTGCCAAGAAATATTTCAAACACAAAGAGTCTCCAAACACAGACTAAGAGAGTCCGAATGTCCACGAGGCTTGAGTGCAAAAACTTCTTTGCTTCCTGCAAAGAACTCCAGTTTCTCAGCTGGCTTTTATCTCCTAAGGGAGGGGCCACTGCCTCGCAGCCTTACTCCCAAGTCACCTGTGCTGCTGCAGCTGCTCTTTCCTTCGAGCAGACTTGCACACACATGCACTGGGCCCAGGCTCCTCGGGGACCTCTTCATCAATGCTGCCAGCCTCCACAATCTCCAACCTCCATTCCACTCCCTGATTCGTGGCCCCATCCCTGCATCACACACAGGCCCCTCACCTGAGTCCTCACTCTGCACCTGCTGCTGGCAAACCACAACAGCAGGACATAAGAGAGTCATTCAAGGTGGGATGGACTTAGAGCTCTTGTGGGCGTGCAGGGACTCGTGACTAATGGCGCCTTTGACACCTCCCTCGAGCTCAGCCTGGTCACCTCCCACACAATGTTAGATGAAGGACTGAAGAAATATATGACACCAACCTCCAATAGCATCAATTTCATCGAAGAAAATGAGGCATGCCTTTTTAGTCCTCGCCATTTCAAACAACTCCCGAACCATTCGAGCACCCTATAAAACCAGAAAGGAGGAAAACGTGACTATGTATGGATGTATGGATGGATCTTTGGTTATTTGGGTTTTCTCTCGTGTAAAATTGGAAGTATCTAGGTGACGTTTCAATGAGGTCTCATTCATCATCTTCAGGCTTGTGTCTTTGGCTTTGTGCTTCTCAGAGTAGTGATCTTTTTTCCATTAGCCTCTCGTAGGCTAATGGAAAAAAGAAAAAAAATCACTACAAAACAAACGACCCAGGAGATTACAGCACAAGATCCAGGATGTCTCCACAACAAAACTCACAAGGCCATCACACAGCCCATTATACCAACATCAACTCCATCAACCAATCAAGAGGCAGCAGCACAGCCAACCAGCCCAGCACACCAGCCCCCACCACCAGTATTTATAGAGACGGCAGCTCCGATCACACACTGCTTGCACTGGCACGAAGCCGAAAGCACCAGCCTAAGGATGGCGAGTGGGACCTCGCTGAAACGTCACCAAGATACTCTTAATCTTACACGGGAAAAGACCCAAACACACCTAGACCTACATACCTGTACCCGTGAAAATCTATGAATATGAATATGAATATATATATATATTTTCTATTATGCCACTTAAAATTTCAAAAAATGGATCCCACGTTATTCTACTTGAACCAACAGAATAGCTTGAGATCCAGATCATTTCCAAACATAAAGCTGTATTAGTTGCAAACATTTCAAAATCCAATATGAAGATCACCACCATTGGAGTTGGAAGGGACCTTAGAGGTCGTCTAGTCCAACCCCTGTTCAAGTGAGAAACCCTACACCATTTCAGACAATTGGATATCCAGCCTCTTCTTAAACGCCTCCAGGGACTTCTGAAGGAAAGCAGTTCCACTTGTTGGAATTTTCATGTACGCTTTACTTAATCATTACGGTTTTGAGTATATGTGCTCAAAAATGCTCACTGTCGTGAACTTGCACTGCTCCTCATTCAGTCGTACAGCAGAGCAGACAAGGAGGAGGGAAAATCCATCACAAAATCACATCCTACTAAATAGGGAACCTGTGACCTTCTGCACCAGAGAGCAAACAGAAAAGACTTGGATGATCTCTAGTGTTTCTCAATCTTACCTGCTTGAAGTGGGGTGGACTTCAACTCCCAGAATTCCCCAGCCAGCGTGGGGAACAGCTGGGGATTCCTGGGAGTTGAAGTCCACCCCTCTTCAAGCAGGCTTGGTTTGAGAAATGCTGAGTAGCCAAGCGCTAAAAAGCCAACAGAGTCGAGCATGCAAGGTTTTCTCCATTACCTCTCCCACGTACTTCTGCACCAGCTCGGACCCAATCACTCGGATGAAGCAAGCATCTGTCCTGTTGGCGACAGCTCGAGCACAGAGTGTTTTGCCTGTCCCAGGTGGGCCAAAGAGAAGGACCCCTTTGGGAGGTTCGATCCCAAGATTGACAAATCGTTCTGGCTGTAATTGTAGGAGGAGAAAGAGACAGAGGGAGAGGGAGAGATGGGGAGAGAGGGAGGGAGAGAGAGGGAAGAAAAAAAACCCCCAAAATTGGGACTTAAATCTCTAGAACAGCCACAATTCCGTCACCGGCTTCTACCATCAAATAAACGGGAGCAAAGACGAGGCAGGGGTGGGCTTCAAAAAAGTTAGCAACGGGTTCTCTGCCTGGTTGCTGGGTGAGCGTGGCCATGGTGGGTGTGGCCTAGTTGGCCTCCTGCATCACAGCCGGGGGCGGGAGGGGGGCATGTTCACTCTCCCCAGGCTCCAGAAGCTTTCCTTGAGCCTCCGGAAGGTTGAAAACCCTCTGGAGGCTCTCCAGAGGCTGGAAACAGGCCTGGAGGTTGGAAACAGGCCCGTTTCAGGCCTGAACCTGTTTTGTCTAGGAGAGAAACAAGCCACTGGGCCTTCTAAAGATGCCCATTACACAAGCTGCAGAAGGAGCCCCCAGAGTTTACGCCTGTCAACTCATAAAATATTTCTCTGGTCTTTTTTAGAGTTGCCAGCAGAAAGGGAGGAGGGAAGCAGTGCAGCAGCTTGCAAACCAAAACTGCATTCCATAAATGTTTTCAAACATAATAACTAGGTGACTGAAGTTTCTGCTGTACAAAAATATAACTGGAAAGCATGGTTGGTGACTCTGGGCTATGGAGGTGTCCCATTGGAGAATATTAATTAGGATATACTGAGGGGGTGGGGGAAAACCAGGGTCAAAGGTGACAATGAATATGTGTCTCGGAGTCAGCTGCACCCAGGCAATGCTGCCATGTTAACTCCCAATAAATCCTTTTGAATTTTGGGAAGTTTGGCTCGAGACTCGTGGTTTAAATGAGGGTAAGTGCCGGAATCCTGACAATGCCTTTCTGCTGTCTGGAGCCAAGTTTTCCACGTTCTGTCCAATTTAAGATTGAATGAAAAGGTTTCCTCCTCACGTGAAGCAGGGGGGTTTCCACCACCTCTCTCAGCTTCTCGATCTGCTCTTTGCATCCTCCCACGTCGCTGTAGGTGACATCAGGTTTTTCCTCCACCTGCATGAGAAAACAAAAGGTCCGTCCGGCAGTCAGAAGTCTCGCAGATCTTTCAGGTGAAAAAACAGAGATGGGAAAAGTTAACGAGAAAGCAAGAAGAGCGAAGAGATGTCTTCACCTGCATCATGGTGACCGTTGGGTCGATCTTTGGAGGTAGTGGGATGTGGATCTGATATTTGTTTCTGTCCACACTGCATAAAGAAATGGAAAAAAAGGCTTGTTTTGATTATGTCTTTTTTAAAAGTTCCTCAAAACATACCTCTGGCACGCTAAGAGAGCAACTGCATGCAGAATATTGACATGCTAACAGAACACAGCTAGCTGCACGACAAACCATCTATACCAGGGATAGGATTCCCCTCAAATTCTCCAGTTTTTGCTATATTAACTTGCAGTTAAGGCATTTTACAATGGATTAGTATTTCAGAGGAAAGCAAAATAGGCTGCATTCTATAGCAGGGGTCGCCAACCTTTTGGACCTCAGAGACCACCAAACTCATAATTTTTAATCCCGGGGACCACTCATATGAATTTTGATTGATGATGGCTTGCTGACGTTGGTGGGAGAGAGAGAGAGGAGAAAGAGAGGGAGGGAGGGAGGGAGGGAAGGAGGGAGAGAGAGATCTGATCTAACCTCTCTCCCTCACCCACACATATACACACAACTGGTTCTGTGGGCGTGGCCTAATTTGTGGGTGTGGCTTGGTGGTCATGTGACTGGCTGGGCATGGCTTGTATGTAAATACTATATTTATGTAAATATTGATTTTTTTAATAAAGAAGAGCAACTTTTACTCAAAATCAAGCAAAGCAGGTAGACAGATTGAGTTGCTCTCAGAATCACAGATTCACTCAGAGATCTATCTACCTGCCATTGGCTAGCTGAGTCTGAACTGACAAATAGAAGCTTCAATCCTAAGGAAGATCTGAAGATTAGCTAGAAAGCAAGAAATCCAATGATTTCCTGCTTTCTAGCTAATCTAAATCTCCCGGCACAGCAGAACAGCTGATGGTTGGGGTGGGGGGGAAGGAAAAATAGCAACTTTGCTATAGGCAAGTTTGCCAGGTAAGGAGCGGGCAGGGAGGGTTCCTGCGGGCCATGTGGGCGGCGCAGCCTTGTGTTCCCGTGCAGCCTGAATTGCTTTTGGGGGTGACATTCCTCTGCGGACCACCAAAATTTTCTCACGGCCCGGCAACCACTGTTCGATAGGATGCTATATAGTCCCTGTAGGAATCTATATGATGCTGATAGAAATGACTGTCAGTTCCAGCTAGATGTTGTAATAATCATAAGTTTGCACCCCAGTGGCCATAAGAAAACAAGACAAAGACAGTAACTAGTTCAATCCCAGGGAGATTAAAGCCAACTCACCCAACTCTCATTCCTTCTTCAATGTCGGTGGGGGCCACTTGATCACTGAGATCCACCACAAACTTGGCAAATTGTTTAACATTGATAATATACTTGGGGTCCTCGGAATCCGCATTGATTATCTTTGTACACCTAAGCCAGAGAGGAAAGGAGTCGATAAACAAATCCAATTCAATCTGCCAGCATTCAGCCAAGTGTCATTCACAGCCAGTTTGCATTCTTCTTCTCATGGTTCATTGCACGGCCAGCCAATATTCAGACTGGATTTGGCATTTTTGGCCACCTATCAACTTCTTCCTAAGGACCTGGGATAGGCAGATGTACACATTTGACAGTATTAAAGCTACTGTCACAGGAGGGAAGTGTCCACTGTCCAGTTGGTGGATCCAGAAAAAGAGTATTTTTACCAAGAGTATAAAACTTTACTGAATAAACCGCCGGTTTGAAGTCTCTTTGGCGACAGACAGAAATCCGTGATCGTGCACGGTTGTGGTCTGGGCTCGCCGCTGGAGTACGCCGAGCCGGCTGATTTTGGGGCTAAGCCACCCTGTAGAGGTGGGTGAAGAGGGGGGAGACCGCCAGCAGGGTTGAGGAGAGCCGCATCTCTCCTCCTCAGCTGGCCATTACTCCCTTTCCCGAAGGCGGTTGCAGCCGTGGTCAGAAATGGCCACCTCAAAGAATAACTCGACCGGAAAAGAATGTGCAGGAGGAAGATAAGAAGTAAAAGTTTTGGCTGACCGGGTTAAATTGTAAAAGCAACAACTAAGGTACCCTGGAATTTAAACTTACAAAAAAATAACATCGCTCCCAAAGAAGAGTCAGAAGCAGCGAAGGAAAGTGAAAAGGGAAAGGTTTGGCTTTTTTTTTCTTCTCTCTCCTTCCCTATACTGACAACTAAGAGACTTAAATAAGAAATCGGAAAAATCCGCTTTAACATCAATAGGCAATTAAGCTGAAAAAAAAAATGCCAAAGGGATAATAAAGATTTCTGGACACTAAATTTTTTTTTTTTTCATAAGCAGGAAGGGAGAGAAAAAGAATAAGGGCAGGATCTGGAAGAGGGAGGAGACTGCCTGGAATTAAAAAGAATCTACAGTAAAACTTCAACAAGACTTCTAAAAGATACATTTTAACTGAAACTTTGTAACTAAACAGTAACCCCAAGAAGAGAAAGTGAAAAAAAGAGCAAAAAGAAACAGCTTGCATGTATTTGGATTATTTGGTGATCTTTGGATTCTTGGTTATTACATTTGAATGACTAAAATTAATTGGGTGGTTGTTTAAAAATTTATACAATGGCACCACTTCTGGATGAATTGAAAATGGAACTTAAAAAGTACAAAGAAGATGCACAAGAAGGGAGAAGTTCCTTTGGCTTCGTTTTTCAATTCTTAGAAATGGAGATTTGGAACTATGAGAAGCAACAAGAAAAGACTGCAAAACAAGAAGACTGGGACAAAGAAGAAGCCATCTTCTATGTGGGGAAGAAAAAGGAAAGGGGGGAAAGAGAATGGAGAATTTAAGACTTAAAAAAACAACCAAAGAAAAGAAAAATAATTCAAAAAATAAGTATAATACTGGAAAGCAACAGAAAAGGGGAATACAGAAGAGAGAAATAGAGGTAGAGAGACAAAGGGGTAAAAAGGGGAGAGAGAAGAAGAAAGGGAAGAAGGAAAGGAAAAGAAGTTACAAAGGACCGGAGCAAGATATAGAGAAAGAGGACCTATTTAGAGATAATGGGTGAAAATCTAACTGAAAAAGGGATTCTGTAAAGGTGCATAAGATTGTATTGTTATATTAATAATAGAAATAACTTTAGAAAATTGGAAACAATGTATGATTAAAATGAGGGATAAAATAGTTAGTGTAACTTAGTGAAATGTTTGTTAATAAAATGTGAAATAAAATAAATGAGAAACTTGAATTAGGAAGGAACAGGAACATTTTAATTAGTTAATGTTTTATAAAATGTAAGTGAAGGGGGGGGAATTAATTATGGAAAGCTTATAATTGTTCCCATAGAAGTATGATATCTAATTGAAAAGTAATGTTAAAGAAGTTAAGATTTTAATGAATATTAGCATTAATGATAGAATTGAATTGGAATGGAATGTGTTGTTTTAATTACATATATTTATAATTTTTTTTAAAGAATATAGTGTGTATTTTAAGAATGTACCAAGCAGAATCCAGATGGAAGTTATATATTATATTGAATGTTATAACTTTAGGGTATATATTGAAACCTAAATAAGAGTTAAATGGATAAACTTAAAAGACATAAAGGCGTCATACTCCAATCAGTAACTACAGGAGAAATTTTGTTTAATGAGAAAAGATAATAGATAATTGAAACAGGACAAAAAATACAAATATAATGATTTGAGAAATTGAGAAAATTAAAAGAGGGGAGAAGCTATGCAGAAAATGTAAAATAGTAATAAGATATGGAATAGAATATAAAAATGAGCATGAACTTGAATTTGTGTCTGTACAAAGAAATGTAGCCCGGGATTACGCTACTTTCAAAAAAGATGTTTTATTTGTATTTTTTTTCTTTTTGTGAAAACTCAAATAAAATTTACAAAAAAAAAAACCCTTTACTGAATAAACCACACTGGCACAGAAGGGAAACCAGTTCTGAGTTTCCCATGCAAAAGCAAGCATCGTTGATTTCCGGCTTTCCTTACAGGCCACCCACAGTCCAATAGGTCCACCAATCACTGTTCATTTTGTTATGGGAAACAGCCAGCAACCCTGAGACATCTTGTGGTGTCCTTGAGATGCCAGCAATGTCTCACGGAAGCCGACGGATGCATGGATACCATTCTCCCACCCTCCCATTCCATACAGATTATTGTCAAGCTGTGACCAAAGCAAAAACGTAGGTGAAAGTGCGAGTCAGTCTTGACAGTAAGCTGTTTGGAGTAAAGCTGCCTTTTGCAATTGACCGATGGCAATTTGGTCGATGGCAATGTTGTTCAATTGATGCTCCAGTTGTTTTGAGATGTATTTGCTACCCCATCTCATGCTTCAAGGTGACCCTTTGCTTTAACCGTTTACTTCAGCACTATATTTCTGAACAAAACTCCGCACGGGTGACAGGAAGGGCATCCGGCCAGTAAATACTCATGCTCCATTTAGTTGCCCAGGCTCCACTCCGCAAGGGATTATGGGATCATTAAAAGGAGATGATGACTTAAGATAATTTCACGAGTTAACAAAGAAGGGTCATACACAAAGGACTAAACTCTTTTCCTTTTGATAGGAGCTTGGCTGCATCACTGACTGGACAACAAAGTTGTTATTTAGTATTATGTGATGGTTTACCTGGCCACCTGTAGTGGCTGCTCGCTCTGAAGAGTTTGTTTATCGGCAGCTAAATCCCAAAGGGCAGGTGGTGCCAGGCCAGTGTCTGATTCTTTAATGCCTACAGGGGGAAAACAAAGCAAAACCAGGAGCCATGTTGCCATATAAATCAACAAAATATATATTCCAGCTTTAGCTTACTGCAGCAACTTTACAACTACCGAGTCAACTCAAACAGGACAAAGATAAATCTTCTTTTGAAGTCAGGGCTAGAGTAGGGTCAAAAGCAGCCATCTCCAAACTTGGCAACATTAAAAGACTTGAGAACCTCATGCTAGCTGAGGAATTCTGGGAGTTGAATCCCGGGAGTCCACAATTCTGGGAGTTGAAGTCTGCAAGCCAAAGTGACCAAATTTGGAGAGAGCCTGTCAAAAGCAATGGTGGGGAAAGGGATGGGTGATGTGGCCCGCCGGCGGCTGACGGAGATGGCAGCAAGAGTCGGACAGTAGTGAGGAGGTTGGGGAGGAACCTGGGCTGGGTCCGGAGCTGAGGAAGACCCAGAGGTCGTCTAAATCTTGATCAGATCCTAAATCTTGCTCTTGACGAGAGCGCCACCCCAATTTTCCATGGAGATTCTTGCTGGATTGTTTTTTTCCCACCCCAATGCCAATATTTCCCCAGATTACATTTAAGCATCTTCTCTTATGTCCATCTTCTCTACTTCCCCCTTTTTCCTTTCAGTTGAAGAAGTATTTTCATTTGTGGTTTTTTGTTGTTGTTTTTTTGCTTAGCCTTGCTTCCCCTTTTGAGATTTTCAGGGGACAAAATAACCCTTAAGAAATTCAGCACTCGGCACAACAATCCCGGCTAACAATGGTCAAGGCCAGCATCAGACAAAATTACTGCTTCTAAAGCACTAAAAGAAATATTAAAAAGTACCTGTGAGTTCATTAATTTTCTTAAGCAACTGTTGAATGTCATCTTCCACCTGTTTGATTTGCCTTGAGTATGTGCTCTGGCCCTGGGTTGGAAAAAGATTTACAGAGTTTGAGGGAAATGAGGAATATTTGTGTCACAAAGGGGCTTTTTCAGGTGGCAACTGGACTTCCTTTGTTTTTTTTCGTTGAAGACGTTTCGCTTCTCATCCAAGAAGTTTCTTCAGCTCTGACTGGATGGTGTGGAACGGAAGGATTTATATTGAAATTCTTCTATCCTCCACACTTCAGTCAAAACCGAAGAAGCTTCTTGGATGAGAAGCAAAATGTCTTCAAAGAAAAAACAAGTCCAGTTGTCTTTTGAAAAAGCACTTTTGGGACAACCATGACCTGGATGATTGAGAATCCCCATAGACATAGACAACACAATGTTTATTAAGCATAATAAAATGTAAACAATAGAAAATCAATGATTTTTTTATAAAGACAATTGTGTTACAACTACTTCATACAATCTATCCAAATTCCCGTGATTCCTCTTAAGTTAAAGACTGTCTATACTTAACTGCTTTTATTCCTCTTTCCCCTTCTAACTACAATTCTGTGTGTGTCTATATATAAAAAAAAATACTAAGAGGACAATATTCTATGCATTTGAAGCTAGAAAGGGAACCAAAATATATTTGAAAATCAAATAGTCTTTAAAAAGCCATAAAGCACTTTCTCGATTAAAGTTACAAAAAGCTACAAAATATTAATGTGAATATTCTTCTGGAAACTTTTATCTATTTGTTTAATGTAGATGCTTCCTAAATGTTTCATTATAGCCGGTTCTCAAAGTAATGCTGGAAGTGCTACCTGGAGTACTTACGTAGGTTTTCAAGAGGGCGATGTCACCTTCATCCAAAGCTGAGAGATATAAGAGATAATTTAGAAAAATGATGTTTTACTTTGGTTCCCAATAGAAAACCAGGTTACTACAGTCACTCCATTTTATCATCAGTACTCATAAAATCTTTAAAAACAACAAAATCCTCGAACTTTTAAACTCAGTTACTGAGGACTAACCCACTATCTCTGGGAAATCAGTTCCAAGCCTCCATTATACTTCCTGTAAAGTCATATTTTTCTAACGTTAGAACTCAACCCACCTGGTGGAAGAAAAAGGGGGCGTAATATATGATTTTAAAAAATAAATTTGCTCCACTAATGGCAAACAAAATGGAGTTTTACATTATTTTAGCATCTTGAGATCTTCTCACTTTTGCCAGGAATAAGACAATAAAATTATGAGGGGTCCTTGGTGCTGTCCGAGTTTGCTCGTTTTCTTGCTGACAGTTCATGACCCAAACTAGGTAACATCATCACTAGCACTGATGATGTTACCTAGTATGGTAATGAAACATCTGCAAGAAAACAAGCAACCTCACAGAGCATCAAGGACCTCTCATTTCAACCCTGAGCTACAAATATTCTCTTTTATTGCCTCTATATCTATCTACCATCCATCCATCCCTCTATTTATCTACCTAGCACTGATGATGTCACCTAGTATGGTAATGAAACATCTGCAAGAAAACAAGTAAACCTCAGAAAGCACCAAGACACCTCATTTCTACCCTGAGCTATAACTATTCTCCTTTATTGCCTCTATATCTATCTACCTACCTACCTTACCTACATCTACCTACCTACAGTACCTACCCACCCATGTATCATCTATCCATCACCTATCAATCTCTACTATCTACTATCTAGCACTGATGATACCTAGTATGGTAATGAAAAGTCTGCAAGAAAACTGCCAAGCTCAGAGTGCACCAAGCACACCTCATGTCAACCCTGAGCTACAAATATTCTCCTTTATTTAATAAAATACAATTATGCTGTACTCTCCAATCTCCTAGCTTTGTTTCTCTTCAGATGCTGTTTTGAACTAACCCCCAACTATAACAAGGTTTCCATGGAACTCATGGTTACATCCGCAGGACAAGAGTTTAGAGAAGAATGGGGTTATTTAGTATAATAAATGCCCTTCATTTTTCAACTTGACCTACAAATCTCAGATTTTACACTTGGGGCGACTGGCAATATCCGAAGGAGCCCAGGCAAAGGGTCTGAATGAATGGAGACGCGCGTTTCAAAGCCAGCCCGTGACTCCTCCCTCCCCCCCCACTTTGGCTGCATTCACACAACACGCCAGACCCGTGTTTAGGCTATTTAAACCCACTTTAAAAAAATGAATTACAAACTGGCTTCCCACCACATGAGAAGCAGCCCAAGCAAACTTGTGTACACGCATCTATATTGGGGGGGGGGGGTGTCTGACCCGACCCGGGTAAAAAGGGCCATGTGAACGCAGCCGCCTTATAAGGAGCCCGGCTAGATGACCCGTCTTACCACGGATGGGCTTGTCCTCCTTCTCCTCCTCTTTGGTTTTGCGCTGATCGGCCCCCAAATAATCCGGCATCGCGGCTTCCCAACGGCCGGCTAGAACAACCGATTCCCAAACCCGGGTTTCTCTCTGTCTCTCTGAGGCGCATGCGCAGATGTTGCCGAACCAGCTCTTGCATTACGCAGCACCTCGCCTTTCTTTCCTTCCGCGGCTCGGCGGAAACGTCCCGCCGGAAGTAGCGCGTGGGGGAAGTAAATGGAGGTCGGACCTACTCTATGATCCTTCTCCTCCTCCTCCTCCTCCTCCTCCCCCCCCCTTTCCCTGGGCAAATGGCAGTTATGCCTATGGGGATGTGGGAGATAGTTATGTTTTGCTTTCATTTGGGGTATTAATGCTAATGGTAACATAAATTCACTGGAGGAGTGAATTTGGCAAAAACTGAAAAATTTGATCTAATCCTGTAATGAGGAGGATGTGTGTGATTGTGTACATACAGAGAGATGTGAACTAATTGTGCTCTTTCCTTATCATATTTCAAGTCATAAATGCCTCTCAGAGTTTCTCTCACTTATATAATAATCTCTGTGATCATATTAATAATCTCTGTGATCATATTAAGAGCAACTGCGTTCTTTTCGCTGATGATGTAAAGCTGTTCAATACCACAGACAATACTGCTACCCTTCAAGAAGATCTTGACTGTGTATCAGAATGGTCAAACAAATGGCAACTTCAAATCTCAACAAATAAATGCTCTGTCTTACATATTGGCAAAAAAAATCCGAAAATAAAATACAAGCTGAATAGTCAAGATCTTGTTGATGATCCAAGCTCTGTAAAGGACCTTGGAATACTCACCTCTAATGATCTAAGTGCTAGTGCCCACTGCAACTACATAGCCAAAAAGGCATTAAGAGTTGTTAACCTAATCTTACGTAGCTTTTTCTCTGGTAATATCACACTACTAACTAGAGCATACAAAACATTTGCTAGACCAATACTCGAATACAGCTCATCAGTCTGGAACCCACATTACGTATCTGATATTAGCACAATTGAGAAAGTCCAGAAATATTTCACAAGAAGAGTTCTCCACTCCTCTACTCGTTGTAGAATACCTTATGCCACCAGACTTGAAATTCTAGAACTAGAAAACCTTGAATTACGCCGTCTTCGGTCTGATTTAAGCATGGTATATAAAATCATACATTGCAATGTCCTACCTGTCAATGAATACTTCAGCTTCAACCATAACAACACAAGAACACACAATAGATACAAACTCAAGGTTAACCGCACCAAGCTTGACTGCAGGAAATACGACTTTAGCAACAGAGTGGTCAATGTCTGGAATACTCTACCCGACTCTGTAGTTTCTTCCCCAAACCCCAAAAACTTTAACCTTAGACTGTCTACTATTGACCTCACCCCTTTCCTAAGAGGTCTGTAGGGGGCGTGCATAAGCGCACCAATGTGCCTACCGTCCCTGTCCTATTGTTTCTTTTATTTTTCTTTTATTTTTCTTATATGTACTCATTTCATGTATTCATAATTATGTATACACTTTTACTTATCTCGTAAACAATTGACAAATAAATAAAATAAATAAATAAATAAATAAATATAAAACAGATAACAGACTGATGGAGTGGGAAGGGACTTTATAGGTCATCTATTCCAACTCCCCACCCCCTGCCTGTATCTAGATACATAAACACAATTATACAGAGGCGTGTATACACATATATATTAGTGCATACAGGTAGTCCTAGACTTTAGACCACAATTGAGCCCAAAATTTTTATGCTGCAAAGTGATAAATTTGTTGAGTTTTGCCCTGTTTTATGACTTCTCTTGCCATAGTCGTTCAGTGAATCCCTGCAGTTGTTAAATTAGTAACATGGTTATTAAGTGAATCTGTCTTCCCCCATTGACTTTGCTTGGCAGAGGGTCACCAAAGGGGATTATATGACCCCCAGGACACTGCAGCTATTATAAACATGAATCAGTTATTAAACATGTGAATGTCAATCATGTGACCATGAGGATGCTGCAAAGGTCATAAATGTGAAAAACGGTCATAAGTCACTTTTTTTCAGTGCCATTGTAACTTCGGTCACTAAGCGAACCGTTGTAAGTTCTACCTGTATGTTTGTTCGCTTTGCTTTCATTTGGGATATTTAACGCTTGGTGAAATGCCTCCATCAGAGAAAGATGTAGCAAAATGTTCAAAATTTGAACTGGAATCTAATCCTGTAATAGGGAGGATGTGCATGTGTGTGATTGTGCACACAAATAGACCTAGACACCAATATCTAGATACACAGACTTGGTATTTTGGCATGGGTTATCTATGACCAGATGGATGGGAATGGGCAAATAAGGCTCCCTTCCAAGAGAACAGAGTTGAGATGCTCCATAAAGCAACTTTGTGGGCTGTTAAAAGCATTAAGCAGGCAGCTACCCTTCTCGGGCTGGGGTTCAAATCCAGGTCATGCCCGACTACTTCCAACCCAGGATGTCAAGATATGAGAGGAGAGTTTGTCCTGCCTTCTTAGTGTGTTTTTTTCCTTTCACCTTTTCCCCCCCTTTCACTTTTCTTCTGCCTCCATCTCATCCCATTGAGACCCAAAATCTTCCAGCAGGGAAAGCGGGAGAGAGACAGAGAGAGAGAGAGAGAGAAAGAGAGAGAGAGGGAGAGAGAAAGAGAAAGAAAGAGAGAAAGAAAGAAATTATATAGAGAGGGGGAGGGAGAGAAGGAAAGAAAGAAATAGAAAAAGAAATAGTGAAAAAAATAGAAAGAGAAAAGGGAAGAGAGAGAGAGAGAGAGAGAGGAAGGGAGAGAGGAAGGGAGGGAAAGAGAGAGAGAAGGAAATAGAAAAAGAAATAGGGTGAAATAAAGTAAAATAAAGAAAAGAGAAAGATTTGTGTGTGTGTGTGTATGTATACACACACACACACACAGAGGGAGGGAGAGAAGGAGAGAAGGAAATTGAGTGAAAGAAAGAAAAAGAGAAAGGAAAGGAAAGGGAAAAGATTTTACACACACAAACACAAACACACACACTGGGAAAGAAAGAAAGGAAGGAGGAAAGAATGAAATAGAAAATGAAATAGAAAAAAAGACAAATGGAGAGAAAGAGATATATTTACAGAGGGGGGGGAGAAAGAAGGAAAGAAAAAATAGAGAGAAAAATAGAAAGAAAAATAGAAAGAGAAAAAAATAGAGAGTAAGATACATATACAGAGAGACAGGAAGGAAGAATGAGAGACCACTTTCTTGCAAACTTCCCTCCACCATAAACCTTCTCCCCTCCCCACCCGTGACCTCGCCTGCCCTCAGCTGTTCCTCCCAGGAAAGAAGGGAGGCGGGGTTGGGGAGAGAAAGCCGCGCTGACCTTATGACCCGGAAGCACTGCCCGGGCCCTTCCACGCGCCGGCACCTGGCAACCCGCGGGCAGGGCCGAACGATCCCGGCCAGCCCAGCCAGCGCCGACGCCGCCGGTCGAGATGCTTCGCGGGGCGCCCGAAGGCCAGGCTACCGTCGTCACCAGAGCCTTGTCGGCCGGTACGTGCCGCCTCCGCCCGCAGGGCGCTCACGGAGCGGGAGACGCCGGGGCAAAGGGTGGTCGGGGGGCGACCCTTTGGTTAGAACCGGGGATGCCCTCCGCGCAGCCTTGGCTCTAGGAGGGCGGAGGGGAAAGGTGTCGGGGGGGCCTTCTCGGCAGCGTCGGGTCTTCCGGGTAGGGGGTCCCTGGGACTGCCCCAGAGATGGCCGGGAGATGCTTCCCTCCTCCTCTCCTTGTCTGCTGTTGAATTCCACCCTGTTGAATTGGGGGGCGCTCTACAGTTGAGGAAGCCTTAAGCTGGCCTTGCTTGGAGATGGATAGGAGACCAGGGGGAAATCCATTGGGAAGAAGGTGCTGAGCAGCCCTTCCCCACTGATATTATTAATACATTTGTCTGTTTATCTGCCTTTCTGTCTGGCTACCTACCTACCTACCTAATCTGTCTGTCCGTCCATCCATCCATCCATCCATCCATCTATCTATCTATCTATCTATCTATCTATCTATCTATCTATCTATCTATCTATCTATACCTATTGTATCTATCATCTCAATCTGTCACTATATTCTTTATCATCTATCTTATCTATCTATCTACCTACCTACCTAATCTGTCTGTCTGTATTTATCTATCATCTACCTACCCATCTTATCCATCATAATCTGTCACAAATTCTATCCTCTATCTATCTATCTATCTATCTATCTATCTATCTATCTATCTATCTATCTATCTATCTATCTGTCATCTACCTATTTTATCTATCATCTCAATCTGTCACTATATTCTTTATCTTATCTACCTACCTACCTACCTAATCTGTCTGTCTGACTATTTATCTATCATCTACCTACCTATCTTATCTATCATCTCAATCTGTCACAAATTCTATCTTCTTTCTATCTATCTATCTATCTATCTATCTATCTATCTATCTATCTATCTATCTATCTATCTATCTATCATCTATATCTAGCTCTATCTTTCATCTATCTCATCTGTTTATCAAATGTATATTTCTGTCTGTATAACTACATCACATGTATCATCTATATCACCTGTCATTTATCTCCCTCCCTCCCTCTCTCTCTCTCTGTCTCTCTGTCTCTGGGGAATTTTCCTGCAGACTTTTTGGGGGGTTTTCTGGTCCATGGGATTTAAAATGATGAGTTTGGTGGTCCCTGAGGTCCAAAAGGTTGGTGACCCCTGGACTAGAAAAAAAAGACAATATGGATTTTTTTTCATCTGTCAGGGAAAAATGACTTTGTTTCATCCTTTAATTCTGCAGACATCTATTGTTGCTCAGATAAAAGTATTTTCAGGAAATGAATTTTACTCATTTCTAAGGAACTCTGATTATAAATGTTTATATAGATTTTTTTCTTGGTCATAGATTAACAAAAGGATATACTTTTCTGGCTATTTTTGTGGTTTACTCAGTTTTAACTGTTGTTTTATGTGTCCTTTATTTCAGTCTTGATTCTGGTAACTACATAAACAGTTTTCTTGACAACACTGTGGGAAATGGTTTTGCAATAATTTATTATTGGGTGCTTTTTAGCTTCTCAGTCTAAAGTTGAAAGAATATGAGTACACCAAAGTTGCCCGTTTGGCTTCTGTACATATGAAGTCTTCCCATTTATATATCGATCTGAAATTATTAATTCACAGCATTGAACATACCTTCTTCCCCATATTTTCCCCACAACAGCAATCCTATGAGATGGGATGGCCTAAGAGAGAGGGACTGGCCCAAAGTCACCCAGCTGGCTTTCTTGGCTAAGGCAGGACTAGAACTCTCAGTCTCCTGGTAATTGGCCCCAAATCAACCAGCCAGTTTTCATGCCTAGGGAGGGACTAGAACTCTCAGCCTCCTTGTGATTGGCCCAAAATCAACCAGTTGGCTTCCATGCCTAAGGTGGGACTAGACCTCTCAGTGTCCTGGTGATTGGCCTGAAGTCACCCAGCAGGCTTTCACACCTAAGGTGGGACTAGAACTCTTGAGTCTCCAGGTGATTGGCCCCAAATCAACCAGTCAGTTTTCATACCTAAGGCAGAACTAGAAATCACCGTCTCCCAGTTTCTAGCCTGGTGCCTTAACCCGTACACCAGACTGGCTCTCTCTCGTTTTAATGATAGGGCATCCGGGTGCTCACGAATGAAATTGCGACATGCTAATGCCATCTGATGGAGATGACCTCTGCGTTTGTGGATGCATAACGCATTTAGCTTTGCTCTAATGCTTGTCCTCACAGCTTCCGTGCTCTGCCAAGTCGAGCCTGTGGGAAGATGGTTTGAAGCCTTCGTGCGGAGGAGAAACATACATGTTTCTGCCTCTTTCCAAGAATTAGAAGACGAGAAAGAACTCTCTGAAGAGTCGGGAGATGAAGAATTACAATTGGAAGAATTTCCCATGTTAAAAACTCTGGATCCCAAAGATTGGAAGGTACATAAATTAATGTTGCGCGATTATGCATGTCCTTTGTGCTTGTCAGAAGGTCACCAATCACCTGACTCTGGGACACTGCAACCATCATATGAAATATGAGTCACTTGCCAAGCCTCTGAATGTTGATCTCATAACCATGGAGATGTTGCAACAGTCATGTGAAAAATGGTTGTAAATCTTTTTTTTCCCCCAGGGCCGTTGTAACTTCAAACGACCACTCCACAAACTGTTGCAAGTCTACCTGTGCTAAGCAAAATGCAATAACTGCAGTAGTGACAAGTCAGACAACGAGAAAAGGGAGAGACTACAGGAGCTGGGTTGGGGGGGAAGGATATAATTTCTTCATGTTATAGTTTCTGTTGTTATTAACCGGGGGTTGCTATAAATATTCGTGTTTTGTTTTTCCTACCCAGAATCAGGATCACTATTCAGTTCTTGGATTGGGACAGTTAAGATACAAGGCGTCTCAGAAACAGATCAAAGCAGCTCGTAAGTTCACCAAGCGTTCATGAAAAATGGTAAAATAATAAAATTACCCTGTTTCCCCTCGAAAATATGACCTACCCTGAAAGTAAGTCCTAGCTTGATTTTTACACTGCGCCGAAAATAAGCCCTACCCTCAAAAGAAGCCCTAATTAAGATCCTGCCCATGCCAGAGTGGACAGGTAAAAATTAAGCTAGGGAGGGGATGGTGGGGTGAAGCTGCCATACTTACTTACCTTTGGATAGTTGTAGCCAGGTCTCACACACTCCGACACCTGCCTTCCTGACCATTTCTTCTGCAGCAAGCAAGGCCGGCAAGGCTTTCCCGAAGGCCTCTGTAGCTGATAGCAAAGCTCTGGATCAATCCGGAGCTCTATTATCAGCTGCAGAGGCCTTCAGGAAAGCCTTGTCAGCCACATAAGAAGTTCCTGAGGGCCTCTGACAGCGAAAAGGATGCAATGCGTTCAAGTGAGGTTAGTCAATGGATGACTTCCCCCGAAAATAAGACCTGGTGCCTTTTTTGGTGGCAAAAAATATAAGACAGGGTCTTATTTTCAGGGAAACACGGTATTTCTCTCAAAGTTGAAATGTTTGTCACATCACAATCACTCATAGGTTGCAAGGTAAGAGTGGGACAAGGGGACAATTTAACGTCCTCCCTTCGACTAGTCTTACCCTCCTCAACAAGATGATATCCATGAATGTTACCTGGGGTAACATTCATGAGCCATAAGATTCTGTTCTTAGCTTAAAAGTTGCTCTGCAAGAAAGTTGGGTAGCTTCCAAATATACATAAAAGGACTGATGCTGGGAAATATCTATAAACCCTGCTATAAGATGGTAATGGAGGAGTCAGAATAGCTAACTCATAACATTAGAGAAAAGCAGTAAAATGTATTTAATAGAGGCTTGAATTTAATCTAAAACATCTGACATTAAAACTTGTTGTAACCAAAAACAATACAGAAGTCATATATATCTCTGCTGAGTCCAGTTGTAATTTTCATGAGTTGTCCCTCTTTTGGGATCATGTCTTTGCATTTTTATTCAGAACCTAAAGTTAATAAAAGTTTTATGTCATTCTGCATCTTCAAATTTGGAATTATATAGAGTCCAAACTCAAAATGTATTTATTAGTTCCTTCTAGAAATGATTCATGTCATCTCAATTTTTGGCCTATGTAGATTGCCATCCACAAGAAAATACATTTTTCTTTAGGCCAGGTATTAGAGTTTAATGAATCATTAATAGTAACAATTTAGTTTAATATGTGTGGTGAGTTCTTTTAATTACTTTGGTTTTTAGGCTGCTCCTTTTCTAAAACTATTGAGCAGTTTATAATAGAATGAAGAAATGGGGTTAAAATTAACAAACCAGAGTTGCTTAGTAACAAGAAACTACTGATCTTCGCTGCTCTTCAAAAGGTTGTTTGTATCTTAAACATGTATGTTATTTTCCTGTAATTTGGTTTACTTTAGAAAAATAAATAAGGATAATTCTACATTGCTTTACTTCTTTTAAAAACGGCTACATCACATATATAGACAATTATCTTATTTGTTTAATTATATAAAATACAAAGAAAAACAGAAATAGGAAATGAAGGGAAGGAAAAGGAGCAGGGAAAAGAAGGTGTGAGATGCACAGGCAAAAAGAAACAAAAATAAAGACACCATGTGGATAATTCTACATTGCTTTGTTTTTAAAGACAGCAACATCCTCACATATGTAGACAATTGTCATTCTGGAATGTTTCCTCACTCTTCCTTGTGTGAAAGATTGTGTGAGATAATGTGTAATGGGCTGTACTTGATTTTATTTTCCTTAATCCATAGACAAAGCCATGGTTTTGAAGCACCACCCTGACAAACGGAAAGCAGCAGGAGAACAAATAGGTGAAGGTGACAATGATTATTTTACCTGTATTACAAAAGGTAAGAACCAGCAAGGGTAGCACTAAATATAAACTAAGTTGTCTTATTGTACCAAATATAACATAAATGTAAATTAAGTTGCGTTAATCAGCTGATCATTTTTCATGCCCAGCCTTGGCCTTCTGAGTGGCCCAGAAGGGGCCATAATAATTTTTACTGTCTGCGCTTCCTTTTTGACTTTTATGTTCTGCTCTAAGCAGCTGAGTTACATTTCCTTATTTCTTCCAAGTGCTCCAGTTGATTGATTCTGCCCCTCAGACCCACCATATTTAATTTCCCTGAGCAATACACATAGTATAGACATACATACACCAGTTGTATGATGCTACAGAGTCCCCAAAGGAACAGCAAGAATATGGCAACCAAGTGCAGCAGTCATTCTGAATTCTTCTCCTTGATACAATGTAAACAGAAGAAATTTCCTTTTCCTTCCTTCCTTCCTTCCTTCCTTCCTTCCTTCCTTCCTTCCTTCCTTCCTCCCTCCCTCCCTCCCTCCCTCCCTCCCTCCCTCCCTCCCTCTTTCTTTCTTTCTTTCTTTCTTTCTTTCTTTCTTTCTTTCTTTCTTTCTTTCTTTCTTTCTTTCTTTCTTTCTTTCTTTCTCTCTCTTGTGAAAACAGTCTGGGGATACAACTTGCATTACAAAAAACTAGGAAGCAATTGATCAGGATAAATATGTCCAAGAGTGAGTTATCACAGGCATGGGAGAGAATAAGTATGGGATTCAAAATTTTTTACTACTGGGTCTGTAGGCGTGGCTTGTTGGGCGTGGCTCAGGGGTATGATTCAACGGGTGTAACAACAGGTTCGGTGAGCATGCACTTTGCGTGCACACAGAGGGTTTGCTACTGACCTTCTGCAATCCTGCACTCTCCCTGTGTGTTAAACAGCTGACGTGGCAATTGGCCATGCCGCGCGAAGCAGCTGAGGTTGAAAAAGCAGGAAATAATGGTCAGTATTGAGCCAGGGCAAATGGGAGGGCCCAGCAGCTGATCGTTGGAGTGAACCGGTTGGCTCACAGACGATCCTTGGAGCTACCGGTTCAGCCAAACTGGTAGAATACCACCACTGGTGTGCTGTACTTGGACCTTGGCAGTGAAATTCGTTGTGAAATTCTTGTGCAACCATTTGTGTGGTGACTGTTCAGAGTTACAATGGAGCTGAAAAAAGTGACTTATGAACGCTTTCTCACACTTAAAACCGTAACGGCACTTTCATGGTCCCGTGATCGAAATTCAGACGATTGGCAATGGGAATGGATTTATGATGGTTGCAATAACCCCAGGGGTCACGTGATCTCTCTCTTTTTTTTCTTTTGCAACCTTCTGACAAAGTTAACAGGGAAGCCAGATTTACTGGCTGGAGAATTCTGGGAGTTGAAGTCCACAAGTCTTAAAGTTGCCAAGTTTGGAGACCTTTGAACTATGGCAAGGCAAGTCGTAAAATAAGGACAAACTCACTGAACAATTGGCTTGCTTAGCAATAAAAATCCAGGGGCTCAGTTGTCCTAAATCAAGACTACCTGTATTGATTCGCAGGTATTTTGAGAACTGTTACCTTATAGTTCTCAAATACCTGAATTTGGGGGATTAAGATGGGTGTTCATTTGAGCCTACTAATTCTAGGTCAGCTATTTTCTTTAAAAGGCCAGAAAAGTGAGGAAGGATAAGAAAAGAAAAGAAAAAGAAGCATTGACTTCTGACTCTCTCTGTTGCAATCAAATAAGGCAATAATATCAAACCACGACTTTTTGTTTTTACATAATAATATGAAGAAGCCATTTCTATCAAGATCTATCAATCCAATGGGGAAAGCCTCAAATCAAAGTTTCATTCTTCTCCATTTCAAGCACAGAGTTCAGAAGCAGTTTCCATGTTGAAACTAAAGTACTTATGTTTCTTTTCTTTAATCAAAATAGTCAATTTTGCCATTTCAGCCAACTTCATCAGTCTATAATAGTCTTGTTGCTATCAATATATATAGTAACAAAGTTCCAAAGAACATCTTTCCCAATTCTTTTTCCATTACACCCAAAAGAAAAAGTTCTGGTTTCATCTTCTTATACTTCCTCATTTCTCTTCCTCCACACCATTTTCCTATTTACTTTTGTATTTTGCATTTTATTTTATCTTATAACTGAATAAAAATGTTAAACCGGAAAAAGCCAGAAAAATGACTTGTCCATAAGTGAAATGAGGAATTGAATTCTGTTTCTCACCACCCCACCCCACCCCACCCCAGTCATGCCCCTGTCAGAATCTGATTCCAAGGGGGAAGCCAAGCAGCTGACAGGGAGTGGGAGTGTGACACTGTTGGCTGTGGAAGAAACTGGGAAGGGCAAAGTCCAGCTGGGCAGAGCAGGAGAGAGGTAGAGCAAGGCAGAGGGAATTCAGAGGAAGATCCAGGCCCACCCACTCTTCATCCTAGGGCACGCAGGGAGGAACGGAGAAGGGAGCAATGTGGGTAGCATGGCTTACGAGGGAGGAAAAGGCCCTGATTCCCTTCTTTCTCTGCAGCTGGGAACACAGTGTTTAAAAAGGGAGGTTGCGCACAGCAACTTGTGGGAAGCAAATCATGAGTTATCCTTTATGGTCGAGGCTCATCTGGGTTCCTGGCATCTTCCCAACTGTGTGTGTTTTGTCTGCCTTTGGAGTCTGCAATTCCTTATCCTGCCCTATCCAGTTAATTGCTGCAGCGTGATTTGTGTGGATTTTTATCTACAGTTTATATGTTTTCGGACTGAATTTCCTCCACTTAAAGACTGATCTTTGGAGAGTTTTTTCTCCAGCCGAAGGTAACTGGACACTGGGAGCAAAGTTGGAGGTATTAAAGGGACTTTTCTTACTTATGTGACTGTGTTGCCTTTGTGCCATGCCACAGGTCATCATGCCCCCATGCATTGAAACACTATCCGTTTAATAAATTAAAGCTGCCTGATTTCACCTTCCAGCCTATGAAACGTTATCAGACCCTATGAAGAGAAGAGCATTTAACAGCATAGACCCTACTTTTGACAACACCGTTCCTTCTAAAAGCGAAGCCAAGGAAAACTTCTTCGAGGTGTTTGCACCTGTTTTTGAAAGAAATGCCAGGTAAGCCCTTGTTTTGTTTTGTTTTGTTTGACCTTCAGAAATCCTCCTTCCCCCATCTGGGCATTATTCTGCCTTTGTATTTCCAATCTTTTCACACCATCATTGGATTTCCTTGAATGTCTGCTTAGTGGGGACGAAAATCAGAACTGTCGAGTTCCTACCATTGTGTTTGCAGATTGGCAGGAAAATATACTTGAGTGTAAACCAATTCACTCGTCTGTACATACGGGTGTCTCTGGATGACACTGAAGCAGTTTCATTGCTTTGCCTGGATTGTAGATACAAAAATGTTGAATATCAGAGTTGGAAGAGACCTTGGAGGTCTTCTAGTCCAAGCTAGAAGACCCTATACCTGTGATGGCGAATGTATGGCACGCATGCCACAGGTGGCATGCAGAGCCATTTGTGCTGGCACGCGAGCTGTAGGCAAACTTACCTCACTGCTGATTTGGGGGGGATTTGAGGCCTTTTTCGGCCTCTCAGAGGCTTGAGGAAGGCTTTCTGCAGGCTTTGCAAGCCAAAAACTAGCCCCGTATCATCACTTCCTGTTTTTCTGACAATACCGGAAGTGACGAAACAGGCCTAGTTTTCAGCCTGCAGAAGCCTTCCTCAAGCCTCTGGGAGGCCAAAAAAGGCCTCGAACTGGTTGAAAATCCGCTGTGGGGCACAGTTCAGGTAAAGGTGGTGGAGGATTGTGCACGCATGCGTGGGGGGTGCAGATTGCCTTCTGGTGCTGGCATGCAAGTGGAGCATGCAAGCGCGCACACAATTTTTGTCACAGGAGCCCAAAAAGGTTAGCCACCACTGCCCTATACCATTCCCGACAAATGATTGTAGTAGTTGTGATTTGCTTCCTGCAACAGATGCCAGTATAGAGTATTCCACTTTCAGGATGGTCCTTTCTGCCTTTTGTCGTGGCAGGGATGAACTACACCCAAATAATACCTGGTTTCTAAGCCTGGATGAGTTCCATCCCAGAGGTTTTCCCTTAAGTATTACATCGTTTCTGGAACTTATAATTAGCCCTAAATTCCTGAATGCAGCATCCACCTGACCCACCAGGGTGGGGAGGCAGGACATGTTACAGGTCCCCTTTCTTAAGGAAGTCCCATCTACTGCAGATGAGAGAGCGTGCATAAGTGCACCAACGTGCCTACCATCCCTGCCCTATTGTGTTTTTAATATTTTTTTTATTTTTCTGATATGTATCCATGTATTCATAACTATGTTTTTACTTATACCTATTATCTTGTAAGCAATCGACAAATAAAAATAAATAAATAAATAAAACAAATGTGGCCTGCGGACTGAATTCGGCTCACGATAGGCCCAGAGTTGTCCCGCGGGGCCATCCCAGAGACGGCGAGGGACCGTCCCGTGCCAGTTGGCCACAATGACCAGGCCACGCCCTTCCGGCTCCCCCAAGGGACCTGGTAACAGCCCTCAATGGGATCGAGTTTGGCACTCCTGGTCTAGTGGTACCAAGAAGAAGGGCCTTCTCTGTGGAGGCTCCCTCCCTGTGGAACATCATCTCCGCGGAGATCAAATTGGCCCCCATTTTGGCGCTCTTTTGAAAGGTCCCGAAGATACGGTTTTGTCAGCATAACCTGGTGACTCCAGGAAGATATGGAGCCTATCAAGTGGTTTGCCTGTTTTGGGGGGAGGAAAATAAGGGGAGAAAATTTTGTCTCTGCCTACCAGAATCCATCGGTTTTCATCTGGCTAGCGTCATGTCAGTGTGTGAGAGAGTTGAGGGCTGTTTGGAAACTGAAACAGTATTTGCTGTGTGAGCAAGAAGGAGACAGCAAGGAGCCTGGGCGTGGCTTAGCTCAACTGTTCTATACTAAAGCTGCTTGGTGCTGTGAAACTGAAACTCCTCTGCTTGTGTTTTGCATTTGGAACAGATTTCTTTTCAGGTGGGGAGAGGGAGTAGAACTCCTTAGCATCAGAGCGTGTGAATAATAATAATATAGGGAATACTAATAGCTCCGATGGTCATTTGGAAAAATCCTCTCTTAGTGAGCACCTAGAAGCCATTCTGAACTGGAAATCCCCCTAAAATCAAAAATGCAGATGCTTAGATGTGTAGAACCATGCTGGAGATGTGATTGCTGCAAAAAAAAAATTTCTTTGTTTACTAATTTGCTACAGATGGTCAAATAAGAAAAATGTTCCTAAGCTTGGGGATATGAACTCATCTTTTGATGAGGTGGATGCCTTTTATTCTTTCTGGTAAGTGAATTAATTCTGCCTCATTTTATGAGGATCATACAGATAAAGCCTATAGGAAAAGCAACTTGGGAATGAATATAAAATATTGTGGTCTTTAGCTTTTTTAATTAACCTGTTTCATTTCTTTTTTTCCTCTCATCTTCCCTGAAATAAACTTATCATAAATACAACTGAGTTTCAGACACCAGAGCATAGACTATACATTGGAAATAGAAATAGAATAGAATAAGGAATGGAAAATAGAATATAGTAGAATAGAACATATGGAATGGAGAATAGGAATAGAATAGAACAGAATAGAATACAATAACAGAGGTGGAAGGGACTTTGGAGGTCTTCTAGTCCAACCCACTGCTTAGGCAGGAAACCCTATATTTCATTTCCGACAAATGCTTATCCAGTCTCTTCTTAAAAACTTCCAGTCAGGATGCTGGCAGGGGAATTCTGGAAATTAAAGTCTACACATATTTAAGCAAAGTTAAGCAGAGTTAAGCACATCTACTATGTAGGTGTGTGATGTTAAGTTTTGGGTTTGGAAAACAGGCTTTTATTTTTACTAACCCATAGATGTACATAAATAGTCAAAGCCTGCTCCCTGTCATGCTATATTTAGTCTGCTATATAAAACACATGTTAAAAGGACAAAAATAAATGTGGCAGTATAAAATATTACTCTGCATGTTTAATGATTCTTGTGATTCTCGCTGGATATGGTGTTTCCATGTAGTAGACTCAAAAGAATAAAAGTGATATTTCATGCTTTCTAATCTGGTTGGTTGGAATTCACATATTAACAATATGGACTATTAAAAAGGCTTTTAAATTATATTAAGGTGCTGTTATTTTCCCCTGTGTTTTATTGACTTTTTCTCTTGATGATACTGCAATAGGTATAACTTTGATTCTTGGCGAGAATTTTCTTACTTGGATGAAGAAGAAAAAGAGAAAGCAGAATGGTATGTAAATGAAAGGGCTTTTCAAAAGAAATGACTATTATTATATAAAAAGTTCATACGTTATACTGGGTATCACCAATTTTAGACAGCCCTGTATTTTTCTGCTCAGAAATAAATCCCTTTTAATTCAATGGAAAATACACTGCTCAAAAATATAAAGGGAACAGAAAAATAAGACATCCTAGATCTGAATGAATGAAATATTCTCATTAAATACTTTGTTCATTACATAGTTGAATGTGCTGACAACAAAATCATACAAAAATTATCAATGGAAATCAAATTTAGCAACCCATGGAGGTCTGAATTTGGAGTTACACTCAAAATCAAAGTGGAAAAAAACACTACAGGCTTATCCAACTTTGATGTAATGTCCTTAAAACAAGTCAAAATGAGGCTCAGTAGTGTGTGTGGCCTCCTTGTGCCTGTATGACCTCCCTACAACACCTGGGCATGCTCCTGATGAGGTGGCAGTTGGTCTCCTGAGGGATTTCCTCCCACACCTGGACTAAAGCATCCCCCAACTCCTGGACAGTCTGTGGTGCAACGTGGCATTGGTGGATGGAGTGAGACATGATGTCCCAGATGTGCTCAATTGGATTCAGGTCTGGGGAATGGGCGGGCCAGTCCATAGCATCAATGCCTTCATCTTGCAGGAACTGCTGACACACTCCAGCCACATGAGGTCTAGCATTGTCTTGCATTAGGAGGAACCCAGGGCCAACCGCACCAGCATATGGTCTCACAAGGGGTCTGAGGATCTCATCTTGGTACCTAATGGCAGTCAGGCTACCTCTGGTGAGCACATGGAGGGCTGTGCGGCCCCCTAAAGAAATGCCACCCCACACCATTACTGACCCACTGCCAAACTGGTCATGCTGGAGGATGTTGCAGGCAGCAGAATGTTCTCCACGGTGTCTCCAGACCCTGTCACGTCTATCACATGTGCTCAATGTGAACCTGCTTTCATCTGTGAAGAGCACAGGGCGCCAGTGGTGAATTTGCCAATCTTGGTGTTCTCTGGCAAATGCCAAACGTCCTGCACGGTGTTGGGCTGTAAGTACAACCCCCACCTGTGGACGTCGGGCCCTCATACCATCCTCATGGAGTCTGTTTCTGACCATTTGAGCAGCCACATGCACATTTGTGGCCCGCTGGAGGTCATTCTGCAGGGCTCTGGCAGTGCTCCTCCTGTCCCTCCTTGCACAAAGGCGGAAGTAGCGGTCCTGATACTGGGTTGTTGCCCTCCTACGGCCTCCTCCACGTCTCCAGGCCTGTCTCCTGGTAGCGCCTCCATGCTCTGGACACTACTCTGACAGACACAGGAAACCTTCTTGCCACAGCTCTCATTGATGTGCCATTCTGGATGAGCTGCACTACCTGAGCCACTTGTGTGGGTTGTAGACTCCGTCTCATGCTACCACTAGAGTGAAAGCACCACCAGCATTCAAAAGTGACCAAACCATCAGCCAGAAAGCATAGGAACTGAGAAGTGGTTGTGGTCACCACCTGCAGAACCACTCTGTTATTGGGGATGTCTTGCTAACTGCCTCTGCTTTCCACCTGTTGTCTATTCCATTTGCACAACAGCATGTGAAATTGATTGTCAATCAGTGTTGCTACCTAAGTGGACAGTTTGATTTCACAGAAGTGTGATTGACTTGGAGTTACATTGTGTTGTTTAAGTGTTCCCTTTATTTTTTTGAGCAGTATACTTACCTATACATAGCTATGAAGAGGATTGAAGCCTGATTTAGGAATATGTCTGGACTTAAAAAATAAACTCGTGTTGTTGCATATTACTGTACATTACATTAATGTTGCTTTGTTCTTATTATTAGTGCTTTTGTGTCAGTCCTTATAGTAGCATCAACATCATGGTTTTTGAGTGCCAGTTTCGTGTAGCGATTAAGGCACCAGGCTAGAAAGCAGGAAACTATAGTCTCATTTTAGAATTACAGAATAACAGTTGGAAGGGACCTTGGAGGTCATCTACTCCAACCCCCTGCTCAGGAAGGAAACCCAACACCATTTCAGACAAGGGGCAGTCTAGTCTCTTCTTAAAAGCCTCCGATGTTGGAGTACCCACAACTTCTGAAGATAAACCATTCCACTGATTAGATAGGAAGGTTGATCTCGGGCCCCTTATACCCAAAAGGTGAAGTAAATCTGAAGTAAATCCTGGTTTCCGGCAAAAAAAACACCACCGCAAATTGCAGTCACATGACAAGATGCTGCAAATGGCCATAATTCGAGCCGGTTCCCAGGTCTCCAAAATGCGATCACATGACCCCAAACAAGATTGGCAGTCGAAACTTTGAAATGGAGTGATAAGGAACTCTGAGGAGTTCAACTACCAGTGTAACTTCAAATCAGAGGTCGTATTCAGCCAGTTCTGACCAGTTCTGGAGAACCAGTAGTGGAGATTTTGAGCAGTTCGGAGAACCGGCAAATCCCACCTCTGACTGGCCCCACCAACCCCATCTCTTCTCTGCCTCCCATTGAGTCCCAGCCGATCGGCTGGGCCTTCTTTGGTTGCCCTGCACAGGAAAAAGGAGCTGGAAAGCAGGTTAGTGGGGTGGGGTGGGGAGGGAATGAGGCTTTTGCAGTAATCTCCCCTCAGGAATGGGGAGGAAATGGTGATTGTACAGTATCCTTCCCCTGCCATGCCCACCAAGCCACATCCACCAAGTCACACAACACCCATCAAACCACGCCCACAGAACTGGTAGTAAAAAAATTTTGAATCCCACCACATTGCTTCAAATGCTCACTTAACAACTGACCTCAAGCCAAGGATTATCTGTATATGTCTGTCATCATTTATATTTTTTAGAAAAGAAGGACAAAACCCAGAGATTTTTCTGGAAGAATAGGTACTGACTATCCTGCACTCTGTAAATGGAAAACCCCATGCAAAACTAGCTGATTTAAATGTTATTGCATACAATGGCCTAGGAGCATTTTAAGGACCAGGGCTTATTTTGCAAATGTATCCAAGCAAAACCGAGCTTGCTTCCGTCTTTCCCTGCAGTCGAGATGAAAGAAGATGGATTGAAAAACAAAACAGAGCTGGTAGATCATTAAGGAAAAAAGAAGAGATGAATAGAATAAGGACCTTAGTTGGTAAGTATGAACTCAACATCCTCAGGCTACCTGATCATTCAGTGGCATCTTTTGTGCCAGCCCTATGTGTATATACATTTTCTTTTTTTTCTAAGATAACTCGTACAGTTGTGATCCCAGAATAAAAAAGTTCAAAGAGGAAGAAAGAGCAAAAAAAGAAGCCGAGAAGAAAGCAAAGGTAGAAGCAAAACGAAAAGAACAAGAGGAAAAAGAAAGAGTAAGTTCTGAATTATACGTGAAGCTGAAACCATTTAAAAGATCATAAAACGCATGCATAGGCTTGGGGTATTAGTAGCTTAATGGCACAGGGGTCTCTTTCACATATTGTGGCATGCATGCGACATGTTAAAGAATAAATCCTGGTTGTTTTGACCCAAGCCTTGTTCAAATTAAACAAACACAAACTGTGTATAAAAGTAAACCTTTTTTAATGCGGCACTGGGAATTCTTTGCATTCCCAGTCAAGAGTCATTTAAACCTAATTGTCCGAGCAAGGTTGTGAAAGGCTGCCAAGAACAGAAGTCTGATTACTGATAAATATCAACTGACAGAAGTTTCAAAAACAAACCAGAGTTCACAGGGCTTCAACGTCTTTGCTTCCTGCAAAGAGCACATCCCCGAGGGCTTGTTTTTATCCCTTATGGGAGGGGCCATCACCTTCCAGCCTTACTCCTGAGTCGCCCTTGCTGCTTCAGCTGCTCTCTCCTTCGAGCAGCCCTGCGCACACGCTCACTGGGCACAGGCTCCCCAGGATCGTCTGCATCACTGCTGCCAGACCCCAAAAGCTCTGAAGGCAGCACCTCACTCTCTGATAGTCCTGGCCCCATCCCTGCGTCAGAAGCAGGACCCTCGTCCGAGTCCTCACCAGACTCTCTGACTGGTTCCCTTTCGTCCTCGCTTGTCAGAGACTTCTGCCGTCCGCACCTGCTGCTGGTGAACCACAACACTGGTTTACACATTTATGGCTGGGATTATTCAAGAAGTGATGTCAAGCAATGATTGGGTTCGATCCACAAAACAAGATTTCCACAGTGCAACAGCCATCAGAATACGTTACAATTCTCAATGTCTCCAAATTAAAGAAAGAATTACAATTTTAAAAATAAAATCAGTGAAACGGCACGAATTTCCCCTGATGTTTGCAATTTAGGGCGTGTACAAGTCAAAACGTTGAGAGTTTCGGGGGATATCCTGAACATTTCTTGTTTTTGGCTTTCCCTCCCGCGCGGTCTTCTCATCCCTCCCAATTCACTAGCGATTTCTGGATCGTGGGCTAGGAACCATCGACATTATCACCATATGCAAACTCACCCCTGACTGTGTCCAGGCTTATTTGTAATCTGAATAACCCTCTGGAGTCAAGTTTTAAAATATATCTAAAGCAGGATCTAACCCAGGGGTGTCAAACTCAAGGCCCAGGGCCGCATCTAGCACGCAGGGTGTTTAAAACTGGTCCACGGGTCCGCCCGGGAAAGGACCGACTCGTGGTGCTTCTGCCAGCAAAAACGAAGCTTGGGAGGGCCACGCGTGGGCCCTCCCAAATTTGTTTTCATTGGCAAAGTGCTTACGGTCAAAAACAGCAATTCTAATTCCCCTCTGAACTGTGACTTTTAAGTTGATGTAGAGAAGGTGACACCCGAGTTTTCTTGTCTCTCAGCAAAGGCAAGCAGAACTAGAAATGGTGCGACTGGCCAAGGAGAAGGAGGAGGAGGAAGCGAGGCAACAGACTTTGCTGATGAAGAAAGAGAAGGACATACAGAAGAAAGCGATTAAAAAGGAAAGGCAAAAACTGCGAACAACCTGCAAGGTAAATAGCTGTTGTCCTTGTCAAATCTATTTGTTTTAGTCAAGTCCAACATCTAGTATATTCAAATATCACTTATAATTTATAAACCTGGGGAAATGCGAGGTGACATTTGTATTTGTTCACTTCTCAGGAGTTTGTGGTTTAGACAGACAGCCTTCCTTTATGGAAAGCTATTTATGAATTCAGAGGTCCATAAAAATCTCCATTCTTTAAAACTAGTGTTTTTGATCCAATGCTCCGTAGGAGTTAGGTTATGGGTGATGGCGTAGGCCTCTCAGCCATCACGGCTATCACACATCAGGATTCACAGAATTTTTCAATGGAACAAACATCATGGAACATCCAGAGCTCATTCACTGAGGAGAAAAAAAAAATTCCGATCAGTATTTAAAAAAATATTCCAGTCAAGTATTTCAAACCCCAATTGGTATTTTAAAACAAACCTGATTTAAAATTAAAATTAAAACCTTCAAGGATCCTTGCCCAACTTTATCTCAGAGTAAAAGTATGGCTCAAAGTAAAGTAGAGGTAAGGGTAAAAGTAAAAAGTGCGAGCCATACTTTCTGAAAATTGAAACTCATCTTAAGGTCTGTGTTATAGTCAGGCATGTTGTATGTCAGTTGCATGTAATTTCCCCCCCTTAAATCTGAAAATAAAACATATGATGGTCTATTTTCAGAACTGGAATTACTTTTCTGACAATGAGGCAGAAAGTGTTAAGATGATGGAAGAAGTAGAAAAGCTTTGCGATCGCCTAGAGCTGGCAAGGTATGCAGTCCTGACCTCTACTTTGTGTTTGCTGACCTTCAGCTTTCTGCTACCGGTAGATCTGAAATGTCGCTCAATGATTTATTTTTAGTCTGCAGTGCTTGAATGAAGCACTTACATCCACCACAAAGGACGAAGGGAAGGCTGCGGTATTAAAACAGGTAAATATGAATATTTTGTCGTGTAAAACAAAAATTAAATTGAAGAAGTAGGGCAAAACTGTTCTGACCCAAGCCTTGTTCAGATCAAACAAACACAAAGTATATATAAAAAGCAAACCTTTTTAATGCGGCGCTGGGAATTCTGTGCATTCACAGCCAAGAGTCATTCAAAACTAATTGTCCCAGATGAGAGCAAGCCCTTTCAAGGTTGCGAAAGGCTGCCAAGAACAAAAAACTAATTGCAGATAAACATCCAAAGCTAGAAGTTTCAAAAAACAAACCGGAGTAAACAGGGCTTCAGCGAGGAATCTGAGTAGAAAGAACGTCTTTGCTTCCTGCAAAGAAGCCAACCCCAAAGGCTGGCTTTTATCCCTTATGGGAGGGGACATCACCTTCCAGCCTTACTCCCGAATTGCCCTTGCTGCTTCAGCTGATCTTTCCTTCGAACAGCCCTACGCACACTGGGCACAGGCTCCCTGGGGCCCTCTTTGTCACTGCTGCCAGACTCCATGACCTCCAAGGCAGCACCCTCCTCTCCGATAGTCTTGGCCCCATCCCTGCATCACACGCAGGCCCCTCATCCGAGTCCTCGCTGTCAGAGACCTCAGCCATCCGCACCTCCTGCCGGCGAACCAAAACAAGGTTAGGATAGAAGCAAATTCCCCTGTAGAATGGCATCTCTCAAAATTGGAACAGCACACTGCTTTATGGCAGCTGCCGTATCTTACTAGAATTTAAACGTAATAAAAATGTTTTTCTAAGGGAAATCTATAGGGATTTAAAGATAGTCCTCAACATATGACCACAATTGAGCCCAAAATTTGTTGCTGCTAAGTAGAAACACTAAGTCAATTTTGTTCCATGTTATACGGCCTTTTGTGCCACCGTTGTTAAGTGAATCTGGCTTCCCCATTGACTTTGCTTCTCAGGTCACAAAAGGGGATCACATGACCTCCAGCACACTGCCACCATCGTAAACATGAGTCAGTTGCCGTGTCTGAATTTGGATTGTGTGACCGTGGGGATGCCTCAATGATCGTTAGTGTGAAAAACAGTCCTAAGTCACTTTTTTCAGTGCCGTTGTGACTTTGAACAGTCACTAAATAAACTGCTGTAAGTCGAGGAGTACCGTATTTGCAAAAAAATAAAAAATACTTCTGCATTCCCAGAAGAGAAAATAAACTAGGAAAAAAAACATTTTAGTTCAGGAAAAGAAGAAGGAATTTGAAATCTGCATGATTCAATCAAAGCATGAAACGGTTATGCAGATGAATCTGTTTATCAAACTACATGATGCAAATAAGTGTAACAAAATGATTACTGGCTTGGATGTGTATGTGTTTTAGATAGATAGATAGATAGATAGATAGATAGATAGATAGATAGATAGATAGATAGATAGATAGATGATAGAGAGATAGATAGATGATAGATTGATTTGTGTGTAAACCAAGGTACAGTTCACTATTAAATTGGAGTGAAAACTTTCAGTTTCAATAAGACTTTTGTGATTACACCATATATTTGATTATAAATGTGTGTCAGTGAACCCCAGGTTCATAAAACTGATGGCACATTTATTTCTGTACTTAATAAGGAAGTAATTACTTCATTTCCTCCTAAAATCCCAAAACTACCAAGGCAGCCATCTCAACAAATAACAGAAAACAATAGAGCTGCTGCTTTCTTGTCTAGCCTTTTGTGCCACAGAACAGAACATTGGTGTTGATTTTCTAGGTAGCAATAGCACTTAAGACTTATGTACCATTTCACAGTGCTTTACAGTGCTCTCTAAGCAATTTTTCAGAGCTAGCACATTGCCTCCAACAATCTGGGTCCTCATTTTACCAACCTGAGGAAGATGGAAGGCTGAGTAAACCTTGAGCAAGACAGGATCGAACTCCTGGCGGTGGGCTGAGTCAGCCTGCAATACCGCCTTCTAATCACTGTGGCATGAGGAAGGGGGATAAGGGAGGAAGGAAGGAAGGAAGGAAAGAGGGAAGGAAGGAAGGCTGGCTGCATATGGCCCCCAACTATCTGGGTCCTTAATTTACTGACCTCAGAAGGATGGGAGGCTGGGTCAACCATGAGCCAGTGGGAATCGAACTGCTGGCAGTTGGCAGAATTAACCTGCAATACTGCCTTTTGATTTGGTGGATGCGTATCCAAGACTACATCCTTACTTACAGCGTTATGGCTATTTTCCATTGCACCCCAATATAAGCTAGCTAGTGGAATTCATTCAGAATTAGTACTGTTAGACATTCTTACAATATGGAGCATAGATGAAGGCACAATTTTATGCCTATTTCTGTAGAAATGGAAGAGAAAATCCCAGAAGAGAATAGGTGACAAAAACCTACTTAGCTACTGAGCAAATAAAAGATTAAGCCCTTGGATACAAAACAAATAAATACCAGTGTAGAACCATCTTAAAAATTTCTAATTTTGTATTGATTTGGGAATTTTTTTTACCTCACGTAGGTCAGGTACTTTACTAAACAAGACCTTTTCATCATTATTTTACAGTCCTCCTTGACTTTCTATCCGTTTTCTGGGGGTAGTGGAAAATTTATCAGTTTATCAAAATGCAATATAAGTACAAAATTCAATAATGGGAAAATAAGGGAGGTAAAGGAGAAGAAAAAAGTGTAGGGCAGAAGGAAAAAAGAAAGGGAAAAAAATGTTCATTTCCAACACTTTTTGGTGCAGTAGAATAAGGTTATAGCATCAAACCTCAGGTTTTTATTTAGTATATTTACTTTTTATTTAATATATTTACTATATTTTATATAGTAATATAGACTAGCCATGTATGTCTATAACAACAAATCTGTCTAATCAGTAAAACCCAAAATCAAAATTTCATTTTTTCCTCACCTCAAGCAGAAAGTCCAGAAGTGGTTTCCAAGTAAAAACAAAAGTAATTGTGTTCTTTTCTTTAACCAAAGCAGTCAGTTTAGCCATCTCTGCTAACCCGCATCAACTTTTGCAGCCATTCATCCCTTGTGGGAATCAAAATTGTCCTTCCATTTGACTTTCTGTCCGTTTTCTGTGTCGGCTTCTTCTCCCACAGCACTGATTGGAACAAAATAAATTGGAGGCTGACGGTAGTTCTTGCGATCGTTGGAGAAAAAGTGCTTTGGTTTTTTTGGTAATTCAGTTGAGAGGTGTGTTTGTTTACATCCATGTAGATAGAACAAGTAAATGAACAGGTAAGGAGAGAGAAGGAAGAAGCAGAAGCTCGGATGCGGCAAGCCACAAAGAGCTCCGAGAAGTCCACAAGCGGAAGTGTCAGTGGCAGCAAGAACTGGTCTGAGGATGACCTCCAATTGCTGATTAAAGCAGTCAATCTCTTTCCTGCTGGGACAAATTCAAGGTAAGCCTATATTTATTTTTGAGCCTCTATCGACAACCATATAGGCCAGTGGTGCCTAACCTTTTTGGGCTCCGGGCTGAAAATTGCATATGTACTCGTGTGCCAGCACCCAAAAGGCAATGCGCGCACCCGCCCAGGCCCCCTGCACATGTGCGCGAGACCCCTCCCACATGCCACACTCGTCTCTGCGTATGCCCGCGCGTCTCCCACACATGCCCAGCCCCCACACATGCACACCAGATACCCCAAAATCAGCTGTTGGGTGGGCGGCATGCACGCATGCGCAGGGGAGCTTTCCTGGGCAACCTCTCTTTACCTTTACCTTACAGTCCTACAATCACATTTTATGCCATTTTTGCCCCCAAAACCCACATTATTTACTATATTTTCAGCAAAACCAGCCTTTAGCAAACAGCTGCTATGTTCATTTAATGACCCCTGCAAAAAACAGGTTGTAATATTATGTCGGTTATGTTGGTGATCTGTTTTACGACCCTCACGACTTACAATTAACGGGCAGGCTCCATTATACAGTCATAAGTTAATGAAGACATTTTGCTTTTTTTAAGAAAAAGGAGGGGCAGCATTTAGAACAGAATAGAATTAGCAGAGTTGGAAGGGACCTTAGAGGTCTTCTAGTCCAACCCTCTGCTCAGACAGGAAATCCCATATCATTTCAAACAAGTGGTTGTCCAATCTCTTCTTAAAAACTTCCAGTATTGGAAGTGTTTCATTGCAGTCTTTGGTAAAGTTAATGTGATGACCCAGGGTGGGATACAAAATAAACACAGTCACAAAAAACAGGCGAAGCCCCTTTTATTCCTTCACTTTGTTTCCAAGCTCCAAATATCCTTGACTGGAGACAAAAAACTCCCACACAAGCAGTTACAAGGAGGAAATGCCGTTTAAATTATAAAGAGTAAAAAACAACACAAACCAGGCAAGATAAGGGCTTGAAGACATCCACAGATATCAGAACACACACTGGGAAGGACGCCAAACTCAGAGAGGAACAATAAACTAGAGATATTTCCACACTTTATTTCCAGCACTCGCCCATATGCATGTCTGTCCTCTTATCCAGTTGTCACAGCTGCAGCCCATGAAGAGAATCAAGGCCCTCTCCTCCCTAGTAGACCATGTCTCTCCCTTGTCCTCTCCTCCCTGCGTGCCTAGGATGGAGAGGGGATGGGCCTGGGTCCTCCTCTGACTGCCCAGCCGGCCTCTGCCCTTCCCCAGCCTCCTCCACAACCTCTGGAGCCACACTTCCACTCCCTGTTGGCTGTTCTTCCTCTCCCTCAGAGTCAGTCTCCACCAGGGGCATGACAGTTAATTCAAAAAAACTGCAAAGAATTTTGGATTATGGATGTTTTTGTTTTCTTTTTCGTAGATGGGAAGTTATTGCCAATTACATGAATTTGCACTCTACCACAGGGATAAAACGAATGGCGAAAGACGTTATCAGTAAAGCAAAGAACCTCCAGAAACTTGGTATCGTTATCTTTGTAAGATGGTCGGAATGCCTTCATTTTATTTACTTCTGTTTTAAATTCAGTGTTCATTCTGCAAAGCTTAAAATCATTTCTGGCTTTCCCTGGAAATTTACCATCTCCTGAAGCAGAGGGGACGAAATCTTCAAACTCACCATCTCTCTTTTCTCACTTGGTCTCTGATGAGGGTGCTGGGTGCTATTATAGAACATCACGTCTGAATGCTTGAATGAAAGTTTTTAATCTTGTTGATCCATTCAGTAACCCCTTAATTTTATGCAACAAGTGGGATGAAGTGTTAAAGCAGAATTGCCATTCATTCCAAATGAGATTTTATGGAGGTTCAGAAGCACTTACTTTAGCGCATGCAGTGATTGTAAAATATTTGGTACAATGTAATTATGCACCAGACAAAACCTCTGGGTTAAAGAGGTTTACTTGCAACACACTGTGTGGTACTAAATATGTGTATCATCGAGAAAATATATTAAATAGCGTTTCTGCTGTTCATGCTGAAGACCAAATCACTTCAGATATTTTAAACCATTCATCATCATTTAACGCCCATAATCCCTTGTGGGGTGGAGTCTGGGAAACTGAATGGAACTAGCAGAGCATTTAATGGCCGGTTGCCCTTCCTGTCACCAGTGTGGAGTTTTGTTCAGCAGATACATTGTGCCCAGAGAGAGAAATATCTGCCTCTACCTAGGTTCGAACTCACAGCCTCCTGATTGTGAGGCCAGAGCTCCACCTGTAGGCCATTGCAACACTCTGATATTTTCACCATTGATACAGATTTATCAAAGAAATGTAATCTGGTGGCCTTTGAAGAGAATAAAAAGTCGATCAAACAGTTGGTGTTTAATGACCTGAAATTATTCCTTTTTTTCTTAAAGAACCGGTCGATGCTTAAACTGGGTTTTTAAGCTTTTCCCTTTTGAATAGAGAAACCAAGGAATCCTGTTTTAAACACACTCAACTTTCATTCCCAAATTGCCACACACACACACACAAAATATTGTAGACATACAATCTAGTACGTCATTTGTGTAAACATAGTTATGCAGCCTGAAAACAATCTTCATGGGGGGAAAAAAAAGCTCATCGGGACATTATTAAAGAGGATTACAAAATCCTTCCAGAATTCAGACTTCCAAATAAAAAAAGGGGGGGGATGCGTATATTTTATTACCAGGCTTGAATTATTTGATCATAGACTAAATCTTTACCGAATCAAAAAGTTGATGAAGAATGAATAGGTTTTATTTCCTGCAACTTCCGTCGGTGGCTGATTTGTCTTTTAACATCTCTCCTTTATTGTTAGATCCCCATCAAAAGGACGACATCAATAAGAAAGCTTTCGATAAATTTAAGAAAGAGCATGGGGTCATACCACAAGCAGACAGCGCTACCCCATCAGAACGTTTTGAAGGTAAATGGAGAACAATTTGTGTGTGTGTGTGTTTTAGTACCTGTGTTTCCCTGAAAATAAGACTGGGTCTTATTTTCGGGGAAACACTGGAACTAACACACACGCGCACACACAGAATTTATAAATAAGACTGGGTCTTATTTTCTTTTGGTTCAAATTTTTTAACCAACCGGTTTTGTGGGCGTGGCTAGGTGGGCATGGCCATGTGACTCCTCGGGGAAGCCTCCTGAGGGGCACTTTTACTCCCAGGCTTCCCTGGGGCCCAGAAAGGCAAAAAAACGGAGCCTGGAAGGGGTAGGAGTTTTCATCCTCCCAGAGGTCAAGAAAAGCCTTGGGAGCCTGGAGAGGGCGAAAACGCCCCTCCCTTCCCGCCGTGGTGCAGGCGGCCAACTAGGCCACGCCCACTGTGCCCATGCCCACCCAGCAACTGGGCAGAGAACCCGTTGCTAAGATTTTTGAAGCCCACCCCCTGGATAGGACAGTCTTTGGGGGGAAAATACCCCATTTGTTTTGAAAGCAGTTATTAAAAACAAGAAAGGCATTTAGAGGGGAAAGAAAGCTACCCATTTGGGAGCCTCGCACTAAATAAAATATTTTCTAAGAAATTCCTGCTGGGAGCCCATTCTCGTTTTTTTCCACAGTATCATTTACAGACGCCACTCCGTGGACCACAGAAGAGCAAAAACTTTTAGAACAGGCTCTAAAAACGTATCCAGTGAATACTCCTGAGAGATGGGAGAAGATAGCAGCCTCTGTTCCAGGCCGGTCTAAAAAAGACTGCATGAAGCGATATAAGGTAAAGCCAATTGTCTTTATTTTATTTTTATTTTTTTTAGTTTTAAGAATTAAACCTTAACATACAATTCAGCACTGCAGAGTGGTGCGGTGCGGTGGAGCTCTCGCCTCACAATCAGGAGGCCGTGAGTTCCATCCTAGATAAGAGGCAGGTATTTCTCTCTCTCGGCACACTAAGAATATGTTTGCTGAATATAACTCGGCATTGGTGACATGAAGGGCATCCGGCCAGTAAAACACTCTGCTAGCTCCAGTTGCTCAGACTCCACCCGCAAGGGATTATGCGGTCGTTAAATTATGATGATGATGATGGTACAATTCAGCACTGCAACAGGTTGTTACTCTGTGGACCGGTTTTAAATCTCTGCGTTCAGCAGTGCCATAACTTTTGCACAGGTGCTGAAGGAGTGGTCCTAATTCAAGGATCACCTGGATCTAAACTAAGTCCAATCTTTGTTAGCTTTCTTGTCTTGAATTAATGTTGACAATTACTTGCTTAAATCCATGAAGTGCAGAGTCCTCAACTTACAACCATTCATTTAGTGGCCAAAGTTACAACAGCACTGGGGAAAAAGCGACTTTATGGTCGCTTTTCACACTTACGACTGTTGCAGCATCCCCCCATGGCCAGGTAATCAAAATTCAGATGGTTCATATTTATGACGGTCACAGTATCCCGGGGAGGGGGTGGGTCAAGTTATCCCCTTTTGTGACCTTCTCAGAAGCAAAAATCAATGAGGGAAGCCAAGATTCACTTAACCACCTTGATAATAGCAATGATTCACTTAACACCAGTGCTAAAATAGGGAAAAACTAACAAATGTCTCGCTCAGCAGCAGAAATTGCTAGTTTAATTGTGGTGGTAAGTCAAAAACATACTTAAGAATCAGCTAGCTGTTAGGATTCCGGCAGTCGCCCCCATTTAAATCATGAGTCTCGAGCCGAACTTCCAAAACTTAAAAAGATGATTTATTAGGAGTAAACATGCCGGCACTGTCTGGATGTAGCCAACTCTGAGATACACCATTCATTGTCACCCTTGACCCTGGTTTTCCCCCACCCCTCTGGGTGTATCATAATTCATATTCTCCAATGGGACACATCCATACTCAAAAGTCCTCAATCATGCTCTCCAGTTAAGAGTTTTGCACGGCAGAAACTTCAGTCACCTAGTTACTATCTTTGAAAAACTATGTATGGAATATGCTTTTGTTTTCCAAGATGCCGCACTGCTCTTTCAAACCCCTTTCCTCCCCCCTCCTTTTCTGTTGGCGACTCTAAACAGACCATAGAAACATTTTATGAGTGGACACATACCTGTTATTTAATTTTGAAAGGAGCAGCTTAATCCAACATTACTGCATCAAAATCTGCCAGATGGTGGGCCCAGGATTGTAATCTACCACCCTACTTTTCTTGCAAATAAACCTCTACCCACCCACCCCAATCGTAACAGATTTTGAGAGCCCCACGCCTCAAGCCACAGAGGCCCTTCTTAGCACCTAATGACAAATGTTGAATTTGGCCAACTGCTTGCAACTGCTCTTAATGCGGTGTTTATAGCTAAGGCTCTTTTCAGCTGCTCCAGAAATAATCTGCTAAGGGAGCAATCCCCAATTTTTGTGGCTTGGTGGCCCAGCTAGAGGAATGGGGGGGGTGTGCAACGGGGATCCGGGCTGCACGAGCCGTGGGCCAGCGTGAATGCACACACACGTGTGCAGCTGGGCTGCAAATTGAGCTGTGGGCACAGGTGTGTGTACACCGGCCTGCAACTTATGTGAGTCGAGCTGTGCGCGCACTTGGGCCACCTCTCGTGCAGCCTGGTTCCGAGTAGGCCCCAGCCCAGGAGCTGGGGAACCCTGTGCTGAGGAGTCTTTCCTGGATAACTTTTTCTTTTAAATGGCCAAATTCTGTTAATTCTTTCTTTCTCTCTAGGAGCTTGTGGAAATGGTCAAAGCCAAAAAAGCCGCCCAAGAGCAAGTGGTGAACGCTGCTAAAACTAAGAAATGAGATTTCTCCCGTGACAATCCTAGTGTGTGTTTTTGTTTTGTAATAAAAGAAAAAAAATACAAATGCAGAAGGCGCGTCGTTTTGTTTTATTTTATTTTATTTTATTTTTCCTAGAAGGTCCTGCGGTTCTTAAAGAGGCTGCCCTACATTTGCGTTGTCCGTTTCGATTGGACGGTTTACCCAGGGGCAGCGGCATCTGTCCTGGAAGAGCCAAGCAGTGTCAGGATGATTTAAAAAAAAAAAAAAAAGTTTGCCATTCGGTGAAAGGGGAGTAAAAACCATCCCTCTAGTCCTGACAGTTTTAACTGTTGTCACAAATCTCTCAAGTATCTTGTTAAATTCTCCCAAGCTCGCTCGCTGAGAGTATCAGTCGCGAAGCCAATACATGCCGCTACAGAGTCGGTCGTAATCAGGGAGCTGTTCAAGAGGCCCTGGAATAAGAAAAAAGGAAGCATATTACTAGGTATCAAAGCTTGCAAAATGTGGTGCGGTGGCCTAGGAAGTGGAACTCTTTCCTCACAATCACAAGGGTGTGAGTTCGATCCTAGGTAAAGGCAGATATTTCTCTCTCTGGGCACAATGAGAATATATCTGCTGAACAAAACTCTGCACTTGCAACAGGAAAGGCATCCGGCCAGTAAACACTCAGCTCCATTCAGTTGCTCAAGATTCCACCCCGCAAGGGATTATGGGGTCTTTAAAAGAAAATGATGAAAGCTTGCAAAATGTTTAAAAAACAAAGTTAATTAACTACAGGCATTCCTCGACTTACAACATTCATTTAGTGACCGTTCAAAGTGACAGCACTGAAAAATGGGACTAATGACCCGTTTTTCACTGTCACTTTTGTAGCATCCCCATAATCACATGATCAAAATTCATGACTCAGATTTATGACAGTCGCAGTGTCCCGAGGTCACGTGATCCCCTTTTGCGACCTTCCAACGAGCAAAGTCAACAAGGAAGTCAGATTCACTTAACCTGGTGACTAATGTATCAGCTGCAGTGATTCACATAACGACGGTGGCAAGGAAGGCTGTAATATGGGGCAAAACTCAATAAAATGTCTTGCTTAGCAACAGAAATTTGTGGTTCAAGTATCATAAGTCGAGGACTGCCTATGCATATAAAGTGCTTACCGACTGCTGCAACTGCGGGACGCTTATTATAGATGTACTTTGTACACACTTCCTTGATTGTCTGAGCATCAACGGCCTGAAATAGGAAAATAAGAGTGGTTTTTGAACAAAAATTTAAAGTGCAATTGAACAGCCTACAGCCTGTCAACTACAGCCCATCAACTTCAATTTTTATACAGATGAAAGGTCAAAACTTTGACAGAAGGAAAATTACAACTGTGGCCCACTACACAAACTAAGACGGGGAAACTAGGAGAAGGAAGATATGTGAGGTAAATTCGTCGCCTTGAGTTGTTTGTAAAAAATAAAAGTAGGATACAAGCTTTTACAGAAGGGAAATTTACAATTGTGTCATGCTACACAAACTAAGAATTGTGTCACACCCCACAAACTAAAGGGTTGATAATGCTGGTAAAGCATCTATCTCACAGGATTGTTGTTGTGGGGAGACTTGGAGGAGGAAGGTGTGTTGGATACGTTCGCCGCCTTACTGGTAAAAGTAATAAAGGCAGGCGATAAGTAAACAAATAAAAATAAAACAATTTTAAGATTTCCCTTCAGACCGTGGGAAGTCTCCCAATGCAAAGATTTACACCTAACATGGCCGGTACAATTGGACAGATTTATGAACGCACAAATCGAAACATCCCTTACTTCAATTCTTGCTTCGAGTTCGGGAATTGGGATGCGGCGATTGTAGCACAACATTTGCCGTCCGATGTCTTCACAAATAGGAGTGGAACCTAAGATTACAGATGCTTAGCATGCCTGTAAATGAATTTTAAAAGCACGGGGGGAGGTGGGGGAGAGAAAATAAACCCCAAACAGTGGGATTCTACTGGTTCAGAACGGTTCTATAGAACCGGTTGTTATGATTCTGCGCAGTTCGGAGAACGGCAAATCGTGCCCCTGGCTGGCCCCTCCCCTCCCTGCCCAGTACTTATTGCGTATGCACAACATTGTGCGCATGCTCGACATCGCTGACTGTGTTCTTCCCCACCCAGTCACTCCTTAAGGTATTTCTTTTCATTTTTTCCCCTCCCAACGACCAGCTGTTCCTATGACCAGCTGTTCCTATGATCAGCTGTTCCAGGATTCCCCTTGCTTACTTACTGCTTCCTCCAAGAGGCTTCCTTGAGGCCCAGGAGGGCAAAAAATGGAGAAGGGGGGCTCAGCTCCCCCACCAGCCCCCACTCCATTTTTTGCCTTCCTGGGCACAAGGGAAGCTTCCTGGAAGCAAAAATGCCCCTCCCAGGAGCAGAAGGCCCCAAAATGGAGCGTGGGGGGGGTGCTGTGTGCCCCCCGCTTCATTTTTTTCCTCTCTGAGCGCCAGGGAAGCCTTCTGTGAACAATAACGTCCCCCCAGGAGGTTTCCTGAGGCCCCCAAAATGGGGGAGGGGGGGTTTCTACCAAAAAGAAGCCACACCCACCCAGTCACATGGCCACGCCCACTTAGTCATGCCCACAGAACCGGTTGTTACAAAATTTGAATCCCACCCCTGACCCCAGCCAACTATAGTTCATACCGTCTAGTTGTAACAGCATGTTTGTCTTCAGGAGATTCTTCGCACGGGCTACTTCGCTTTCAGAAACACTGGTGCAGAGACGTATCCTGTAAGATAAAAGATGACAAGTGACTGACAGCTGCCATTTCCCTCGGTAGGGTCTGGTTTTGTTTTCCCCCAGGACTATTAAAAAAATTTGTCTGGGATACAGGTAGTCCTCATCTTACAACCCCTAACTTTGAGCCCAACATTTCTCTTGCTAAGTGAAACATTTGCTAAGAGTGCATTTCAGCCCATTTTACGACCTTTCTCCCCGTGGTGGTTAAGTGAATCCCTGCAGTCGTTAAGCTAGTAACACGGGTGATAAGTGAATCAAACTTCCAAAATGGACTTTGCTTATCAGATGATCGTAAAAGGAGATTACATAATCCCAGGGCACTTTGACGGGTTATAAGTGTGAGTCGGTCGCTAAGCATCTTAATTTTTATCAAGTGACCACGGGGACGCTGCGATGATCGTCAGCATGAGAAAGGCTCTAAGTCCATTTTTTTCAGTGCTGTTGCAACTTTGAATGGTCGCTAAGTGAACTCTCGTATGTCGAGGACTACCTGCCTCACTGCAGAGGGGGTGCTTCTTGGTTCCAGCTCAAAAGCAAAGTTACTTTCCTCACCATTCCCTCTGGACATAGTGCATCATATCCTCTAAGGTCGTTCCTTCGCAAACCAGGTAAAGACCCCACAATCCTGTATCCGTGTAGCACGTATTGAAAGACTGGAAGCTGTGACAAAGGTTGCCGTGACACGCAGCTTGGGCGAGCTTGCTGGACAGGTTCTGTTCCAAGAGAGAAGGGAAAATGTTCTGACCAAGACCGTAATTATGCACATGCTTATTTTAAAAACAAGTCTTGTTTTATTGCAACGCTGGGAATTATTTTCATTCCCAGCCGGTGATGAATTTCAAACAGTCCCTGAAGATAAGCACCCACCTTTCTTTCCTGTGAAGTGCTGCCAATAACAAAAGTGTCCAATGAACTGGAAAAAATCCAACTGAAGCACAAAGAGCTTCAACAATTTCTTGAACCGAACAAATGACTTTGCCTCCTGCAAAGGTTTTGTCATCTTTGCCTGTCTTTTATACCTTATGGGAGGGGCAATCGCCTCCCAACCTTATTCCTGAGTCGCCCCTTTTGGCTCAGCTGTTCTTGCCTTCTAGCAGCTCTGCGCTGGGAACAGGCTCCCCTTGTTCCTCTGCATCGCTGCTGCTAACTCCGGAGGCTCTGGAGGCAGCACGCAACTCCCAGATAGTCCTGGCCCCATCTCTGCCTAGGACGCAGGACCCCTCATCCACGTCCTCCCCCATCTCCTGGACTGATCCCCTTTCTTCTCCCTGTCCGATTCCACTGCTGTCTGCACAGGCTGCTGGAGAACCACAACAGAAAACAGGCTTGTCAACGCTCTTTAGAGCAGGGTTGTCAAACTCAAGGCCCAGCGGCCAGATCTCACCCATGGGGTGCTTAGATCTGGGCCGTGGGGCTGCCCTGGAAAAAGTGAAGGACTGGCCCGTGGTGCCTCTGCCAGCGCAAAAGGAGCTCGGGGAGACCACGTGTGGCCTTCCTGAGTTCCATTTTCGCTGGCAGAAAGCTGCAGGAGGCCGTTGCGACCAAAAATGGAGCCCGGGGAGGAGGCGTCTGTCATGGCTGAAAATGGAGCCTTGATGGTTGACATTGAACTGGCCGTGCCCTCCCTCCCAGCCAGCCCCCTGAGGTCAAGCCTAACCCTGATGCGGCTCTCAATGAAATCGAGTTTGAGACACTCCTGCCTTAGAGCTTAGAAAACTGTAATTATAAGCCCACTCAAGCCCAAATGAGGTAATTAGTTTGGCAGGGCGGGAGCAAGAATCCCAGCAAAACTCAGCATGGTTGGGAAGATGCCAGGAACACAGATAAGCAAAGTCAACAACACAGGATAAACTCACGTTTCCTCCCAGCAGCTGCCGCAGTCAGCATGCATTTCTTTTAAACTCTCATTCCCAGGTGTGGCTAATGAAGGGAATCAGGGCCCTTTCCTCCCACATAAGTCACGCAACCCACATTGCTCCCTTCCTCCCTGCGTGCCCTAGGATGAAGAGGGGGTGGGCTTGGGTCTTCCTCTGAACTCCCTCTCCCTTTTTCTACCTCTCCCCTTCCCATTCCCTGTCAGCTTTTCTTCTTCCTCCTTGGATTCGGACTCCGACAGTTCATGTCAAATTCATTTTTATATGTCTTGGAATTAAATTTCTTAAACCAGGCTAATGTTTTACTGGTAACCACCCAAGTAACGAAGCACAAATTCTTTAAAATTGCCCAGTAAGCTCAGTGCCAACTCACCATTCCTCCGCCGAAAGAACGATCCCAGTTGCCAATGAGTGTGTTTGCCACCATCAGAGGAATGGTGTCTGGGTGACACCAGCCAGCTGCTTCCACCGCAATGGCCAGGTGGACCAAAGGCATTTTATCATCTCGCACTCGGATCTGATCAATCAGGACACACGAATGCCATGAACAAAGCGGCCCAGAGAAATTAACCTAATAGCCATCCCAAAAACTTTTCCCAATCGAATGAATATTAAAACTTGCAATTTGGTCCCAATAAATCAAGTAGTAATCCACAAACCCCGGTGGGAGACCTCCAAGAGAAAACAGATCTATAAAAGCTGATGCTCAATCTCCAATGAAGTTAAAAATGTAATAAGGTAGGGGTTGGCAGAAAACAACATTCAATGAATTGGAACAAGGAGACTGTGAATTCTAGTTTCCTGCCTCAGGCATGAAAACCAACTGGGTGCCTCTGGGCCAATTAGCACGAAACAGTGAGTTCTAGTCCCACCTCAGGCATGAAAGTCAGTTGGGTGACTCTGGGCCAATCACCAGGAGATGGTGAATTCTTTGGCTTGAAAGGCAGCTGGGTGACTTTGGGTGAATCACCAGGAGACGGTGAGTTCTAGTCCCACCTCAGGCATGAAAGCCAGCTGGGTGACTTTTGGCCAATCACTGTCTCTCAGCCCTATCTCCCCTCACCAGGTTGCTTATTGTGGGGAAAACAGGAAGAGGGAAGTATATTAGGAATGCTCACTGGCTTGAGTTATGTATAAAGTCATAAAGGTAGCTTAAAAACCGAATACATTAAAAACTGAATATAAAAATAATCATCAAAGCAACCCAAGAAACTGAACTAGTAATGCTACACATGTAGTCCAACGGCTCAAACTGCGTTGAAAGAAATAAGCCACTCTCCTCAAACTTCTTGCCAGTTTTCACAGTCAAGCTAAAAGCTCCGCTAACCGAATCTTCTATTATGCTATCAATCATAATTTTTGAGTCTGTTGTGTCTCAGGCCCTGAGTGGTACGGTGGCCTAGACTAGGTGGAGCTGTGAGTTCGATCCTACGTAGAGGCAGGTATTTCTCTTTCTGGGCACACTGAGAATATATCCACTAAACAAAACTCTGCACTGGCAACAGGTAGGGCATCCAGCCACTCAGCTCCATTCAGTTGCCCAGACTCTATCACGCAAAGGATTTGCGGGTCATTAAAAGAAGAACGAAGATGTGCCTCGGGCCCCTTTGAGAAGATGAAAAACCTCCACTTACTTCACTGCCAGTGAACTGGCAAGGGGGCAAAACCGGAGCTCCTTCTTTCTTAATGGACGGCAAGCTGCCAAAATGGTATTTCGCCAGCTCAAGCAATTCCTCATGAGCAACTCCTAAATCGATGACATACGGATTAGAACAACATAGACAGATTGCGGGAGGAAGATTTCAAGACTTTTCTGTTTAGAAGCAAAAAATTACAATAACGAATAAAGCAGAATATTTGCAGCTCAGGATTTCAACTGAAGGGTCCTTGATGCTGCCGCGTGAGGTTGGTGGTTGTCTTGCAGACGTTTTCTTACCCAAACTAGGTAACATTGGTGTTACAGTACAATACGGTATTAGTACTGATGATGTTACCTAGCTGTGTAATGAAACGTCTGCAAATAAACCACCAAGCTCAGAGAGCATCAAGGTCCACTTATTATAATAGCTGACTACGCCATACCTTAATTATTTTATCTGTCCAATTCTCCTTGGTCTGGTTCGGGTAGCACCATAACGGTTGCTATATATTTTAAAATCAGTCTTTTTATTTAAGTAAAAGTGAAGATCATGCATCACTGTTACAGAAATGTTTTCCAGTGCGGGCTTGGAATGTTGAACAAAGGGAAAACAATTAATGTCAGAGTATATTCATGAACTGGAATAGAATATAGTACCAAGGTCAGCCAATGAATAGGCATAGCAACTGTCAGCCAATGAGGACTGTTTGGAAACTGAAACTAGAAGGCATGGCTCGATATTAAGCTCTGCAGCTCTGAAGCTATGTTAAGCTCTGAGTCTGTCTATTGAAAATGAAACTGCTTCTCTCCTCTGCTTGCCTGCTGAACTAAAGGGAAACCGATGTCTGTTTCAGAGCTCCTGAGTTGCTGTTCTGCTCTGAACCTGTAACATGTCTGCTTCTCTTTGAGTTTGTTGGAGAAATCTACACCTGGTATTGTAAAATTTACTTTATATGTTTATAAAGAAGTTAAATGAAGCCTCAGCCATCTGTGTTTACTTTTCTGGCGCTGAATTTACGCTGCAATACTCTGAACAATTAATTCCGTATTTATTTCCTTTTGTTACTTTATACCCGTGTTCCCCCCCAAAATAAGACCCTGCGTTATATACTTTTTGCCACCAAAAAAGGCACCAGTCTTATTTTCGGAGTGGAAGTCTGACTAACCTCACTTGCACGTGTTGCCCCTGGCTTCTTTTTCGCTGACAGAGGCCTTCAGGAACTTCTTCTGCAGCCAGCAAGGCTTTATTGAAGGCCTCTGCAGCCAATAATAGAGTTCCAGATCGATCCAGAACTTTGTTATCAGAGGCCTTCAGGAAAGCCTTGCTGGCTACAGAAGAAATGGGCCGGCAAGGCAGGTGGTGGGGCATGCAAGGCCTGGCTACCACTGTCCAAAGGTAAGCAGTAGGGCAGCTGCACCCCCCTCATCCCCACCCTCGCTTAATTTTTACCCATCCACTCTCGAGTGGGCAGGATCTTAATTAGGGTTCAATTAGTTGCCACTAACCACAATTTAAACCACTTTCTCTGGTACAAGCTCTCACTGGATTTCTCTTCTCTCTAAGCTTTCCAGTCACTCTGACCTGGGCCCATAACCTGTCAGAGCATTTGCAGTGTGACTACTATTATGAAGCAAACCCAGGAGCAAAACACAGCACAGAGGCTTAGACATTTAACAGTGGTTTATCTATAAGATATATACAGAAACATACGTGGTAGGCAAATACCTGACAAGCAATCAATCTTCTTAACTCTACACAGAGAATTCTGCAATGGATACAGTACACAAGGAGAGAAAACGTGCCCTCTAATGGCTGCCTTTATATAAACACCTCTTAAAGAGGTAAAACTTCTGTGGACCCATACATAGTCTTAACAAGGCAATACCAATGCTGATTCATCCTCATTGCATCAGCCTTACATTGCATCAGCCTTACAGCAACTGGTCAGCTCTTAAATCTCCATTCCTTAATATATTTTGGGGGTAGGGCTTATATTGGGCACACATATGTAAAAATCAGGCTAGGACTTACTTTCAGAGTAGGTTGTATTTTCGGGGAAACAGGGTAATCAATCACCCATATTTAATCCTTGTTCCCTGCTAAGGGCCAAGAGCTCCGGAGTATTGGGTCTTAGGCATTTTGGGGAAAAAAAGAAACTAAGAATGATGCTAAGCAGCAGGGAAAAGAAACCTAAAATAAATCATGCTTATATTTACAGACCAACAGCACTGTGTCACACCAACCTCCCGCAGATGCCAGGACAATTCTCGGTCCTTTGTAATGCGTTGTTATATATTCCACCAAATCATTGCGGTTAATGGACCTAAAACAGGAGTGAAACCAAGGAATGAAAAAAACAATATCAGCCAAGAAACAAAAAGAGCAAAAACACTACTATAAATACAGGTAGTGCTCAACTTATAACAACTCATTTAGTGACCATTTGTGGTGACCCTGGGTGTGGCACAAAGGCAACACAGTCAGATAATCAGTAGGAGTCCCTTTATTAGCTCCAACTTTGCCCCCAATGTCCTGGTTACCTTCTGGACTGGAGAAAAACTCTCCCAGGAACAGCCCTTGACTACAACAAATCAAGTCCAACACAAACTGTAATTATAAGCCCACTCAAGCCCAAATGAGGTAATTAGTTTGGCAGGGCAGGAGCAAGAATTCCAGCAAAACTCAGCATGGTTGGGAAGATGCCAGGAACACAGATAAGCAAAGTCAACACAGGATAAACTCACGTTTCCTCCCAGCAACTGCCGCAGTCAGCATTCATTTCTTTTAAACTCTCATTCCCAGGTGTGGCTAATGAAGGGAATCAGGGCCCTTTCCTCCCCCATAAGCCACGCAACCCATGTTGCTCCCTTCTCCGTTCCTCCCTGCATGCCCTAAGATGAAGAGGGGGTGGGCCTGGGTCTTCCTCTGAACTCTCTCTCCCTTGTTCTATCTCTCTCCTGCTCTGCCCAGCCAGACTTTGCCCTTCCCCAGTTTCCTCCACAGCCAATGGAGCCACACTCCCACTCTCTGTCATCTGTTTGGCTTCCTCCTCAGATTCAGACTCCGACACCATTCGAAGTTACAACAATACTGAAAAAAAGTGACTTAGGACCATTTTTTACATTTATGATTGTTGCAACATCCCCATGGTTACATGATCAAAATCCAGGCGCTTGGCAACTGATTCATATTTATGACGGTCACATGATCCCCTTTGGTGATCTTCTAACAAAGCCAAGTCAATGGGGGAAGCGGGATTCACTTAACAACCGGGTTACTAACTTAGTAACGGCAGCAATTCACTTAATAGCCGTGGCCAGAAAAGTCGTAAAATAGGGCAAAAATTCGCTTCCCAACTGTCTCACTTTAGCAACGTGAATTTGGGGCTCTATTGTGGTCGTTAAGGCGAGGACTACCAGTATGAGTAACCTTCAACTTCCAGGTGTAATTGAGCCTGGAATTACAGCCGTACAGCTTGCCATTAAGTAGATCACCATGTGACTCTTTTGGGTCAATTTTATGAGCTTTTTTTTGTGGCGGTTGTTAACAACAAATCCATTGTCTGCAAAAGGGCATTTTTGGCCGGAAAACAGAAGTAAATGCCACTTTCTGGCAAAAACCATAGTATATTGAGCAATCACTAAACAAATCATTGTAATTCGAGGACCACACGTAAAATATATACAGTTTTTTTCAAGCCTGACTTTTGATCACCTCTTGAATATATCCTGGTCATTTTCATGAGAGAAATGTCTAAACGACTGTCTTTGGTGATATTTCATTTTCCCGATCTGTAGTGCTGAAGGATTTCCTTGTGGTCTCCCATCCAAGTGTTAACCATGTCTGACTCTGCTTAACTAAATTATTTGAGCTCAGCCAAGGTCAGCAAGGCTGGGTAGACAAGTCGCTGCCCATAAGTTCTACTGTTGAAGAGTGTAACACACAAGCCCAAATGACTAAGCAAACGTATAACCCTGTTGAAAAACTACAAACCACCTTTAAGCCAGCTTGTAAGGTTTTACCTCAGGGGTGTCAAAACTGGATTCCTTCGAGGGCCGGATCAGCATTGTACTTCTTCTCTGTGGGCCGGCCAGGGGAGGAGACAGAATGGACGCCCCCTGCATGGCCCCTTCTGGCACTGTCTCTGCGCCCCGTTTTGGCCAGCAGAGTGTTGCAGGAGGCCATCCAGGCCAAAAATGGGGCATGGAGGGGCCGTGAGCCAGTCCTTTGCAATTTCCAGGCCAGCCCCCGCAGGCCAGATTTAAGAACCCCACGGGCCTCGAGTTTAACACCCCCAGCTTACATTGTCATTTACTTTGGCACAAGCACCATCAAATTAAAAAATGGAATATAGTTTTTAAACCTCAAAATAGCACATCGCGTCCAAAATTCAAAGCGCTACTCTTATATTTTTAAAGCAGTGCTTATTGGCACTTAATGAGATTCTTGTATTCAAACATAAATGATCCAGAAATAGTTAGATGAAAACATGGTGTTTTCATCTAACTATGATTTCCCACTGGAGGATCCAGAATTAGTAAATTCTGCAGACTGCTGATGGTCAGTCTTTGACTTAAGGGACGTGTTGTGGCTCAACAGCAGCCAGCTGAGCTAGCAGCAGACTCAGGACAGTGAGGAGGTTGGGGAGGAACCTGGGCCAATCCTGGAGTCTGAGGAAGACTCTGACGAGGGCTCTGCGTCGGAGGCAGAGGTGGGGCCAGGGCTGTCCAACAGTTATAAGCTGCCTTCAGAGTCAGACATCAGTGAGGCCGAAGAACAGCTGGAGCCTGTTGCCAGAGTGCGCATGCACAGAGCTGCCAGAAGAAGGGAACAGCTGAGGAACAAGGGCCTCAGGTGGACAGTGAATGGCCCTTCCCCTAGAGAATAAAAGAGGAGCGAAAGGGGAGTGGGGCTTTGCAGGAGACAATTAGTTCATTCCGGCATGCTTGCCAAGTAATATCGGCCTGGCTACTCTCCAAGCCTGATAAAGGTCTGTAATTGGATACTGACTTGAAAGACTCTGGGCAACGATGTTGTTGGAGAGGAAATTCATTGTAATGTAAATAAAACGGATTTATTGCGATGAGGACTCGGCTTCGTGCTGTTGGGGAAGCCTAGGTCAAAACAGGACAGGAGGCTGAGAGTGTGAGACCTACTTAATGTTCTCGGTGGGTCCTAAGATCGTCCGTCCCAGGGCTGTGTTTTGGTAAGCAGTGGCGTGAAGGTAATCAAAGACCACTTCCTGTAGGTTGGTCTCTACTTCCTGCATTTCCCGAAGGATCACCCCTCGTTCCCGCTCGATCTCGGCTTCCCCCAAGGTGCTGTTCTGTATGATGTCGGCAAGAATCTCGACCGCTGAAGTCAAAAAACAGACGGAATAATCGTACATACATATGAAATACAAAAAAAAAATGCCATTTAATTTTAATAAGCTTTCTAAGGGCCTTTTTCATTGGGAGAATTATTAAATATAGGCAGTTCGCCTAGTGACTTTTCGAAGTTACAACGGCACTGAAAAAAAGCGACGTATGACTGTTTTTCACACTTATAGCGGTTGAAGCATCCCCATGGTCACGTGATCAAAATTCAGACGCTTGGCAACTGACTCATAGTTATGATGGTTACGGCATCCCGGGGTCATGTGATCCCCTTTGGCAGTTTTATCCATCTATCGGGTCTTTCCAAGGATCTGGGATAGGCAGATCTGGAAGTCTGATGGTATTAAAGATTATCATCGTAGGATGTAAGCTGTTCCGAGCAAACCTGCTTTTTGCAATTGACCGATGGGGAATTTTGTCAATGCCGACGGTGTTCAAGGGGTACTTGAGCTTTTTTGGCATTGCACACGAGGTGCCTATTACTATTCATGCTATCTTTGCTTTATTTACTTTTATTAAATTTACAGGTGGTCCTCAACGTACGACCACAATTGAGCGCAAAATTGAAGTTGCTAAGTGAGATGTTTGTTCGGAGAGTTTCACCCCGTTATACGACTTTTCTTGCCACATTAAGTGAATCGCTGAAGTTGTTAAATTAATCACAGGGTTGTTCAGTCAATCTGGCTTCCCCATTGACTTTGCTTGTCAGAAGGTAGCAACATGGCAATAGCAATAGCACTTAAGACTTATATACTGCTTCATAGCCGTCTCTAAGCGGTTTACAGAGTCAGCCTATTGCCCTCAACAATCTGGATCCTCATTTTACCGACCTTGGAAGGATGGAAGGCGGAGTCAACCTGGTGAGAATCGAACCGCCGAACTGCTGGCAGTCAGCACTAACCACTGTGCCACCACTGTACCCTCTTAAAGTGGTCACATGACCCCGGCACACTGCAACCTGTCATAAATGTGAACTTCAGATGCCAAGCACTTGAATTTTGATCATGTGATCGTGGGGAGGCTGCAATGGTCATAAGTCACTTTTTTCAGCACCGTTGCCATTTCGGCCACTAAGCAAACTGTCATTAAGTCGAGGACTACCTGTATTTGCCACCCATTGTGATGACCGGGAGAGGGGGGGGAATACCAAAGAAACACAGTCACAAAAACCCGATGAAGCCCCTTTTATTCCTTCCCTTTGCTTCCAAGCTACAAGCAGTTACAAGGAGGAGGGGAAAAAGCAACACAAACAAGGCAAGATAAGGGCTTGACAACGTCCACAGATAGCAGAACACACACCGGGAAGGACGCCAAACTCAGAGAGGAACAATAAACTAGAGATATTTCCACGCTTTGTTTCCAGCACTCGCCTATATGGATGTCCATCCTTATTCAGTTGTCACAGCTGCAGCCCATGAAGAGGATCAAGGCCCTCTCCTCCCGAGTAGACCACGTCTCTCCCTGATCCTCTCCTCCCTACATGCCGTAGGATGGAGAGGGAGTGGGCCTGGGTCCTCCTCTGCCCTTCCCCAGCCTCCTCCAGAGCCACCCTTCCATTCCCTGTCGGCTGTTCCTCCTCTCCCTCAGAGTCAGTCTCCACCAGGGGCACGACACCCATCCTCGAGGCGACTCTGAGTGGAATGTGCATAAGAAAGCACGGCTAGCATGTAGTCACCCCACATTTAATGTGTGTTTTGACAAGCAGCACATAATAAATAGTAAGAATTTCAGAGCACACAATTATACCTCTTGGCAGATCTTTTGAGAAAGCCTTTGCGTAATACACCGTTTGTTCTCTTGAGGTGTAAGCGTTAAGGTGAGCGCCCATGTTCTCGATCTCCAGCTCCAGGTCCAGCTGAGATCTTTTTTTCGTTCCCTGCGATTGAAGCATCTGCAGTTATTTCAACGGGAGTCGCGATAGGAAAACAATAATAATAAAGGCATTATTGCCTGGGCCTTCCATCTTAAGACCAACGCAGCAGGTGATCTCAAGGGACACTGGAAACCGCCAGCTCCCTCCTAAAATATGTGGCACCTGACCTATTTACAGGAAGCAAAGAGCAGCAGAACAGGTAATACATAAAAATACATAGCAGGTGATTTGAGAAGCTGGGAATTTTGACAGCACTCGCTGAGCCCTTAAACAGATGCCAAAATGGAGGATACTGGCCAAGCACAAAATTTCAATTTGCAATTATCAAAGTGTCCAAACTGCTTTTCCACCGCATCCTTTACCCTTGCAGGATGACGACTACCAGGATTGTTCACATGTTGTGGTAAAAAGTAATACAGTAGAGCTGGAAGGGACCTTGGAGGTCTTCTAGTCCAGCCCCCTGCTCAAGAAGGAGATCTTATAGCAGTGGTGGCTAACCTTTTTGGGCTCTTGTGCCAGAAATTGTGTGCATGCAAGAGCTCGCGTGCTCAAGTGCCAGCACCCAGAAGGCACTGCATGTAGCTCCCCCACGCCCCATGCATGTGCGTGCGATTTCCATCCCCCCGCCACTCCCTTACCTGCACTGCACCTCCCAGCTGATTTTTGGCCCATTTGAGGCCTTTTTTGGCCTGCCAGAGGCTTGAGGGATGCCTCTGCAGGCTTTGCAGGCCGAAAAATGGGCCTGTTTCGTCACTTACGGTATTTCTGGAAATACAGGAAATGATGAAACAGGCCTATTTTTCATCCTGCAAAGCCTGCAGAGGCATCCCTCAAGCCTCTGGCAGGCCAAAAAAGACCCGAAAATCAGCTGGGAGGTGTGCACATGCACAGTGAGGTAAGTTCGCCATCACAGCCCTATACCATCTCAGATAAGCGACTGCCAGTCTCTTCTTAAAAACCTTCAGTGATGGAGCACCCACAACTTCTGCAGGCAAGACCTTCCACTGGTTAATTATCCTCACTGTTAGGAAGTTTCTCCTTAATTCCAGGTTGCCTCTCTCTTTGGATGGTTTCCATCCATTGCTTCTTGTCCTGCCCTCTGGTGCTTTGGAGAATAATTTGACCCCCTTGTTAGGAATATAAGCCACCTAACAGTTATTTGGGTTGGAAATATATAAACCAGGATAGACATTTTAATACTGTCTCTTTAAGAAAATCCTAAAACTGTAATTGGGTGTGGTTTCTCAAATGGCCATAAGATGGAGCCAGAAACCTGGGTTTTTTAGTCTTAGTCTCAGAAGAGTGTGTGTCTCAGTGAGTCTCTGTTTTCCTTCTGTTGGAGAGTATTGCCATTCCTCCATTTTTCCTAATTGACTGATCTTCATGGATTTGATGTAAGTCTGTTACTGAACTGTTTTTGATACTGGACTTTGTTATTGGATTATCCCTGGACTGTACACTGACTGCCTTACCTGTGAATGACTTTGGACTGTGTTTGAACTTTGCTTAAACATTTATGGAAGTAAAAACCTACATTTACTGTACAGTGTATCTGTGTGTATTATTCAACACTTCTCTCATTACGTCTCCCTGTATGCGCTCATTCTCCTAACAAGGAATTACCTCAACACCCCTCTTCTTTGTGGCAACCCCACCAATACTGAAATATTGCTATCATGTCACCCCTAATTCTTCTTTTCTCTAGACTAGCCAGAGCCAAAACCTGCAGCTATTCTTCGTACGGTTTAGTCTCCAGGTTTTTGACCATCTTAGTTGCTCAACTTTGGAAAGTCTCAAATGTTGAGATAGAAGCCACAGTAGTGCCATTAAAGCTCCATCTTTAATGGCACAGAAGCGGGGGCAAAATGCTGACTCTGTAAACCACTGAGAGAGGACTGTAAAAGCACCATGAAGTGGTATGTAAGTCTAGGTGCTATGGCTATTATGTTTTTCATGGCTGCTCTCTGGGCTTTTTGGACCACACCTGACAGACATGTTTAACTACCAATTACTGTTATTCTATGTTTTATCATGCCTTATTTCCTGGATATTCAACACAGACAATTTAACGCTTTTCATTTTTTAAGGAAGCCTCATTGGGCTTCCATACAGCCCAGAAGAATTCTTGTCAAATAACATCAAAATGCTAGAAACTACCTCGGGCTTCGCAATGCATCCGGTCAAAAATCCAAGAAAAGGAATATGATGTTAGGAACTTGCCTTAAAAGCCATGTGCTCCAGGAAGTGAGCCGTCCCATTGTTTTTGTCGTTCTCATATCGGCTTCCAGCATCAATCCAAAGTCCCACCTGATTCAAAAGCACATTTTTTTTTCTTTTTACTAAAACAATAAAATACAGCTGCAATACATGCTGAGGAAACCAGAGGCTGATTTTTGCTTCGGTGGTTAAAATCTTTGTCAAAACAACTAGACACAAAGATAAGTTTTTTTTCCTCCCGTATCATCACTCTGCTGAACACTTAGTTCCCACAGCACTGTCTCGTTTCTCGTCTTTCCTACTATCATTTCATATTGGTTTCTTATGATTTATCAATTGTTGTTTGTAATGTATGATTGTAACTATGATTTATGATTTATGAGCTATTACTTGCTGTTTATATGTTCACTATTAGTTTATGCACCAGAAACAAATTCCTTGTGTATCCAATCACACTTGGACAATAAAGAATTCAATTCAATTCAATTCAATTCAATTCTATTCTATTCTATTCTATTCTATTCTTATTCTTATTCTATTCCTATTCCATCCCAATGTTCCACATTCTGTTCTATTCTAATATTATTCTATATTCTATTCTATTCTACTTTACTCTACTTTCTTATTCCATTCTAATTCTAATTCTAAACAAATTTTAGAATGCTGTAAGAGCATAATTCCTTCCAGATGTGCTATGGAAGCTCGGTGGGACAAGAAGCATCAGGAGATTTAAAAAAAAGAAGAATATAAAGCCCAAACTTTTGTGGACAATTTAGTATTTGTGCTTGAGGAACCGTTAGAATCGGGACCCAACTTAATTAGGAAAATAGAAGAATTTGGAAAAGTGGCAGGTCTTAAAATAAATAAAAATAAGACGAAGATCATAACAAAAAAATCTTACTAAGAAGCAGAACAAAGAACTGGAAGAAAAATTAGAAATGCAAATTGTTAAAAAAGTTAAATATTTAGGAATTTTGCTTACAGCGAAAAGTATATCTATTAAAGAAGATAATTATACAAAATTGTTTACCAAAAAAGAAGCATCAGGAGAAAATGTTCTTTCTGCTAACAGGTCAGTCACTTATGGAATATTTTAGACACACAACTGAACCTGGAATTTTAGACAATATGTCACTGAGGTCCTTAAGCCAGATGCCCGTGTCATCTTGAGAAAGGAGTTTATCGCTGACAATGGTGTAACTTACTGTACATGTTGTAAGTCCAGAATCTTCAGACGCAACCCTCAGGCCATTGTCCAGAATCGAGACTTTTGTTTCGGGGACATTCACAACGATTTGGGATGCTACTTTGGTAGCCCTGTATTGGTTTCTCCCAAGATGGAGGTCCTAGTTTGAGGAGAGAGAAAAGAGGGAGCCATATTGGGAGCCAATATGATAAAAAAGTGCGCAGTGTGGGTTTATTTCAAAGAAATTAAAATCTCGTTTGTTTGTTTTGCATGAGGAAACCAATCTGGGCCCATATTATTTTTGTGAGTGCCACGAAGAGCAAAATAGCGCAAAATCCACATGGAGATTTTGCTTTCAGGAGAGGAGAACATTTTCCCAGTCTCCACAACAGAATAATAGGGCTGATACAGGTTGGTCTTCAACCTTACGACCGCAATTGAGCCCAGAATTTTATGTGGCTAAGCAAGAGAGTTTTTAAAGTGAGTTTCGTCTCGTTTTACGACCTTCCTTGCCACAGTTGTTAAGTGAAGTGGATCACTGTGGTTGTTATGTTAGCAACATGGTTGTTAGGTAAATCTGGTTTCCCAGTTGATTTCGCCGATCAGAAAGTCGCAAAAGAGGACCACATGATCCCAGGACATTGCAACCGTCGTAAATACGAGTCAGTTGCCAAACATGTGAATTTTGATCATTGCAACTGCCGTAAATGTGAAAAACAGCCATGAGTGCTGTTGCAACTTCGAAAAGTCAATAAACGAATGGTTGTAAGTTGAGAACTACCTTATTTAAAAGTGGATTTCTTCAAAGTAATGAATTTGGTAGAACGATTATGGACCTATTAATATCCAAAGTGTTCCTTCACACGAGGACAGACATTTGTATACTAGAACTTTCTGAGGTTTAACATTCAGCCAGTTAAGAATAATGAACTATTACCATTGGCAGATGGTACAGGATAATAAAAACAAGGACAAATAGGCTGAAAAACAGCTTCTATCACAGGACAGTAACTACTGAATTCTACTGTATAGTGCAATATTAATGCAATATCAGGGTTTCAGTTCAATGCATAAAATGTGAAGGAGGTGTGTCTGCATTTATTTTCATAGTCGTAATGTACACTGAAGATGGTATTTAATTTCATTGTACGAGGTGCAATGACAATAAAGTAAACTAAACTAGACTGAAAATTTAAAATGGTGTCTGCGACAAGCTTCTGTTATGAAGGCTGTTTTATTTATTCAACATGTTTTAATCCAACATTTTAACCTAACCAAAATGTTAGGGAGAGTCACTTCGGAAGAGAAACTAGGCCAAGGGTCTTCAAACTTGACAAGATTAAGACTTGTGGACTTCAACTCCCAGAATTCCTGAGCTAACGTGACTGGAGGAAGAATTCTGGGAGTTCAAGTCCACAAGTCTTCAAGCTGCCAAGTTTGTAGGCCCCTGAACTAGGAGATCGGGAGTTCTAGCGCAGCAAGCCTTGGGACCAAAGTCTGCTGAATTACCTTGGGCCAGTCACTCTTGTTCAGCCCCAGGAAGGAGGCAATGGCAAGCCACTTGCAAAATCTTGCCAAGAAAACTGCAGGGATTTGCTCCAGCAATCACCAGGAGTCAAGATCAACCTCAACCCATCCAAAAATATTAAAAAGTTCAAGAGTAGTTTATGGGCAAACAAGGGTAAAAAAGAAGAACCCCCTGTCCCCTCGTTTATAAGCAAAACATCTCTAAAATATCACCTCTTCATCTGTGATTAATTCCCAGAAAGACTTGTCTATGCTTAAATCTGATTCAAACCTAGATATTTATGTATTTGATATGTCAATCACTTACAAAATAATAGGTATATGTATATACATAGTTATGAATACATGAAATGGGTACATATAAGAAAAATAAAATTATATTATGCAGAGAATATTATGCAGAGAAAGGAACACACAGACTAATCCCTGATTTAAAGAATAAACAAATGACTTTGCAAAATGTTCTTCTCAATAAACCACGGACAAACCACAATGAAGTGTTGACACATTAAGTCTAACCACAACTTTTATCTGTACTTATTCTAACTGCAGGCAATAAATCTTGGCTCCTTCCTATTTTATTTCTAGTTCAGCCTCAAGAAAGACTGGACAGCCATTTATCCAGAATGGTATAGGACAGGGGTGTCCAACCTTGGCAACTTTAAGACTTGTGGACTTCAACTCCCGTTTTAAAGTTGCCAAGGTTGGACACCCCTGGTATAGGATCTCCTAGGAAGGAAGGAAGGAAGGAGGGAGGAAGGAAAGAAGGGGTCGGTAGAGCTGAAGTGCAAGAAACCGCTAGAGGGAACCACCACACCGCTGCCCTCTGGCCGTCCTCCGGTATTCTATTCGCCCAGACCGCCACATTACGCGCCAGCAGACTACATCTCCCAAAATGCAGCGCGTTCAAGGCAACCCACCCTCCTCCCACCCCCCGCAGTCAGTAGAAAGCAGCCGGGGTCGCTCAGTCCAGCCGGCCTTTGAAAGCCCGTCGCGTGTGAACGGTCCCTTACCCGCTGTCCGGGGGTTGAGCATGTCCGCGTGCTGAGGTGTCCCGCCGGCCGAGCCCAGAGAAGCCGCCGGCCCGCTCGACAAGCCGCAGACACGGCCGCCGCCATCTTAGCTCGCAAAGCGAAGGAGTCGGCGGGTAAGCCGAGAAAACTTCCGAAAGGGGGGAGTCACGTGACCCGAAGATGGGATGGGGCCCTTGCATTTCGGGAGATGTAGTCTCCTGGAGTGGCGTGGTGGGGTGGAACAATCGCCTGGCATAAAAATCCTGCAGGCATTCCTGGCTCTTGTTAAGTTCTTTCTGAATTTTTCTTTCAATTTCAGCTCCCATTCAATAGTTACTAGTTATCGAATAGTAGGAAGCAGCTTCTAGCAGATCACCCTCTCACGATTCACTATGAGGCTGCAAAAAACCCAAACTTGTGAATCCTCAGATCCAGGATCCATTTATGCTTGCATGATCTTAATGTGTTTAGCCCATTATGCCACCACGTTGGTTCTAAATGGGTTGAAGTTTGATTTATTTTATAGCCATTCTGTTTCTTTAGGTCTGAATTCTGACAGGCCATGCTTCACAAAAAGATCCTGAGAGATGGAATGGAATGGAATGGAATGGAATGAAATAGAATAGAATAGAATAGAATAGAATGGAATGGAATGGAATGGAATGGAATAGCATAGAATTAGAAATAGAAATAGAATAGAACAGAATAGAATATAGAATAGAATAGAATTTTTTTATTGGCCAATGGGGCCCTATTTCCTGACTGAGGACAATTAACCAGTACCTCCAGAGGTTGTAAAATGCTCCCAACACTGGAAATTTTAAAGAAGAGATTGGACAACCGTTTGTCTGAAACTGTATGGGGTTTCCTGCCAGAGCAGGGGGTTGGACTAGAAGACCTCAAAGGTTATGGCAAGATAGCTATATATCATTCACACCACTTTTAGTTTATAATGACAGAAATATATAAAAAAAAATACAGTCAGTTTGGCATGCTTACTTGGTATCAAGTTTACTAGTGACTTTTGACTTCAAATATTAGGTTTCTATTGTAGAATACACACATACACATAAACTTTATTGATTTTTTAAAAGAATAGAAAAGCTTCATTCATTCAAAAAGATAAATAGAAAAAAAATGAAAAAAGAAAAATCTCAGGAAAGAAAAATAATGAAAGTGCAAAAATGAAAGAAGGGAAAGAAAAATAGAAAAAGAAGAAAAAAAGAAAACGAATTTCTGACTTTCTTTGGTACAGGAACAGGTTTTCCTTGACTTACAACAGTTCATTGAGTGATGGTTTGAAGTTACAGCAGCCCTTAAAAAAGTGTCTTATATGATTGTTGTTCACATTTATGACCGTTAAGGCATCCTCATGGTTCACATGATCAAAATTCCAACTCATATTTATGACGGCCGCAGTGTCCAGGGGGTCACACGATCCCCTTTTGTGACCTTCTGACTAGCAAAGGAAGCCAGATCCGCTTATCAACCGGTTACAGGTAGTCCTCAACTTACGACCACAAGGGAGCCCAAAATATCTGTTGTTCAGTGAAACATTTGTTCAATGCGTTTTGCCCCCATTTTACGACCTTTCCTGCCACCATTGTGAAGTGAATCACTGCAACTGATATGTTAGTAACATAGTTGTTAAGTGAATCCGTCCTCCCCCATTGATTGTGCTTGTCAAAAAGGTTGTAAAAAGGGGATCATGCGACCTAGGTGCACAGCAATGGTCATAAGTATGAACCAAGCAGTATGAATTTTTGATCACAGGGTTGCTACAAAGGCTGTAGGCTTTGAAAAATGAAAGTAAGTCCCTTTTGTCTCTTGCTGTTGTGACTTTAAACCAGATGTCAGCAACCTGTGGCTCTGGAGCCTCATGCGGCTCTTTGGGTCCTCGGCTGTGGCTCCCTGTTGGGTGATCCCACCACTGGCTGGCCCCGCCCTCTCCCTCCCCTCCCAGTTACTCCTCTCATGGCCTGAGGAGGTAAAATACACAAAACAGAAATGAGAGGGAGGGAGGGAGAGAGAGCCATTTCCCAAAGAAAACACAGGAGCCACAAAACCTGGGTAGGTGTGGTGGGGTGTATATGTCTGTCATGTGACTGGGTGGGAGTGGCATTGAGTTGGCCACACCCACCCAGGTTTTGTAGCTCCCGGTGTTTTCTTTTCTGTGGGAAACAGGTCCAAATTAGAATTAGAATGAGAATTCTTATATTGGCCAAGTGTGGTTGGACACACCAGGAATTTGTCTTGGTGCAAATGCTCTCAGTGTACATAAAAGAAAAGATACATTTGCCAAGAGTCAAGAATCATCAGGTAACAAGACTTAATAATAATCATAGGGTACAATATGCAATCAAATCATATTAGGAAACAGTCAATATAAATTGTAAGGATACAAGCGACAAAGTTGCAGTCAGTCATAAGTGGGAGGAGATGAATAGAGTAGAGTAAATGGAATGGAATGGAATAGAATAGAACAGAATACAGTAGAGTAGAGTAGAGTAGAGTAGAGTAGAGTAGAGTAGAGTAGAGTAGAGTAGAATACTTTATTGGCCAAGTGTGACTGGGCACACAAGGAATTTGTCTTGGTGCTAATGCTCTCAGTGTACAGAAAAGAAAAGAGACATTCATCAGGAGTTGAGAATCATCAGGTAACAACACTTAATAATAGTCATAGGGTACAATAAACAATAAAATCATACTAGTCAATATAAATAAGAGACAAGCAACAAAGTTACAGTCATACAGTCACAAGTGGGAAGGGATAGGTGGTAAGGAGTGATGACAAGATTAATAGTAGTAGTACAGACTTTGTAATAGTTGGACAGTGTTGAGGGAATTATTTGTTTAGCAGAGTGATGGCATTTGGGAAAAAACTGTCCTTGTGTCTAGTTGTTCTGGTGTGCAGTGCTCTATAGCGTCATTTTGAGGGAAGGAGTTGAAACAGTTTGTGTCCGAGATGTGAGGGGTCTGTAAATATTTTCTCAGCCCTCTTTTTGACTCGTGCAGGATACAGGTCCTCCATGGAAGGCAGGTGGGTAGTGATTGTTTTTTCTACAGTCCTAATTACTCTCTGAAGTCTGTGCCTGTCCCGTTGGGTTGCAAAACCAAACCAGACCATTAGAGGTGCAGATGACAGAGTCCATCATTCCTCTGTAGAAACTGGATCAGCAGCTCCTTGGGCAAATGGCTCCTTTAAGTGTTTAAGGTTGCTTTAAAACGGTCACTAAATGAACTGTTGTAAGCCAAGGACTAACCTTGTACTAAGTTAACTACAGTGATTCACTCAACAATGTAAAATCGATAGGACTCCCATAACAACCGTCCCACTTAGCAACAGAAAGGCTGGGCTCCCTTGTGGTCGTAAGCCGAGGACACTCTGTATTGTGATGCCATTTTGTTTTTGTTTGTTTTTTCTGGCTGAGCTGCCAAGATGATGTCGCCATGAAGAGGGAAATTGGCGGCTTCATCCGTTGCCGCAGAAATAACATAGAACTTCGTTTAAATCTCCATTCCATCCGACGTCTGAAGACCCCCAACCGCTTCGGCCGACCCACTTCTTACCTGATGCAAGGGGGAATAACGGTCCGGTATCAGTAGGTCGCTTAGGGCAGGTAGTCCTCGACTTACGGCTATTTGCTTAGTGACTGTGCGAAGTTACCACGGCCCTGAAAAAAGCGACATGACCGTTTTTTTCAGGGATGCCCTTTGCAGCGTCCGTTCCCATGGCCCGGTGATCAGAATTCATATGCTTGGCAACCTGGTTCATACTTATGACCGTTGCAGTGTCCCAGGGTCCCGCGATTGCCTTTTGGTGACCTTTTGACAAGTAAACTGGGGGGGCGGATTCGCTGAACCAACTGGCTTAGTAATTTATGATGGCAGCGATTTGCTTAAGGACTGAGGCAAGAGAGGTCGTAAAATGGGCCCAACCTCACTGAATCCACATCTCCCAATGGGCTCAATTGTAGTCGTAAGTCGGGAACTATTGTATTAGTGCTGGTTCCCGATTAGAGGAAGCCCCTTTTCCCCACCCCACCTTTCCCCGCGACACGTGTAACCCGTGCAGACGTGCAATCTCGTCCCAAGAAGGGCATCTGCCCCGCGGAGCTTAGGCGGGGGTTTTGGCAGCAGGAGGCGTCCCCTTTCCGCGAGAGGGCAGCCGAGAGCTGGAAGGACGGAGAGCCGGGGAGCAGGAACGAAGCCAGGCCGGGCGCTGCTCCGGGCGCTCCGAGGAACTGCTCCGGGCCGGGATCGCCGTCTGCATGGGGAAGCGGCCCTGTCCGGCTCCCTCCTCGCTGCTCGGAGCGGCTGCGGCAGGCGAGGGGACCGCGGGGCAGAGGCGGCTCGGCGGCGGGGCTCGGCCGGGCCGGGAGAAGCGCCGGAGGCCGCTTATGGAGGACGAGGAGGAGGAGGAAGAAACGGCCGCCCTGCGGGAGCCCAGCCGGGAGAGGTGAGCGATCTCCGGGATGGGGACCACGTCGGGAGGGGATCGCTCGGGGAAGGGAGATCCGGAGGGAGATCCCACGGGATCCCACCGCCTTGCGAAGCGATCTCTGCAGCCGCCGGGAGAGGTGGGAGACCGGCGGGCAGCTGGAGGGGACCGCTCGGGGAGGGGAGATCCACCCGATCCCATCCAGGGAAGCCTCGCAAAATGATCTCCGCAGCCCCGCCGGGAGAGCTGGGAGGTGGCCGGGCGTTAGGAATGGATCGCTCGGGGAGGGGAGATCCGGAGATCTAGGGAAGCCTTGCAAGGCGATCTCTGCAGAGCTGCAGCTTTCGGGTTCCTCTGCCTCGGATGGCGGCCGAGGCTGGGTGGAGGAAGACTCCCTCCGGCCGCCGAGCTCCCCACAACCACACGACCCACGAACCGCCCCGGCCTTTTCCTGCACCCCGCAGCTCCCCCCGTCCGTCGTTCACCGGAGCTGCTCGGTCCCCGGGGACTCGCTGAATGCCCAGCCCTTAGGAACCACTTCGGGCGTGGGAAGCCGTGGGTTGGAGAGACTGGCTCGGACGCCGCTTTTGAACTCGGATCCTTAATGCAAGAGATGTGCGCCAGATGTGTGTGGGGGGCAATCCTACTTTCCCCCTCCCCTCGCCTTTGGAGGGAGCCACTCGGGAACCGGCCTCACCTGGGCTTGGAGGAAAAGGATGCTGGAGAGGGAGCAAGGGAATTGGAAATGGAAATACTGTAGCACTGATGGTATTACCTAGTTGGGTCATGAAAGGTCTGCAAGGAAACAGCCACCAAGGACCCCACAGTCCTCCCCCTCCTCCTCCATTCCACAAATCCTACTCCTTGTAGCATTGATGGTGTTATCTAGTCGGGTAATGAAACATCACCAAGGAAACAACCCAGCTCAGAGACCACCAAGGACCCCACAACAGTAGTCTTCTTCTTCTTCTTCTTCTCTTCTTCTTCTTCTTCTTCTTCTTCTTCTTCTCTTCTTCTTCTTCTTCTTCTTCTTCTTCTTCTTCTTCTTCTTCTTCTTCTTCCTCTCCTCCTCCTCCTCCTCCTCCTCCTTCTTCTAAACAAACCCCACAACCTTGCAGCATGATGGTGTTATCTGGGTAATGAAATGTCTGCAAGGAAACAACCCAGCTCAGAGATCACCAAGGACCCCCACAGTCCCCACCCCTCTTCCTCCATTCCACAAATCCCACTCCCTATGAGCACTGATGATGTTACCTGGTTTGGTAATGAAACGTCTGCAAGAAAACCAGCAAGCTCAGAGAGCACCTGGGACCTCTCACTACCTGTACTACAAGGCTGCATTACCTCTGGATCCGTCAAAAGTTCTCATTTTTCTTGCAATCAGAGAGGTAACAATAAAGAAGATCAGAAAGGATAATGTAGGAATCTTCTGAAAGTTAGACAACTTTTCCTCCCCTGATTGGTAGACAATTAAAAAAAAAGTTTGCAAACTGATGGCTCTTACACTTCGTTAGGAAATAGGGTCCCTTCCAACTCTGATTATCTGATAGAAGGATCTGTTGTCGGGGTGGTGGAAAATATTAATGAAATATTAATTATTGCAGATTCCTTGTCAATGGGAGGTGGGTAGTTTCTGTATTTAGCACAGATGGAATTGAATTTCAGAGAAGAAAAGGTAGGAGCAGAAATTGCGCGCTGCAGATTATTAAGGTTACAAAATTGGGAGTTTGTCCCAGAGGGATTGCGTAATTTGTACCTTAAACAAAACTAGAAATTAAATTGGAGCTAAATTCACTTTTTTTTTTTTGGACCTCAGCAATTCTGGACAAAAACAGTACGGTTTGCAATCGCTTTCTAAATTAAAAAAAAAAAAAGCAGTCCAGATTGCTAAATAATTGTTCTGAAATGACAGCCATTTGGAATGGAAAATGGTGCTTCATTGAAATATTAGCATGCATGGTGTTCAGTCTTTCTGCTTTGTTTTTTTCAAATTCTTTTTCCCAAGGACTGCCTCATTTTTTAGCGGGTGAATAGGATTGAAATTGAATCCAGGAATGAAAAGGCAGACAGTTCAATTCAGTTGCTATAGTTCGAGTGTTTTCCCATCATTCAGATGGAAATATGCTGTGTTAGCTTTTCAGCTTTACATAATCCTCGCCTGCCAAATTTGTATTCTGTGCAGGAACTGCTGCCTTGCGTTTACATTGGCCTGTAAGGCCAATGTAACTTAGATATTGCTGAGAGCCAGGCAGTTTCCACAGTTTTCCCTAAAGTACAGAAATCATGAAAATAAGACCCACCTCAACAGAAATCTCTCTATATAAAAGCGAAAGACCACTCATGCATCATCACAAAATCTCCAGAACTGTAAAGCCTACAAATTTGAAATTTGGTACTTATGTTCCTCTTGCCTTCTAGGTGCTCACCAAGAAAGGATTTTTCAAAATGACCACCAGAGCTTTAGCATTTCATATATTATTATTATTAACATGCTCTGATGCTAAGGAGTTCTCCCCCTTCCCACCTGAAAAGAAATCTGTTCCAAATGCAAAACAGAAGCAGAGGAGAGGAGTTTCAGTTTCAGTTTCACAGCAATCAAGCAGCTTTAGTACAGAACAGTTGAGCTAAGCCACGCCCAGGCTCCTTGCTATCTCCTTTTTGCTCACACAGCAAATACTGTTTCACTTTCCAAATAGCCCTCATCTCTCTCACACACTGACAGGACGCTAGCCAGATGAATACTGATGGATGCTGGTAGGCAAAGGCAGAATCCCCCCACCTTATTTTCCTTCTCAAAAACTTATATGCTTTCTTATGTTTTGGCGGGTATTTATATGTATGGTATTCAGCTTTGTTCAGGTATTTTCCCACATCTTTATAGTTGTGCTTTTAAAGTTGTAGCAATCTTTCAGCAGAATCTCATCTGCCATCATCAGGCTTGTGTATTGCGTTCGTCTTTGTCGTGTGTGTCAGGCTTTCACAGCCATTTCTGTTTAAATTTGGTGCTAGCCTACTGCTGTGTTAGAATAGTTTTTTCTTCACCCTGATTGGTTGGGAGTCTTGGTCTGTGTTTATTGGTCTTGGAGTTGGCTATGTTCTACCTGATTGGTGTTTCTAATATCTTATGTCTGTTTTGTAGCTTTTTAAAAAATTTTGGTCTTGATTAGCTGGCAACATTGTGTTTTGTGTATTGGGGGCTTTCAGCATGGCTTGGCTTCGGCTGAATGGCTGGCTGTCATTTATTAGGAAGCTAGGTTTCATCTGGATGGATGGATGGGGTGTGTTTGGGCTGGAGGTATCAGGGAGTGTCTGTGCCCAGGTACTTGCTTGGCTTGTGGTGTGTAGATTCTGCCAAAACGTCACTACAACTTTAAAAGCACAACTATAATGACGTGGGAAAATACCTGAACAAAGCTGAATACCATACATATATACATATATACATATATAATACATACATACATTCATACATACATATGAATGAGACTGATAATTGCTCCTGATATTTAACCTGTCCACTAGGATACATGCGCAGTACTCCTTGACTTATGACCACAATTAAGCCTAAAATTTCTGTGGCTAATTTCTGAGACCATCGTTAAGGGAGATTGGCCTCGTTGTATGACCTTCCTTGCCATTGTGGTTCAGTGAATCTCTGTTAAATTAGTAACCCGGTCATTTAGTGAATCTGGGTTTCCTCATTGGCTTGGCTTGTCAGTCAGTTGTCAAAAAACATCTGAATGTAAATCACATGACCATGGGGATGCCACAACGGTCATAAGTATGAAAAACAGTCATAACTAAGTCCCTTTTTTCCAGGCCATTGTAACTTTGAATGGTAACTAAATAAATGGTTGTAAGTGGAGGACTTCCTATAGTTCATAACATGTGAAGAAATCCAGAATTGGGAAGGACGAAGGTTGGCCCTGGCGGTCAGTGTCATAATTTGAATTTTCTTTTCCCCATCCAGTTGCTTGTATCAAATTGTTAGGTTGGTTTTAAAATTTCACCAACTTCAAAGCAAGGCAAGAAAAAAAAACTACCTTCAAATTACAGTTGTCCAACCTGTGAAATTCCCTTGTTATCTTAAAACTCAAAGAGGTCTGATTAATGCTTTTAAAAACCAGGAACAGAAATTTCTGTGGAATGTTGGCTTTTGGTTAAACTTATTATTATTATTTTCAAAGAAGTTTTTATTTTCTTTTATATATACAATATAAAGATATTTTAAATGAAAAGGGTGAGCTCAAAACAAAACGAGAATCGAATGAACAAGGGTTAGAAATGCATTGGTATTCTTATAGGCAAATAACAATCAAGGTATGAAAAAAGGTTAAACTTATTATTGGAAACCCTTTCACATTTGACCCAGTGTGAAAGCAGGTTTTGCCAAGGTGTGTTCTACGGAAGTTGTTTTTATCTTTATTTTATTTTTTTCTGTGATCATTTCCTGCATTGGGAGGAGGAATGGAAGATTCTAGATTATATATATACTGTATATAAATATATGTATTTTGCATCTCACCCCAGATTCTCAGGCAGAGACCGTTTTCATTTAAAAATAAATAAGGGCAAAATAGGCTCCCACAAGAACAGTTTTACATTGTTCTTAAGCTCCCCCAAAGCACAAAATATGTCCTACGTTTTTGATGATAAAATGAGGTGGCTGGCAATCTCTCAAATATAGAAATCTTGTCTATCCTTTCTTTTCCCTCTCATATTTTTTTTAAAAAAATACATGTTATCTTTCACTTTGGATCTCATTTTCACGGAATAATATCTCACAACACCATTTAATTTGGGAAATCTTTGAATCTGTTCTTCTAAAAAAGATCTTTGGAAATCCTTTTTTTTTTTCCAAGGCCTGTTTAAACATCGAACCTCTGTGAGTAAGCCTCATATGAGTAGACCTGTGATGACCTGGGAAGCAGCACACACATAATAAATTTCCAAACGTAAATAAATTTCTTTTAATATCCTAATATCCCCCTGTTCAATTGTTTGCAGTTGGAAATTAAACTCTTTCCAAAATAGTCTCCAACAGAAAGAAATACAGTCCAAACTCAAAGAACAGATAACGGAGAAATAAAAAACCAAAACAAACCGTACTGAAGGAATTTCCAGGACAGACCAGGATAATTAATTACAAATTACAAACCATTGGAAGAACGCCAACCAAGAAAAACCTCAGCCAGAAATAAAACACGCTTTGCTTCTAGCAACGCTGTGTTTTAAATGCCCCTCCTTTATACTATTCTCCCCAGCTGCAGCCAATGAAAGGGATCAGGGCCCTTTTCTCTCCTATAAGCCATGTTGTTCCCTTCTCCGTTCCTCCCTGTATGTCCTAGGATGGAGAGAGGATGGCCCTGGGTCTTCCTCTGACTGCCCAGCCGGCTTCTGCCCTTCCCCAGCCTTCTCCACAACCTCCAGAGCCACACTTCCACTCCCTGTCGGCTGTTCCTCCTCTCCCTTGGAATCAGTCTCCAATAGGGGTGTGATAAGACCACCCTAGTGAAACCTCTTCACATTCTAGTAAATTGTCAATACAGGTGGTCCTCGTCTTACGATCACAATTGAGCCCAGAGTTTGTGCCACTAAGCGAGACAACGTGTTTCAATAGGGTGAGTTTCACTCACAATGGGGTGAATTTCACCCCATTTTATGACCTTTCTTGCCACAGTTGTTCAGTGGATCACTGCAGTTGCTAAGTTAGTAACACGGTTGTTAAGTGAATCTGGCTTCCCCACTGACTTTGCTTATCAGATGGTCGCAAACGGGGTTCACATGACCCCAGGGACACTGCAACCGTCACAAATATGAACCAGTTGACAATCCTCTGAATTTGGACTCCATGACCAAGGGGAAACTGCAACGGTCGTAAGTGGGAAAAATGGTCCTAAGTCACTTTTTTCAGGGCCATTGTAACTTTGAACGGTCACTAAAGGAACTGTTGTAAGTCAAGGACTACCTGTATCTAGTTTTTGAGGTAAATAAATATGCTTTCAAAGTTTACTGTCTTTTTTATACTCTTGACTGTTCTTATTCCTTCAGAGGTTTTTGAGTCTTTAAATTAGTATTTCTCAAACTTGGCAACTTTACATTCTGTGGATTTCAACTGCACAAAATGGGACAAAATTCACTTAACAACTATCTTGCTTAACCATATAAATTTGAATTTTGTCATTTCACTTATCATCATCATCGTTTTGTTCTCTTAATGACCCCATATAATCCCTTGTGGGTTGGAGTCTGGGCAACTGAATGGACATGAGTGTTTTAATGGCCAGATGCCCTTCCTATTGCCAATGCGGAGTTTTGTTGGGCAGATATATTCTCACTGTGCCCAGAGAGAGAAATATCTACCTCTAGCCAGGAACGAACTCACAGCCTCCTGATTGTGAGGCGAGAGCTTCACCTCTAGACCACCACATCACTCCAGAATATCTATCTATCTATCTATCTATCTATCTATCTATCTATCTATCTATCTATCTATCTATCTATCTACTATCTATCTATCTATCTATCTATCTATCTATCTATCTATCTATCTATCTGTTGTGGTTCGCTGGCAGCAGGTGAGGACGGCTGAGGTCTCGGAGAGCAAGGACTCAGATGAGGGGCCTGCGTGTGATGCAGGGATGGGGCCAGGACCACCAGGGACTGGAGTGCTGCCTTCGGAGATTGTGGAGGCCGGCAACAGCGATGAAGAGGTCCTTGAGGAGCCTGTGCCCAGTGCGCGTGTGCGTAGGGCTGCTCGAAGGAAAGAGTAGCTGCAGCATCATGGGCGACTTGGGCGTAAGGCTGCAAGCCCCTCCCTTAAGAGATAAAAGCCAGCTGAGAAACCGGAGTTCTTTGCAGGAAGCAAAGAAGTTTTTGTACTCAAGCCTTGTGAATGTTCAGAATATCTTGGTTGGTGTTTGGAGACTCTTTGTGTTTGAAATATTTCTTGGCAACTTTATTTCATGTTCTTGGAAGCCTTGCACATCCTTGGCAAAGCTCGTTCTTATTAGAGACAATTAGTTTGAAACAGCCTTTTAACCGTGAAGGAACAGAATTCGTAAAGAATCACTGAAAGGTTTTGCTTTTACTTCTGTTTCGTGCTTGTTTCCTGGGAACAAGGTTTGGGTCAGAACAATATCTATCTATCTATCTATCTATCTATCTATCTATCTATCTATCTATCTATATCTATCTATCTATCTATCTATCTATCTGAGCCTATTTGATTCTCTTGTTCTCAATCATCTACGGTAGTCTGGACACACTAATTTTAGCTTTTGCCAACTTTCAGCCTTTGTAACAGTGGCATTCATGGATTCCTGAGCAATGAGAGAATGGCAGAGAAAATGGTGGAGAATTCAGAGAAATTGAAAATATTGTTTTCATGCTGAATTCCAGTGGCCCAGTCACCACACGTATTTCTGGATGGATTCTGCAGGGCTGTGAAGTTTCTCAGGCTGTTAAGGTTCACCCTGAATGCGTTTGGTCTTGCAACATGACCTTGGAATGCCTGCCAACACTTTGGAGATTCCTGCCTGCAGGGGTTTTTTAAAGTGTGAAAAAATAACACACAGTGCGCGCACAATTAGGGAAGAAGGCAAGAGAAGGAAAATGAGCGAACTGGAGTGGGAACACCGCAAACTTCCCTTTCTTTCAGCCAACCACTTGCTCCACCTGCTGCAAATTGCTATGTAATAAAAGAAAATTGATACTTTGCAAAACTAACCAAATATCTCAATCAACTAATAGTAGTAACAACATTCTTCAGCTTCCAGCTCAGTGAAATTAACTATTTAATCAGATGTTACGGGTGAGGACTCTTGTTAATAATGAGTCTGGTAACTTCTCAGACCGATGAGGTTTTTTTGAAAACCGTCGTGAACTTTAGCTCACTTCTACAGACGTCGTTTGGGTAGGTCAAATTTTCTAATATTTTCTTTCTTCTTCTTCTTCTTCTTCTCCTCCTCCTCCTCCTCCCTCCTCCTCCTTCTTCTTCTTCCTCCTCTTCCTCTTCCTCTTCTTTTTCTTCCTCTTCATGTTTTTCCTCTTCCTCTTTCTTCTTCTTCCTCTTTCTTCTTCTTCCTCTTTCTTCTTCTTCTCCTCCTCCTCCTTCTTCTCCTCCTCCTCCTCCTCCTGTTCCTCTTCCTCCTCCTCCTCCTCCTCTTCCTCCTCCTTCTTCTTCCCCTTCTTCTTCCTCTTCCTCTTTCTCTTCTTTTTCTTCCTCTTCTTCTTCCTCTTCTTCTTCATGTTCTTCTTCCTCTTTCTTCTTCTTCCTCTTTCCTCCTCCTCCTCCTCCTCCTTCTTCTTCTTCTCTCCTCCTCCTGTTCTTCCTCCTCCTTCTTCTTCCCCTTCTTCCTCTTCCTCTTTCTCTTCTTTTTCTTCCTCTTCTTCTTCCTCTTCTTCTTCATGTTCTTCTTCCTCTTTCTTCTTCTTCTTCTTCCTCTTTTTCCTCCTCCTCCTCCTCCTCCTCCTCCTCCTCCTCCTCCTCCTCCTGTTCTTCCTCCTCCTCCTGTTCTTCCTCCTCCTCCTTCTTCTTCCCCTTCTTCTTCCTCTTCCTCTTCCTCTTCCTCTTCTTTTTCTTCCTCCTCCTCCTCCTCCTGGTAAGGGGGAAAATCCAACATTCGAAATTACATTAACCCTAACCCTTGAGCAATTTCAACCAAATTTAGTACACTAATGACTTACTCCCTGGAAACAAATTCTGTGGGGGTAAGACACATCTAACACCCCTCAGGATGTGTGTTCTGTTAAGATACAGCATGTTGTGCCTTCAAATGGCTTCTACCATACTGCCTTAAATGGCTTCTACTGTACAGTGCTATGGAGTTGCCATGGGAACAGCTTCACAGTACTCCACAAGGAGGCTCTCTCTGGTAACGGGGAAAATCCAACATTAGAAATTACGTTTGTTCCAGGTCGCTGAAATAAGAGCTTTTCCTGTCTAATACAGGATTAGAAAAAATAAATACCCGGGCAACTTTGGGTTATCAGCTAGTTGTTGCTGTTGTTTTAATTTAGATTAGAGCAGGCCGGATGCATAAAGAGGACACTGATTTGAACATACAAGTAACTTTTTGCAAACTGTTAACTTTAATACCATTACTTTAAAAGTTACAATTACTAAGTACTCACTTCTAAAGGTAAGTAAGTTCTAACTAGGAAATGTGGAAAGGCAGCATGTGCTTATTTATCAGTTACTCGCAGATTGCACTCTCGATTGCTTTCAAAAGGTGTTATTTTCCTCAAATCATAAAATGTAGGCCTTGGCTCCTATGGTCAGATTTGGGGGAAGATTTTGGATTTCTAGTCTATGCAAATGCTAATACTCTGCTCTAACATGTTTCTGTGTGGTTAAAATGTACCTGTCTCGTGGGTATTTAGATCTAGATATGACCAGAATTGAGCCCCAAATATATGTTGCTAAGTGAGGAACTTGTTAATGAGTTTTGCCCCACTTTATGACTTTTCTTGCTGTTGTCGTCAAATGAATCGCTGTGGTGGTTGAGCTAATAACACAGTTGTTAAGTGAATCTGGCTTCTCCATTGGCTTTGCTCGTCAGAGGAGTGGCAAAAGAGGATCACGTGACCCGGAATGCTGTGACCGTCATAACTATGAGTTAGTTGCCAAGCATCTGAATTTTGATCACGTGACCCATGGGGATGGTCATAATTGTTCTCTCCAAACATATTTTTATTAAGTTATTAAATATTATAAACTACAAAATACAAAAGTAAATAAAAGAGCAATGGTTCTAATTGTGAAAAATGATCCTAAATTCCTTTTTTCAATGTCGTCGTAACTTTGGAACAATCACTAAATGAACTGTTGTAAGTCGAGGGTTACCAGTATGCATGCCTACGCTTTTATATCATGCTACTATGCAAGGGTGGGCTTCAAAAATTTTAGCAACCAGTTCTCTGTCTGGTTGCTGGTGGGCAAGCAGGAGAACCTATACCAGTGATGGTGAACCTTTGTGTTGTGGCATGCTGAAAGCGCGTGCAATAGCCCGCATGCCAGCAGCCACAGTGCAATGCGCTCCGCCCCCCTGCACATGTGTGCGCAACATCCCCACCCTGCCTTCTTACCTGCACTGCATATGCACGCACCTTCTGGCTGATTTTTGGCCTGTTTGAGGCCATTTTCGCCCTCCCAGAGGTTTAAAGAAAGCCTCTGCAGTCTCGGGAGGCGAAAAACAGGTCGTCTGGAAATACTGGAAGTGCTGAAATGGACCTGTTTTCCAGCCACCCGAGGCTGCAGAGGCTTCCCTCAAGCCTCCAGGAGGGCAAAAAGGCCTCAAACGGGCTGAAAATCAGCTGGAAGGCACGCGCATGTGCAGTGCAGGCAAGTTTGCCTGGGGCTCGTGTGCCCACACAAATGGCTCAGTGTGTCATCTGAGGCATGCGTGTCAGATTCGACATCACGGACCTATACCATCTCCGACAAGCGACTGTCCAGTCATTTCTTAAAAACCTCCAGTGATGAACCCCCACAACTTCTGGGGCAAGCTGTTCTCCTGGTTTATTGTTGTATATTGTTTTCTTTTTCTTTTTGGTTTTTTTGTAAGTTGCCCAGAGACACTGAGAGTGAGAGGACAGCCATTTAAATTTTCTAAATAAAAATAAAAACGAGCAATATTTCTATGGCTTGCCATGTATCTCACACCATTCCCTGCGGCATTTACCCTTTTCGACCTCAGAGATGAGATTGTATTCCAGAGTTGTTGTGGGTTTTTTTAAAATCCAACTCAGCAAATTTTGCACCTCTCAGAATTAGTGAACGTTTTCCAGCTTGCTGGACTCTGTACGTCTGTGAGAAGCCATGGATTAAAATGAAACTTTTGTTCTTTTGTCAACATCGCAACAAATGCTGCTCCAGTTTACTAATCCAGTTACTTAAAAAATGAAAGAAATCTGTGGTCTCCACAGGCTTGCAAAGTTGGAACCTGTCTTGATTAGAACATTTTTTGTAAATGACATGCCCTGGGACAATACACTGCATTCAAAATGTTCATGAATAAGAGGGGAAAAAAACATACTCCCCCCAAAAATAAATAAATAAAACTGTGAACTTCACAAGCAGCTTGTGATTCAGCCAAAGCTCTTCCTGAAATGCAGCCAACAAGACGATGCTGCTTAAAAGCCAAAACACGCTTCCCACCATGAATTTGTTAAAAGAATTCTAACGTCTGCATGCTAAGACCTGCTCTTAAACATTCTTGGCGTGCAAACGTGGAGGAAGAATTTGCAATTGGAGGGGGTGGGGAGAAGGTTTTTAGGGTATGCCTGGGTTTTCCCCCCTTCCTTTAATGTTCCAGTGAAGAAAGAGAATTAACTTTTTTTTTTCCCGTCTCTAGTTTGTCACCAAATGAAATGGATGAAGAACAGCCTTGCAATTCCAACTTGAAAGAAGAAGTAAGAAAACGTCAGGATTCAAATCAAGGTTCCCGGGGCAGCAATTCTTCCAGGATGTCTAGAAAAAGCTTCCGATTGGATTATCGACTGGAGGAAGACGTAACCAAGTCGAAGAAGGGTAAAGATGGCAGGTTTATGAACCCCTGGCCAACCTGGAAACCAGTAAGCTTCCCAAATGTCTTGAAGTGGATTTTTACAGAAAAGGACAACAGCAAGGTCCCTAGTTCAAAACAGGTAACATGCATTCACGGTGGATTGTGCTTCAGTGTTCGGAAAGGGCCACCTGCAAATAAATTGATGATGACTTACACTCGAATTATTGAATATAATAGCACCCTAAAACAATTTAATGGGTGAAGCAGACATAGCTATTTAAGTGCAAGTGCAACAAACCATCCTAACCCAGGATAACTTGTCGATATACTTAGCAAATAACCTTTTTCCTAAATAATTTACAATGCGGTCCCGATACATATTTGGTTTATATTTTTCCTCTTTGATGTTCTGGTACCTTTATCTTGTGGCTTTAGAATCCAGGGGGTTGTCAGCGGTAAAGAAAAAAATGTGTAGTTTGTTGAGTTTTGTTCTTGATTTCTTCAGATTGACATTATGTTATAAATAATACATACATTGTCAGTCTTGATATCTAATGTGGTTAATAAAAGGTTGTCTTTTCAATTATTAGCACTATATACTTAAAACCGCTTCACAGTATACATTGTTCAGTGTCACCCTAGCACCGTGATGGTGAACCTATGGCATTTGTGCTGGCAAGCGAGCCACAGGCAAACTTTCCTCACTGCACATGTGTGCGCCTCACAGCTGATTTTTTTTCCGGTTGGTTTGGGGCCTTTTTCGGCCTCCCAGAGGGTTGGAAAAAGCTTCTGCAAGGCTTTTCAGGCCGAATTATAGGCCCGTTTCGTCACTTCCTGTTATACCACTTCCTGTTATATCAGCCTTGCGGAGGCTTTTTCCAAGTCTCTGGGAGGCCGAAAAATTAGCTGTTAGGCTTAAAAAGCCACAAAGGTTCTAATTGGAACCCCCCATTCAATTCTGGAGCCGACTGGAAGTCCGGTTCCCCCACCAGAGTCTCCTAGTGCGGCGTCCTTTTCCCTCTGCTAACCTGAAGTCCGGTTCCCCCACCATAGAGTCTCCTCCTAGTGTGGCATCCTTTTTTCCTCTACCTGTCCTAACCTAAAGCCCTATCAATTATGGAGCCGACTGGCAACAGGGAGCCATAGCATGGGGGGATGAAAGAGCCACATGTGACTCCAGAGCCGCAGGTTGCCTACTCGTGGCCTAGTATATAATCTTATTTTTTCTCCCCTGCTACTGTCTGTTTTCTTCCTTTGCATTCTAAATTAAATCAGATGTTTTTCCACGGGGCTTTTGTTGATCCAAATAAACACAGCAATGACCACATTTCCCCACAAAGAGTTGTTTTTGTGTTCTATTTGTGAATGTTTCCAGCTTTGGAGCATCTGTTGCTGGTCTTACAACTCAGGCTATAAGTATTTTTGCAGCTGAGCTAATACCAAGTAAAGCTATTAAAGGATTAACTGCTGTGTTGTTTGCTTCTAAGTCTGCTCAAAGGGTTTACAGTAAAGTCTAACCCTACCGAGAACTTTAGATTTAATTTGTGTTACATTGTTTTGCTGACTAAAAGACAGGTAGTTCTTGACTTACGAACACAAAAAACGGGCCTTCCGGAAGCACTGGGGGTGCCGAAATGGGCCCGTTTTCACCCTCCTGAGGCTCCCGAGGCTTCCCTTGGGCCTCCACGGGCTCCAGAGACCCTCCAGAGGCTTAAAACGAGCACTTCTGGTATTTCTGGAAGGCCAGTTTTTTGGCCTCCTGAGGCTGCAGAGGCTTCCCTTGAGCCTCTGGGAGGCCTCAAACGGGCCGAAAATCAGCTGGAAGGCACGCACAGGCAGGGCAAGGTGTTGTGCATGCATGTGCAGGGGGCAGGGCACATTGCATTGTGGGTGCTGGCACGCGCATGCTTTCGGCACACCTCAACAAAAAGGTTCACCATCACTGGACTAGATGACCTCCAAGGTCCCTTCCAATTCTGTTATTCTATTCTAAGCTTACAGAAATGTTTTTTGCCGTAGTCGACTGGAATGGTATCCTTAAACCTTCTCAGTTCCAATCTTTTTTGTGTGCCCTGCATTGATTTATTTCAGGATCCTGACCAATCCATTCTCTTCAAATGCATCAGCTATTTACAGGAATGCACCTTGTTAGGTATCTACCTTTATCTAGTTATCCTTATAAATTGTCCTCCACCGGAGATGCCATGAACCATGTTTGAATGTGCTTATCCAATGAATGTTCATAAGGCAGCCAGAAGGTACAAATTAGTTGAATAATAACCTTGACTGGCTGAAGGATGGCAAGACAAGTTCAGGATCCAAAAACATCTTGATAGACTTGAACAACAGGCCCTAGCCAACAATAAGAAATTTGGTGTGGAGAAAAACAAGGCAGGAAAAATGTAAGGTACAAGTACAGATTACATGAAACCTGGCTCAAAAACATGAACTATAAGAGTGAGCTTGGAGTCCTAATAGAGACGATCGCTTAAACAGGAGCCAGCAGTTTGGAGCAGCAGCCAAAAAAGCTAATACAACCCTTGGGTGTATAAACAGAGGCCTAAAATCACAGTTGAGTGAAGTATTACGAACACTTTATAAAGCCCTTTAGTAAGACCACACCTGGAATACCGCATTCGGTTTTGGTCACCTCAGTACCAAAATAAAAATAAAAATTTGAGGCTTTCGGAACAGTGCAGAGGAAAGATGATTTAAGGCCTGGAGACTAAAACATATGAAGAACAGTTGCAGGATTTGGGTATGGTCTGTCTAGAGCAGGGATCAGCATCCTTAAACACTCAAAATAGTCATTTGGACCCGTTTCCCACAGAAAAGAAAACACTGGGAGCCACAAAACCTGGGTGGGCCTGGCCAACTCCACATCACTCCCACCCAGTCACGTGTTTTCTGTTGGAAATGGACCTCTCTCTCTCCCTCCCTCTCACTTCTGTTTTTTGTATTTTACCTCCTCAGGCCAGGCGAGGAGTGACTGGGAGAGGGGGAGAGAGGTGTGGTCAGCCAGTGGTGGGATCACCCAACAGGGAGCCACAGCAAAAGGCCCAAAGAGCCGCACGAGGCTCCAGAGCCACAGGTTGCTGACACCTGGTCTAGAGAAAAGAAGGACTAGGGGTGACATGATAGTAGTATTCCAGTATTTGACAGGCTGCCACAAAGAGGGTGGGGACAAACTTATTTTCCAAAGCACCAGAGGGCAGGAGAAGAAACAATGGATGGAAACTAATCAAGGAGAGAAGCAACCTGGAATTAAGGAGAAACTTCCTAACAGGACAATTAACCAATGGAACCAGCTCGTCCCAAAAGTTGTGGATGCTTCATTGCTTGAGTTTTTTAAAGACGTTGAACAGCCCCTTGTCTGAAGTAGTATAAGACCATGGTGGTGAACCTATGGCATCGTGCCAGAAGTGGCACGCAGAGCCATTACTGCTAGCACGCGAGCCCTTGCCCAGAAAAGGTCTACTGCATATGTGTGCGTGGGAGACATGCACACATGTGTAGAAGTGTGCAGCACATGAGGAGGCAGACACAAGGAGGCATAGGGGGTCACATACATTGCGGTGATGGCACGTGAGCGCACAAATGTGCACTATTATTGGCACGGGAGCCCAAAAAGGTTAGCCACCACTGGTATAAGGTCCCTTCCAAGCTTTATCCTAATTGATTGATTGATTGATTGATTAAGACACATAATTGTTATTGTTTGGATATCTCTGAAAAGAGAGATAATAAGGAAAATAATGGCCTGTGCAGAATCTGATAGACTAACTTTAGAAATGAAAAATAAGGGGAATTCAGAATATTACGATACTTGGCACAAGTTTTATCTGTGGCTGCAAGAAAAAGAGGGGAAGGTCGGAATGAAAACAGCTAGGAGAACTGGAAGCAAAATGTAAATACCGTACCAATAATAGAAATGTTAATGGATTTGGTTACACATACATACATACATACATACATACATATATATATAAATATTTGTCATTTGGAAACAGGACCTGTTTTCTGACTTTGTCTTTTGTGCTTTTTCTGTTGCTAGGTGCTTGACATGCACCTCCCAGTGTTGACACCTTATTTTGTCCAAAACCCTGAACTGTTCGGAAAGACTGGAGTTGGTATGCGAGTAACGTGGCTTGGACATGCATCGGTGTTGGTAGAAATGGATGAAGTCACCTTTATTACCGACCCCATCTTTAGCCAGCGGGCTTCCCCGGTGCAGTTTCTGGGCCCTAAACGTTTCCGAGGCCCTCCGTGCACCGTCAGCGAACTGCCCAAGATAGACGCGGTGTTGATCAGCCACGATCATTACGACCATCTGGATTACCTCACGGTTGTGAGTTTAAACGCGCGTTTCGGCAGTGAGTTGCGGTGGTTTGTGCCGCTGGGCCTTTTAGACTGGATGCAGAAATATGGCTGCGAGAATGTCATCGAACTGGATTGGTGGGGAGAGAACTGCATTCCTGGCCACGACGCCGTCACCTTTGTTTTCACTCCTGCTCAGCATTGGTCCAAAAGGACCGCCACGGACGAAAACAAGGTTCTTTGGGGAAGCTGGTCAGTTCTGGGTCCCTGGAACAGGTTCTTTTTCGCAGGAGACACTGGCTATTGCATCGCCTTTGAGGAAATAGGGAAACGGTTTGGGCCATTCGATCTGGCAGCCATTCCCATCGGAGCCTACGAGCCAAGGTGAGGTTGTGAAAGCATGGAGGCCGACAATATCGGCCTACAGAAAGTCTGTCAAGATTCTCAGTAGGGGTGGACTATTAGGGGCTCTTCCCTCCCTGCATTTGGTGGCAGTGGCCACTCCCCTCTTCCTGAGCTGACATGAAGGCAACCATGGCTGGTGCTGAGCTGCCCGTGAAGGACGCGGAACTGTAAAAAGCAGCCAGTCACAAATGAGAGCGAGAGAGAAGGGGAGTGGGACGCAGAAATGAGAGGGAGAGAGGGGGACAAAGAGAAAGAGAGACCCATATCTCACCGAAAATACCAGGAGCAACAAAACCCTGGGTAGGCATGGCCAGGGGTCATTTTGCGACCTTCCGACAAGCAACGTCAATGGGGAAGCCAGATTCTCTTGACAACCGTGTCACTAACCTAGCAAATGCAATGATTCCCTTAACAAAAGTTGTAAAATGGGGCGAACTCACTTTACAAATGTTTCACTTAGCAACAGAAATGTCAGGCTCAGGTGGGGTCATAACTCGAGGACTACCCGTACAGAAGAATCTGGTCAACTAACAGTCAAAACTGAACTGCTGCTAAATAAGGGCCAATGGAATTTACAGACCGGGGCTGGACTTGGGTCTCTGTTTAGCAACGCAAAGACTCCAAACTAATGACTTGTTTAACTCCACCTTCCAGCTTGGCCTGCTCTTATGCAGTCTATTATCTAGTATATAAGAAGTGTCCAAATCCTTACAACGAAAACCCAGAATCAAAATCAGCTTTCTCCCGTAGATAGATCGAAACTGTCAAAATCTGGGCGGAATCAGTCCCCACCCGTTTTGAGGACGCCCGAGTTGAGAACGGCTGAATTAAAAAGAGAGGCAGGAGAGTAAGATTACTTAACCATGAACAAGGGAGGGGTGACAGCAAGACAAGAGAAAGGAACTAGGTGTTATCTATGGGGTGTTTTGCAAAAATGTACATTTAGCTAAGAGGCAGCTTAACCGATGAATAGGCAACTATTCTTAGCTGCGTGGGAATAGCCAGGAAAACCTATAAATGTACAAAATAAAAGGACACCTGGGAGGTTTGCATTGGCCAGAAAATTAAAAGTTGTAATTAAAGCACTGATTTTGTAAAAAAACAAACAAAATACAATTAGGAGAACAAAATTGTCAAAGTAACCTTCAAGGAAACTAATGTTGTTGTTTTGGGGGGGTAGGTGGTTTATGAAATCCCAACATGTGAACCCTGAAGAATCAGTACAGATCCACATTGATGTACAAGCAAAGAAATCCATTGGGATTCATTGGGGTACTTTTGCTTTAGCCAACGAGGTACGTATAACTCATAAGTGGCGTGGCCTGCTGACCTTTGGCTTAAAATTAAGGGCTCTAGAGTGATGAATTCCTCAGGTTCTTTTTTTAAAAAATTGGTTTATATCATAAAATACAAAAAGTAGAGGCAGATATTTCTCTCTCTGGGCACAAGGAGAATATATCTGCTGAACAAAACTCTGCATCGGCAACAGGAAGGGCATCTGGCCAGTAAAGACTCTGCTAGCTCCATTCTGTTGCCCAGACTCCATCCCGCAAGGGATTATGTCTGTCCACATTTTGGACAGAGAGGACCGCTGGTTTGAAAGAGGAGTCAAAGAGGCCAATCTATGTCAAAATTGAACAGCCCTCTCTCTGCAGAGGGGGGGTGGATATGACACCCTCTATCTCCAATCTACAACACAGTCCTTTCAACAGTTCCAAGAAGGCTCCCCACCCATTTGCACCACTCAGGTGACTCTGAGAACACAGATAAAGCTCCAAGTGGCCTCAACAACTAGCTAAAAGAATATAAATGACCAGCTGTCTGCAAGGAATATAAATTCCTTCCATTCCCCACCATCCAGTCAGAGCTGAAGAATCTTGGTTGAGAAGCAAAATGTCTTCAAAGCAAAACCAGAATGTCTGGTTGCCTCTTGAAAAAGCACCTTTGCGACAACTATGACCTGGATGATTGAGAATCTGCATAGACATTTAATTTGATTTCAAGTTGGTAGTTACTATACCCAACACAGAATTTAATTTATGTCTAATCTGGCATTTCCTGTTTTTTTCTTTGCAGTACTACTTAGATCCACCTGTGAAACTGAAGGAAGCTCTTGACAGACACAGATTGCAAACGGAAGACTTCTTTGTTTTGAACCACGGAGAATCACGGGATTTAAATATTAATGATGACGGATTTGAATAGAAGCAGAAAAACTTCTTATTAACCATAACTGGGGTGGGCGGGGGGAAATAAGAGTGAATATTTTTTTTGTAAAACAAAAATTAAATAGGCTTTTGAAAATTTCAGGTGTGCTTAATTTTAACCACCTCTTTTAAAAAATCTTGCATATCGATTTGGTAATTTGATTTTTGATGGACAAATTACCGTGGAGAGCGTTAACCGAGCTACAAATAACTTTTAAATGAATAGGGATTCTTTTATTGGAACAGTATAAAATAACTGTTAAGAATTTATTTCCAACCAGACACTCTTTAACAGCATGTGTTCAGTGCTTGATGGAGCCTGGCTGCATGTAAAAATGAATGTAAATTTTAGTCCGACTACTAATATGCAAATCAGTGCTAATGAGACTTACCTAATACAGGTATGTGTGGTGGTGGTAAGAATTGTAGAATCCTTGAGCCCTCTCCCATTTATTAACTAATCCAGAGGGGAACAAAAAAATTGTGCGTGAAGATGCTGGGATAAAAACACAAGGCTACCCAAAAATGACACCTTTGTATTCATAACCAGGTGTTGGATTTATACACGAATTGAAAACCGTTCCTGGCATGCCGTTGGGTTAACTCAGAAATCACTATTTTCTACGCGTGTTTAACCAGACACGAAGCCTACATTAAAAGACACGCTGAAAGGCATTTAGCAATTTATACCATGGATCATTTTTTTTGAACACACATTCCTACAGCATGGCTGGTTTTTAAAATATTGATGCAAACCTGACAATATTTTTAAAGTTTCGCGTACAACCCATATACCAAGGGCCTTCAAAACTTGGCAAGTTTGAGACTTGTGGACTTCAACTCCCAGAATTCCTGAGCTAACATGACTCTGGGAGTTGAAGTCCGCAAGTCTTAAAGCTGTCAAGTTTGAAGACCCCCTGCCATATACGGTAGTGATTGTGGTGGAATCTGTGTTTTGAACCCGGCACCTTTACAATCGGCCAAGGACTTTTCAAACTCTCCCACCCAGAGGGTATGCCAGGTGCCTTCGAAGCTGTAGAATTGTAGGATTTGAAATGAGTCTTCCAACGTAAAGTTGCTGCTAAAGCACATTTTAAGGAAAACCCAGATTTTACCAAATGCTTACACACACGTTTAACTTGCAAGTACGGAAGCTTTGATTTGAAAAGATCCATTGAAACGTGCCTTTCCAAGAGTTTCTTAACATGAAAAAAAAAAATTCCTAACATTTCTTGTGCTGCTGGCCAAAACAAGTGTGTGCGTTGTGCTGTGACTGTGAGTTGTTTGTTATGGTCCTCCAAAGCCTTCTATGGTTTGAGAATATGATTGGCAAATGTTAACAAAGCATCGATCTCTCCAAAAATCTTTTACTCGGCTCCGTTTTTGTTTGCGCTTGCTTCTTTCCTTATTGTGAAATCCAAAACCCGTAATTTTAAGAACATGATGTGGGAAATATGTGTATGGATTCCTTATGAAGCTGAAATCACTGATGATTGATGGATTTGCTCAGCATTAAACATATGACCAAATATGCTTGTGTGAACCTGCTACTTTGACAATAAATTCTCGCCTCACTCCCACTCCAAATGTTCTTAACATGTTGTCGTTGTTCCTAAATGGATTGTCTGGGATAGTCCTTAAAGGTATTGGACCAGTGGTGTGTTTCAAATATTTTTTTATCACTGGTTTGGTGGCCGTGGCTTGGATGGGCGTGCTTTATGCGTTTGTGCACACTTTGTGCGCACGTGTGTGTGCCAAATGCACTTTGCACTGGCACAGAGGCGTTTTGAGGCCCCTCCTGCAATCCTGCACTCTTCCTGAGGCTTCGGCTGCTGCTGCACGGCAATTGCTGTGCCGGCTACCGGCTCGGCAGAACCAGGCCAAACCAGTAGAATCCCACCACTGTGTTGGACTAGAAACAGAGAGCTGAGTTTTTAATCCTCCGTTGGGGATGAAAAATGGCAAGGCCAATTTATCCCAAATCTTGTTTTCTTCAGGCCAAGTCACCTCAGAGAGCAGTTGCTATAGGGAAAATATGAGTTGGGAGCCACTACAGATAGTACCACAATTCGTTTAGTGATCGAAGTTACAGCACTGAAAAAAGTTTTCCATTTGACCATTTTTTACACCATTTCAGCATCCCCATGGTCACATGATCAAAATTCAGACCCTTGGCAACTTTCATATTTATGATGGTTGCAGTGTCCTGGGGGTGTGTGTCATGCGATCCCCTTTTGTGACCTCCTGACGTCAACAGGGAAGCCAGATGTCAGGGTTCCAGCAAACCTCCATTCCAATCAGTAACTCTGAGACAAACATATCTCAAAAGTACCTTTATTAGAATAGCGCCTGGCACATCTGTGGAAACCCGAATCTACAAGTTTTTTTCAGGCTTTCCATGATTTCCCAAACTACAAATCCATCCCGCCTTGGTCATCACATTACATGGCCCAATCACGATCCGTCCAAAAGTATAAGATCCTTATTTCATCCTGCGCCATACTAAATAACCTTGAACTAACAAAATAATTTTGTCTACTTAGAGCTACTTAATTGAAATCACTCCCTCCCACTTTCTCAGGCTATGTGGTAGCATGGAATAGAGCTTCCAAAGATGACACTGGATATACAGGGCAATGTCACCGTTTGAAATACAAGCGATCGTTCTAGCTTTGTCTGTGTGAAACACCACAATTAATATATCTCGAGCTTGTCTTTCCTCCTTTGGCTGTACAAGTCCAAGATAAGAATTAAGATTTTTTCCCTAGGACTGGCTGATAAGAGAGGCTCAGGTGTCGAGCAAAGATTAAGGGAACCATGTTCTGGTTCACCCTTTGCCACTGATGCAGCAGTGGGATCCTACCTGTTGCACTACTGGTTCAGTGGTCGTGTGTGTGTACCTAACATGCGTGCAGCTTTCCACACACCAGCTGAGGCCTGCACCGCCTATCAGCTGAGAGGAGAGAGAAAAGCACAGGGGCGGCTGGGAGAGCCACGCCTCTGCTTTCCTTTCTCCTCTCAGATGATAGTAGGCGGCTTTTTTCCCCTCCTCCTCTGCTGATCATTGGGAGGCTTTTTTACTACCGGTTTGTTCAAACCGGTAGCATATCACCATTGCACTGATGCAAGGAAGAGCAATAAAGATGATTAAGGGACCAGAGGCTAAAACACATGAAGAATGACTGCAGGAATTGGCTATGTCTAGTCTAACAAACAGAAAGACTGGGGCAGAGGTGGGCTGCTGCTGGTTCGGACCAGTTCGCCTGTACCGGTAGTTCTGACAACCGGCTGGACCCGTCCATCGGCCCCAGTGCTATCCCGTCCTATATATCTCACTCTCTGGCTCACTTGCTCCACCCATGCAGCGCAGCTGATTTTCGCGGCTCGCTCACTCTACTCACTGTGGCTGCCCGAGGTGTGCTGGAAGCTGCGCACATGAAATCACCATGTGTTTGAACCCACATGTAAGTGTGGAAGGTTCACATTTTCAGTTCTATACTATGCAAACCAGTTATTAAATTATGTGAAGGCCACCTCTGACTAGGGAGTGACATGATAGCGGTCTACCAGTCCTTAAGGATCACACAGAAGAGCAGTTTGAGGGCCAGGGGCGTGACAAGATATAGAAGTAGTCCTTTACTTAAACCATTCATTTAGTGGCCATTCAAACTTATAACACAACCGTTGCAGCATCTCATGGTCATACAATCAACATTCGGAGGCTTGGCAACTGGCATGTAATTATGACGGTTGCAGTGTCCCATAGTTGTGACCTTCTGACAAGAAAAGTCCACAGGGAAGTCGGATTCAACCTGTTACTAACTGAACACCGGCAGCAATTCACGTAATAACTGTGGCAAATGTGGTTGCAAAACGGAGCAAAACTCACTTAATGATCATCTCACTTAGCGACAGGAAAATTGGGCTCAATTGTGGTCGTAACTGGAGGATGATCAGTAATGGGGGGAAGATTTTTTTTTTTCAATTTTATTTTTTAACAACAAACATAAACCTATTTATCCTTTCTACAGTGTGTCGGTTGGTACATATCTTCTTGTGCACAATATCAACAGTCTTTCCCTTCTAGATACATTATTAAAACTCATATAAATATGTATATTATTTTATATTAACTCATTAGACTTTAATTATAAATTGCATCATTTTTGAGCAAATCTCAAATCTCAATTTTTTTTTACATATCTTGATTCATAAGTATAATTCATTTCATTGTAATCAATTACAACATATTACATTGTCTTCATTATCTTTATATTGTATTATATTTTATTTCCCTATTTTCTTATTTAACCATTGATAAGATAAATCCCAAATTTTACAATAGTCTTTTATCTTCTTGCTCTCTAATTGCTAAAGTCAATTTACTCATTTCTGCAAATTCCATTATTTGGGTGGAAGATTATTAAAGAGAGATCCAACCTAGAACCAAGGAGAAATTTCCTGACAGAACAAGTGATCCCTGGAATGGATTGCCTCCAGAAATTGTGGATGTTCCATCACCGGAGATTTTCAAGGACAGACTGACCCATTTGTCTGAAATGGTAGGGTTTTTTGTTTGAGCAGGGGGCTGGACTAGAAGACCTCCAAGGTCCCTTCCAACCTGATTATTCAATGTTCTACGAAATTTATCGGGTGACTTTGAGACAGTCATATTTCTCATGCCAACTTACTCTAAAGAACGGTTGTTATAGGGGGGAAAAAGAGAAGAACACTTCTATCATTAGGAGCCCCTGAACAAAAAAGGATATACATTTGCAAGTTAAAAAAAAAAAGAAAATATTTTGGCACACTGCAAGCCTTTCACTTCCCATGGAAATTGCAACTGACTGCCATGCAAGCCTAAACAACTGAACGATCCATTCTTTCTTCTCTTGAAGCATGAAATCTGAAAAGACTGCCGAGGAGGAATATGTGATTTGTATCGGGAACATGCCGTAGCCTGTTCTTGGACTTCTTACAGGGACTTTACTGCTGATATCATGGAACAATAGCTGGGGTTTTATTAACCCATCTTTACAACGTGCCATATGCTTTAGAAGCGTTTGGGCTATGTATTTATTTCAGAAAATATATATAGACGCCCAACTCACTCTTAAGCGATTCCGGACAACTTGAATAGAACAGAATTAATAGTGTTGGAAGGGACCTTGGAGGTCTTCTAGTCCAACCCCCTGCTAAGGCAGAAAACCTTATACCATTTCAGACAAAGTGTTGTCCAGTCCAATTCCGTCTTTTTAAACTTCCAGAATTGGCGCATTCACAACTTCTGGTAGGAAAGTTGTTCCACTGTTAATCGTTCTGTTTGAGCATTTCTTATTTCTAGGTTGCTTCTCTCCTTGATGAGTTTCCACCCGTTGCTTCTTGTCCTGCCCTCAGGTGCTTTGGAGAATAGCTTGATTCCCTCTTCTTTGTGGCAACCCCTGAGATATTGGAACATTGTTATTAAACTAGACATACCAAAATCCTGCAGCCATTCGTTGTATAGCCTCCAATCCCCTACTCATCTTGCTTGCTCTTCCCTGTACCCTTTCTAGAATTTCAACATCTTTTTTCCCATCATGGCAACCAAAACTGGATGGAGTTTGCAAAGTATGGTCTTACCAAGTCTTATTTGCAACTTTCAAGGCTAAAAGCCCATCACAAAAAACAATAAAAATAATAACCCTCCACTTACACCAGCCTGGTGATAACAAATGAGCCATTTGATGGGCTCCATCCCACTCTGGAATCCCCAGGCCTGTTGGCAAAACCAGGTCTTGGTGTCAAAGTGAAAGCCGCTCTTATTTCTTCAGGGACGATATTCTATAGGGGAGTGAGGGAGCCAACACAAGAGAAGACCTTTCTTCTTGGTCCCATTAGATGGTCCTCCTTAGGAGAAGTGACCTGTAACATTCCCTGCCTCCCCGCACTGGTGGTTTGAGTAGATGTGACCAGGAGGTGGGCTGCTACCGATTCGTCCTGGTTTGGGCGAACCGGTAGCTAATTTTATAATTTTTAATTGCCGGTTCAGTGAACTGGTAAATCCCACCCCTAGCTGGCCCTGCCTACCCCTCCTCTCCCTGGAGTCGCCATGTGGCCCATTTTGGAAGCCAGTAAGTGCAGGGCCCACGGGGAGGCTCGGGGAGTGTGAAAAACGGGCCCAGAAGTTCCAGAAGGCTGGAAACAGGCCCGTTTCCAGCCTCCAGAGGCCTGAGAGGCAGTTTTCGCCCTCCCGGAGGCTCGAGGAAAGCCTCCAGAGCCCCCTCCCACCGTGATGCAGGAGGCGAATGAGGCCACGCCCACCATGGCCATGCCCACGCAGCACCCGGGCAGAGAACCCTTTGCTAAAATTTTTGAAGCTCACCCCTAGAAGAAGATATATAAATAATTCCCTAAATTGCCCGAATTTCACTGAAGATGTTACCTCGCCTGGTAATGAAACGTTCGGAAACCGACTCACAAGTTTGGAGAACGAACCTCCAAACCCTGTTCTGAAATTCCAGGTTATTTCAGGGTCCATGCACTGGTCATTCATGGACCTTCTTTTTATTTCCAGAGAAGGGGACAATATCATAGAGGCAGAAGGAAATGTCCAGGATTGATAACGGTTCTCCAGTTAAAAATGAGAAAAACTTTACAATAAAATAGTTATTCGAGGTAAGGTAAAGGTAAATGTTTCCTTTGCACATACGTGTTAGTCGCTTCCGGCTCTAGGGGGCGGTGTTCATCTCCATTACAAAGTCAAAGAGCCAATGCTGTCCGAAGACATCTCCTTGGTCACGTGACCGGCATGACTAAACACCGAAAGCACATGGAATGCTGTTACCTTCCCACCAAAGGGGTCCCTATTTTTTCTACTTGCATTTTTTATGTGCTTTCGAACTGCTAGGTTGGCAGAAGCTGGGACAAGTAACGGGAGCTCACTCCGTTAAGCGGCGCTAGGGATTCAAACCGCCGAACGGCCGACCTTTCTGACAGACAAGCTCAGTGTCTTAGCCACTGAGCCACCGTGTCCCTCTATCTATGACTATTGGAGGTAATCATCGATATATCTTTTATGCCATTCAGGATTTTGAAGATGGAATGATTTGAGGTGGACCTCTGAGCTTAGCACTGCTGCATTATTAGTTTTGCCACTTGTTCTTTAACTTCTGCATCGTGATGATGCAAAAGAAATGCCAGTTTTTGAGTATATAGAGAATTGTCGGAGAGAGTAGAAAAAATTGAATCTTCATTGTATCGGTTGTGTATAGCAGAACCCTTGACGTGTCTCATGGACTTTTTCAGATTCGTGGCGAACACAAGGACTCTGAGCAAAACATCTTTGTTTATGCAGCTGTCAAAAAGAGATAGGAGAAGAGGTGCCTGGAAAGACATGGAAAAAACTGTAAACCGTGTTCATTTGTAGTTTAAGTTTAAAGAAACAGCGTGCATTTATTTATTCACGTGCATTTATTTATTTAACAAAGTTAATGCTGAGTAGATAAGAGCAATAGATTGCTTTGGATGGTCCCAATGACTTAACAGCCAATTATATGTTGAGTAAAATCAGGGAGCATAATTTCTGAAAATGTATTCATTTATACATTATGCTTCAAAAAATAATAATAATTCTAGATTCTAGAATGCAGTTTCCTGGATAACATCTATTCCATTTCAAACCCCAAATGCTAAATAACTTCACCAATTATTTGTAAACAAAAACTATTGCTGTTTGAAAGTTTAGGACTTTAAAATCGACAAGGGTTATAAATAAAGCTTACGATGATACAGGTGCACACAGGTTTCAGTGGCTATGCAATAAAAGGATACATGTTTTCCTTCAAAATTAGAAGGAATTCAAAGTCTAAGGCCATGATGGCGAACGCAGAGCCACTTCTGCTGACACACGAGAGGTCACCCAGAAGAGTCCCACTGCGCATGCGTGCGCGCCACCCACCCGACTGTGGAGTATCTGGCATGTATGTACGGGGGGGGGGCGTGGGAGATGCACGCACAGAGATGGGCGGGGCATGCGGAGGAATCGTATTTGCATGCACAGAGGGCGTGGGCCCACACACACACACATTGCTTTCTGGGTGCTGGCGTGTGTGCATGCAATTTTTGACATGGGAGGCCAAAACGGTTAGCCACCACCGGCCTAAGAAATCAAATAAATGAACGAGTGAAGGAAACAGTCGAATGAGAAGGAGCAAAGGATGAAAGCAGCTTTACCTGTGAATTAAGTAGATGTTCTGCCATAGCTGGGTTTGCTGATAAGTTCACAAGGACTTTTAGGACTTGAACCTGTAATATTGAAGAGAGTTCCTCTAACTTGTCTATCGAATTAATATGAGACAGAAGTACATTTGATGGACAGCTAGGATTTAAAGGGAATAAATAGTTGAGAACATGGCTTGCATTGAATGAGGTGGTACAGGTAGTCCTTGACTTACAATTTAGTGACCGGTCAGTTACAACAGCACTAGAAAAAAATGGCACGCCTATTTTTCAGACTTACGACCATTTGCAGTATCCCAATACTCACGGGATCAAAATTTAGATGCTTGGCAACTGACTGATATTTATGAGCTTTGCAGCGCAACTTAACAACCGTGATTCACTTAACGACTGTGGCAAGAAATGTTGTATCATGGAACAAAACTCACTTGACAACTGTCCTGCTCAGCCAGAAAAAAAATTAGGCTGAATTGTGGTCATACATCAAGAACTCTCTGTGTTCCCGTTGAAATGATTTACCAATTTATATTTGACTTTTAAGATTTTATTTCAGTTTGGAAAAGTCAAATAGACAGACTCCATTCTCATTTTTAACACTTATACCATGTCATTGTTCTGATCTGAGACACCAACACACACAAACCCAAAACTCTTTTATTTTAGTTCAATGGCAGTGAATTATTGTCATTCACAGCCCAGAATGAGTCTTAACCGGCTGTAATTAGTCCCAGGGACATTTGCCAAAGTGTAATAGTGTAGTAGAGATGTAGATCCTGTAGGGGGCGCAAGCAGCACATTGCTGGGCCTCTGGGCCTCAATACCCACATGGGCCTCTTTGCATGATCTCACTCCCTGTCCCAGGCTGTTAAGTCCTGGACTGATACGATGATATCATCTGTTAACATCACTACTATTCTTAAGGATTGGTGGGGGAGTTCACCAATCCTAATGCTGTATCTATGTTGCCTTTTGCTGCTTGTAAAAATCATATAAAAATAATAAACGCTGCCCAGGCAATCAGACATCTTGGCACCCTGCACAATGGTCTTTGAACTCCATCATGAAAGTTCTTCGAGAGACGTCTGATAAGAACACACCTTATCTTACGTGAAGTGCTGCCAACGTCTAATGTCCCAATTAGTCTTTCCAAAACCAAATGGAGCACAAATTCACCACGGAGCTTTCAGAGTCCAAACTGATTACAGCAACTAACGTTGCTTCCTGCAAAGGTTCCTGTCCCTTTGCACTTCCTTTATATCTTATGGAAGGGGCAATCACCTCCAAGCCTTACTCCCAAGTTGCCCCTTTTGTCTTAGCTGATCCTGCCTTCTGGCAGCTCTGTGCATGCGCACACTGGGAACAAGCTCCCCTTGTTCCTCTTCCTCACTGCTGTCAGATTCTGGAGGCTCCGGAATCAGCACCCCACTCCCAGATGGTCCTGGTCCCATCTCTGTATCGGACGCAGGACCCTCGTCCGAGTCCTCCCCAGACTCCCGGATTGGTCCCCTTTCTTCCCCATTGTCCGATTCTGCTGCCATCTGCACAGGCTGCCGGTGAACCACAACAGTCATGAGGAAAACAAAAATGGGCAAAACCATTTTCTACTACTGGTAGTCCTCGACTTACAACAGTTTGCTTAGTGACCGTTCAAAGTAACTGGGAAAAAAAGTGACTTATGGCCGTTGTTCACATTTATCACCGTTGCAGCATCCCCCACAGTGATGTGATCAAATTATGATTGTAGTGTCCCGGGCTCCTGTGATCTCCTTTTATGACCGTCTTGACAAGCAAAGTCAATGGGGAAACCAGATTCACTTAACAACTAGGTTACGAATTTTAAGAATTGCAAACTCACCAAACAAAGGTCTCGCTTATCAACAGAAACTTGGAACTCAATTGTGATCTGCCTATAGTTAGTTTCAGAGTAATTAATTAGTGTTAAAGTAATTTTGTTAGTAATTAAGGTTAAAGCAGGGGTCCCCAAACCAGCTATGCTGGCTGGAGAATTCTGGGAGTTGAAGTCCACAAGTCTTAAAGTTGCCACGTTTGGAGACCTCTGGGTTAAAGAATTAACCTAAAAGACTAAATACTGAATGTTCCCTTCTTCTATTTTAATGATAAAACAGGGAACTATTGTACCTGAGTCCTTTCATTTCCTTCAAACAGCAAGTGCAGAAAAGTGGGGATGAAGCTAGTCATCATGTAATGATAGTCGTCTGTCACGGAAATGTTGGTTAAAAATCGAAGGCCGGCTAACTGTAATTCGGAGTTTACAGAAGAGGCTTCCACTTCCTCGCACACTTTGGTAATGTAGATCTGAGGGAAAGAATAGAAACACCAAAAACACTTTTAACCAAGATGTTACTACAAAGCCACAGAGGTCTCGCCAAAATGTGGGGGAATTCACTGGAGAAAGCAATCGTGTTGGGAAAAGTTGGAGGTAAAAGGAAACCAAGCTGCGAAAGAACATGGTGGATGGACACCCTGAAAGCTGAACGAGCCAGAGCATAGAACAACTCAAAGGAGTAGTGCAAAAATAGGAAGACTGGCTCGATACCCGTGCTTCGCTATGAAACGATGTGATCAGGCTTAGTTTTGGGGGAGGAAAATTCTGCCTCTGCTTACCAGGATCCATCGGTATTCATCTGGCTAGTGTCCTGTCAGTGTGTGAGAGTTGAGGGCTGTTTGGAAACTGAAACAGAATTTGCTGTGTGAGCAAGAAGGAGACAGCAAGGAGCCTGGGCGTGGCTTGGCTCAACTGTTCTGTGAAACTAAAAGTGAAACTCCTCTCCTATGCTTGTGTTTTGCATTTGGAACAGATTTCTTTTCAGGTGGGGAGGGGGAGTAGAACTCCTTAGCATCAGAGCGTGTTAATAATAATAATATATGAAATATTAATGCTCTGATGGTCATTCCGAAAAATCCTTTCTTAGCGAGCACCTAGAAGCCAAGAGGAACATACATGCCAAATTTCAATTTTGTAGGCTTTATGGTTCTGGAGATTTTGTGATCATGCGTGAGTGGTATTTTGTTTTTATATACTGTATATAGATTTGGAGAGACCTGGCCCACAGAATCGCCAAAAGCTGGAAATGACTGAATGGATAATATGACCATCATCAAGCCATAGAGTTTATCACTGTAAGATCAGCGCTATAAGAGGCTAGAAACAAAGAATGCTTCCCTTCAAGTGATTAATTGTTCTGTCAGGAAATTTCTTCTTAGTTCTTAGTTGCTTCTCTCCTTGATTAGTTTCCACCCACTGTTTTTTGCTCTGCCTTCAGGTGCTTTGGAGAATAGCTTGACTCCCTCTTCTTTGGGGCAGCCCCTGAGATATTGGAACAATGCTATCATGTCTCCCCTGGTCCTTCTTTTCTAGGACTAGACATACCAAATTTCTGCAACCTTTCCTCATATGTTTTAGCCTCCAGCCCTCTAATCATCTTTAACAATTAATCACTTTAGGGCAGACATGGAAGGATTATGCTTGCGACGTTCTGACTAGCACAGTCAATGGGGAAGCCACATTCACTTAACAACTGTGTCACCAACTTTAATAACTGCATGGTTCACTTAACGGTGGCAGGGAAAGTCATAAAACGGGGCAAAATTCACTTAACAAAGCTTAACTTTCTTATTTAGCAATGGCAATTTGGGGTTCAATTGTGGTCTTAAGACGAGGACTAACCGGGTACTCTTTTACCTCATGATGTAGTATTTTACTGATTTCTCTCCCCACCTTATTTTATTGCATTTAATCTAATTATTATGTAGAGCCTCTCACCTAACTGAACGTTATTCACCTCAGGCATTGGTAAATCAGTTAATGGTGTCAAACGGCACATACAATCCAGATATCAAAGTTCTGCCCCTTTTTATATGCTGTAATATATGTTGAAAGATCGTAGGACTTTGATCACTCAATCAATCAATCAGAATAGAGCTGGAAGGGACCTTGGAAGTCATCTAGTCCACTCCCCAGCTCAAGCAAGGGACCCTACACCACTTCAGACAAATGGTTAGCCAACACCTTTTTAAAAAACTTCCAGTGTTGGAGCATCCACAACTTCTGAGGGCAAGTTGTTCCTCTGATTAATTGTTCTGTCAGGAAATTTCTCCTTAGTTCTAGGTTGCTTCTCTCCTAGATTAGTTTCCATCTGTTGTTTCCTGTTTTGCCTTCACACACATTATTTTGAGGTCACCGTGCCCTGTGGCAAACTTTTCTAATCCCTATAAGTGTCCTGAGTGTTGTGAAAAGACAATTTATAAATTATTTTTAAAAAGTTACTATGTTAAATAACATCCAACTGATCAATATCACATGTAACAATAAAACCAGTATTCCTGCTGCATTAAATGTTTTAGAAACCCTATTTGTATGCATTTTTATTATACAGTGTTACTTTAAACTCACCTTTAGTTCCTCTTGGTTTTTGGTATTCATACTCAAGTTATTGAATGCATTGAGTGCTTTCTGTTTAACATCAGTGTCGGGAACTGAAAGCATTTTTCCAATCAGAGAGAGGCCACCTAAATTTCGAATGATATCCTACAAATTAAACAAATAGGAAAATATCATATATAATCATCTTAATCCCTAAAGTCCAAAAAACCTCATTTAATGGAGGGGAATCTGACCAAAATGAACAACACTTCTCTGTAATTTATATAAAAAAATACCTGTTCTTAATAGTTGGATTACTGGAAAATAAAGTTTAAAGATTAATAATGCAAAGGAGGTCATAGCACAAAGTCACAATCATTTGGTCACTTTGAAAAAGATGTCCACAAGTATTTAATATCTATAATTGTGAAATTGCTTTTTGTTCCTTTCTGTTAAAGCTGAAGATTATTAACAGTGGGGGTTTTTTCCACTGCTGTGATAGGCTCATATTTCTTGATTCCTAGTAATGCTGTCTCCATTTCTTTCACATATAAATTCATTTCTTCTAAACAGATAGGTTAGTATGTTTTGATTTTGGGACTGAAGAGCCATGGTTGCTGATAGTAGGAGAGAGAGACAGAGACAAGAGAGACAAGAAATAAATTGTTTTGGCACCTTTTGCAAGTCGGAGAAGGCTTAAAGAACAAAAAGAACCTTAAGCCAATAGCATCCTTTCCCCCTTTAAACACCAACAAGCGCTTGAGAGTCAAAATGAAAAAGAATCAGAATAATTAGCCCATTTCTACACAGCACTATGGGGTAACATGTTGTTAGTATCTCCTTAGCAGGCTACCAGCTGAAACAGAATAAATTGTGTGCATATACATCTTGCTATATGTCACTATACAAGGATATATAGTCCAGGGAGTGGCTGCTACTGGTTCGCCCCAGTTCGGGCAAACCGGTAGCTAATTTTATCATTTTTAATTGCCGGTTTGGCGAACTGGCAAATCCCACCCCTGGCTGGCCCCGCCTAGCCCCTCCCGTGGCCTGTTTTGGATCCCAGGTAAGTGCAGGGCCAGGCTCGGGAAGGATGAAAAACAGGCCTCCCAGAGGCTCTGTCATGTCTCTGGTGGAGACTGACTCTGAGGGAGAGGAGGAACAGCCAAACAGGGAGTGGAAGTGTGGCTTCAGAGGTGGTGGAGGAGGCTGAGGAAGGGCTGGGGCCGGCTGGGCAGTCAGGAGGCTGAGGCCGGCTGGGCAGTCAGAGGAGGACCCAGGCCCATCCCCTCTCCATCCTAGGGCACACAGGGAGAAGAGGATAAGGGAGAGACATGGTCTACTTGGGAGGAGAGGGCCTTGATCCTCTTCATGGGCTGCAGCTGTGACAATTAGACAAGAGGACGGACAAGCGTACGGGCGAGTGCAGGAAACAAAGTGTGGAAATATCTCTAGTTTATTGTTCCTCTCTGAGTTTGGCGTCCTTCCCAGTGTGTGTTCTGATATCTGTGGACGTCTTCAAGCCCCTATCTTGCCTGGTTTGTGTTGTTTTTTACTCTTTATAATTTAAATGGCATTTCCTCCTTCTTGTAACTATTTGTGTGGGAGTTTTTTGTCTCCAGTCAAGGATATTTGGAGCTTGGAAGCAAAGTGAAGGAATACAAGGGGCTTCACCTGTTTTTTGTGACTGTGTTCTTTGTATCCCACCCTGGGTCATCACAGGCACTGGAAGTCTGGAAACGGGCCCATTTCCAGAGGCCCTCCGAGGCCATTTTCGCTCTCCCGGATGCTCGAGGAAAGCCTCCAGAGCCTGGGAAGGGGAAAAAACGGGCTTCCCGCCATGGTGCAGGAGGCAGACTAGGCCACAGCCACCATGGTAATGCCCACCCTGCAACCGGGCACAGAACCGGTTGCTAAAATTTTTGAAGCTCACCCCGATATAGTCGTACCTTGGTAGTCCTCGTTCATTCATTTTGTGGGAGGCATAATGAGTACCCTATGAATTTTCCCCGTAAGAATAATGCAGTGAGTCACAAGGCAGGCGACGCTGACAAATTCTAGCATGCTTGCATTGAGTACCAAACAAAGATCAGTATCAGGACAAAATTTTCACATCAAAATGCGTTGAGTACTGGTACCAAATTCAATTAGTTTCTCAAAGCAGTTGAGTACCAGGTTATCACCGTATCGTAAAACTATCCTTCTCGAGAACCGCGACTCCATTTTTTTAACTGAATATTCTCAGTCTACCGTTAAGATTGTATTGCTTGTCCTTTTTTATTTTTTACAAAGTTATTACAATGATTGGATTTGGCCTTAAGTCCCATTCATTTCTATGAATTTTTAAATTATATCTATTATAACAGGGGTCTCCCAAACAGGGCCACTTTAAGACTTTGTGGACTTCAACTCCCAGAATTCCTCAGTCAAGTTAGCTGAGGAATTCTGGGAGTTGAAGTCCACAAAGTCTTAAAGTGGCCCTGTTTGGAGATCCCTGTATCACAACACTGGCTTTTTTCTATGATGGAATGGAAACAAAGAAAAGCCCTTACTTGATTTACAGAGAAAGCCGCGCTGTTGCTTAGGGTAACCAAGATCTGTTCACGAATCGAAGAGTCCTCTGTAGACTCCAGCAGATGAAGAAGACTCTTAATGTGATGGGCCTCAAGACCGCCATGAGAATTTGAATCATCGCTGCCCCCTAATGTTAGAAAATAAATATTACACCTAATGGGGAAAAAAATCATTACTTATTAGTAACCTACGATTATCACTAAGCGCTGTATCTTATGATTCTTGATGAGTTTTATTTTTTTCTTTATGTACACTAAGAGCTTTTGCACTAAAGACAAATTCCTTGTTTGTCTAATCACACTTGGCCAAAAAAGAATTCTATTTTATTCTATTTCCTATTCTATTCCTATTTCTATTTTCTATTCTATTCTTATTCTATTTCCTATTTTCTATTCTATTCTTATTCTATTTCCTATTCTATTTCTATTTTCTCTTTTATTCCCGTGGATCAAAACGGAACAAAACAAGGAAGGGGAAAATCTGACCTTGCGGGACACCCCCCAAAGGTGCCCGGTGGAGGCTGGATAACCCGGGAGACCCCGAGGCTTCTCCCCCACCGAGGCTGCCCGGCTCTCTTTCCGTGCCTCTCGACCGTGGGGCGGCTCCCCCGCTCCGCCTGTAAGTCACCCGGTAAAGGCCATAGGCGACTCCCGCCGCCGCTGCCAGGCCCACCAAGCCGACCCGCAACGTCCAACCACCCGATTCCTTCATGGCAAACAAGACACGCGTTTCTCCCGGGCCGGGGGGAAAAAAGGGGGGATGGGAAGACTTTTGGAGCACGTGAGAAAGCGTCTTCTTCCGTTGCACGCGGGTCAGCCAGGCTCCACCTCCAGGGGGGTGGATCCCGGGGAATCTACCTCTGGGTGGATCCGAGAGACGGTCGACGCTGGGATTGGACGAGTTTTTGGCAACCGCGGAGGAAGGGGACTCAAGGCTCTTGCCTGCTTCCCTAAAAGAACCTCTCCGGTTCCGATCCGGATGCCTTGGAATAGTTTGCACGCGTTCACACGTGCGCCGGAGAGAGGCGCGTGTCTCCCGCATCTGTGTGGGAGGAGGAGGGGGGAACCGACAGCGGAGAGCTGGAGCGGCCGTTGGGAGCGGGGGCGGTGGTCGCCCGCCTTCCCAGCTGTTCCAGCCGGTGGGTGGGTGGGTGGGCAGCGTTACACGGATCCCCTTGTGACTGGCCATGCCCGTCCTTCGGAATGGGGACCCCGCTTTGAGGGCCTACTTCCAGAAGTATGCCATCCCGGATATCTATGAGGTAAAGAAGGCACCGTGTCCTCTGGGGAGGGGGGGGATTCAAGGCAGTCTCAGGCACCCCCACTTTGACCTTGAACTGATAAGACCTTGAACCATGAATTTTGAGAGAGGGTCCTTTGTGCTCTCTGAGGTGGCTTGTTTCCTTGCAGACATTGCGTTACCAAACTAGGTAACACCATCAGTGCCACAAGGTAGTGGGGTTTGTGAAAAAAGAGGAAGAGGAGAAGGAGAATGTGGGGTCCTTGGTGGTCTCTGAACTCGGTTGTTTCCTTGCAGACATTTCATTACCCAGCTAGGTAACATCATCAGTGTTAGAAAGAAATGGGATTTTTTTCTCTGTTTACTGAATGTTACCTAGTTTGGATAAGGAAACCTCTGCAAGGAAACCACCAAGCTAAGAGAGCACCGAAAATCCCTCATTTCAACCCTGCACTACAGCTATATGGAGTCCTCGCCTTACAACAGTTCATCCAAGTTACAACAGCACTGAAAAAAGTGGGGATTGTTTTTTCAAACTTACGATCTTTGCAGCCTCCCGTGGTCACGTGATCAAAATTCTGATGCCTGGCAACTGACTCATATTTATGATGATCACAGTATTCTGAAGTCCTGTGATTCGCTTTTGTGACCTTCTGACAAGCAGTCAATGGGGAAGCCAGTTTCACTTAATGTCTGGGTTACCAGCTGAACAAGTGCAATGATTCACTGAACAATGGTGGTAGGAAAAGTCATAAAATGGGGCAAATGTTTCTCTTAAAATTCGTGATACACTCAGAGGGAGCTATCTATCTATCTATCTATCTATCTATCTATCTATCTATCTATTCTCTCTCCATCTATCCATCCATCCATCATTATCCATTCTCTCTCTCCATCTATCCTATCCTCTCTCTCCATCTATATCCATCCATCCATCATTATCGGTCCTCTCTCTCCATCTATCTGCATCCATCCATCCATCCATCCATCCATTCTTTCCATCTATCTATCTATCCATCCATCCATCATTATCTATCCATTCTCTCTCCATCTATATCTATCCATCTATCATCTGTCCTCTCTCTCCATCTATCTCCATCCATCCATCATCTCTCCATCTCTATCCTCTCTCTCCATCTATATCCATCCATCCATTTCCATCCATCATTATCTATTCTCATTCTCTCTCTCTCTCTCTCTCTCTCTCTCTCTCTCAGCAAAACAAGAAACATGGCTCGAAACAAATCAAGGGGAGAACCAACCTAGAACTAAGGAGAAACATCCTAATGGTACGAATAATTAACCAGTGGAACTTCAGAAGTTGTGGGTGCTTCATCACTGGAGGTTTTTAAGAAGAGACTGGACAGCCACTTGTCTAAGATGGTATATGGTTTCCTACGAGCAGTGGCTGGACTGGAAGACCTCCAAGGTCTCTTCAAAATCGATGACGATGATGAAGAAGAAGCTTTGTTTACATCACAAGTGCCTAATTTTACTTCTGGGGTAACTGATGGCATGTAGAAAAATAGCAGGCAAGAAAACGAGAGTACGCTGTGTTCCTCAGGATTTGGATCATGGTGGCTTTGAAATGAACTTTACTTTATAAACCTGAACGTCATTCATGAAATCACTAACTCATCTTGTTTGGATGTAAACATAGCTTAGACATGCCAATATGTATAAATCAGAAGAGTAATCTCTACCATAATTTTTTTAAAAAAACCAATTATTCAGTGCTAAAATAACAAAACCCAACAATATTTATCGTTGTCAAAAGAAGAGCCTTGTCTTTCCTATTTGTCTTTTCTAAAATCAAAAAATAAACAGCAGAATTTAGATGAAAAATATCTCAAATCAAAATCCTGACGATTGGCAACTGGTTCATACTTATGATGGTTTCCGTGTCCCAGGATCATGCAATCCACTTTTGAGACCCTCTGACCAGCAAAGTCAACGGGGAAGCCAGATTCACTTAACAACTGGGTTACTTACTGAATGACTGCTGTGATCCACTTAACAATGGTGGCAAAGAAAGGTCGTAAAATAGGGCAAAACTCACTTAAGAAATGTCTTGCTTAGCCACAGAAGTGTTGGGCTCAATTGTGGCCTTGATCTGAGGACTGACCTGTATTTGGACTAAAGTACCTGGAAAAACATTCAAAAAAATAATCTGAAATTTTTTTGTCCTGAGGCCTTTGTCAGAAGGAATGAAAAATGTTCGGCAATGGAATGTTGAAGTGAGGAATGAAGACAATACAAAACACGCCCTGGTGTTATTAATTTGCTAGTTGGCCCACGATTTTGATTAGGAGTGATGAATGTAGTGGGAAATTTGGGCATAAATTGCAGATCTATGAGACAGTTTCCTGAACAGAGTGCAAGCATCATAAATTACAAGGCAGCTGCAATGGAAAAATGGTCACAAGTCACTTTTTTTCGGTGCCGTTGTAACTTCAAACGGTCACTAAATGAACGACTGTTAAATCAAGGACTACCTGTGTTGGTTTTGCCGGTTTAAGGATGGGTTGGTAGCAATTTAATGTCGCCGTGGGAAAACCTCTCTATCTACTAAATGCGACTGGGGTAGATTCAGGAGAGGGCTTCAAAAATTTTAGCAACGGGTTCTCTGCCCGGTTGCTCAGTGGGAGTGCACATGGTAGGCGTGGCCTAGTCAGCCTCCTGCACCATGGCAGGGGGGCATTTTTGCCCTCCCCAGGCTCCAGAGGCTCTCTGGAAGCTGGAAATGGGCCCATTTCCGGCCTTCCTGAACTTCCGGGAGGCCCATTTTTTACTCTCCCAGAGCCTCTGTGTGTGTCCTGCACTTACCTGCATCCAAAACAGGCCACGTGGGGACTCCTGGGAGGGGAGGGGTGGGCAGGGCCAGGAGTGGGATTTGCGGGTTCTCTGAACCGCACAGAATCTTAGGGGCTCTCCCGAACCCCTGCAACCCCCCAGCAGCCTACCCCTGGGTAGATTGTATTTAGGTAGACCTGCACACATTCGTACAATGGACATGCGAGAAGATCTGTAGGTAGTCCTTTACTTACAACAGTTCGTTTAGTGACCATTCAAAGTCACAATGGGACTGAAAAAAGTGACTTAGGTTTTTACACAACCATCGCAACATCCCCATGGTCATATGATCAAAATTCAGATCCTTGGCAAGTGATTCATGCTTGTGACGATTGCAGTATCCTCGGGTCATGTGATCCCCTTTTGCGACTTTCTGACAAGCAAAATCAATGAAGAAATGAAACTCACTTCACAATCTTGTTACTAACTCAACAATTGCAGGGATTCACTTAACCATGGCAAGGAAACTGGGTCATAAAATCGCTTAAAACTCACTGAAATATTGTCTCAAAAATTTTGGGCTCAATTGTCATAAGTCAAGGATGACCTGTATAGAATTTACAGTTTTGCCTAGCCGGTGTCTATACATATTTATCTGAACATTTAACCGCAATTCTATGGACTGTCTTTTCCAAAATAGGCAATTTGATTTGCCAGAATTGGATTAAGTTTAGTGTTGCTCGTCTGCAAAACTCCACAACTGACTCGCATCACCCTGTGTTATGTTGCTTCCATTTTATTTGCAGTGCCACGTTCTATTCACACACATTAGTTTTTGGACATATTCAAATATCGTTGTAGATTATTTGGAGAAATTGCGTTTCAGTTACAAAAACCAAAATTTATGATCCAGTCCAGTAGAGGGCACAGTTGACAATCTTAAAGCATCCTATGTGTAAATTAATACTTAAGAAGTATGTGTACTTGAAAGATTGTCTTTGAATTCCTCATTTCTCAGAGCACTTCATTCCTATTGAAATCAATGGGAACTTAAAATTATTATTTCCTGAGTAGTGTTTTTACTACTCTATTTTAACTAGGGTTATTGGTTTTTTGAGTCTACAATAAGTGAAATTGACATTGGAACAATATGTTATTTTGCCTGTCATGATATATAATTAAATTGATGGTTTTTGTTTAAATAGCTGTGCCTTTTTTTTTTTTGAAAACAATTTTATTGGTTTTTTTAAAAACAAACAAAACATAAAAACATCAGCTCTCTTCCATACATATATACAACAGCGTGTCGGTTGGTTCATCAGTTTTGTGCATTCATTTCGCAGTCTCAATTACGGTTATGTTACATAATAACTCTTATTATCAATCCAAACTTATACGTCCTCATATCATTATTAAAAAAATCATTTGACTATACTTTTATTCATTCATACTTTATGAGATAACTATAATTTAGGTAATTTATTCTATAACAAAGCATATAATCATACCAAATCTATCCTAAAAAACACTTTATAGATGTGATGTCAAATAGCAAAAGGAAAAGAAAAAACAAAGATATTCCTTATTATCTAACATTCTAAATATTCTATTATTGTATTTTATCGTCCAACCATTGATAGAAAAGGTCCCAAATTTTATAAAATTGTTTATCTTCTTGCTCTCTAATTTCAAATGTCAATCTACTCATCTCAGCACATTCCAATATTTTCTTAATAATTTCTTCCTGCAATGGAATTTTCTCATTTTTCCAATTTTTAGCAAATACAATCCTAGCTGCAGTTAGTACATTTACAATCAAATATTTCAAGTCTTTACTGTATTTATCTGGTAAGATTCCTAATAAAAAAAGCTCCGGTTTCAAATCTATGTGTTTCTTTGTCATTTTTTCCAGCCACATGCGGATTTTAGTCCAGTATTTTCTAGCATCCTCACAAGTCCACCACATATAGTATGAGCCAGGTATCTGATGACATTTCCAGCATTTTTCAGATTTATTCTTGAACATTCTTGCTATCCTTGTCGGGGGAAAATGCCACCTGTAAAACATCTTATACAAATTTTCTTTATAAGTTGTTGCCATTGTCATTTTATAATTTTGCGACCATAGTTTTTGCCATTTCTCTAAATCAATCCCATATCCAAAATTCCTCCCCCAAGCAATCATAGTTTCTTTAACTTGTTCTTCCTCTAGCTTAATTCCCAATAAATAACCATATAGTTTTTTAATCACCTTTTCATCAGTACCTGTCAAAATCTTATCTAAATCAGTCTGTTTATCATAAAATCCGTCTGTTTTAGAATCTTCATCATACCTTGAGTGTATTTGCACATACGAAAACCAATTCATCTTTATACCTTGTTCCTCTAGATTTTGTATAGATTTAAGTTCACCCTTTTCATCTAATAATTCCCCATATCTAACTGTTTGTTCCTTCTTATAGATTATAGGATAAGAAAATGCTTCTATAGTCGATAACCAAACTGGAATTTTCAGATAACATTGTTTTTTTATCTTCTCCCAGTTTAACCACAAAGATTCCCGTATATAATGTCTTCTAAAGTAACCCTGTGTTTTAGTTCCCTTATACCATAAAAAAGCATGCCAACCCAACAACAAATCATGACCTTCTAGTGTCAGCAATCTAATCTTTCTTAGTGTTATCCATTCCTTAACCCGCATCAAATTTGCAGCTTGGTAGTACAACTCTCAATTAGGCAGGCCAAAACCTCCTCTAATTCTAGCATCTTGCAAAAGCTTTAGCTTTATGCTCGCTTTCTTACCTTGCCATATATACTTCAACACAATTTTATTTAAGTCCTCAAAATAGTCTTTTCCGAGCCTAATTGGTATTATTTGAAACAAAAATAAGATTCTGGGTAAAATATTCATCTTGATTGTTGAAATCCTCCCTATTAATGACAGTTGTAAGTTTTCCCATTTCTCCAAATCTAAGGTTATCTGTTGTTTAAGTTTAATATAATTATTCTCTTTTAATGTACTACATCTTGATGTCAAATATATCCCCAAATACTTGACCTTATTCGTAACTTGGATTTTCAACAGGTCTGCCAATTCTTCTCTTTGTCTTAGTAACATGTTCTTTGACAAGATCTTTGTTTTGTCTTTATTTATTTTCAAACCAGCCACCTCACCATATGTCTCTATCTTTTCCAATAGCTTCAGAGCTGTTTCTAAAGGATCTTCCAAAATAAAGGCTAAGTCATCCGCAAAGGCTTGCAATTTGAATTCTTCCTTTTTAATTTTCATTCCTTTTATACTTTTATCTTCTCTAATATTTCTATTCAACACTTCCAGAGTCAATACAAATAGCAAAGGAGATAGGGGACATCCTTGTCTTGTGCCTTTTCTTATATTAATAGAGTCTGTAAGTTCTCCCTCCATCATTACCTTAGCTGTGCCTTTTAAGGTGTTGTAATATCTTTAAGAAATAAGGTAAAAGTTTCTCCTTTTTTAGAAAATGTACAAGCAAAAAGAAAAAAAAATGATTGTCTTGATTTTAGTTCATCAGGCAAATAAAAGTAGGAATCAAGCCATACTTGTTACTTATAATAAACCAATTAATAGCAATCATTAAGGAATAAAATAAAAATATTCTCAAAAAATATTTTGGCACTTGTATGATTGGATAATACTTCAGTTTCCTAGCCTTTATAATCTTGGTTAATACTCTTAAGATAAGGATAATTTCATGATTCTTATACTTTTAGTAATACTGTATCAATCAATTTGTAGCATCTAACATGTTTACAAATTTATGATGGCTTAAAATTTCATGAACTAAAATGTTATATAAACTCAGCAATGAACAGGAATAAATCCTGAGGTAAAATAAAAATAAAATGTTGAATTGTTTTAATAAAAATGTAAAATATTCCAATAAAAAAGGACTAGAATCTAAAAACAATTTTACTCTCTTATGAAATATATATTTTATTAATCAGTACTCTATATCTTGATTTTATTTGCAGGCCTTGTTGGGTGGTTTATTAATTATGTGTCCAGAAGATCCACTCAGATTTTTAGAAGAAAAGATCAAAGAAATGATGGAAAAAGGCTTATATGGTATTATATGGTACGTATAAGAGGTTTGTGTGGTCTAAAAAGATTGATAACAAATGTGAAATCAATGTGAGGAAATCTTATTTTTTTATAAATCAGTTTGACTTGAACCACGTAAATTCCTAATAATTGAGATTTTTGTTCAATAATAGAATAGAAAACATAGCGATATTAATATTATTTTGTGTTAGTCATTGGTCTTCAATTCTTGGTAGCCAGAGTTGAATGTGAATTGCTAAATGCAGAAACTAAAATCAGTGGTATCAAAAACTGATACAAGGATTTTCAAATTTTCATACTGCACCTGTAATATTTACTGTTTTCTTATTCTGAATCTAGTAAGCATTCATATTTGCAGGAAAAAAGTTGTCAACTTTATACAGTGCAACAGGTCACAATAATAGCTGGTTCAGGAGTTAATTGAAACATGTAAATGCTTTATAGGATGGGGTATTAAACTTTAGCATGCAATGACATACATTTTTATAATATTAGCCTTCATTGGACATACACTAATACGAATAAAAACCTGTTGCTTATTGAATTGTGGTCAATGTATCTTGCAATATTTGAGGGGCTGTCTCAGAAAAGAAGTGGCCAACCAATTGTCCAAAGAAACTGAAGGGAAAAAGCAATGGATGGAAGCTTATGAAGAAGAAAATCAATCCAGAAATTAGAAATTTCTTGACACTGAGAACACTCAACCAGTGGAATGGCTTGCCTTCAGAAGTTATGGGAGCTCTGCCACTGGAAGTTTTCAAGAAAAGATGGGACAGCCACTTGTCTGGAATGGTATAGGTTCACCTGCTTGAGCAGGGGTTGGACTAGAAGACCTCCAAGGTCCCTTCCAACTCTATTATTCTGTAAATTTCATAGTTTTTTGATGTTGAGTATTACTGTCTATTCTTTTCCATGGCCTCAGGCCGTAATGAGTGTATCAAATGATTATTCCAATTTAAAGCGGTTCATTACAATCCACCTGAGGTTCATTTTCTAATATTTTTAATGTAGGCCTTGTTTAACAGTGGTAATTGAGACTGGCCATTCCGTTGCTAGGTGACACAGTCGTAAAACATGAGGTCGCGTGACCGCCCCGATTTAAGATGGCAGGGCCGGCAGGCGGTCGTTAAACGAACCCCATGTGGTCACAGCATTCCATGGTCACATAATTTGTGAAACTCCTGCCAGCTTCTACACTGACTTTACTTGCCAGAAGTCAGCAGTGAAAGTTGCAAATGGCAATCGGACAAAAATTGTGCATGCTATTGTGGCCACAGTTACAAGGAACATTCAGGGCCATTGTAATATTTAACTGGTCATTCAGCGAGGACTACCCATATGCTGGATTTCTACACTGACACTCTGAAATTTACTTTGTTCAAGCTGCTCACACTCGGTGTTTCTCTCTCTTTTTAATATTTTTAATTGAAGTTGATTATAACCTAAAAGGCAATGGAAAATATTTTCCATTACGCTGCGTATTCCTTAAAAAGCAAGAATTTCCACAGACTTGTGGGAAAATAGACACTTGAAAGATAAAGAACATTAAAAAATGGAAAATATGATTTCTAATTAAAAAAATCACAGCATAATATCATTTACATTCTTTGCTTTGAGCCAGGATTATTTATCTGACTACAAAAACAAGAAATAACAATGGTTTTAAAAACTAGCTCAAGCTGTAGTGTAATAATTTGGTTTTAAAAAACTATCATTTATATATATATATATATATATATATTTGCTTCTAGGAACATGTGTATCGATCCAGAGTTAAGTCTGAAGTTGAGAGTCCTTTCTGAGACATATTTACACACACTTTTAGGCCTTGATGACGACCAGCTGGTAATTATTCATAAATCTCTGTAAAAACATTTAGAATAATAGCTTTCTCCAAAGATAGTCTGGGAAGAATTTTGTTTAACGTTTATTCATAATCCATTTTTAACCAAGAGTCGTGGGAAAGACTACATTCCTTAATCCTTATTCCTGAAGACTTTATAACTTAAATACACTTAAGTAAAATTGCATCGAACTCAGATGTAAAAATTTTTAACTGCCTCAGGCTGGCTTACTTGGCGCTGTGCCTTATGTATGTATACGTACGTTTAAATAAATGAATAAAATTCCACTCTAGGGAAATACGAGCTAGAAAAATAAGTAAAATGGGGAAACAGAAATCATTTAATTTTGTGGCATCTAGAATTATAGAATTGTTGACCCTGTTGGTTCTTTAGAATTCATTTGAAAAGTGTACATCAGAGTTTTTTCAGTAAATGACATGAAGAATATTGTCCTATTTTCTTCATCTGCACCTGACTATCCATCTTTCTTTCCTATTTCTTTCTTTCCTATTTTAATGTAACTTTATTTTTGTATTTACTTTTCAGATGACAACAGAGTTATGTGATAGAGCATGGGACTTCTATAGCACTAATCTTAAGAGAAAGTGCTTTGAGTACGTATATATGTATATAATTTCCTTTATTATTTCTTAATAATATTTCTACTTTCAGAGTTCAGACCAGAAACGTTCTTACTGGGAATTATTAATGATAATAATAATAATAATAATAATACAGTAAAGGAGCAATATAGCTAATGATACATATAATAATAGCTGTGAGATTGGTATATGCCCCAAACTGGAAGAATGAAGATACCCCTAACAGAAAGTGAAATAATAAGGAAAATATTAGTCTGCACAGAGATGGATAGACTAACTTTAGAAATCAAAGATAAGGGTGAGACAGAGTATTATGAAGTCTGGAGTAAAATGTATCAATGGAGTCAAGTAAAAAGAAAAAAAGGGTTGAGACGCTTTATAGGAATGAAAGTTAAAAGTTTTTAAACCAAAGAGAATGGAAGAGAATGGAATATAATGGACAAATACGAGATGATACGAATGCCTGAGTATAAAAGACGGTTGTAAATATGTATATAATTGTATATAATTGTATATAAATGTAAATAGAAATAACATGTAGCTAGCACAGCACTAATAACATAAGGGAAAAATAAAATTAACTGTTATGTGTATCTCTATACTATAGCTTGTATGGCCAAATGATGGCCAAGGAAGTCGCACTGTGTTCAATTGTTTTTAATATTTATACTTATATATATATATGTATTTGCATGTCAGGTTGCTATTGTAAACAGAATCAATATTGAGTTCTAGGTATTTATCACTACTAAGGCCATATTCATAGAATCATAGAATATAGCTTGAAGGGACCTTGGAGGTCTTCTAGTCCAGCCCCCTGCTCAAGCAGGAGAACCTATACTATTTTCGATAAGTGACTGTCCAGTCTCTTCTTAAAAACCTCCAGTGTTGGAGTGCCCACAATTTCTGGAGGCAAGCTGTTCCACTGGTTAAAAGTTGTGCGATGGCCTAGAATTGGAGTTCTCACCTCACAATCAGGAGGCTGTGAATTCGATCCTAGGTAGAAGCAGATATTTCTCTCTCTGGGCACAATGAGAATGTATCTGCTGAACAAAACTCTGCATTGGCGACAGGAAGGGCATCTGGCCAGTAAACATTCTGCTAGCTCCATTCAGTTGCCAAGACTCCACCCCGCAAGGGGACTATGGGGTTGTTAAAAGAAGAAGATGATGATGAAGCTGTTCCACTGGTTAATTGTCCTCACTATTAGGAAGTTTCTCCTTAATTACAGCTTGCTTCTCTCCTTGATTAGTTTCCAACCTAATATTTTTTGTCCTGTCCTCTGGTGTTTTGGAGAATAATATTCTTTAAGGATTAGTTTATTGAGATCACCACTAAAAACAATACAAACCTGCCAGGCCTCTTTCACGCATACAACCAGGAGTATCCACAGTGGAGATCAGAAAGTGACACTGCTATCCAAATTCTGTACCCATTCAAACAAAAATTTGATCACACGATTGTGGTCACCAACTTGACGTTTTGTGAGTCTCCTGAAGATAATTTGCCATCTAATACAGGATGCAAAGTTTTCTCCAAACAAATGTAGATGGGAACACCTCTTCTTTGTCTCTCAAGGTTGATTAAAGTTGATTGAGCACAAATCCACAGTATCAATTCTTCTTAGTTGTGACAGAATATAGGTAGTCCCTGACTTACAATCATTCATTTAGTGAATGATTGAAACTTTATGTTTCAAAGAAAACATAGATGAACAAACTTTACTGCATGATATATCATTGCTTAACTATTGCAGCACATGGATCCAATATTGTGAAGACAAGAAAGCAGCTGAAGAACAACTACAGAAAAAATTGGCAACTGCAAGGCACTACTATGACTGCAGACTCCTAAAATTAGCAATGAGGACATGGTATGAGTGGGTGAACACCCGGAAAGAATTGCACAAACGTAAGAATGTTACATGGATAATAATTAAGTAGATGACTGGTTTCTGGTGCAGGAACTGTTGTGGTTCCGGGCAGCTGGTGCAAATCGGACAGTGGGGAAGAACGGGGACCACCAGGGAGTCTGGAGAGGACTCGGATGAGGGTCCTGCATCCGATGCAGAGATGGGGCCAGGACCATCTGGGAGTGGGGTGCTGCCTTTGGAGCCTTCAGAGTCTGGCAGCAGCAAGGCAGAGGAACAAGGGGAGTCTGTTTCCAGTGTGTGTGTGCACAGAGCTGCTAGAAGGAGAGAGCAGCTGAAACAAAGGGGGTGATTCAGGAGTAAGGCTGGGAGGTGACTGCCCCTCCCATAAGGGATAAAAGTCAGACCTCAATGACGAAACTTTGCAGGAAGCAAAGTAGTTCAATCGGTTCCAAGTCATCCTTGAAGCTCTTTGTACTTCGGTTGGTTTTTGTTCTAGTTTATTTGACACTTCTGTTATTGGCAGCACTTCACAGGAAAGAAAGGTAGATGCTTATCTCGAGGGACTGTTTGAAATTCATTACCGGCTGGGAATGAAAATAATTCCCAGCATGGCAAGACTTCTTTTTAAAATAAGCGTGTGAGTAATTACAGTCTCGGAAGCCTTGGTCAGAACAGGAATTTCTGGACTTATGACCACTATTGAGCCTAAAATTCCTGTTGCTAAACTGGGCAGGTGCTAAGGGAATTTTGCTGTATGTTACAACTTTTCTTGCCACAGTTATTCAGTGAATCACCACAGCTGTTAAGTTAGCAACTCGGTTGTTAAGTGAACCTGGCTTCCCCATTGCTTTTGCTTGTCAGAAGGTCACAAAAGGGGATCACATGATCCCGGGACACTGCAGCCATTCTAAATAGGAACCAGTTGCCAAGTGTCCGAATTTGGATCACGTGACCATGGGGATTCTGCTTTAGAAATGTGGAAAAAAATGTCATAAATTACTTCGTTCAGTCCCATTATAACTTTGAACAGTCACTAAACAAACTGTTGTTAAGTGTCAGGGCTCCAAGTAACATACTCACAGCAAAAAAAACCTCTGAGGCAGGTAGATTCCTCAAAGAATAGCTTTGTTGGATATGCCATATTGGCACGGGCTGGTGAAAACTGACCCTAAACGTTCCTGCGGTTTTCACCTACCGTATTCTTTGCACTATGGTGCAATTTCCCCCCCACCTCCAAAAGTGAGTGGAAATGTCTGTGCATTCTATAAGTGAATGTTGGCGAAGCCCCGCCCACCTGCGGGACCCCACCCTTCAGCCTCCGCCTCCCAGCAATTTGCCTCCTTGCAGCAAACAGCCTGGTCAGCTTCAGCACAGCCTGATTTAGCACGAGCAGTTGATTGGCGGTTGGATCGGCCTCAGGAATACCGACGATCAGCTGTTCCAGGCTGCAGGGATTGCCGTTGCTGTCGCCGCCCATTGCTACCGCCTATCGCCGCCTCCGCGTGTACCCATTTTCTGCCTCAGTGCGCCCCATTTTAAGCCTCTGCACATCCTATTTTCAGCCCATTCCAGGTGGCAGGGATTGCCACCACTGCCTATAGATGGCATCAGCGGTGGCAATCCCCGCCACCTGAAACTGGCCCAAAATGGGACACACAGAGGTCGAAAATGGGGTACGCAGAGGCCAAAAATGGGGCATGCAGAGGCAGCTATAGGTGGCGGCGATGGGTGGCAATGGCGGCAATGGGTGGTGGCGATCCCCACAGCCTGGAACAGCTGATCGGCAGTATTCCGGGAGGCCAATCCAACCGCCAGTCAGCTGCTCATGCTAAATCAGGTTGTGCTGAAGCTGACCAGGCTGTTTGCTGTTTGCTGCAAGGAGGCAAATTGCTGGGAGGCAGAGGCAGATTTTTTTTCCCCCTATTTTGCTCCCCAAAAGCTAGGTGTGGCTTATTGTCTGGAGCGTCTTATAGTGCAAAAAAAAAGGTAATTAAAAGTGGAAGTTTTTCACTTTCTCAAAACAATCAGTCACATGGTCCAATCAGGATACAGTCCAGTTGCTAGGTGACTTCAGTCCCCTCCTTCCAAGCACCTGCTGAAATGTCCTTGGTTCTCAAGAGAAAGTATTTTGTTTTGGCTACAAAGTCCAACTATCTCTACTCCCCCCTCCTTACCCCTTAGTTCCAATGGTGGCAGCCCTGAAGCCTCAAAATGGCCTCTGTCATGTCAGCTTCAGGGTTGACAGTAAGTCGAGGACTACGTCTATTAGATTCTTCAATGCCTTCAACGTTGAGCTTCTAATATTCTGGGAAAGTTGTTGAAAATTCAGGGGTCCGTACAGAGATATATCTGCTTAAATGTAGTCCAAGCTATAGCACAGTCAAACATATCATCATGGCCAAAGGAAATATTTCATGAAATTTTGTACTATATCATAAAACGTTTTACAGAATTTCAATTCTATGGGAGTCCCATAGAGGTCAGTTGCATTGTGTGAAGTTTCAGTTCCTAGACTGTTGAGTGCTTCAGCAGATTCAAGTATATTGAAATTAGAATGTTTGTTTCACCTGTACAGGTGAAGCAAGAATTTCATTCCAGATAATAGATAAACAGATAATCAGAGTTGGAAGGGACCTTGTAGGTCATCTAGTCCAGCCCCTTGCCCAAGCAGGAGACCCTACACCATTTCTGACAATGGGAGTCCAATCTCTTCTTGAAAGTCTCAAGTGATGGCGCTCCTACAACTTCCGAGGGCAAGCTGTTCCATTGGTTGATTGTTCTCACTGTCAGAAAGTTTCTCCTTATTTCCAGGTTAAATCTCTTCTTCCATTATTCCTTGTCTGGCTTACGCATGCTTTAGAAAATAACTTGACCTCCTCCTCCTTTCTGTGGCAGCCCCACAAATATTGGGAACACTGCTATCTTGTCTCTCCTGGTCCTTCTCTTCACTAGACTAGCCATGCCCAGTTCCCACAACTATTCATCGTATGTTTTAGCCTCCAGTCCCCTAATCATCCTGGTTGCTCTTCTCTGCATTCTTTCTAGAGTCTCAACATCTTTTTTTATAGTGTAGGGACCAAAACTGGATGCATTCCAATGAAAGTAAATCTAATTTAGTCTTTCTGCCAATTGGGAGGACAAGGAAATCCTTGACATACGACCACAACTGAGTCCAAAACTTCTGTTGCTAAATGAGATATTTATTAAGTGAGTTTTGCCCCATTTATGACCTTTCTTGCCATGGCTGTTAAGTGAAACACGGCCAGTTGTTGAATTTATAACATAACTATTTCACTTAACCAAGTGAATCTGGTTTTCCCATTGACTTGGCTTGCCAGATCACATGACTGTGGGGCATTGCAAATTGTCCGTCATAAATATGAGTCAGTGGCCAAGCACCTGAATTTTGATCACATGACCATGAGGATGTTGTAATGGTTGTAAGTATGAAAAACGGCCATAAATCACTTTTTTAGGGGGCTGTTGTAACTTTGAAGGGTCACTAAATGAACTGTTGTAGGTTGAGGATTACCTGTAAACATAATGTATGGCTTGCAATTATATGCATATGGATAATGCATGATTGTATTTACTGTCAAAATAAAAACACGATTTTTTCATCTTAATAGCAGGAAAATAAACACTAGTTTAAAAAAGGAGTCTCTTTTAGCAAGTGAAAAATGCATTTGTATATGCTCTGTGTTGCTTGCTAGATTTGTCTTAAATTAAAAAATACACAATTCTATTGGAGGACTGGATTCATAATATACCACTTAACCAAATATGGTTGTTATTGATGTTGTTTCATAACTCCTCTTTATAAATATTTAAACAATGAAATGTTTATGAATTCAAGAACAGAATTGTGTTTTGTTGAAGCCTAAAACTTGAGTTTGAGTTGGATTTGTATCTCAGGGTTGAAATGAAGGGCCCTTGGTGCTTGGCTTTCTCCTTGCAGACGTTTCATTAACTAATCTAGGTAACACCATCAGTGCTACAAGGAGTGAGGTTTGCTCTTAATTGACATTCTAGTGGCATGTGTTGATAGGAGCGGTCTTGGAGTTTCTTTATTTGGGCTTTTTACTGTTAGCTTATTTGGCAGTTCCTTGGTTGGGGTAATACATACTTAATTGTTGGTCTTATATTAGACACATCAATGTCTATATACTGTGCAAAAGAGACAATAAACGAACCAAAAAGGGAACAAAAAGTCCAAAACATCTTTGTACCAGCAACCAGCATCCAGATGAGCATAGATTAACACCAAGATTAACATTGGATCAACAGTCCATGTTGGCATTGATGAAGTTACCTACAGGGGTGGAATTCAATTTTTTTAACAACCGGTTCTGTGGGCGTAGCTAGGTGGGCATGGCCATGTGACTGGATGAGTGTGGCTTCTTTTTGCAGCAAACACCCCACCCCCAGTTCATTTTTTGGCTTCCTGGGCCATCAGGGAAGCCTCCCGGGGGGCGTTTTTGCTCCCAGGAAGCTTCCCTTGAGGTCCAGGAAGGCAAGGGCACAATTTGCCAGTTCTCTGAACTGCACAGAATCATAATAACCGGTTCTATAGAACTGGTCCGAACCGGTAGAATCCCACCCCTGGTTATTTAGTTTGGATAATGAAATGTCTGCAAGAAAGCAAGGCAGGCTGGGGAATTCTGGGAGTTGAATTCCATAGGTCTTAAAGTTGCCAAGGTTGGGCATCTCTGTAGTATCCCTAATGAAAATTGGCTTTAGGTCTCCACAGTGCTTCAAGTGCCTTTCTGTCCAACCACAGATTCAGGATACTTTTCACACACATTGTTATAAAGCCAGGTTTCTCCCCCATGTTTGGCTATGAAATTTCTTTCATTTTATTATTTGCAGACCTTTCCAAAATGTTTTTTTATTCTCTCATTTTCAGCCCATTGTTCTAATTTATCAAAAGTGTTTTGAATGTTGCTGCTGTTGTTCAGGATGTTTGCCAAACCACACAGCTTTGTATCATCTGCAAATCATTTTGAGAATTTCTGCCATCAAAGCGATAAACGTTTACTATCTAAAGATTCCTTTCACTGCTTCGTCCAATTTATTGACATTCTGTTCAAAGTCTCCTTCACTCAACGTCATGAAGAATTGCGAACGGGGCAATCTTTGAGGCCCAAAAGGCAAAAAAAAATGGGGGTGGGGGTGAAAAAGCCACGCCCACTCAGGCACATGGCCACACCCACCTAGCCACACCCACCTAGCGATGCCCACAGAACCGGTTGTTAAAAAATTTGAATCCCACCCCTGGACTGGCCCAAATTCATCCAGATGGCTTTTATAGCTAAGGTGGGACTGGAACTCACAGTCTCCCATTTTCTAGCCTGGTGCCTCATGTCTGTGAACTGTTGTGACCTTTTGTCATCTTCCTTAAATAATTGGAACATTTTGAATGTACCTGAAGAAATTTTTACAAATATGAATTAATTCAATAACGGCTTGTAATGAATCTTGTATCTAGGTAGGTCTGTATATAGGATTTCAGCTTTTGTTATCGCTGGAACAACTGAAATTTTATTCTGTTTACAAGGTTGTTGAGGCTTCATTTTAAAGGATTCCCATAATATTGTGCCTGAATCATTGAATCAGCGCCATTTTGATATAGGGGCTCCTTTTAAAAGCCAAATTAATATTAGAATATCTGGAAATAACATATATCACTATTGTCTGTTTTTATATCTAATATCTTCTTATGTTTGTAAAACTCCTTTAAAATTTGGCTCACCTTAGTTAACAAAAGCTTGGGTGAACTACAGTTTTACCTTTTGATTGAACAAAGTCAGATTAGAATGAAAAGCATTTCCTTTTATTCATCTTTGTGGGGAAATCGAGTTAAAAGACCAATACATTGACTTATTAAACCATCTGTCAGCGTTCCAGAAAACCTCAACTCCAATATAAATAACTCTGAGACAGACATGTTCTCAAAGTTTCCTTTTATTAGAGTAGTAAACTGGCACATTTGGGAAATCCCGAGTCTGAAAGTTCTGGGTTTCCCTTCAATAAGTAACAAATTACAAATCCTGTACCCATCCTTCCATCACATGCCCCAATCACCGTCCATTCCAACTTGAGAGGTCTCCTCAACCAGGTGCAGAAATAACATGACCTTGACTTACAACCATGATGGCGAACCTATGGCACATGTGCCACAGGTGGCACACAGAGCCATTTGTGCCGGCACACAAGCTGCAGGCAAACTTAACTCACTGTACATGTGAGCGCCTCACAGCTGATTTTTGGTGGGTTTGAGACCTTTTTCTGCTTCCCAAAGGCTTGAGGAAGGCTTCTGCAGGCTTCCTCAGACTTTGCAGGCCGAAAACTAGCCCTGTTTTGTCACTTCCTGTTTTTTCCGAAAATACTAGAAGTGATGAAACAAGGCTAGTTTTCGGCCTGCAGAAGCTTTCCTGAAGCCTCTGGGAGGCCGAAAAAGGCCTCAAGCTGGCCGAAAATTAGCTATGAGGTACAGTGCAGGTAAGGGGGCGGTGGGGGATGGCTTGGCAGGTGGGGATTGCGCGCGCTTGAATAGGGGACGTGGGGGGCGTGCATTGCCTTCTGGGTGCTGGCACACGAGCGCGCGCATGCAAGCGCCCACACAATTTTGGGGACAGGAGCCCAAAAAGGTTAGCCACCACTGACTTAGAAGAAGAATGCTATTATGTCTAACCATATAAGCTCCATGAAATCCCCCCCTCCCAGGCTCAAGAATGTGGCAGCGTGGAAGCTTCTGATGGTGATATGGCTTCCAAAGCTGACACCGTCTTCTTTATCTGAATCAGTAATGCAGTTTTTTAAAACAACAACAACATGTGTTTCTCAAATTATTTTCCCTTAGGGGCAACACAACAGATAGAAAAAATCTTCAACAAAGCTTTGAAGAAAGTGGTGTTTAAGTCCTGGCGAAAATATAATACTCTAAGCAAAAAGCCTAAAAAATCGGTTGAGGTAAGAATAATTTCGTTTGTGTTGTGCTTTCATTTTTAAATCTATTTTCATTTGATATTTTTAAAGTTAACCGCTACTGATTAAGCTGTTTAATTGGTTAACTAGATGGAATAGAGATAGTCCTTGAGTTACAACTACAACGTAGCCCAAAATGTCTATTGCTGAGCGACTTATTAAAAGAATTTTGCTCCATTTTACAGGCTGTCTCGCCACAGTTGTTAAGTGAATCACTACAGTTGTGAAGTTGGTAACATGGTTGTTAAGTGAATCTGGTTTCCCCATTGACTTTGTTTGTCAGAAGGTCACAAAAATGAGTCACATGACCCTGAACATTGAAAGCGTCATAAATGTGAGTTGGTCACCAAGTGCCTGAATTTTGATCACCTCACCACAGGAATGCTGCAACTGTCATAAGTGCAAAAAATGGTCATACACCACTATTTTCAGCGCCCTTGTAACTTCAAGCAATCACTAAATGAGCTGTTGTAAGTTGAGGTCTACCTGCAGTACAGATAGTCCTTGAATTATGACCACAATTGAACCCACAATTTATGTTGCACGATTCACTTAACAACTTCAGTGATTCACTTAACAACTGTGGCAATAAAAGGTCATAAAATGGAGCAAAACTCATTTAATGGCTGTCCCGCTTAGCCATGGAAATTTTGGACTCATTTCTGGCCATAACTCGAGGACTCCCTGTAGAATGCAATAAGAAGTAGAGACTCAGAACTGGGGTGGTTTCCAATGATCATCTTCCAAGGTTTAATAGCTTTGTTTAACTCAGCATTAGACGTTATCCTTATATGAACTGCAACTCAGGATTCACTACTAATTCCTTTAATTGTGTTTTCGGGTAGTGGTAAATTATACTGATTTTCCTTCTGTTTTTCCCCATGGGTTTCGATGCTAAATAATAATAATAATAAGCTTCTTTATGAACCAGCTGCATTTTCATGAATCATCTCTCTCCTTCCTTGGCTTTTATTCTTCGCAATGACATTGTGTTCCTTGACTTTCCTCCTCCTCAAAAAAAAAATGCATTCCTTTGCCCAGCGATTCTGGGATTTTATTTTTGTATTTCTGAAAGCGTTTCGGCAAAAAATCCTACTTTCCCTTCTCTACAGCATGGAGCTACGAAGTCTTTTTCACCCCACAGATCTGTGGAAAGGATTTTCTCTCTTTCCCTAATGTGAAATGAAGCAGACTTTTCAGGCTTACTTGTGGGCGTGTTTGGGATTCCAAATAATGTCTCAAAGGTGCTTTATTTTCTTCTTTGAAAAAAGGCAGTTGGGCAGGGTTGTTGTTTTTTCCTTAAGAAAGAAAAAGAAAATGTTTCACTTCTCACCCAGGAAGCTTTATCAGTTATGATGCTGGGGGATAGAAGGATAGGTACTGACTATCCTTCCATCCCCCAGCACCATAGAGTCAGTACTATCCTTCAGTTCCATTCCATAAAGTCAGTACCTATCCATCCATCCCATTCCATAGAGTCAGTACCTATCTTCACATTTCATTCCATAGAGAATGTATCCTTCCAGTCAGTACCTATCCTTCCATTTCATTCCATAGAGTACTTATCCTTCCATTCAGTACTTTTCCTTCCATCCCATTCCATAGAGTCAATACCTATCCTTCCATCTCATTCCCTAGAGTACATAGCCTTCCAGTCAGTATCTATCCTTCCATTTCATTCCATAGAGTACTTATCTTTCCACCCCATTCCATAGAGTACAAATCCTTCCATTCAGTACCTATCCTTCCATTTCATTCCATAGAGTACTTATCTTTCCACCCCATTCCATAGAGTACAAATCCTTCCATTCAGTACCTATCCTTCCATTCCATTCCAGAGTCAATACCTATCCTTCTACTCCATTCCATGAAGTGTATATCCTTCCATTCAGTACTTTTCCTTCCATCCCATTCCATAGAGTCAATACCTATTCTTCCATCTCATTCCCTAGAGCACATATCCTTCCAGTCAGTATCTATCCTTCTATTCCATTCCATAGAGTCAATACGTATCCTTCCATTCCATAGAGTATCTGTCCTTTCATTCAGTACCTATCCTTCTATTCCATTCCATAGAGTCAATACGTATCCTTCCATTCCATAGAGTATCTGTCATTTCATTCAGTACCTATCCTTCCACCCCATTCCATACAACTACATGCATTCAGTAGCTATCCTCCCATCCCCCAGCATCATAACTGATGAGGGCTCTTGGATAAGAAGCAAAATGTTTTCGAAATTCTTCTTCCTCAAGGGGAGAAAACCCCCACTCCGGTTGTCTTTTGAAGAAAAAAAAAAGGGCACCTTGAGACAACGATGACCTGGATGATGGAGAATCTCCACAAACATATGGCAGGGAAAATGGTTGCCATTGGAACGGGGTCTTTCTAAAATGTGTTGGGAGCATGTAAACCTGCTTACTTCAGTTAATATAAATAAACTATTATTTTTCCAATTCTAATTCTTTCTCCACCTTGCTCCATATAGACATGAGAGAACTGGAATCGGGAAAATAACATACATACATACATGGAGTCCTCAGGTTCAGACTGGAATTGAGCCCCCAAATTTCTGTTCCTAAGCAATTTATTACTGTAAAAATGATTATATATTATTATGCTACAGGTTACGTATCTCAATCTTAAATCTGAGCACTCACCTGATTTTGAGGATACAGGTAGTCCTTGACTTACAACCACAATTGAGCCCAAAATTTATGGCATTAAACAAGGCATTTGTTAAGTGAGTGTGGCCCCATTTTATGACCCCTTTTGCCACCGTTGTTAACCGAATCACTGCAGTTGTTAAGTTAGCAGCATGGTTGTTAAGTGAATCTGGCTTCCCCATTGTCTTTGCTTGTCAAACCATTGCAAAAGGGGGATCCCATGACCTTGGCACACAGCGATGGTCATAAGTATGAATCAATTGCCACGCATCTGAATTTTGATCATGTGACCATGGGGACACTGCAATGGTCGCAAGACTGAAAAACGGTCATAGGTTCCTTTTGTTCAGTGCTGTTGTAAGTTCCAACGGTCACCAAATGAACTTCCCGAGGACTACCTGTATAATTATACAATTAATTATATTAACCATCATAAGAACGTGCAAATGCAATTTGTAGCTGCCCTAATGTGTTTAATTGAACACATTTCCCCCCCCTTAATTAGGTTAACCAGACTGATCGCACAACAGTTTGTGTGAAAAAAAACCCTGATACTTGGGTCATATCATATACAGCCATGATGGTGAACCTGTGGCACGCGAGGCGGAAGTGGCACACAGAGCCACTTCTGCCGGCATGTGAGGGGTCCCCAGGAAGAGCCCCACTGCATATGTGCGCGTGCCCTCCGCCAGCCAGCTGATTGTTGGGTATCTGCCACGCATGCGCAGGGGGAGATGCACCTGTGGGAGATGTGCGTGCTTGTGCGAATAGGCATACGGCGTGCAGGAGGGTTGCATGTGCAAGTGCCGAGGCATGCGGTGTGGAGGGCTCATGTGCACATGCACAGAGGCACATGGTGCACACTTGGGGTCACAGGAGCATGCGCAGGAGGGTGGGGGAGTTGTGCTCACATTGCATCCTGGGTGCAGGCACACGAGCGACCACGCACATGCACGCACCTTTCGCACGCAACGTGGAAAAGATTAGCCATCACTGATATACATGGGTGGGATTCTACCAGTTTGACCTGGTTTGGGCGACCGGTATCTCGGAAGATCAGCTGTGAGCGAGCCGGTTCGTTCCAATGATCAGCTGTTGGGCCCATTCACCCGCTTTATTTCTGTGCTTTATTTCTGGGTTTTTCAGTTCAGCAGCTTCGCCCATCAGCTGTTTTACACACAGGGGTTGCAGCAGAAGGTGGGTTGAATCCCACCCCTGATTATAGATCTATATTTTGCAGCCCGTGTTGGAATCCGAGGAATTACTTTTCGTTCAACCAGAGAGAGAGGTCCGCGAGAGACGACATTCGGAAAGACGTCGCTCGAGCGTCATACCTAAACATGTGCTTGAAGAGTTACCCACATTCCACATGAAATCGGGGCGAGAATATGTTACAAAGGTGCCAATGCAACCATTAGCCCAGGTTGTTTGTCTGTTCGTTTATTATAATAGATTATAAAGATTATGTGAAGTGTTAATACCACTTTATAATGCCTTGGTAAGACCACACTTGGAATCTTGCTCCCAGTTTTGGTTGCCACAAGAGCCCTCGAATTACAACAGTTCATTTAGTGACTGTTCAAAGTTACAACGGCGCTGAAAACCATCACTTCTGACCGATTTTCACCCTTACGACCATCGCAGCATCCCCACGGTCACAGGAGTTTACATTCGGATGGTTGAAACTGACCCACCTTTATGACATTTGACGTGGTCTGAGATCAAGTGAGCTCCTCTTCTGACGAGCAAATTGCGTGGGGAAGCCAAATTCACTTAACAACCGTGTTACTAACTGAAGAACTGTAGGGACTCACTTAGCAAATGTGGCGAGGAGTCCGTAAAATAGTGCAAAACCTACTTTACAAACTTCTCAGCAACATAAATTTTGAGCTGAATTGTGGTCGTAAGTTGAGGACTAACTGTTAAAAAAATAATGTAGAGACTCTGGAAAGAGTGCAGAGAAGAGCAACAAAGATGATTAAGGGACTGGAGGCTAAAACATACGATGGACAGTTGCCGGAATTGGGTATGTCTAGTCTAATGAAAAGAAGGATTAGGGGAGACATGATAGCAGTGTTCCAATATCTCAGGGGCTGCCACAGAGAAGAGGGAGTCAAGCTATTCTCCAAAGCACCTGAGGGCAGGACAAGAAGCAATGGATGGAAACTAACCAAGGAGAGAAGTAACTTAGAAACAAGGAGAAATTTCCTAATTGTTAGAACAATTAATCAGTGGTAACATTCGTCTCCAGATAGTGTGGCTATAGCACTACCTGTATAGAATCATTAGCTAAAAAAATAAGTAGATTTTTTGCTAACAATAACATAATTGTTAGCAAAACCAAAATAGTTCATTTTATTAGTCCAGCTCAGTGGTGGGATTCAAAATTTTTTACTACCGGTTCTGTGGCCGTGACTTGGTGGGTGTGGCATGCCTTGGTGGCCGTGGCTTGGTGACCGTGGCAGGGGAAGGATACTGCAAACCGCATTCTCTCCCTACCCCACTAACCTGCTTTCCAGCTCCATTCTCCTATGCAGGGCAACCAAAGAAGACTCAGCCGATCAGCTGGGACTCGGGAGGCAGAGAATAGATGGGGATGGGGCCAGTCAGAAGTGGTATTTGCCAGTTCTCCAAACTGCTCAAAATGTATGCTACCGGTTCTCCCAAACTGGTCAGAATCTGCTGAATACCACCTTTGGTCCAGCTAATATTTTTATAGCACCCTAAGAGTCAATTGTAAAATTACCTTTTAAACAGTCCTGTGGAAAACTACTATTTTTATTAAATATTACATTTGAAGATACCGGCTGTTTTAGAGACGAATATTGTTTAATCCTTTGCACGTTAACATTCTTCTTTGTTTTGAATTTAGGTTTTCCGGTATTTAAACATAGTGGACCTGGCTAGGTGTGCTCAGGTTTGCCAAACCTGGAAGGCTATGACACAAGTGGTTAGCATATGGAGTAGTGTAAGTAGAGTTGCTTCAAACCAAAGGTCAACAATATTTTGTTTTTTAAAAAAGTATCCATTTGGGGAAAGCTGAAGAAATGAATAATTCTTTTTAAATGGACATATCGTCCTTGTGATGACCTGTGGCGTGGCACAAAGACAACACAGTCACATAAGTAAGAAAAGTCCCTTTAATACGTCCAACTTTGCCCCCAATGTCCAGTTACCTTTGGCTGGAGAAAAAACTCTCTCAAGAACAGTCTTTAAATGAATGAAATTCAGTCCGAAAACTGTAAGTAAAAATCCACACAAACCACGCTGCAGCAATTAACTGGACAGGGCAGGAAAAGGAATTGCAGACTTCAAAAGCCAACAAAACACATACAGTTGGGAAGACGCCAGGAACCCAGATAAGCCTCGACCATAAAAGATAACTCACAATGTGCTTCCCACGAGTTGCAGTGCGCAACTTCCTTTTTAAACACTGTGTTCCCAGCTGCAGCTAATAAAGGGGATCAGGGCCCTTTCCTCCCCTGTAAACAGGTAACTCACATTGCTCCCTTCTCCGTTCCTCCTGCGTGTCCTAGGATGAAGAGGGGGTGGGCCTGGATCTTCCTCTGAATTCCCTCTGCCTTGTTCTACATCTTTCCTGCTCTGCCCAGCCGGACGTTGCCCTTCTCCAGTTTCTTCCACAGCCAACAGAGCCACACACTCACTCCCTGTGAGCTGCTCGGCCTCTCGGAATTAGATTCCAACAGGGGCATGACAGTCCTAGACATGTAGTATGATTAGGTCCTCTACTTGCAAGCAGAATTGGAATTGGAACGTCCATGGATAAATGAGGTATTGTTGAGTTGTTGCTGCGCTCAATTTTATGAAAATCCCTTCTGCTGTGCTTGCTCAGCGAATCTGCTTCAAAAGGAAAACATAGAGATTAGTATGGGAGCCCGGCTGGGCAGGTGGACCCAACAGCAGAGCGTTGGAGAGAACCGGTTTGGTCTCCGCTGCTCCTCGGCGCTACTGGCTTGGCAGCACCGGGCTAAACCGGTAGAATACCACCACTGAAAGACCTGCTGGTTACCAAGTGCCCAAATTTTGATCATATGACCTCGGGGGCCCTGTGACATTTGTAAATGTGAAATTTCATCATAAATGCACACATTTTTTAAAAATATATTATTACTGTTTACTACCATTGTATTCGCCTACGGTTGCTAAATGAGGAGTGTCTGTTATTTAAGAAACAATTCCAATTGGTTTAACTGCTAGAAGTGTTTTTTTCAGGCAACGTTCTTAACCTTAAGGACCGTGTCGTAGGTGAAATGTTGTCATCTTTTTGTAATTCCTACAAGCAGCATATTTTATTTTTTTAGATTGATTTTTCCGAAGTGAAGGACGTTATAAACGATAGTGTGGCACAACACATTTTGAGGAAGTGGCACACTAATGTGGTGCAGCTGAGCCTTCATGGGTGTGCTACATTACACTGGCTTGCTTTTAAATGTATAGGTGAGTATTTTATGTTATCTTCCTTCCTTCCTTCCTTCCTTCCTTCCTTCCTTCCTTCCTCCCTTCCTCCCTCCCTCCCTCCCTCCCTCCCTCCTTCCTTCCTTCCTTCCTTCCTCTTTTCTTATTCCTTCTTCTTTCTCCCTCCCTCCTTCCTCCCTTCCTCTTTTCATATTCCTTTATATTCCCCTTCCTTCCGTCCTTCTTTCATATTCTTTTCTTTTTCCTTCCCCCTCCTCCCTCCTTCCCTCTTACCTTCCTCTTTTCATATTCCTTTATTTTCCCTTTCCTTCCTTCTTTCATATTCCTTTCTTTCCTTTTCCTCCCTCCCTCTCCTTTTTCATATTCCTGTCTTTCTCCTTCCTTCCTTCCTTCCTTCCTTCCTTCCTTCCTTCCTTCCTTCCTTCCTTCCTTCCTTCCTCCCTCCCTCCCTCCCTCCCTCCCTCCCTCCTATTATTAAGGAACAGACAAATGACTTATAACCATATGAAGTAACTTGCTTTGAGTTTGCAAATGAAACAAATCAATGCCAAACTTCTAAGGACTGGAGAAAGCAGATTGGTTCCAGATACCCAATTCAGGCTGATATGTTTACAACAAAGGTGAAGCGCCTGTGGCCTCTGGGTCCCTTTTCGTAGCTCCAAAGACCACTCTGATTTCAACTGCTGAAGGGATAGTTCATTTTATGATGGGAAGCAGATGAAAGCTTTGTTGTAAATCCTAAAATAAGCATGTTTGTCTTTCAAAATAACCGAAAAAGGACCTACTCATTTCTCCAACACAGCTTTGTCTACTTTTTGCTCTCTTCCCAATCTCTGGGCATTCCTTGGCTCTCCTAAAAGTTAAGAATGATCTTTGCCCACTAAATTCCTTACCAGCTTACGTTACATGCTGTAAAGAGAAACAGTAAGTCCTCCTTTGCTGCACTTCTTGCAGACCACAGAATAATAGAGTTGGAACGGACTTTGGAGGTCTTCTAGTCCAACCCCATGCTCATTCCAAGGAAGTTGAAAAAGAGATTGGGACAAGCATGAGACCATATATACCCTTTCAGAAAACTCTTCTTAAAAAACCAATCCCTTCTTAAAACCTCCAGTGTTGGAGCATTCACAACTTCTGGAGGCAAGTTGTTCCACTGATTCACTGTCAGGAAATTTCTCCTTAGTTCTAAGTTGCTTCTCTCCTTGATTAGTTTCCACCCATTTCTTCTTGTCCTGCCCCCAGGTGCATAGATTGACTCCTTCTTCTTTGGGGTAGCCCCTGAGATCTTGGAAGGCTGCTATAATGTCAACCCTAGTCTTTCTTTTCATCAGATTAGACCTACCCAACTCCAGCAACCGCTCTTCGAATGTTTTATCCTCCAGTCCCCTAATCCTCTTTTTTAGAGTCTCAACATTTCCTTTATATCGTGGCGACCAAAACGAAAGCCTTGCTTGGAGCCTCACTACATCTTTTGCTTGATCCTTGGTCCTGTGCTGCCTCTTTTCAATCCATGGACTGAACTTCACCGTGTTTCCAAAACACACGGTTACTGCTGCGTGATCCTCCTTACTAAATCATCCACATCTAAATCATCCACTCCCCGAGTTCTCTTCTTCCAAGTATGATAAGTTGCTTCCTGACTTTGCTTGCAAAGTGGTGGGATTCAGACAATTTTTTACCATCAGTTCTGTGGGCTTGGTTTAGTGGGTGTGGCTGGGTGGGCGTGGCAGGGGAAGGATACTGTGAACTCTCCATTCCCTCCCCACTCCAGGAGGAGGGTTACTGCAAAATCCCCTTTCCTCCCCACCCCACTAACCTGCTTTCCAGCTCCGTTCTCCTGTGCAGGGCAACCAAAGAAGACCCAGCCAAACAGCTGGGACTCAGGAGGCAGAAAATAGATGCGGGCAGGGCCAGTCAGAGGTGGTATTTGCTGGTTCTCCAAGCTACTCAAAATTTCCGCTACTGGTTCTCCAGAACTGGTTAGAACCTGCTGAATACCACCTCTGGTGCAAAGACGGAGGTGTCAATCATCAGGAGATCAAAACGTGTTTATAACGGTGCTAAACCCAGTATACCAGAGCTGGGGATTAATTTCTGCTTGTTACAATTCCCTAGTAAGCCGTGCCCAAGACTTCTGAAGAACCTCTGGCATTTGGGAGGCAGTGCACAACATACACACAGGGTGGGGTTGATGGTTATGTGAGCATCGGCTCTCGTCTAGGCTTTGCTATTAGTCTCCTGAGGATCTGTGATTAAATGGGTCAGTCTGAATGTGTTGGAACAAATCTCAAATTACTCATAGATTTTGCATGAATTGGAGTGGGGCGGGGAAATTGGCTGGTTTTTGAGAAAGCAACCCCGGCCAATTTGTAAAATCTGGATCGCTGCGTCTATGGACAGCACTGGTAGTTCTGGTGTTCATGTGAAAAGATTTAACATTGTGTGAAGCAATGAAGCTTAATGTGAGTTTGTAGAGGAGGCTCCCTTGTGCCTAGGGAAAGGCAAGGAATATTGGTAGCTCAGGGTTGAACAGTAAGGTCCTCGGTTGCTCTCTGAGCTTGGTTGCTTTCTTGCAATCGTTTCATTACCAAACTAGGTAACATCATCAGATTCTAGAAGTGATGATGTTACGTAGTTTGGTTCAAGAAAGCAAGCGCAGAGGAGTACCAAGGACGCCTCAGAGACTAAGAAGTGGAGCTAGGCATTTCTTGTGACAGGGAAGGTCATAAAATGAGGCAAAACTCACTTAACAAATGTCTCGCTTAGCAACAGAAATGTTGGGCTCACTTATCATAAATTGAGGACTACCTGCAAGTACATCAGTTTAATTGGACCTTCCCGTGTGGTTTTGATCTTTGGTGCCTGACATATGGGAAGTTATGGCAATATAGACCTTTCAAAGAACTTTCAAGATTTTTTTACAGTAAGATCCATTGATATTTCATCCATTGATGTTCAGACAAATACTATTTTATATTATTTTTCTTCTTTTTGTAACTGAGCCACCACGTTGAATGGTCACTAAATGAACTGTCGTAGGTCGAGGACTACCTGTACTGGGAAAACATACATTATGTCATGCCCCTGTTGGAGTCTGATTCCGAGGGAGAGGAGGAACAGCCGACAAGGAGTGGGAGTGTAGCTCTAGTGCTTGTGGAGGAAACTGGGGAAGGGGACAGACCAGATGGGCATTCAGAGGAAGACCCAGGCCCATCCCCTCTTCATCCTAGGGCATGCAGAGAGGAGTGGATAAGGGAGAAACGTGAGTGGCATGGTCTACGGGGAGGAAGGGGCCCTGATCCCCTTCATGGGCTGCAGCTGGGAGGACTGGTTAAAAGGACAAACTGCGCATGGGCCAGTGCTGGGAGCAAAACGTGGAGCTCTTGTCGAAGCTTATCTGTGTTTTGGCTTACTCCCACCTCTGGTGGCTGCGTTATCTGATAGAAGTCTGCAATTGATCATCCTTGCCTGCTGTATTAATTCCTTCAGTGTGGTTTGTGTTGGGTTTTTGATTTCACATTAACTTTACTTTGGGTGCGGACTGCATTTACTCCCTCCGTGAACTGTTTTCTTTAAGAGTTTGATATCCAACCGAGGATAATTGCACATTGGGGCCAAGTTGGAGGCATTCAAGGGACTTTCTTCTATTTTGGTGACTTGGTAATTTTTATGTCACGCCCCAGGTCATTACACACTATGTTTGGAAAGACTCAGGGGTGGGCTCCCAAAATTTTAGCAACCAGTTCTCTGCCGGTGTTGCTGGGTGGGCGTGGGCGTGGCCGAGTTTTCGCCCTCCTGGGGCTCCAGAGGCTTTCCTCCAGGAGGGCAAAAACAGCCTCCCTGGGCTCCGGAGGCTCTCTGGAGGCCCATTTTTCACCCTTCCTGAGCCTCTGTGTGGTCCTTGTACTTACCTGGGGACTCCTGGGAGAGGTGGGGTGGGGCAGGGTGGGCAGGGCCAGCCAGGGTTGGGATTTGCTGAACCGGCCATAAAATTAGCTACCAGTTAGATGGAAAGGAGGCTGCACATTTTTCTGCAGAGGTTTATGTTTTTGCAAGAAGTGGTTTAGCTGCATATTCCTTCTTTTTACAGATAATTACCAAATAGGGCAAAAACAACTCCAAACCAATTAAAAATAGTATGTTTATAAAGAACAATGCAATTGATGCCGTCTCGTGATTAGTAATAAAAAATAGTTTACCAGATCGTCCATCATGAACAAACACCACAATTACAGTATCAAAATATATATAAATGCTTCTTCCTCTTATAAAAAAAAAATTCCAAAAGTTTGGATATACTAGTGGGCCAATTAATCTATTACTCTGACAATGACCGAATGTTTTGGAGTAGGTTCTTCAGTTTCGTTATCCTCAAATACATCTGGATAAATCTGTAGCCTATCTTTGGGACATTCCTCAAAATAACTTCTGACGTACTTTCTAACTGGCCATCCTTTATATTCTTCAGGTTTTCGGCATTCTAGGCCATTATAGTGAACATTGTAGTGGTGATTCAGCCAGTAGAAAAGATAATGGATGTTGTAGTCGCATCTCCAAGGGTTTTCTTTAAGCCGCAGTATTTTCAAAAAGTATAAATGTTCTAGGACGCCATATTCAATATTTTGTAGGAAATTGCTTGATAGGTCTAGTTCTTCCAGATTGATGAGGCCTGCAAAAGCAGCTATTCAAAACAATAATTATTTTTTTAAAAAATAATAACAATTTTAAGTAACAAATAAATGACTTAACCATTTGTAGCATTTGCACACTGGTTGAAAATTTTCTGGCAACCTATTCAGAGAGTCAGCATTTTTGCGGTAAATAAACCAAAATACAAATCATAACTGTTTAATTTCTCCCTTTGCTTGAATTAAAAACTGGGCAGTGTCTATGTCTTATTATGTCTTTAGAATCAGACACTGTGGTTAATATTTTGATTTTCATGAAAAGCAGAATTGGAGCAACTGAGAGAAACATAGACAGTGGGTAGGTATAAATCTGTGAGATTATTTTATAATTTGCATTATGTTATACTTCACTTCCTCTGACTTGGCTTAGTAGGTTGTGTGAATCAGTCATTGTGGATTCAAAATCTTGCTTTAGACTACATAAATTTAAATCTCTGTGGGTTAGTCAACAACCCATGATTTACAAGCCACAGCCAATATAGTCACTAGAAAGTTTCAATTAAAGAACTATGACAAAATCCCTCACGAGGTATTCAAGCATAGTACAGGATTATATATTTCTCATTGACCTCCATCTCATCTAAGAAGGTCAGAAGAATAGTTGCAACCAAATTTAGCCGAACAGTTTGGACTCAGTTCTGGTCATAAGTTGAGAATTATCTGTATACGAATAGTTTGCCAGAATAAAAAGGGAAATAAGAGTTCCTGGGCTTATTTTTCTTTCTTTTCTCATGCCATCACCTCTCTTTTTTATTCTTTCTGATGCCATTCCTCTGCTTTGCATAACTTTGCTAATTTTGAGAGATATTGGTATAGTGGTAACCTATGTACCTAGATGTAATTATAGTTATTCTTTAGGCTAATTGGATGAAGAACCCAGTGCAGGTATACTTCTTACTAATTCCCTCCATGTTGTAGTGACTGAATGCTCGAAGAGCTCTTTTGGAATGAATCTAACATTTTTTAATCTCCTTCTTTTGAAAAGTAAGTCTTCCATATAGCACAAAGTTGTGTGAATTGGAAAGAACACTGGATACAGTGTGATAGGAAATATGACTCAAATCATATTTATAAATATATATAAATGTGAATATGAATATAAATGATAGATAGATATAGATTATATAGATATAAAGGTAAAGGTTCCCCTTGCACATCCGTGCTAATCATTTCTGGCTCTAGGGGGCGGTGCTCATCTCCGTTTCAAAGCCGAAGAGCCAGCGCTGTCTGAAGACGTCTCCGTGATCATGTGGCCGGCATAACAAAACACCAAAGGCGTACAGAACGCTGTTACTTTCCCACCAAAGGGGTCCCTATTTTTCTACTTGCATTTTTTACATGCTTTCAAACTGCTAGGTTGGCAGAAGCTGGGACAAGTAATGGGAGCTCACTCCATTACGCGGTGCTAGGGATTTGAACCGCCGAACTGCCGACCTTTCTGATGGACAAGCTCAGTGTCTTAGCCTCTGAGCCACCACGTCTCTATAGAGATATATAGATATATATCTTGTTTATATTTACATCTCAGTCCAAAGCAATTTTAAGATGCATGGACCATCTCAGACTGGCAGCCCCCCTGAGGAATTCTGGGATTTGAAGTCCACACATTTTAGTAGCCAAGTTTGAAAAACACTGATCTAAAGAGTTAATTTAGATTTATTCCAAACCTTGTCTATTTCCAACAAGCTATTTTAAGTATTGTTTGGATCCTGACCAATAAGAAAACAATCACGTGTTTTTGTTTCTTTTGCTGAAAAAACATTTCATGAAGAAAATTTGCATCATTAAATTAGAGATGAAAGGCAAGGGTGACTTTAAATGTTATGGTTCTTATCTTGATAAATTTCGCTCACCTGGGTCTATGTGAACTAGTCCATTGCTACTGAGATTTAACACCTTCAGGTCATCGATTTCTTCAAACTCCTTGGGTCGTAATACATTGATTTTGTTATTGGAAACATCAAGTTTAACTGTGTCTGGAGGTATACTGCTTGGGACTTTTCTTAAATCTTGAAAGGAAACAAACAACAACAGTTACAGGGATTATAATAAAGATTATAATTACATTATAAACTTGATGGTCCATATCCTGCATCCAGTTTTTTCCCCTCCTGCCATCACTCCGATGAACACCTAATTCCCACAGCACTGTCTTATACCTAAAGGATATTTACCCATGTAGTAGGGCTGTATTATCCTTCCCATCTTCCCTATTCCCTTCTCCTATTGGTACCTTATGATTATACTATGTCGTTGTTTGGATGCCCACTGAGAGCTGCTGCACTAGAGACAGATTCCTTGTGTGTTCAGTCCCACTTGACCAATAAAGAATATTTTACCTTCTGTATTCTATTAGTAAAGTTTTCCATCCTGAATACCCACATAGATTTTCCAACAGCGCTGTTGAGTCTTTTTATTTTTCAAAACCGATACCCAATCGCAGTTCAGGTAGTCCTCAACTTACAAGAGTTCATTTAAGTGACTGAAGTTAGAACAGCACTGGAAAAACAGACTTATGACTGTTCTTCACATTTATGACCGTTGCAGCATCCCCATGCTCACGCGATCAAAATTCAGATACTTGGCAACCGACTCAAACTTATGACGGTTGCAGTGTCCCAGGGTCATGTGATCACTTTTGTGACCTGACAAGCAAAGTCATAAGGAAGCAGGATTCGTTTAACAACTGTGTTATTAACGTAACAGCTGCAGTGACTCAGTTAACCACTGTGGCAAGAAAGGTCATAAAATGAGGCAAAACACACTTAGCCACTGTCTTGCTTAGCAACAGAAATTTGGGGCTGAATTGTCATTGTATGTTCAGGACTGTCTGTATATCTGTCTACCATTCTATTTATAGAATAGAATAAAATTCTTTATTGGTCAAGTGTGATTGGACACAAGAAATTTGTCTTGGTGTAAATACTCTCAGTGTACATAAAAGAAAAGTTATATTCATCAAGAGTCGAGAATCATCAGGTACAACACTTAATGATAGTCAGAGGGTACAATAAGCAATAAAATCATACTAGGAAACAGTCAATATAAATCATAAGTCACAAGTGGGAGGGGATGGGTGATAAGGAGCGATGAGAAGGTTAATAGTAACAGTAGTGCAGACTTTGTAAATAGTTGGACAGTGTTGAGGGAATTATTTGTTTAGAGAGTGATGGCGTTCAGGAAAAAACTGTTCTTGTGTCTAGTTGTTCTGGTGTGCAGGGCTCTATAGCATCGTTTTGAGGGAAGGAATTGAAAGAGTTTATGTCTGGCATGTGAGGTCTGTAAATATTTTCACAGCCCTCTTTTTGACTCATGCAGTATTATCAAAGCAATTTTACCATCTCTCTATTGTTTAAAAAAAAAAAGAAATTTAACAGATGAGCCCGACAACAAAAACTAACTTTAAAATCTTCCATTAACACTTATGATCTGCTTTGATGTATTTATTGTTTAAATGTTTGTTGCTTTGAGCCTGGTTACTGGACCCAACAACTTTCAAAGTCTTCTTACATGATAAGAGTAGCATTGAAACCCTAATAATAACAGCAACAATTATTATTATTATTGCTGTTGCCATATTACTACGGCAAAGGCAAGTAAGGGTAGTACCAATAGTAATAGGCGTCTTGGGTGCAATCCCCCGAAAAGTGGAGCACCATTTGAACACATTGGTGGCATTGACACATTCACCATCGGTCAATTGCAGAAGGTAGTTTGACTTGGAACAGCTTCCATCCTGCGGTGATATCTGTAAACACCATCAAACATCCAGATTTGCCTATCCCAGGTCCTTGGTAAAGACTCGATAAGTAGACAAAAATGCCAAACCAAGTCTGAACATCTGGCTGACTGTGCGATGAATAACAACAACAGTAACAATAAGAATAAGCTTCTATAATGAGAAGTGAAATGCCTTCAACGAAAAACCAGAAAGTCCCATTGCCTCTTGGAAAAAAAGCACCTTTGGGATCTTAATAAGGAAATAAATAAATACTCTGCAATTGCCATATACCAACCTTTCCTCCTGCAGTCCAGGGTTTTTACAGGAAACACATATGTGTGACAAAGTGAAGAGTCAAATTCAGGTCTGGCAATTTCGGGTTTGGGTATTACTGGGCGTAAGTCCGCTTTGTCGCTGCCGCAGAACTCTTCGACTTGTATCTCCTTGAGCTTTTGACCTTTCACTTCTTCTGGATGGATGCATTTGGCATAATTTGCCAAGTTCCTGTTTCTTGGAAGCTGCAGCATCGTTATAAGTGATTCCATCTGACAGTTGCAGTGCCAGGGGTTGTCGTACAAACGCAAGTAACTTACGAGAGGCATGTAAATGAACACCTCCTCCGACAAAACCTTGAGTTTATTGTGCTGTAGTAACAAGGTGGTCAGTTTGTTCAAACCCCAGAAAGCCTGATCCTCGATTTTGGAGATCTCGTTCTGTTGCAAATCGAGACTTTTCAGTTTTTGGAATTTGGAGAACATGTTGTTCTTCAGTTTACGGAATGCGTTTTGGGCTAGCAGCATGTGCTTTAAATCTTCCGGCCACTCAGGCAGGACAAATGTCAATTTTCTTTCTTGACAATCTAAGTATTTCTCAAACAGATATGTGTAGATGTCGCATGGAGGGTTTGGAGTAAAGCGCTTCATGAGGCTGGATACTTTTCCTAAGCGGTTTGTCCTTCCACTGTTTCCCTTCTTCCTTGAATTTCCATTTCGTGCTTTCCTCAGATCAGCTGCTTGACTGAAGAAAAGTAGTATTATAATAGTAACCACTTGCATCCTGACATCCAGATGGCCCCAATTGCTTTATATGACAGCTGGAACAGTCCAAGAGTGTTCCTTTGAAATCCGACTTCCGAGATTCTGTGTGAAGGAGGCACAAGCTGGGGTATATGAAATTTCTCTGTTAACGGGGGAGGAAAAAAACAGAATGTTACAAAGATGCTGAAGTGATGGTTGACAGAAGAAATTGAAACCAAAGGTATAGCTATTATGTCCAGCATAATGGATGCAGGATCATTATTTTAAGGAGGAATTCTGGTCCCCATGATACAAACACAGATGTTTAGAAAGTGTGCAGAGAAGAGCAACGAAGATGATAAGGAGTCTGGAGGCTAAATCGTTTGAGGGAATTATGGTATGTCTAGTCTAACAAAGAGAAGGACAAGGGTGATATGACGGCAGTCTTCCAGTATTTGAGGGGTTGTCGTAGAGAAGAGGGGATTGACTTAAAGCACCTGAGGGCCAGAGAAGAAGTAACAGGTAGAATTTCTGCTGATGGAAGAGAGATCCAACCTAGAATCAAGACCAGGGGGTGGGCTTCAAAATATTTAGCAATGGCTTCTCTGCCCAGTTGCTGGGTTGGCGTGGCCATGGTGGGCGTGGCCTAGTTGGCCTCCTGCACCATGGTGGGGGGGAGCATTTTCGCTCTTCCTGGGCTCCGGAAGCTTTTCTCGAGCCTCCGGGAGGGCAAAAACGGCCTCCCTGGGCTCCGGAGGCTCTCTGGAAGCGGGAAACGGGCCCATTTCCGGCCTTCCTGAACTTCTGGGAAGCCTGTTTTTTTGCCCTCCCTGAGCCTCCACGCACACCCTGTACTTACCTGCATCCAAAATGGGCCGCGTGGGAGAGGACTCCTGGGGGGGGGCAGGCGGGACCAGCCATGAGTGGGATTGAGGGGGTTCTCCAAACTCGACAGAATCTTAGCTAGGGGCTCTCTCGAACCCCCCGCAGCCCACCCCTGACCAAGACAGAACATTTAATCAATGGAACATCTTGACTCCCTGAGTTGTGAGTTCTCCACTGCAGGAGGTTTTCAGGAAAAGATTGGACAACCATTTATCCTGGATGGAATAAGATCTCCTGCCTTGAGGGTGGGGGGGTTGGACTAGAAGACCTCCAAGGTCCCTTCCAGCCCTTACAATTCTATGACTTCTTAGTTTAATGGCTCTACTTTATATTTCAAATTCTACTTATAAAACGTGACTGTGGAAATGGCATGCCGAAATGCGTGTATACATTAGGAAATAAAACATGAGCTCATGTCATATACATTAATCATTCATTTTTTTTTCCTGCAGTGAATCATGCTGGAGTGGGATCATATAAAACATTTCTAGAATTAAAACATTACATTAAAACATGTTTTCCATAGCTCCTGGCATCACATATTTGTTATCCCCAGTGCTCAGAGCTGAGATGGCAGCTAGCTGCAATACAATCATGATTGGTTGATATACCAAATTTACATGGGTGCTCAAATCATGACTATGGGTGCTGTAGAAGTTAAAAAATACATCCAATATAATAAAGGTAAAGAAGTGGTAATAAACCTCTGGTCAATTGCTGAGAATGGTATATATTATATAACTAACATTCTCTCAGAAGGCGTGTATTCCCCTTATCCAGATTAAAAGACAGCAGAGTCACGATTTTAAACTTCTAAGGAAATATTATTCCAGAGACCAGCATTCATACTTCCTGTCCTGCCCCCTTAGGTGTTTGAAAATAGGTTGAAACCACCATCCCCTCTTCTTTGTGGCAGCCCCTCAAGTACTGGAAAACTATCACTTCAGAATTCTCCAACACTGGAAGTTTTTAAAAAGAGTTTGAGCAACCTGTCTGGTATAGGGTTTCCTGCATAAAATAGATTAGACTAGAATTCTTTATTGGCCAAGTGTGATTGGACACATAAGGAATTTGTCTTGGTGCAAATGCTCTCAGTGTACATAAAAGAAATGATACATTCATCAAGAGTCAAGAATCATCAGGTAACAACACTTAATAATAGTCATAGGGTACAATAAGCAATCAAATCATACTAGGAAACAGTCAATATAAATCATAAGGATACAAGCGACAAAGTTACAGTCATACAGTCACAAGTGGGAGGGGATGGGGGATAAGGAGTGATGAGAAGATTAATAGTAATAGTAGTGTAGACTTTGTAAATAGTTGGACAGTGTTGAGGGAATTATTTGTTTAGCAGAGTGATGGCATTGGGGGAAAAATTGTCCTTGTGTCTAGTTGTTCTGGTGTGCAGGGCTCTATAGGGTTGATTTGAGGGAAGGAGTTGAAACAGTTTATGTCCGGGATGTGAGGGGTCTGTAGATATTTTCACAGCCCTCTTTTTGACTCGTGCAGTATACAGGTCCTCCATGGAAGGCAGGTTGGTAGCCATTGTTTTTTCTGCAGCCCTAATTACCCTCTGAAGTCTGTGTCTGTCCTGTTGGGTTGCAGAACCAAACCAGACCATTAGAGGTGCAGATGACAGACTCAATCATTCCTCTGTAGAACTGGACCAGCAGCTCCCTTGGGCAGTTTGAGCTTCCTGAGTTGGTGCAGGAAGAACATTCTTTGTTGTGCTTTTTTGATGACATTTTTGATGTTAGATGTCCATTTTAGGTCATGTGATATAGTAAAACCTAGAAATTTGAAGGTCTGTATTGTTGATACGGGTTGGACTAGACCTCCAAAGTCCCTTCCAACTCTCTTAGTCTATTCCATTCCATTCTATTCTATTCCACTCACTCTCAGTGCAAGCTACTTAACAGATTATCATTATAAACAGGCAAGGGCGTTGTGTATGCCATCTTGAACTCCATAATGACAGGTAACATCTAAATTTGATGAAATGGACACATAAGGAAATAAATATTCCAAGTGATTCTTTAGGCAATGTTAATTCTCTCACTCTTGCCTTCCTTCCTTCCCCTATCTCTGATAGGACACTAAGGAAAATGTTTAGTTCTTATTTGATTTAGGGTGGTTTGTAATCTCAGCCGATAACAGTTTATTTTAACAAATCATGATAAACAATTAGTGCGCTTGTGATTTTTCTCAATGGAGTCAGGATCTAAGGAATAAACTCATTTTGGTTTCAATACTGATAGTCCCCGAATTGAGCTCCAGATTTGTTGGCAGTGTTGTTAAATGAGTTTTGCCCCATTTTACGACCTTTCTTTGTTAAGTGGATCCCTTCTAAGTTGAAGGTATCTTATCCAGTGGTGGGATTAATTTTTTTTTACTACTGGTTCTGTGAGTGTGGCTTGGTGGGCCTGGCGGGGGAAGGATACTGCAAAATCCCCATTCCCTCCCCACCCCACTAACCTGCTTTCCAGCTCCGTTCTCCTGTGCAGGGCAACCAAAGGAGACCCAGCCAATCAGCCTGGGACTCGGGAGGTGGAGAATGGATGGGGGCGGGGCCAGTCAGAGGTGGTATTTGCTGGTTCTCTGAACTACTCAAAATTTCCGCTACCGGTTCTCCAGAACTGGTCAGAACCTGCTGACCTCTGGACCAGTCCCTGGTGCCCCAAAGGTTGAAGATATTGCTGATTTAAAAGATTGATTTAATACTTTTTTCCCCCTGCTTAAAGTAAATCTTCTCACTTTCTTGGAGGAATCTGTCGTGTTTCTTCTTTCCAATTGATTTAATTAAGTGAAAACATATGCAAATTCACTCATGGGATTGTAAATGCATAGCAAAGGGTTTCACTGCTCTTTGTCTAAGCCAAACTAAATCTGGATCCAATTTATGGTAAGTACCCTTAAATAACTAACATTAAATAACTTCTACTGTTGACGCCTAAAATAGATCATCCTGTAAATAATGTAATAGAAACCTTTCTCGGGTCAAATTTGATTGCTCATACTTTTCAGGAACGAAAATTTATATTTTTATGCCTCTGCTCGCATTGCCAGTTGGAGATTGGTTTCATGAAACAGAATCAATTGTTCTGCTTTTAGGTGGGTGTGTGAATTTGCAAGAGTTAAATGTTTCCAAATATCAAGGATTAAATGTAAGTATTACCCTTACAAAAGTAAAAGGAAGTTAGAAACGTTAAAGCGGAAAACTGAAGTTCTAATTTTGATTTCTGCAGATATTGTAGAATGTTGAGGTCTGCAGAAAACATCCTATGACTGTGATGGCGAGCCTATAGCACGTGAGCCCTAGCCAAACTTACCTGCACTGCGCCTGCGCACCTCCCAGCTGATTTTTGGCCCATTTGAGCCCGTTTTCACTCTCCCAGGAGCTCGAGGTAAGCCTCTGCACCCTTTGGAGGTTGAAAAACAGACCTTCTGGGAAGACCGGAAGTGCTGAAACCGGAAGTGCCGAAAAGCGGAAGTGTTGAAACAGGCCTGTTTTTCGGCCTCCAAAGGCCACAGGGGCTTCCCTCGAGGCCCCGGGAGGGCAAAAGCAGCCTCAAATGGGTTGAAAATCAGCTGGGAGGCACGCGCATGTGCAGTGCAGGTAAGGAGGCAGGGGGGTTGCGCGTGCATGCGCAGGGGGGTGGGGCGCATTGCATTGTGCATGCTGGCACCTGTGTGCTTTTGGCACACCACTGTCCTGTGATATATGCTTTGGGTGTTAAAAATGACCCTATACACTAATCAAGAGAACTTAGATACAATAGATAGACAGAACAGATAGAATATAGGTACAATCGTTTTTATACATAAACAGGTAGTCCTTGACTTACAGCCACAAACTGAGCCCGACATTTCGGTTGCTAAGTGAAACATTTGATACAATAACTGACTCTATACACTAATTAAGAGAACTGAGCTACAATAGATAGCTAGAACTTAGGAACAATCGTTTTTATAAATGTTACAGGTAGCCCTTGACTTACGAAGCAAAACATTTGTAAAGTGAATGTTGCCCCATTGTATGACCTTTCTTGCCACAGTTGTTGAATCACTGCAGCTGTTAAATTAGTAAACTGGTTGTTAAGTAAATCTGACTTCTCCATTGCCTTTGCTTGTCAGAAAGTATAAAAAAAGGGGGATCGTGTGACTCCCAGAGGACACTGCAATCGTCATAAATACGAGTCAGTTGCCAAGCATTCCAATTTTGATCCTGTGACTGTGGTGGGGATGCTGCAATGGTCGTAAGTGTGAAAAACAGTCATAAGTCACTTTTTTTTCACTGCGGATATAACTTCAAATTCGTCCCTATGGAAGAATGGGAGCTGCCTGGCTTGCATTTATATGAACAAAAGAAAATGAATTGTTTGGGAGCATAACAACAAACTGATTAAAGTGTCCCAGTTGAAGATGAAATAAGGGTTCCCATTTTACAAATAGATCTGCAAATCCTGTCTTTACGGCAGCCTGGGATGGCCTCGGATCTTTAATGATCAAATCTATAGATCTCAAGCGTCGAATTTCACTCTTCTGGTCTCTTAAACACTTCACAGTGTTTGTGTCACCCAATAAGCTTAACTGGATAATATAAAACCAAGAGTTAAACCTATGTAGCCGATTGTTATGCATGATTTTTGTACCGGGTTAATTCTCCAGAAAAAGTTATTATTCTAGGAAAAGGTATGACAAAATATAAGAGGACCAACAATTTTTTGTTGCAGTTAAAATACACATAATCCTCAACTTACAACCATTCATTTAGTGACTCTTTGGAGTTGCAACTGCACTGAAGCAAGTGACACAACTATTTTTCACACTTTTTTCACACACATTTTTCACATAAGGAAGAGAAGGTTCTAGAAAGTCTTCCAATATACTGATGTGTGCATAGGGCCTACAAAATTCAAAAGGTTTTGGGGTGTGTGTGTGTGTAGGGATTGTGTTTCTGTATGTGTGTTTTATGTCTGTTTTATTACCTGAAAGTTCCACTTTAATTTTCTTAGTTGGAATGTGCTATACAGGAGTTCATCCTCAACTTAACAATAGTTCATTTAGTGACCACTTGAAGTTACAACGGCACTGAAAAAAGTGACTTATGACCATTTTTCACACTTTATGACTGTTGCAGCATGCCCATGGTCACATGATCAAAATTCAGACGTTTGGCAACTGGTCCATATGTATGACGGTCGCAGAGTCCCAGGGGTCACGTGGTCCACTTTTGCGACCTTCCGACAAGCAAAGTCCAAAGGGGAGCCGGATCCACTTAATGACTGGGTGACTAACTTAACAACTGCAGTGATTTGCTTAACCACTGAGGCAAGAGAGGTTGTACAATGGGGCAAAACTCACTGAACAACTGCCTGGCTTAGTAGCAGAAATGTTGGGCCTCAATTTTGTGGTTGTTAAGTTTAGAACTACCTGTAGATTCCTTGGGGCAATTAATTCGAAATGTAGTAGTGATCTCTTAATATATTTCTAACTATTAAAGCAGGGGTGTCAAACACAAAACTCGCGGGCCGGTTTTGGCCTGCGATGTGGTCAGATCTGGCCTGAGGTGGGATTCTACCAGTTCAGACCGGTTCTATAGAACCGGTTGTTATGATTTTGCGTAGTTCAGAGAACTGGCAAATCGTGCCCCTGGCTGGCCCCGCCCCTCCCTGCCCACCCCTCCCCTCCCCACCCAGTCAGTCCTTATCGCACATGCGCAACATCGCTGACTGCGTTCTCCCCCGCCCAGTCACTCCTTAAGGTATTTCTTCCCCCCCTCCCGACGATTAGCTGTTCCGATGATCAGCTGTTCCAATGACCAGCTGTTCCAATGATGTATTACTGTATTACGCTGTCTTACTGCTTCACCCAGGAGGCTTCCCTGAGGCCCAGGAGGCAAAAAGGGGCATGGGGAGGGGGGCGATGGGCCCCAGGGAAGCCTTCTGGGAGCAAAAATTCCCCCCCTGGAAGCTTCCCTGAAGCTTAGGAGGCAAAAAAATGGGGGGGGGGTGCTGCAAAAAAAAAGAAGAAGAAGCCACGCCCACCCACTCACCTAGCCACACCCTCTTAGCCACATCCACAGAACCGGTGGTTAAAAAATTTGAATCCCACCTCTGGATCTGGCCTGCGGGGCTGTCCTGGAAAATGTAAGGGGTCGGCCCGCATTGCTTCGGCACAGTCTACCCAATGGGAAGAGGAAACATGCCAGCAGTTTGGGGAGTGGAGTCCAACTGGCCACACCCACCCAGTTGACCACGCCCACCCAGTCAACCACGCCCCTCTGAAGTCAACTACAGCCCTGATACGGCCCTCAATGAAATTGAGTTTTGACACCCCTGTATTAAAGCCTTGGATCCTTTGAATGACTGTTGATATGGACTGTGATTATATTCCCCCTTGGAGAAGTAAAACCAAACCTGGCTTTTTCTTTTTGAACAGGATAAATTAATTAGATTTGTGGCAGAAGGTTGTTCAGCTCTTCTTCACTTGGATTTATCGCACACGGACATTTCAAATGGAACCCTAGCGCTGCTGCCTAGGTAATATCTAAAGATAGGCACTACGTGTTTCTGTAGAAGAGCAGCGGGCTTCATGGACGGTATCTCACATAAAGGCCATAGAGAAGGCCTCCTATGCCATCTTTGTTCAGTCATCTGTCTCAGCCCCATGTCTCTTTCTTTGAACCTTAGCACATGGCAACCTCATTTGCCTCCAGAAGTTGTGGGTGCAAGGAAAGAAGCAATTAAGGAATGGAACAGAGTAGAATAAGAATAGAATAGAATAGAATAGAATAGAATAGAATAGAATAGAATAGAATAGAATAGAATAGAATAAGAATAAGAATAGAATAGAATAGAATAGAATAGAATAGAATAGAATAGAATAGAATAGAATAGAATAGAATGATGGAATTGAATGGAGAATAGAATAGAATAGAAACAGAATAGAATAGAAAATATGGAATGGAATGGAATGGAATAAGAATAGAACTGAACTGAACAGAACAGAATAAAATGGAATGGAACGGAACAGAACAGAACAGAACAGAATAAAATAGAAAATATGGAATGGAATGGAATAGAATAAGAATAGCATAGCCTAGAATAGAATAGCATAAAATACAATAGAATGAGAAAATTAAAAAGGAATAGAGTAGAGTAGAGTAGAATAGAATAGAATAGAATAGAATAGAATAGAATAGAATAGAATAGAATAGAATAGAATAGAATAGAATAAAGGAAATTTGAATGGCATGGAACAGAACAGAACCGAACCTTGGAGGTCTTCTAGTCCAGACCCCTACTCAAGCAACAGAATGTGTACCATTTCAGACAAATCGTTGTCCAATCTCTTCTTAAAACCCTCCAGTGATGGAGCATCCACAGCTTCTGAAGATAAGCTGTTCCACTGGCTAATTGTCCCCACTCTTAGGAAGTTTCTCCTTGATTCCAGGTTGCTTCTCTCCTTGATTAGTTTCCATCCATTGTTTCTTGTCCTACCCACAGGTCCTTTGGGAAATAAATTGACCCCCTCAAATACTGGAATACTGCTATCTTGTCTCCCCCCTCCCCCCCAGTCCTTCTTTTCTCTAGACTAGCCAAACCCAAGTCCCTCAACCATTCTTGATATGCTGTAGTCTCCAGGCCTTTAATCACCGTAGTTGCTCTTCTTTGCACATTGTTGAGTCTCAACATTAAGTCTCAACATCTTTTTTGTTGTGTGGTGACCCAAACTGGATGCAGTATTGCAGGTGTGGTCTTACTAAGGCTTTATAAAGGGGTAACTAATGCTTCATGTGATTTTGATTCTGTCCCTCTGTTTATACATCCAAGGATTGTATTAGCTTTTTGGGCGGCTGCTGCACACTGCTTTATGTTTAAGTGGAGAAATTTGCTGGCAGAAGAATGAATCATTGGAACAACTTGCCACCAGAAGTTGTGGGTGCTCCATCACTGAAGGTTTTTAAGAAGAGATTCAACAACTGTTTGTCTGAAACAGCAAACTGTCTCCTGCCTGGGTTGGACTAGAAGACCTCCAAGGTCCCTTCCAGTTCTGTTGTTCTGTTGTTCAATGCTCCATCTTCTGTCTTCTCTACTTTATAATATAAATTCAATTCTTGCCTTTGAGCGTCTAGTACAGGGGTGTCAAACTGGATTTCTTTGAGGGTGAGATTAGCATTGTAGTTTTCCACAGGGAAGGGCGGGGGAAGACGACTCCTGCAGCACCCTGTCAGCCAAAATGGGGTGCGGGGCCTCCATGTGTGGCCCCCCTCTGCCTCATTTTCACCCTCCATGGCCTCCTGCAGCACTTTGCCAGGCGTTTTCAAGCCCATTTGGGGCCCTTTTTCAGGCTGTTTTTGGCCCACTTTTTAGGCTACTTTCGGGGCTGTTTTAGGCCGTTTTTAGGCCATCTTTGGGCCCCTTTTCAGGCCATTTTTGGGCCGTTTTCAGCCTGTCTTGGCCAGCAGAGTGCTGCAGGAAAAAACAGGCCTATTTCGGCACTTCTGGTATTTCCAGAAGGCCTGTTTTTTGGCCTCCAAAGGCTGCAGAGGCTCCCCTCAAGCCCCCGGGAGGGCGAAAACAGGCTCAAATGAGTCGAAAATAAGCTGGGAGGCACGCATGCACAGTGCAGGTAAGTTTGGCTTGGCCATAGGTGGCATCACGGTGCTAGAGGCACCACAGTCTAGTTCTTTCATATTTCCAGGCCGGCCCTGTGGGCTAGATTTAAGCACCCACCTTGAGTTTGACACTCCTGGTCTAGTATGACTCAGTCCCACTTACGACTCTCTTGCTTAGAAAACAGAGATATCACTGAAAGATTACAAATCTATATTAATATTCTGCAAAAAATATACAAACCATGCCCAATTTTGGTCAACATCAAAGCAGAGAAGCCATTGCTTTAATAATCAGAAACAGTGTTTATAATTTACAGTGGTAAATGTCTTTGGCAAGAAAGCCAAACAAAAATATAATTTGTAAAAGACAGATGCAATTGCAGGGTGTCACATAATCCCCTTTTGCAACCTTCTGAGAAACAATGGGGAAACCAGATTCACTTAACAACCTTGTGGCTAACTTATCAACTGCAGGGAGTCCCTTAATCACTGCAGCAAGAAAGGTCATAAAATGGGGCAAATTTCATTTAATAAATGTTTCGCTTAGCAACAGAAATGTGGGCCTCAATTGTGGTCAGAAGTCGAGTTATTTATTAACCCTTATTAAGTTTACAAATAACTCAAGGCAGTGAACGTAGCTAATAATCCTCTCTTGGCTTATTTTCCTCACAACAACCTTGTGAGGTGAATTGGGCTGAGAGAGAGGGAGAGAGAGAGAGAGAGAGAGACTGGCTCAGTTACACAATTAGCTTTCATGGCTAAGACGGGTCTCGAACTCACCATCTCCCACTTTTTAGCCTGGTGCCTTAAATACTAGACCAGTATTGGTGAATCTTTTCAGCACTGAGTGCTGAAACGGGAGTGCGCGCGTGCATGAGAGCATTGGAAACTGGAAGAGCAGCTCCCGGGCATGCATGCACATGCCGGGAAACTGAGATTACGTTTTTTGGCATGCACATTACTGGTAGTAAAAAATTTGAATCCCACGACTGGTGTATACACACACACACACACACACACACACATGCATATATACACCAGTGGTGGGATTCAGATTTTTTTTACTACCGGTTCTGTGGGCGTGGCTTGGTGGGCATGTCAGGGGAAGATTACTGTAAAATCTCCATTCCCTCCCCACCCCACTAACCTGCTTTCCAGCTCTGTTCTCCAGTGCAGGGCAACCAAAGGAGACCCAGCTGATCAGCTGGGACTTAATGGGAGGCTGAGAAGAGATGGGGCAGGGCCAGTCAGAGGGGGTATTTGCTGGTTCTCTGAACTATTCAAAATTTCCGCTACCGGTTCTCCAGAACTAGTCAGAACCAGCTGAATACCACCTCTGATATATACACATATGCCAGTGTAACTTTGAATGGTCACTAAATGAACCATTGTAAGTCGAGGACTACCTGTAAGGTGTCTAAATTTTGATCCCATGACCACGGGGATGCATCAAAGGTCGTTAGTGTGAAAAACAGTCGTAAGTCACTTTTTTCAGTGCCATTGCAACTTAGAATGCTCACTAAATGAACTATTGAATGTTGATGACTACCTGTATTTTGGCAGATCATATAGCCAACCAGATTTAGTGTTACCGTAGAGAACAAAGCTCATTTCTAGGGAGTAACATGTTTCCTTAACGGTCATTAAACAAGCATCTCCAACCTGTTGTAACTTCATAAACATATCCAAGTGTGCTTGCAAAAATACAATAGTGAAATTGAAATTTTAAAATAGTCTTGTTCTAAGGCAGGTATATACAATACTATATTCATATTGCTGACCTTCTTAAAATGACTTTTGCCATAATTTTGTTTACATTTTTACTTTCATGTAATTTTACATACATGCTACTTTACATTTAAATAATATGTAATCCATTTTAGCTGTACATCTGGGTTGTATGTTGTCATTTTAAGAAAAGAAACAAAAATCATCAGGTAAAGAACATGATGTCAATGCTTTCTTCATTTTGGATGGTTTTTGAGTCCCCTGATTTATAGAACATAGAATAATAGAGTTGGAAGGAACCTCAGAGGTCTTGCAGTTTCTTTTGGCTTTTGATTTATTTTGATTTCGTTTTTGCTGACTGGGTGAAATTGCCTTAAAATCTTGTCCTGAACTGCATCCATTAAAGAACATGATGTCTTTTACTCTTAATAATAGATTGTTATTTCCTGCCTGCAAGCTTTCATTTTTGGTTATTGTGGGATTGCAGCTTTTCCCCCAGCTACACCATAATTGCATAAAATCAATAGTTTTCCGCATGACAGTGCCTATATCTGCAATGTTAAAAATAAATACAAGCAGTTGTATAAGGTTAAGTGTCCAGGAACCCAATGTTTCCCTTGTATATTATCCAATTTTATCTACATTGTTTCCCATTTGACTTCAATAATTCTTTTCTATAGATGTCACTCGCAGCAAGGGTTATATATGTTTATTCAGCAATAAATCTCACCACAAGCAGTGGGACTTACTCCTAGATAACTGTATTACGGCATTTAATTTAATTTAGTCTTAAATTATTTTAATGCAATTTAATCTCACACGAGAGCACTGTTATTATTATTTACTTTTGGTTAAGAGTCGCTGCTTCGAGACTTCGTGCAGTTACACAAAAGGGCATCTGGAACATTGCTTTGATTTATCATTCTTTTGATTTAGGTCTGGTTTTCATAACTGCCATGCACATTTCTCGGTGCCATTGTCAAGTTAACGCTTACAACGCTATCCCTGGAATCGCCGGATGATTCATGCCTTTCTAATTTAGGACGCCTAAATTTGGTTTACAGCCAAGCAGCTTAAAGTTAACTTTGCCCATCCCAATTTCATGACATTGATCCTTTCCAGCAAATTCAGGCACATATATATCTCTGCTCAAAAACAATAGCAATGGGAGCAGAACAGCTTGTGCAGGATGTCAGCGTTGTTTTAAAATAAAAAAGCAGTTTAAGCCTAAAGAAAAAAAAAAAGAAGTATTTTAAGGGTGGGGAAGAAAGCCTATTAAAATCTTAGCATCCATTCCAGTTATTAGAAAGCCTTCCAGTTAAGAGTATCAGATTGCATCAGAAACCAGAACACAAGAGATACAGTGAAAGCTTTTTTCTCTCTCTCTCTTCTCTTTCCTTCCAATAAAGGTGTTTTCCCAATCTACAGTTTTTAAGCATCGCGTACTGCAGAAAATTCACAGACAAAGGGTTACACTACCTCGGCAATGGGAGAGGATGTCACAAGCTCCTGTATCTGGATATTTCAGGCTGCCTCCAGGTCTGCATCTCGCTTTTCCTTTTCATACTGTAGGCAGAAATCATCCTTCGGAGGAGGATTGGCGTTACTCGACACTCATGGTATACTAAAGGAGAACAAGCCCTCGTTGCAAACTTGAGAGAGGTTTTAAATTACATGACCACAGCTGCTTTAATTTTTCCGGAGGGGATCACACTATAGGGTTTCGGCCCCTTTCCAGTGGGTTTCTTCACTATAAACAACTCCCTCATTGCATAATGAAAGCATGGATTATTTTGTGCAGTGGATTTGAAACAGGCGTGCTCTCTCTCTCTCTCTCTCTCTCTCTCTCTCTCTTTCTCTCTCTCTCTCTCTCTTTTGATGCACGACTTCCTTGGGATACAGTTGGAAATTCCAGCTATGCAGAGGCTGGAAATGCACAGATGTATATTTGGGGCATTTGGAAAGTATTCAGAGCCCCCTTTTGCTTTTGTCAGTGTTGCTATGCTTGATTCCACAGTGGTTGAGAAATTCATTTGTCCCCCCACCCACAGATCTACATTCTGTACAGAATTAAAAAGAGAATTTTAGAAATGTCTGTAAATTTATTAAAAAGAAAAAAAAAACGAACTATCAGATTGGTGTCAATAGAATAGAATAGAATAGAATAGAATAGAATAGAATAGAATAGAATAGAATAGAATTCTTTATTGGCCAAGTGTGATTGAACAAACAAGGAATTTGTCTTGGTGCAAATGCTCTCAGTGTACATAAAAGAAAAGATACATTTGTCAATAGTCAAGAATCATCAGGTACAACACTTAATAATAGTCATAGGATACAATAAGTAATCAAATCATACTAGGAAACAGTCAATAAAAAATTGTTAGGATACAAGCAACAAAGTTACAGTCATAAGTGGGAGGAGATGGGTGAAAGGAAGGATGGGAGGATTAATAGTAATGCAGACTTTGTAAACAGTTGGACAGTGTTGAGGGAATTATTTGTTTAGCAGAGTGATGGCGTTTGGGGAAAAACTGTCTTTGTGTCTAGCTGTTCTGGTGTGCAGGGCTCTATAGCGTCGTTTTGAGGGTAGGAGTTGACACAGTTTATGTCCAGGATTTGAGGGGTCTGTAAATATTCTCACAGCCCTCTTTTTGACTTGTGCAGTATACAGGTCCTTGATGGAAGGCAGGTTGGTAGCAATTGTTTTTTCTGCAGTCCTAATTACACCCTGAAGTCTGTGTCTATCTTGTTGGGTTGCAGACCCTTTGCAACAAGTGAAATTTAGCTCCGCTGCATCCTATTTCTCTTGATCATTGCTGACATGTTTCTACACCTCAAATAGTCGACCTGTGGGTAAATTAAATTAATTGGATGTGATTTGGAAAGGCACACACACCTCTCTACAGAAGGCGTCACAGCTGACAATGCATAACTCTATCAGAAGAAAAGCCACAAGGTCAAAGAAACTGCCCACAGAGCTCAAAGATAGGATTATTGCAAGGCACAGATCTGGGGAAGGCTACAATAAAATTCCTGCTGCACTGAAGGTTCCTAAGAGCACAAGGGGCCTCTATAATTCTCAAATGGAAGACATTTGGCGCAACCAGGACTCTTCCAAGAGCCCAGTCAAACTGAGCAATCGTGGGAATTAAGACCACACCTAGACTACTGCATCCAGTTTTGGTCACCACACTAAAAAAGATGTTGAGATGCTAGAAAGTGTGCAGAGAAGAGCAACCAGGATGATTAAGGGACTGGAGGCTAAAACATGAAGAACGTTTATAGGAACAGTGGTGGGATTCAATTTTTTTTACTACCAGTTCTGTGAGCGTGGCTTGGTGGGCGTGGCAGGGAAAGGATACTGTAAAATCTCCAGTCAGAGATGGAATTTGCCGGTTCTCTGAACTACTCAAAATTTCCACCACTGGAAATATATAGTATTCCATTTCTTCTTGTTCTCTAATTGCCAATGTTAACCTACTCATTTCTGCACATTCCAGTATTTTCTAAATCACTTCCTCCTCCACCAGAATCATTTTTATTTTTCCAATTTTGAGCAAATACAATTCTAGCTGCTGTTAATATATGTATAATTAAAGATATATATATATATATATATATATATATATATATATATATATATATATATATATATATATATATATATATATATATATATATATATTACTACAATTCTCAGGTAGGATCCTCAGTAAAAATATGTCGGGCTTTAAGTTTACATGTTTTTTTAATCATTTTTTCCAACCATGTATGTATTTTTGTCCAATATCTTTTAGCTTCTGTGCAGGTCTACCACATATGGTAATATGATCCAGGTATTTGATGAAAAAGGTTAGCCACCACTGCCCTAGGGAATTGCAGATCTATTTTATGACAGTAACAGAGAGAAGATTTCTGTTAAGTGTGGTTGTCACTGTTCAACATTTTATGGCTTTTTCGTAAGAAATATCAATAGAAGTTTTAAATCACTGGAAGCAACTTAGCTCTACTGGAGAATGGTACAATCTAACTCCAAATCTAGTTAAATCATCCTTACCAATTTTTTCCAGGGAACTGGGTCACACAGTTCAGTAGAATGCACAGCTGATGTTTTTAAGCATTACCATTTCAGTGAATTTTTAGGACTCGGTTGAAGTGAGCAAGGCTGTTTTTATTCACTCGGATCCGAAACAGCATTTCGAAGGTGGGAAGGTGAGAAAAGAGTTTGATTGATGGCTACGCAGGTTGTCCTGGACTTAGAATCACTCTGTCATGCCCTTGGTAGAGTCAGACTCTGAGGGAGAGGAGGAACAGCAGACAGGGAGTGGAGGTGTGGTTCCAGAGGTTGTATAAGAGGCTGGGGAAGGTCAGAAGCCGGCTGGGCAGTCAGAGAAAGAACCAGGCCCATCCCCTCTTCATCCTAGGGCATGCAGAGAGGTGAGGATAAGGAAACAACTTGGCTTACGAGAGAGGAAGTGGCCATGATCCTCCTCATTGGTTGCAGCTGGGGAGAATAGCATATAAGAGAGACGATTACAACACAGAGTTGCCAGAAGCAAAGCGTGTTTTATTTTGGGCTGAAGTTATCTTAGTTGGCGTCCTTCCAACAGACTGTGCCTTGTTACCTCCTTGAAGGTGGTAATTACTTATCCTGGTCTGTTGTGGAAATTTTGTCATTGTAGTTTGTTTGGTTTTTTTATTTCACCTCTATCTGCTCATTAAGTTCGGACTGTATGGTTTTCTTTTGAAGACTATTTTTGAATCAGCTTTATCTCCAACTGAGAATTATTGAACAGTGGGGCCAAGTTGGAGGCATTATTTATGTTTTGGATTTTGTTACATTTGTGTTACGCTCTGGGTCACCACACACTCATTTAGTGTGGTGGTGGTGGTTGTTTTAAATTTACAACAGCACTGAGGAAAAGTTACTATCGTTTTTCACTTAACGATTCTTGCAGCCTTCCCCACAGTCATGGGATCAAAAATCCAGGCGTTTGGCAGCCAGCATGTGTTTGTGACGTTGATGGGTTCATCCCGTTTTAGGCCTAATAAGCCTCTCTGCAGCCCCCTGGGAGCAAAAAAGGACTGGGGGCCCCCACACCGCACCACTGCCCCATGCCCCATTTTGGGCCTAGTAAGCCTCCCTGCACTTACCTGGGAGCCAAAACAGGGTCCGTGGGGACTCCTGGAAGGGGTGGGGAGGGGCCAGCCAGTCAAAATTTCTGCTATCGGTCCGAATCGGCTGAATACCACCCTCTGGGTTCATGGGATCACCTTTTGGGACCTTCCCCGCTGGCTTCAGATAAGCCAGATTCACTTAACGATGGTGGAGTTCACAACTACGGTGATTTGCTTACCCATTATGGCTAACAAGGTTGTAAAATGGGGCAAAATTCATCTGATGACAGCCTTATTCAGCAAAAGAAATTTTGGGGGCTCAGTTGTCGACATAAGTCGAGGGCAGCTACCTGTAATTCAGATGTTGGTGGTTGCTCCCAGAATGGAGCTAAATCATCTGATGAATGTGAAACTTTTTCTCCCTGGAGATTTATCATCCACCGTAGAGTTTCATCCAGGCATCCTTCAAGCAATAAATCAGGGAAGCTTTATTCTTGTCCTAGCAAGGGCTGAGCCATTTTCTAAGCCATCATAAATCATGAATTGCCGTGAAGAAATGGCCAGAGACAGCTGGTAGTGTCAAGTCAGCAACTCTGTCTTTTCTGCTCTTCTGATCTGGCAAGAAAACTCCAGAGGAACTTAACATATATATAGATTATTCTGCGCATCTGTTTGCTCAAACAGATTTCAGTCTCTGCTCTTCCAATGCCTCCAAAACCCAACATTTTTCTGGAAGAAAGAGCAAGGTTGATAAATGTCTTTCGCCTTTTTTTATCCAAGTGTTAGGCTTTTTCAAAACATTGTGGTCCTGTTGTGTACATTAGAAGTATTAAATGTGGTTCCTGTGATATAATTCATGCTGACATTTTAAGTCTAATTAAGTACTTGCGTTAAGCTTTTCACTATCCCCTTGACATTAGGAAAAGAATAACACAGCCTCACAGGCAACGAAAATTGTCTCCTGATCCTTTCAGTGGGAGGTCAGTCTTTAAAAATGCACCCACAGATCTGGAAGAGGTGGCATAAATAAATGCATAGTTATCTCTGCCTTTTACTTCATTCTTATCTAGAGGCCTGTGGAGGGTAGTGGATTTTACTGATACCGAATGCCTGAAAGAGGTGAATAGACTTGCCATGTAAAAATGTTGTTATAAATACTAGGACAACATTTGGGGTGAAGCGGTAAAAGACATATATCTATCTAGATCAAAATATCTATATATCTCTATCTCTCTACTGTGTTTCCCCAAAAATACAACCTACCCTGAAAGTAAGACCTAGCTTGATTTTGCACATGAGCCCAATATAAGCCCTACCCCCAAAATAAGCCCTAATTAAGATCCTGTCCACTCTAAATTAAGCTAGGGTGGGGATGAGGGAGTGGAGCTGCCCTACTGCTTACCTTTGGACAGTTGTAACCAGGACTCACACACCCCGACACCTGCCTTGTTGGCTCATTTCTTCTGCAGCTGGCAAGACTGACAAGGCTTTCCTGAAGGCCTCTGTAGATGATAAGGAAGCTTTGGATCGACCCAGAGCTCTGTTATTGGCTGCAGAGGCCTTCAGGGAAGACTTGCCGGCCTCAGAAGATGTTCCTGAAGGCCTCTGACAGTGGAAAGGAGGCCAGGGGTGACACGTGCAAGTGAGGTTAGTCAGTGGAGGACATTCCCCCCCCACAAATAAGACCTGGTGCCTTTTTTGGTGGCAAAAAATACATAACACAGGGTCTTATTTTCAGGGAAACACGGTATCTACCTATCTATCATTTGTCTGTCTGTCTATAATTATACATACATATGCATGCATTTAATTTTTATAAATAATTGTGATTACAGTAGTAAAATCTAATATAGGTAGTCCTCGATTTACAGCAGTTCCTTTAATAACCAAAGTTATAACAGCACTGAAAAAGGTGACTTGGGAGGACGCCAGAACCCAGATAAGACTTGACAAACAAAGACAATTCACATTTTGCTTCCAGCAAGGTGCTGTGCGCAAACGCCCTTTTTATCCTGTTCTCCCAGCTGCAGCTAATGAAGGGAATCAGGGCCCTTTCCTCCCCTGTAACCCACATTGCTCCCTTCTCTATTCCTCCCTGCATGCCCTAGGATGAAGAGGGGGTGGGCCTGGGTCTTCTTCTGAATGCCCAGCCGGACTATGCCCTTCCCCCGTTTCATCCAGTCACTGGAACCACACTTCCACCTCCCTGTCAGCTGTTCAATCTTCCCCTCAGAATCATTCTCCAACAAGGGCATGACATATTGGAACATGCAGAAATGAGTAGACTAACATTAGTAATTAGACAGCAAGAAGAAAGGGAGTATAAGATTTGGGATCTATTTTATGGATGGTTGGGAAATTAAATGATATTGTAATCATGATATTCAGAACAGTTGGAAAATGAAGCAAGAAATTTAATGATATTGTAATAATGATAGACTATGATATATAATGTTGAATAGGTTATAATATGAATGTAAATTCGATAAGAAACATATATAAATATTATCATGTGCACAAGATATATGTACCCAGTCGACACACTGTATAACTGAAAAAGGGTTTTTATTTGTAGTTTTTGTTATAAAAATGTTTTTTTTAAAAACAGATAACAGTGGAAGGCTTCAGAAATCTTGGTAACAGCTGCAGCAGGATCCGGTACCTGACAATTAACGAAATGCCTACCTTTACCGACAGATGCATTCAAGTAAGAAAGGACCACAGTCTTTTTAACAAAAATCTTCAATTTAGCTTTTAGCCTTGAGAGCCTTAGGTATGAAAGAGTGGTGACAGTTGAATGCATAGAATTTTTTTGCAGGTGAACGGGTGGGCTGGCCGAATTTTGAAATATAGACGGTCCTTGACTTACAACCGTAATTGTCCCCCAAATTCCCTGTGCTACGCAAGAGAGTGTCAATTCATAAAACATATTGTATACAAGTTTTATAGTTGTCAACAGAAAGAAGGGAGGGGAGTTTCAAAGAGCAGGCAGCAGTGTGGAATCGAAAGTACATTCCATTCATAATTTCTTCAGAGGCTGATTAGATGACTGAAGCGTCTGCCTCACAAAAATCTATTTGGAGAGCATGATTGATGACTCTTGGCTATGGACATGTTTCGTTGGATGATACACCCAGAAAGGTAGGGGGGGAGAAGCAGGATCAAGTGAATTACATATCTCAGAGTCGTCTATGCCCAGGCAAATGCCGGCATGTTAACTTCTAAGAAAACAAAAAAAATTTCGGGAGTGTGGCTTGTGGCTCATGATTTAATTGGAGTAACTGCCGGAATCCTGACAGACAATTGTTAAGTGAGTTGCATCCCATTGTACGGACTTCTTTTGATACTGTTGTTAAATGAATCACCACAATTGTGAACTGAATCATGTACTTGATCTCTTTTTAACAAGCGTCCATTCATTACTAGCGTTCTTTAACTTAGGAGCACAATTGACCCCAAATTTCTGTTGCTGAGTGAGACAGATATTAAGTGAGTTTTGCCCCATTTTATGACCTTTCCTGCCACCGTTGTTCTGTGAGTCACTACAGTTGTTAAGTTAGGAACACAGTGGTTAAGTGAATCTGGTTTCCCCGTTGACTTTGCTTGTCAAATGGTCACAAAAGGGGATCACATGACTTCCTGGGACACAGCAACCATCATAAATATGAGTCAGTTTCCAAGCCTTTGAATTTTGATCACGGGGAGGCTGCAACAGTCATAAGTGTGAAAAACGGTCATAAGTCACTTTTTTCAGAAGCGTAATTTCAAACGGTCACTGAATGAACTGTTGTAAGTCAAGGACTACCTGTATGTCTTGGGATGAGGTAATAATTCAATTAAAATATCAACCTAGTTTGTGGCCGATATAAACAGTCTTAGACTTAGAATAACTTTATTGTCACATTGAATGTTCACTAATCAGCATACGTTAAAATGACATTTCATTGCATACAGTTCTCAAAGGGTCACCAATATATACTACAAATCAAGGTTGGTATTCAATTTTTTTTCCCTACTGGTTCTGGGGTGCAGCTTGGTGGGCCGTGTGGTGAAGGCAACGTATATAGGGCAGGAGTGGGCGGGGCGAGTATCGAGTGGCTGGAAAGGGTGAGCGAGGTCGAGTGGCCAGAAGGGGTGAGTGAGTGTTGAGCACCCAGAAGGGGCGAGCGAGTATCGAGCGGCTGGAAAGGGTGAGCGAGCGTCAAGCGGCCAGAAGGGGTGAGCGAGCGTCGAGCATGCAACTAAGTGAGGGAGCGTGGCCAGCCAGAAGTCGCCATCTATTCGGCGACCCAGGCCAAATTGCCGTTATCGGTTCAGCTGAACTGGTGCAAACCAGCTGAATCCCACCTCTGCTACAAATGTATACAGACGAATTTCCTGTTGGGATTTTTCAGGAAAGAAACGGGAAAGCAAAACAATAAATGGCTTTATAGAATTTTGCATGTGCCAGCCTGTTCGCTATATTTAAAAAGAAAAAGATTATAGAAAGGAGCCGAGCAAATTCATAGCAGATGAAGCAATGATAGGCACAGGGAATATTTCTCAATATATGATTGACTCGGGAAGCGATTGGGTTTTCCAATTTGCTTAATCATTGAAAGCAATTGAAATATTGGTGAGATTTATTTATCCCCATCATATAGTATCCACTAAACATATTCGATATTGTTATTATTTTGGTGCTCACATAGTCACCCAGATGTTTAGACTGGATGTGGCTGTCAGGATTCTATCAGTTACCCCCATTTAAATCATGAGTCTTGAGCCAAACTTTCAAAACTTCAAAAGGATTTATTGAGAGTTAACATCCCGGCACTGTCTGGGTGTAGCCGACTTTTAGACACATAATTAGTCACCCTTGACCCTGGGTTTCCCCCCACCCCCTGGGTGTATTCATATTCTCCAATGGGACACATCCATAGCCAAGAGTCATCAATCATGCTTAGAATTTTACACAGCAGAAACTGCGGTCACCTAGTTACTATCTTTGAAAACATTTATGGAATGCAGTTTTGGTTTTGCAAGCTGACCACTGCTCTCCCCTCCCTTTCTGTCGGCGACTCTAAAAAGACCATAGAAATATTTTATGGGTAGACACGTCGAACATCCGGAAGGGGCAAGTGTGTGTCAAGCGGCCGGAAGGGGCGAGCGAGCGAGCGTCAAGCGGCTAGAAGGAGCAAGCAAGTGTCAAGCGGGTGACTGCGTGAGGGTGTGTGGCCATGCCAGAAGTCGCTACCGGTTCGGCAACCCAGGCCAAATTGCCATTATCTGTTCGCCCAAACTGGTGTGAGGCAGCTGAATCCCACCTCTGCTTCAAATATACACAGACAAATTTCCTGTTGGGATTTTTCGGGAAAGAAATGGGAAAACAAAACAATAAACGCCTTTATAGAATTTTGCATGTGCCAGCCTGCTCGCTATATTTAAAAAGAAAAAGATTTTAGAAAGGATCTGGACAAATTCATAGCAGATGAAGCAATGATAGGCACAGGGAATATTTCTCAATGCCAATTGTTGACAGATGCCAGGAGCAGCTTAAAGGATGGTGCTTGATCTTTTCTTAACCTCCGTAGAAAAAGAACACTGGATATTAAACAGACCTTTGGTTTGGATCAGCCTGTATTTCAGGTTTAAATGGTGAAGGCTCCAACCCCTGTCATTTCCTGTCAGTGATTTCTCGAAAATCGCCGGTGTATCTCAGCTTTATTAAAACCATTACCTCCACAGCTCCAGGGCATGCTTAGAGGAATTTTTTGAAGGACACTGCCAAACATCCTCAAGGACATAATTGGAAACTTTAGGAACAGTATTTTTAAACCTCTTTTCTGTCAGTTACTATTGAGCCAAAGCACCAGAAGGCAGGACAAGAAACAATGGATGGAAATGGATCTAGGAGAGAAGCAACCTAGAACTAAGGAGAAATTTCCTAAAAGTGAAAAGAATTAGCCAGTGAAATGATTTACCTTCAGTTCAGAAGTTGTGGGTGCTCTAACAGTGGAGGTTTTAAGTCACTTGTCTGAAATGGTGTGACGTCTTCTGCTGGAGCAGGGGGTTGGACTAGAAGACCTCCAAGGTCCCTTCCAACTCTATTCTGATTGGTCTGCCTATCTTATGAGGAAACAAGGAATGGATAGCTTAGAAACCTTTCCTTTGATCATGCTTCCTAATTCACCATATGCCCACTGGTTAGGTGTCCTAGGAATGGGTTATGGGAGTATTGTGTTGTTGTTGTTTTTATTAAATCCACTTCTAGGTTGTGGAAGTGAATTTAAGTAGTTATCATGCCCCTTTTGGAATCTGATTCTGAGGGGGAGGTTGAACAGCTGACAGGGAGTGGGAGTGTGGCTCTGGTGGCTATGGAGGAAACTGGGGAAGGGCACAGTCCAGCTAGGCATTCAGAGGAAGACCTAGGCCCACCCCCTCTTCATCCTAAGGCATGCAGGGAGGAACAGAGAAGGGAGCAATGTAGGTTATGGGGGAGAAAAGGTCCTGATTCCCTTCATTAGCCGCAGCTGGGAAAACAGGATATAAAGGGTGTTTGCCCACAGCACCTTGCTGGAAGCAAAGCGTAAATTATCTTTGTTTGTTAAGTCTTATCTGGGTTCTGGTGTCCTCCCAACTGTGTGTGGTTTGTTAACTTTTGAAGTCTGCAATTCCTTATCCTGCCCTGCCTCGTTAATTGCTGCAATGTGATTTGTGTTGGTTTTTATTTATAATTTGCATGTGCTTTTGGTTCGGACTAAATTTCTTCCCTTTAAAAACTGTTTTTGGGAGAGTTTTTTCTCTTGCTGATTATAAGTAGACATTGGGGGCCAAGTTGGAGGAATTAAAGGGACTTTACCTACAAGGGGGGACTTTTCCCAGTGCGTGTATGCACAGAGCTGCTAGAAGGCGAGAGCAGCTCAAACAAAAGGGGAGACTTGGGAGTAAGGCTGGGAGGTGATTGCCCCTCCCATAAGGGATAAAAGTCAGACCTAAATGATGAAACCTTTGCAGGAAGCAAAGTAGTTTGATCAGTTCCAAGTCATCCTTAAGCTCTGTGTACTTCGGTTGGTTTTTTCTTGTACTTCCATAGTTTCTTTTATAGTTAATTGGATACTTCTGTTTCTGGCAGCATTGCATAGAACTGGAAAGTGAGTGCTTATCTTGGGAGACTGTTTAAGATTAGTTCTGGCTGTGAATGGAAACAATTCCCAGTGTTGCAATAAAATAGGTTTTGCTTTTAAAACAAGTTTGTGTTAATTACGTGTGAAGAAGCCTGGGTCTTAAAGTTGCCAGGGTTGGACAGCCCCTAAGATAAAACACGATTTTCCAGTTGGGAAAAGCGGGAATGGGAATATTAAATTTGTATGAAATAGCATAGAAAAATTAAGTTTATTTTATTTTTTTATCAAAGGCGTTTTAAGAAAGGATGTTGTGTGTTTATTGAATGGTTTCCTCTTCTTTTCAAGGCTTTGGTGCCAAAGTGCCAATGGATTGAGTCGGTTGAATGCAATGAATCTCCACACTTGTCCGATATTGGTCTCAAAGCATTCAACACCTGTCAGCTTGTTAAAATGAAGATTCAAGGTTAGGGGGAAAAACGTAGTAATTCTAGTAGTAATAATAGTAACGTAGTATGAAAAATGTAGTGATGAAAACACATCATATTTTTAAAGAACATTGCTATTTCTTTTCACTTTAGATCAGGGATGTCCCTGGAACATACTATCATATGTGGTGGACATGTACAGAAGCCAAAAGATATTAGGCAAAGATACACACGTGGTTGGAAAAGATTATAAAACAACATATAGACTTAAAGCCTGAGATTTTTTTATTTGGGATTTTAACCGAGAATTATAGTAAAGAAATAACATACTTAATTATACATATATTAACAGCAGTTACAATTGTATTTGCTCAAAGTTGGAAAAATGAAAAAGCTCCGATGGAGGAGGAGGTGATTAAGAAAATAATGGAATGTGCAGAAATGAGTAGGTTAACACTGGCAATTAGAGAACACGAAGAAATGAAGTATTATAAGATTTGGGATCTATTTTATGGATGGTTGTGATATTATGATATATAATGCTGAATAGGTTATAATATGAATGTAAACTCAGTACGAAATGTATACAAATATTAATATGTGCACAAGACATATGTACCCAGATGACACTCTGTATAACTGAAAGATGGTTTTAATTTCTTGTTTTTGTTGTAAAAATTAAAAAAGAAAAATTTACAAATTAAAAAAAAAAAGATCAGAGGTGTCAAACTTTGATCTGGTCCACGGGGCCAACCTGGAAATGGGCATGCAAGAAGGAACGGGGAAGAAGAGAAAGAGAAAGAAGGAAGGCAAAGAAAAAAGAAGGGAAGATGGGAAGAGAGCAAGGGAGGAAAAGGAAGGAAAGAGAGGAAGAAAGAAGAAAGGAGAATGAAGAGGGAAGGAAGGAAGGAAGGAAGGAAGGAAGGAAGGAAGGAAGGAAGGAAGGAAGGAGATTATAATGAGAGGGAGGGAGGGTCTTAGGGAAGTCCTGCCTTAGTACTTCACCACCACAGGTGCCTCTGGCGCAAGTGATGGTCAGCTGGCCACGCCCAGTCGAGACCTACCTGTGCAATATATGGCTCGTTCTTCAGTATTCCTGTCTGTTACAACTTGAGGCAGCTCTGCCAGGCTCCTCTGTATTTGGACAGGCCTGGCTGCGCTCATGACCCTGTGGTCGGGCCAGGCCGACCACAAGGTCACGAGCAAAGCAACAAATTGCAATAGTTGGCAGGTTAACATTACCTCATACAGATAAGCATTCCAGGCTGGGTCTGACAAGGGAGGAAACAATAACAAGAGATAAGCCCCCTTTGACTAACATGACTGAAGCAAAAAAGTTAATTCCAGATGGGAGGCGGTTGGAAGGGCCTATTACTCGTGCAAGGGCTAAATTGATTAATGATATATAAAGGCAGAGATCTCTGTAATGGATGTCAGCAGATAATGAAAAAGAAAAGAAAACACCAGGAGCCACAAAACCTGGGTGGGTGTGGCCAACTCCATGTTATTCCTACCCAGTCACATGTTTTCTGTGGGAAGTGGCTCTCTCTCTCTCTCTTCCCCTCTCATTTCTGTTTTTTGTGTTTTAACTTCTCAGGCCAGGCGAGAAGTAACTGGGAGGGGAGGGCAAGGGGCGGGACCAGCCAATGGTGGGATCACCCAACAGAGAGCCACAGCAGAGGGCCCAAAGAGCCGCATGAGGCTCCAGAGCCACAGGTTGCTGACACCCAGTATAGGGGTGAAGTAGTTTTTCCATGCTGGGTTAGGGTGACCTGATGGTGTATTGTGTCAACAGGGAGTAACCTGGTTACGGATCTCAGTTTCAAAGTCATAAGCAAATTCTGGCCCCGAATGAATCACATTTGTGTGACCAATTGCAAGAAAATAACAGATGTAGCTGTCAAGTTAATTGCACCGTTGGACAATATCGTTATCCTCAATCTATCCGGCTGCCCAAGGTATTGTTATAGTTACACGGTGGAATCATTTGTTGGAATGGAATTAATTTTTTTTAGGTTCTTAAGTATGGAGATCATTGCATTACATCCATGTCCGGGAGGAGAAAAAAGGATATACATAGAGCCAAAATACGCAAACCAATTTGCCTGCAAATCAGCACCACGTAAACATTGAATCAATACCACGTGAAGTGTTAGTACCATTTTATAAAGCCTTCGTAAGGCCACAGCTGGAATACTGTCTCCAGTTTTGGTCGCCGCATTACAAAAAAGATGTTGGGACTTTGGCAAAAGTGCTGCAGAGAAGAGCAACTAAGATGACTAGGGGACTGGAGAATTAGTCCCTTAATCATTTTTGTTGCTTTTTTCTGCACTTTTTCCAAAAATTGGAGCTTAACACATATGAAGAAAGGTTGTAGGAATTGGGTTTGGCTACTCTAGAGAAAAGAAGGACTGGGGGGACACAATAGCAGTATTCCATTATTTGAGGGGCTGCCAGATAGAAGAGGGGGTCAACTTATTTTCCAAAGCATCTTAAGGCAAGGCAAGAAACAATTGATGGAAAGAACTCAAAGAGAGAAGCAACCTGTAGCTGCAACCTTAAATAGAATTCCTTAAAAGCAAATGTGATTAGGAGGGCTGTCTTTTCAATAAATATGCATCAAGCTGTTAATAATCGGGCTAGTATAACAGAGTTAGTTCCTATCAGTTCTTACGTTTAATTTATAAAGTAGACAAACTTATTTGATATATTAATAAAAATTGGCCTGGTAGCATTTCTTTGAGAAATTTATATCTCTGAAGATTGATGTCGATTGCTATATATATATATTCAAAGTGTTGTATCACCTTGCGTTCAAATATCAAAATTATTAAAACGTAATTTTAGAATCATGACGAAGATAAGAATAAGTATTTTCTATTCATGTTTCAGAATCAGTGATTCGGGAATAAAATCATTTGTCGATGGCCCTTCAGCTTCAAAATTAAAAGAACTCAATTTGGCTAATTGTTCCTATGTCTCCGACATTGCCCTCGTGAAAATATCAGAAAGGTATTACATTGTAAGGGTTTTTTTTAATTTGCTGATATTAAGAATAGGAATTTTTAAATTTTAAAAAAAGCCCTTGGACGTTCTCAGTCATCCAGGACAGGTCATCGTTGTCCCAAAGGTGCTTTTTCAAGAAGCAACTGGACTTTCTTTGTTTTTCCTTGAAGGCGTTTCGCTTCTCATCCAAGAAGCTTCTTCAGTTCTGATTGAATGGTGGGGGATGGAAGGATTTACGGTATATTCCTGGGTGTCATCTGACTGTTAACACTGTCATGCCCTTATTGGAGTCTGACTCTGAGGGAGAGGAAGAACAGCTGACAGGGAGTGGGAGTGTGACTCCAGAGGTTGTGGAGGAAACTGGGGAAGGGCACAGGCTGGCTGGGCATTCAGAGGAAGACCCAGGCCCATCCCTTCTCCATCCTAAGGCACACAGGGAGGAGCAGATAAGGGAGAAACGTGAATGGCATGGTCTATGGGGGAGGAAGGGGTCCTGATCCCCTTCAGGGGCTGCAGCTGTGAGGACTGTTTAAAAGGACAAACTGCGCATGGCCCAGTGATGGAAGCAAAACGTGAAATAATTATAGTCTTTCAGTTCTTATCTGAGTTGCGCACGCAATGTAAAATCACCGAACCGGTAGTTACACCGGTCGGATTCCATCCCTGAATGGATGGATAGATGGATAGATGACATAGCTAGATGAGAATGTAGATAGTCAGACAGGTAGAGAGAGAGGAATGGATGGATGGATGGATGGATAGATGATATAATTATTTAGATAGAGAGATGGGGGAGGGGGAGAGAGGGGGGAGTGGGAGAGAGAGAGAGAATTCCCTGGTAAAGCACTGCCTTGGCATAGTTGCATGGTCTGAGGAAGCTAAGAGCAATGCCACAGATTCCACCATACTGGACAAGTCTTACCAGAAGAACCAGACAGAGTGTCTTTCTCTTTCCCATGAAAAAAATACCGTGAGACGTAATTTTAGAGAAACCCATGGCAGATTGGTCATCATCTCCCAAGTCAACAAGGATCATGCCAGGAGTTAGAGTTCATAATCATTATTTTACAAAATTGGCTGGGGGACTTAAAGCCATAGGATATTTAATTTTGAATCGGTCCCAAGATGGAAGCAGCAGACTGAATGAATGCCATTCACCTAACCCTGGCATCCTTTACACCAAGTCAGAATGATTCAACAAAATTTGTTTCTCTCTCTAGCTGTGAAAACATTCAACCCAACATGATTCCGTGAAGCTTCACTGGTAGCACACAAAGATGCCTCAGTGTAGCAAAATAGCAGAGACCTCACATACACAAAGCCAGAGTTTCACTCAGGATTTTAAATGGAATTACATTTAATTCATCGAAGCAGATTGCCTTATTAATGCCAGCATTTGGAAAGAATGAAACCCTTAAACTCCATTCCTAGGAAGGGAAGGTTCTAGAAAGTTTTCCAATATACTGATGAGTGTATAGGGCAGTGGTGGCTAACCTTTTTGAGCTCCTGTGCCAAAAATTGTGTGCATGCTCGCGTGCCAGCACCCAGGAAGCAATGCATACCCCCCCCCATAACCCCTATGCATGCACACGCAATCCCCGCCCACCTCACCACCCCATTACCTGCACTGCTCCTCACAGCTGATTTTCGGCCAGTTTGAGGTCTTTTTTGGCCTTTCACAGGCTTGAGGAAGGCTTCTGCAAGCTTTGTAGGCCGAAAACTAGCCCCGTTTCGTCACTTACTGTTTTTCCGAAAATACCGGAAGTGACGAAATGGGACTAGTTTTCAGCCTGCAAAGCCTTCAGAAGCCTTTCTCAAGCCTTTGGGAGGCCGAAAAAGGCCTCAAACCAGCCGAAAATCAGCTGGGAGGCGTGCACATGTGCAGTGAGGTAAGTTTGCCTGCAGTTTGCATGCCGGCACAAATGGCTCTGCGTGCCACCTGTTGCATACGTGCCATAAGTTCACCATCACGGGTATAGGGGTTGCAAAATCCACAAGGTTTTGGGTGTATGTATGTATGTGTGTGTGTGTTTGTGTGTGCATGCTTTAGGTCTGTATTATTACCTAAAAGTTCCACTTTAATTTTCTTAGTTGGAGGCAGTTCATCCTCGACTTACAATAGTTCATTTAGCGACCACTTGAACTTACAACGGCACTGAAAAAAGTGACTTATCACCATGTTTCACACTTAACGACTATTGCAGCTCTCCCATGGTCACAGGATCAAAATTCAGATGCTTAACAACTGATTCATACTTATGACAATTGCCATGTTCCAGGGCGATGTGTTTCCCTTTTGCAACTTTCTGAAAAGCAGAGTCAATGGGGGAAGCCAGATTCATTTAAAAACTGTGTTACTACCTTAACACCTGCAATGATTCACTTAACATCTGTGTAGTTTAGTTTATTGTCAATGCACCTGGTACAATGAAATCAAACACCATTTTCAGTGCACATTATTCATGACCATGAAAATAAACACAGACACACATCCTTCACCCTCTACACATTGAATTGAAAACCCCTGATATTGCATTCATATTGCACTCTACAGTAGAATTCAAAAGAGCTACTTCCCTGGGATAGAAGCTGTTTCTCAGCCTATTTGTCCTTCTTTTTAATTATCCTGTACTGTCTGCCAGATGGCAATAGTTTTTTTTTTTAAAGTGTTCCCAGGATGAGATGCATCTTTAATAAGAATGTTTTGAACTTTCTTAGGGCAGCAGGAGCTATAAAGCTCTTCCAAAGAGGGGAGAGGGCAACCCATGATCCCCTGGGTTATGACGTTAACCCTCTGGAGTGCTGTCCTATCTTCCCCTGTGCAATTGGCAAACCACACAGAGAAGTTAAAATGCTCTCTATGGTGCAGCGGTAGAAGGTTACCAGCAGTTTTTCATTCAGTTGTTGTTTTCTGAGAAGCCTCAGGTGGTATAATCTCTACTGGGCCCTTTTGACCAGGGCTGCAATGTGAGCACCCCAGGTCAGGTCCTCTTTTAGGGTAACACCCAGCAACTTAAAACTGACCACTTGCTCCACTCGGTCTCCATGGATAAGCAAGGGAGGGATGTCTCATTTGTTCCTTCTGTAGTCCACTATAAGCTCCTTGGTCTTATTGGTGTTGAGGACCAAGTTATTGCCTCCACACCACGAAAACAACCAGTCCACCTCATCTCGGTAGGCAGACTCATCCTCTCCGGAGATGAATCCCACCACTGTTGTATCATCTGCAAATTTAGCAATAGTACGACTAGTGTGAGTGGGAATGCAGTCATGCACATAAAGAGTATGTGGCAAGGAAGGTCGCAAAACAGGGCAAAACTCACCTAGCAAATGTCTCACTTAGCAGCAGAAATTTGGGGCTCAAGTGTGTTCGTAAATCAAGGATTAAGTAAGAAACATTTCAACATTTCTTTTTTTCTTTGAACATAACTCATTTATTTAATTGGAACCGAGATAGAATAAGTAAATATACTGTTTGCTTGAAATAATTAAACAATTCTTTATTTAAGCATAATTCTGACAAGTTCAAATTTTTTTCAATTTCTGGAATGTCATAATTCTAATTTATAATTGCAATCTAATTAAAATTGAATAACCTTTTGGTAAAATAGGGTCTATATTGCATTTCTCATTAAGCATGGCAAAATAATCCATTTCACAGTCACAAATGGATGATTTAAAATATTTTCTACACTATTACAGACTCAAGATGATTTTCATGAAGTACCATGCATCAGGCCTCTTTGCCAATCACAGATGTTAAAATAAGGTTCAGTACAACTTCAGGAACAGGATTAATGGAAAATCTAAGCAATTTTTTTGGTTGTTTTAGTAAAAGGAATTAGATTTAACAAGATAACACTCACATTTTTCAGTAGTAAAAACTTTAGACCAATTTAGACAATCAACAACATAAACAGAATAAAAGGGTTATTTTCAATGCCATGATTGTGCCATTATATGTATTTTTTCCCTTGGTTATATTTTTTTTCCTATTTCATTTCATTTTATATTTTCAACATTTCTTATCCCGTCTTTAGATGCCCAAATCTGATTTATTTGAATTTGCAAAATTGCAAACTTGTGACGGATACTGGGGTTCAGGCTATGACAGCAATGGCTTCGTTAGCCTATCTCAATATTTCACGAACAGGCATCAGTGATCAGGTGAGCAAATGAAAATGTCTGCTAGGTATGCTTCCTTGAATATGCACGTGCTTTCTGGGTCATTGTAATGTTTCCCGCGTGTCCGATCACACTTGTCCAATAAAGAAAATGGGGCAAGATGTAAAATGGGCCAAAACTGGACAGGGTTTTTTTTTGCTTAGAAATGGAATTTTGTGGGATCGCGTATGGTCCTAAGTTGAGGACTATCTGTAGAGCATTGTGTCTTCTGGTCTTTTGTCACAGCCAACCTTTTCCCTTTTGAGAATATTATTGTCAACTAAAAAAAAATACTTCTTTGGTCTTTTTAGTTGCCAGCAGAAAAGGAAAAGCAGTGCATTCCTTAAATGCTTCAGATAATTGCTTGGCAGCTGAAGCTGTTGGCGTGCAAGATTATTACTGGAGAGCATGATTGATGACTCTTGGCTATGGATATGTCCCATTGGAGAATATACATCCAGGGGGTGGGGGGAAGACCAGGGTCAAGGGTAAAATGAATGATGTGTCTTAGAGTTGGCTGCCCCCAGGTAACGCTGACATGGTCACTCCTAATAAATCAATTTTTTTACTCCGAGAGATGCAACTAGAGACTTATGATTTGAATGAGGGTGAATGTCGGAGTCCTGACAATTACATTTTTTTTCAATCTAATTCTCTACCTCTTCCTGCAATTTTTTTTTTTTCAAATTCCCAACACCAATTTCCTTCTGTTCCCAATTTACAGTGTTGGGGTGTATTTTACGAGTCAATCAGTTTAATAATTATTTTTTATACGAGATTGCTAGTACATTGACATTGGTTTAAAATGTTTATAGGGCTTGGAGAGCCTTGGCAGGCATTTCAAAATTAAGGAGATTATTCTGTCGGAATGTAGGCTGATTTCTGATACGGGAATGAAGGTAAAACAACATAGAGGTGTCTCATTTATGACTGTTGGATTTTCTGTATTAATATTTTGAGGTTTCATTTCATAACATTCCTTGTCATTCTTAAATAAGCATTATGCTTGCTATCTGTGGGACTGAATTCATTTGGAAGGTATTTCTATGCCACAACTACAGTAGTATCCAGGCAGTAGATGGCAGTGTTTACCAGTTTGGATCTATGGTATATACTCTATGCTCTTTTATTCTAAGTAGAGTTTCCTGTTTCCTCTTAAACGGTTGGGCAGTAAAGCACATGGTGACTGTAACCTTTGTTTGCTCTGTGCTGCTATATATAAACAGAATTTCTAACACTCAAATTCATCCCTATCTTGCTTCAGGAAGCCAGGGTGGGATCTGGTAGATCTGTCTCGATGTTGAAATTTAATTCAATAAATTAAATTAACTTATGTTCCAGGCATTGTGTACTGAATTGAAAAAACTAGACTACCTTGATTTGTCTTTCTGCCGGCACATATCAAATTCTACATTAAAATATTTGTCACTAAATTGTCGCAAACTCACATGTCTCATTCTGGTGGGCTGTTTCAAGGTATGTATGAAAACCACGCTAGCTAATACTGTTTTCCCCTTTTGAGTATGTCATGAGTAATAATTTTCTCCCCCAGAGTTCTGTCAAGTCTGCCCCATCCAAAGGGATAAGAAATTTTTGTTACTAATAACTTTGGCACATGGAGATTCCTGTAAATTCTCCTTTACTTCAGGTGGAGTAATTCTCCAATTCTTGTGCGACAAAATCATTGTTGAACCCAGTTCCCCCATCCTTGGTTCTATATATTTTGCCAGCACTTGTGGCTAGATCTAGTCTAGATTATGAGAATGGGAGACATTTGTGGTTCACCCCTTCTTTCTAAAAACAGGGACGCCAACCTTGACAACTTTAAGACTTGGGGACTTCAACTCCCAGAATTCCCCAGCTAGCCATGGGGAATTCTGGGAGTTGAAATCTTAAAGTTGCCAAGATGGGATCCCCTAAACAGAATGAAAGTTTTGTGAAGGGAGGGGAAAGATCCGTTTTTTCTCTCAGGAGTAAGCGCAAAACATAAGCTTGAAATTGGTAGGACGATTCCCAGTCAGCCAGGAAGCTTTAATGATGAGTCAGAGATCGAATTTGAAAAACAGATAGTATTCATGTTCTCTAGAGCAGGGATCTTCAACCTTGACAACTTTAAGACTTGTGGACTTCAACTCAGCTGAGGAACTCTGGGAGTTGAAGTCTACAAGTCTTAAAGTTGCTGAGGTTGGAGGCCCCTGCTCTAGAAGCAGGAAAAGCCTCTTGTTTTCAAGAGCCACCCTTACCATGAAGTGTTAGCTTAAGGCATATCTTAAAACAGATAGGAGAACATCCATTCAGCCAGGAAGCTTCAATTTCGAGACAGAGATCTAACAGACATGCATTCATGTAGATTAAATGCCTCCTAAAATCAAGATTTCCTATTCCGCAATGTTGACTGTTGAAACGCTTTTAATTCTGTGTCACGTTTTTGCTTGATGGACAGATCAACGATGCAGGGATTCAGTTAATAGCTTCAGGCTGCAATTTCCTACATTACCTGGATATTTCCGGTTGCAAAAATGTTACCGACAGAGCCCTAAAAAACCTGGCGAAAGGTTGCTTGCAGCTCCGAATACTTAAGATGTTGTACTGCATAGGCATTACCCGGTAAGAGATTGTCTGAGACAAATGTATAGATTCCCAAAACCAAAGGTCTTTCAAACATTGCAAGTTTAAGACTTGTGGACTTCAACTCCCAGAATTCTTGAGCTAACATGACTGGAGGAGGAATTCTGGGAGTTGAAGTCCACAAGTCTTACATTTGCCAAGTTTGAAGACCTTCTACCCTAAACAAACAAACAAAATTCTTTTAGATAGCATACAGATAGTCCTTGACTTACAACCATTTGTTTAGTGGCTGGTCGAAGTTAAAAAAAAAAAGGCACTGAAAAAAGGAGCTTATGATTGTTTTTCGCATTAGAGACCATTTGCAACTTCCCCAGGGTCACCTGATCAAAATTCAAACAGTTGGCAACTGGCATGTACTTATGACAGTTGCAGCGTCCCGGGGCCGTGTGATCCCATTTTGCAACCTTGCAACAAACACAGGTTGATGGGGAACCAAGGTTCACTTTGTAACTCTTGTCACTGACTTCACAATTGCAGCGATTCATGGAACAACTGTGGCAAGAGAGGCTGGAAAATGAGGCAAAGTTAACTCAACAACTGTCTCGCTTTAGCAACAGAAACGATGGGCTCAATTATGACCATAACTCGAGGACTACCTGTAATTAACGAGCCAGCAAGATCCATATTCTGGAGCAGGGGGGGTCAAACTCAAGGCCTGTGGGCTGCATCCAGCCCGCAGGGTGCTTAAATTTGGCCTGTGGGGCCAGCCTGGTGTTCTAACCCAACCGGGTTCCCAGAGAGCAAACACAGACAAAGGCAGTAGCCCCCACCTTTCAAGGTTTAATCACGAATGCTGTTCCTTTACAGATAAAAGACTGCTTTCCAACAATTATCCCCGACAAGAAAGAGCCTTGCCAAATTGTTGTCAAGGCTGCCAAAAACCCAGAGATAAGAACTAATTTACAAGATTCACAAACTAAGATGTCCACCAGTTGAGCTTCAGAGTTGAGCACCAGTTGAGCTTCTTTGCTTTCTGCAAAGAAGGCTTTTCCAAACCTGGCTTTTACCCTCTTGAGGGAGGGGCCATTATCTTGCAGCCTTACTCCCAAGTCACCTGTGCTGCTGTAATTGTTCTTTCCTCCGAGTAATCCTTCATGCACGTGCACTTGGCACAGGCTCCTCGGGAACCTCCTCGTCGTTGCTGCCAGCCCCCACAATCTCTGAAGGCAGCAGTCCACTCCCTGATGGTCCTGGCCCCTCATCAGAGTCCTCGCTCTCCTCATCCATCTGCACCTGCTGCCAGCTAATCACAACACCTGGAAATATCAAAGGAACGGCCCGCGGTGCCTCTGTCGGCCAAAGCGAGGCCCTTGCGTGGCCCAGTTTCGGCCTCCCCAGCCTCCAGAAGCACTCTGCCGGCCAAAAAAGGGCCCTGCAGAGGCCCCATTTGTCAACTCATAAGATAGTTCTATGGTCTTTTTAAAGTTGCCAACAGAAAGGGAGGGGGGAGCAGTGCAGCAGCTTGCAAACCAAAACTGCATTCCATAAATGTTTTCAAGGTGACCAAAGTTTCTGCTGCACAAAATTCTAACTGGAGAGTATGGTTGATGACTCTTGGCTATGGATGTGTCCCATTGGAGAATATGAATTATGATACATCCAGTGTAATGATCTGAGGCGTGGCACAAAAGTAACAAAGTCACCAAAGTAGATAAATTATCTTTAATGCCTCCAAGCTGGCCCCAATTATCCTCGGCTAGAGATCAAACTCTTCTAAAAACAGTCTACAAAGGGAAGAAATGCAGTGTGAACCCAAAATAAAGATAAAGTAGAAATAAAAAAAACAACACAAACCATGCTGAAGTAATTAATACAACAGACCAGGATAATAACTTGCAGACTTCCAAAAGATAACGAAGCACACACAGTTGGGAGGATGCCAAAACCCAGATAAGCCTCGATAAAGATAATGCACACTTTGCTTCCAGCAACCTTGCCATGCACAGTTTGCCCTTTTAAACAGTCTTCCCAGCTGCAGCCAATGAATGGGATCAGAGCCCTTTCCTCCCCTGTAAACCATGTTGCTCCATTATCCATATCCAATGCCGAGCCAGCCTATGCCCTTCCTCACTTTCCTCCACAGCCACCGGAGCCACACTCCCACTCCCTGTCAGCTGTTCCACCTCCCCCTTGTAATCAGATTCCAATTGGGGCATGACACCCCTGGGGGAAAACCAGGCTCAAGGGTGAAATGGATGATGTGTCTCAGAGTCGGCTACACCAGGCAGTGCCGGCATGTTTACTCCTAATAAATCTTCTTTAAGTTTTGGAAGTTTGGCTAGATACTCATGATTTAAATGGGGGTAATTTCCGGAGCCCTGATACCGCGAGACTCTGTGCAGCCCATTTCAGCCTCCTCACCCTCCATCAGCACTCTGCAGGCCAAAAATGGGCTGCGCGGAGGCCCATGCCCCATTTTATACAGCAGGGCTGCAAGAGGCACCCATCCTGTCTCCCCCTGCTCCCCCCCGGCCCACCGAGAACCGCTGATCCGGCCCGCAAAGAAATCCACTTTGACTCCCCTATTTTAGAGTCCTGAACTGCCTATGGTGAAATCACTAATCACGCCATCCCACGCATATTTATTTCTAGCCCGGCTGTTTCAAGTTACGCGCCAAGGCTCCAGAAATACGAATATAACGATGATGAGCCGCCTTTATGGTTTGGTACCGAGGTCAGTGGTGACGAACTGATCATGGCGAAGAAACTGAAAAAACGTCGGTACAGCACTATGGCCATGGCGCGACCGAGCATCCTAGGGTCTTTGGGAGAAAAAGACTTAGAACAAACCAAACTTCCTCTGATTGAAGCTATAACAGAGCAAGCCGTGGAAGAAAGTTTGATCTCGCCAGGAAGTCTGGCAGAAGATCCCTGAAACGGTGTCCGATGTTTGAAACTCCCTGAAAGCCGACAATCCTTTTTGTTAGTGGGGAAAAATGTACTTAAAAAAAAAGCTTTTCATTTATTGAGAGCAAACTATGTTCCTTTTTTGTTGTTGTTCTTAAAAATACTGTGAAGGAAAAGTTGTGGCTTTGTTTTTCTTTGTCTTTGGAGAAAATGTGGCCATTCAGTTGTTGAAAGATATCTGTGTTAGTCTGCAGCCTTAGCTGAAGCATGAGAACTTGGTTGTTTTTATTGATGGGGTGGGGTGGAAGATTTGTAATATTTTATTGTGGTCAGAATTTCTTGCCTATATCCAAAGAGTTAAGCCCGAAGGTATCAAAATAATTGACATGACATATATATTCATTCTGAGATTCATAAAATCAGAGGGTTGGAAGGGACCTTGGAGGTCTTACAGTCCAACCCCCTGCCCAAGGCAGGACAACCTATTACTTATTACATCCTGGACAAATCTTTTCTTGAAGACCTCCAGTGATGGAGCACCCATATTGCGCTCCACATCTTTCCTTGAAGACCTCCAGTGATGGAGCAGCCATAACCATGCTCCACATATCTTTTCTTGATGACCTCCAGTGATGGAGCACCCAAAACGGTGCTCCTTATCTTTCCTTGAAGACATCCGGTGATGGAGCACCCATAACGGTGCTTATCTTTCCTTGAAGGCCTCCAGTGATGGAGCACCCATAATGATGCCCCTTATCTTTCCTTGAAGGCCTCCAGTGATGGAGCACCCATAATGATGCTCCTTATCTTTCCTTGAAGGCCTCCAGTGATGGGGCACCCTTAATGATGCTCCTTATCTTTCCTTGAAGACCTCCAGTGATGGGGCACCCATAACGGTGCTTATTTTTTCTTGAAGGCCTATACATATGGAAGATGGCTTGATGTTTTTATGTTCTGTTTGTTTATGTTTGTTTTTAAAAACCAATAAAAACTTTTTAAAAAATGTTCCTGTCCCTTCCTAATTCAATTCTCTCATTTATTTTATTTCATTTATTTTATTAACAAACATTTCACTATTCACAGTAACTATTTTATCCCTCATTTTAATCATACATTGTTTCCAATTTTCTAAAATTATTTCTATTACTAGTATAACAATACAATCTTATGTACCTTTACAGAATCCCTTTTTCAGTTAAATTTTCACCCATTATCTCTAAATAGGTCCTGTTTCTCTATATCTTGTTTCTGTCCTTTGTAACTTCTTTTCCTTTCCTTCTTCCCTCTCTTCTTCTCTCTCCCCTTTTTACCCCCTTGTCTCTCTACCTCTATTTCTCTCTTCTGTATTCCCCTCTTCTGTTGCTTTCCAATATTATACTTATTTTTCTAACTATTTTTCTTTTCTTTGGTTGTTTTTTTAAGTCTTAAATTCTCCATTCTCTTTCGCCCCTTTCCTTTTTCTTCCCCACATAGAATTACTTGTTCATTAAAGATGGCTTCTTCTTTGTCCCAGTCTTCTTGTTTTGCAGATGTTTCTTGTTGTTTCTCATAGTTCCAAATCTCCATTTCTAAGAATTGAAAAACGAAGCCAAAAGAACCTTCTTGTGCATCTTCTTTGTACTTTTTAAGTTCCATTTTCAATTCATCCAGAAATAGTGCCATTGTATAAATTTTTAAACAACCACCCAATTGATTTTAGTCATTCAAGTGCAATAACCAATTATCCAAAGATCACCAAGTAATCCAAATACACACAAGCTGTTTCTTCTTGCTTTTTTTCACTTTCTCTTCCTGGGATTCTACTATTTAGTTGCCAAGTTTCAGTTAAAATGTATCTTTTAGAAGTCTTGTTGAAGTTTTACTGTAGATTCCTTTTAATTCCAGGCAGTCTCCTCCCTTTTTTCCAGATCCTACCCTTTTATTCTTTTTCTCTCCTTTCCTGCTTATGTTTTTTAGTGTCCAGAAATCTTTATTATCCCTTTGACATTTTATTTTATTTTCAGCTTAATTGCCTGTTGACGTCAAAGCAGATTTTTTTTTCTGATTTCTTATTGAGTCTCTTAGTTGTCAGTATAGGGAAAGGGAAAGAAGAAGAAAAAACCAAACCTTTCCCTTTTCACTTTCCTTCGCTGCTTCCGACTCTTCTTTGGGAGCGATGTTATTCTTTTTAAGCTTAAATTCCAGGGTACCTCAGTTGTTGCTTTTGCAATTTAACCCAGTCAGCCAGAACTTTCAGTTCTTATCTTCCTCCTGCACATTCTTTTCCGGTCGAGTTCTTCTTTGAGGTGGCCATTTCTGACCACCGCTGCAACTGCCTTTGGGAAAGGGAGTAATGGCCAGCTGAGAAGGAGAGATGCGGCTCTCCTCAACCCTGCTGGCAGTCTCCCCCCTCTTCACCACCTCTACGGGGTGGCTTAGCCCCAAAATCAGCTGGCTCGGGGCGCTCCAGCAGCGAGCCCAGACCGAAATCACACACGATCGCGGATTTCTGTCTGTCGCCGAAGCTCAAACCAGAAGTCCGCTCCTTATCTTTCCTTGAAGACCTCCAGTGATGGAGCACCGATAACCATTCTCCACATCTTTCCTTGAAGACCTACAGTGATGGAGCACCCATAACCGTGCTCCATATCTTTCCTTGAAGACCTCCAGTGATGGAGCACCCATAACCGTGCTCCATATCTTTCCTTGAAGACCTCCAGTGATGGAGCACCCATAACCGTGCTCCATATCTTTCCTTGAAGACCTCCAGTGATGGAGCACCCATAACCGTGCTCCATATCTTTCCTTGAAGACCTCCAGTGATGGAGCACCCATAACCATGCTCCATATCTTTCCTTGAAGACCTCCAGTGATGGAGCACCCATAACCGTGCTCCATATCTTTCCTTGAAGACCTCCAGTGATGGAGCACCCATAACCGTGCTCCATATCTTTCCTTGAAGACCTCCAGTGATGGAGCACCCATAACTCCAGGAGGCAAGTTGTTCCAATTATTAATTGTTTTCATTGTCAGGAGATTTCTCCTTAGCTCCAGCTTGAACCTGATCAAAAAGATGAACATTTCTCCAATTCAGAGAAGTAATATTCACACTTTTATTATTAGTAAGAATAATTTTAAACTGTCACCTTGGATTTCTCTGTCTTTATTTATAAAGTAAGTATTGTCAAGGAATCTTCAATTTCAAAGATTGGAACCAGCTTTGACATTTGAGATTGACGGTGCCATGCTGTGTCTCCGCTTTAATGTGTCTTCCTTTTGCATCCTTTTGACCCATGTGGCCTGGGGGGGGGGGGAATAGTTATTTTCACACATTATTAAGGGTCTTCTATATTTTAATGTTCCACAAATTGGCTTGACTGAGTGAAAGCATTATATTGTAATAGTAGGGGCTGCTTTCTAGGTTTTTAAAACTATCAGCAATCAATCTAAGTATATACTAGCAGTAAGATATTGTAGAATAATTAGAGTGGAGTGGAGTGGAATGGAATGAATGGAATGGAACAGAAGTGAATATAAGCGAATAGAATAGAAATAATGGAATGGAATGAAATAGAAGCGAATAGAATAGAAAGAAGGGAAGGGAAGAGAAGGGAAGGGAAGGGAAGAGAAAGGGTGTTGGTACTTATCTGATACGCCCGTTCTCTGTGAGCTGTGAAGAGCATCCAGAAGTGGGAGGTGCTTCAGTCTCTTCTGGAAAGGCTGGGCTTAAAACTCCGGGATGTTCCTCCTCCTCCACGGGACACCTCCCTAGCGTCCCCCAGTTTTGCAAAGACTGAGTGCCAAAGTCCGGAACTCATCACCTAATCTAGATCCCTGACCGGAATGGAACCACACCAGATGGAAAGAAATGGGTGGGGCTGGATGCTCTTCACAGGTCACAGAGAACGGGCGTATCAGGTAAGTACCAACGCCCTTTCTCCCATGAGCTGTTCAGAGCATCCAGAAGTGGGACATACCAGAGCTTGGTCTGTCCTTAGGGAAGGACTCCATCTGGATCAAAATCCACTCCTAAACTCTGTGGACCCTCTGCAGGACTCTTCTGCCAAATGAAGCGTCCGCTGAGGCATAGACATCAATTTTATAATTTCTGACAAGTTGCCGCTCTGCAGATTTCGTCTATGGAAGCCCGTGTGGCCCATGCTGCTGATGTTGCCGCACTCCTTGTTGAGTGGGCTGTAATGCCCTTAGGAACTGAGATGGACTGGCATTCGTAACTTTTAGCTATGGTGGCTCTCAACCATCTACCAATGGTCGTCGATGAGACCTTGTGTCCTAAAGTGGATGGGTTGAAGGATAGGAATAGAGCCTCAGATTTTCGAAATGCTGCCGTACAGTCTAGATAGATGCTTAGCGCCCTTCAAACGTCAAGTCGATGCCATTGATGCTCCAGTCTATGAGATGGTTTCGGACAATATCCCCCGATATTGGGGCTGATGCCAGCTTTTAAAATTATTATTGTTGTTGTTGTTGTTGTTGTTATTTGTACTTAGGGGTGATGCCTACCCCTGTGGTTGAAAGTAGAACGCTTCTCCAGGAGTGTAAGTCTCTCTATATATATATCTATATACACACACATATATACACATACACACACATATATACACACACATATACATATACATATACGTGCCTATATCTACATGTAAAACTGTGTATATGGGAAACAGTATCTAAGGGTCCCCAACAAGGGAAACCCCCAAGCGCTCCAAGCAAGAAATATTCTGGATCCCTGGTCCCCAACAAGGGAAACCAGCTATACAGGGCCTGGATGGATTCTTTCCTGTCAAAAACGTCCCGCTGTTTGAAATGGCACTTGCGGCTTCACTCCAATGTAATGATCCAAAAGCAATTGCAAAAAGAAAAAAAAAATCCTGTTTAAGGACTAGCCTGCTTATCCAACGCCAGCAAGATAAAAGAGAAATAATGCCAGGGAAGTGGAGTGGGAAAGTACTTGCCCTGGTCCCCAAGAAGGGAAACCAGCGGGGAATGGCGCCTGTGATATTTAGGCGCGAACTTGAAGCCAGCCGTTGAAAATGGCGGGAAGGCAGAATCTCCGATGTTAACTGCCTGAGCAGTTTAATGAGCCGCTGCTGCTGACTCTCTAAATTGTCAGATAAATGATCCTGTCAGTCGAAACGGCAAGGAAAAGTGAGCCGCGGCTGCAAGCGCTCCGCCAAGATTGCAGAGATAAGACGATCAGGGGATTAGATAAGCTAATTGCCTGAAGCCGCCGTCTCAGGCTGCCTGCCGAGTGGCAGGCTCCGCCAACCACAAAGAACTGCTCTCAAACTGATCGGGGGGATGACCTAATAGAGCCACAAACCTTGAAATCGCCAAATTAATTGGGAAAAAATTTACAAGCCGAATTAACCCAAGAGCAAACCTGAATTTTGACTAGCTGAATCAGGAAACCGTTCCAGTCAGGGAGTGCACAACCTCTTACCACGAAGGCTGAGCTAAAACTGGGGGACGCTGGGGAGGTGTCCCATGAAGGAGGAGGAGCGTCCCGGAAGCACCTCCCACTTCTGGATGTTCTGAACAGCTCATGGGAGAATAGAATAGAATAGAATAGAATAGAATAGAATAGAATAGAATAGAATAGAATAGAATAGAATAGAATATACAGAGTGGAGTGGAGTGGAGCGAAGGGGAATGGAACAGAACAGAACAGAATAACAGAGATTTATTAATATTTTGGTACCAACTAATAAGGTAACAGAGTCCGTGATGGGATTAAAATTTAAGGAGGTCTTGGAGGTCTTCTAGTCCAACTTCTAGTCTTCTAGTCTAGGCAGGAAACTATACCATTTCAGACACATGATTATCCAATTTCTTCTTAAAAACCTCCAGTGTTGGAGTATTTATAACTTCTGGAGACAAGTTTTAAATTTTAATAATGGCTCCAAATAGTTGAAGATGCATGGATCTTCCTTAATGAAAACACTCTGTAGGTAAATCTAGATTCTTTTGTGTGGATAGTGACTATTTCCAGTTTTAAAGTGATACTTTCTATTGCTGAAGGTTATTGTTGACTGTGGTCAGACAAGAACTGGAGTACTGTAGATAGCAATTGCTGTGTCAACAGTTCTGCACCAAGGCCAGAAGTATGCAATGTTCTCCAACTATTTTCCAAAATAATAAAATTACAAGCATCTTTTGACAAAGGGTAATCAGAAATTCTCAAGTTCTTACACATCATTTTTCTCTCCAAAATGAAAGCATGAACCACTCACCTGCTTCCTATTCCTATCAGCGGTTTTAACTTTTTCTATAATATATTACACATATAAAATGCAGAATGTAGGTTATGTAGCACAGAATATGTAGATAAGCCCTCACCTATCTCATATATATAGGTAGGGAATCAAACACTCTGTGGTCATAGAAATTTTGATTGTAACTATATAGATGACTCCCTCTGTATGCTTAAAGAGAATTATTAATATTTTGGTACCAACTAATAAGGTAACAGAGTCAGTGATGGGATTAAAATTTTTTTTACTATCGGTTCTGTGGGCATGGCTTGGTGGGCGTGGCAGGGGAAGGATACTGCCCCTGTCAGAGTCTGATTCGGAGGGGGAGGCCAAGCAGCTGACAAGGAGCGGGAGTGTGGCTCTGTTAGCTGTGGAAGAAACTGGGGAAGGGCAAAGTCCAGCTGGGCAAAGCAGGGGAGAGGTAGAGCAAGGTAGAGGGAATTCAGAGGAAGACCCAGACCCACCCCCTCTTCATCCTAGGGCACGCAGGGAGGAACGGAGAAGGGAGCAACATGAGTTGCGTGGCTTAGGGGGGAGGAAAGGGCCCTGATTCCCTTCAATAGCTTCGGCTGGGAACAGTGTTTATAAAAGGAAGCTGCATGCAGCAAATTGTTGGGAGCAAATTGTGAATTTATCTAGTATCCTCAAGGCTTATCTGTGTTCCTGGCGTCTTCCCAACCGTGTGAGTTTTGCCATGCTTTCAAGTCTGCAATTCCTTCTCTTGCCCTGTCAAGTTAATTACTGCAGTGTGGTTTGTGTGGATTTTTAGTTACAGTTTGCATGTACTTTGTTTTCGGGCTGAATTTCCTCCACTTAAAGGCTGTTCCTGGGAGAGTTTTTCTCCAGCTGAAGGTAACTGGACATTGGGGGAAAAGTTGGAGATAATGAAAGGACTCTTGCTTATTTGATTGTGTTGCCTTTGTGCCAGCTATGCTAGCTGGAGAATTCTGGGAGTTGAAGTCCACAAGTCCACAAGTTTGGGGACCCCTGAAGGACCAGCACAAATGCAGCAATAAATGAGACCAGATTAATTACTATCTGTTGGTTGAATGAAAGTAATGAAAATTCCATTGACAAAAGAAAATACTTACAGATTTTCAACTATATAGCTGCTGCAGAGATGATAACTTCAGACCATTGGCAACTAATTCACATTTATGACCTTCTCACCAGCAAAGTCAATGGCTCACTTAACAACCATGTTACTAACTTAGGACCCGCAAGGGATTCACTTAACAAATGTGGTGAGAAGACCCATAAAATGGTGCAAAGCCCACTTAACAAATTTCTCACTGAATAACATACATTCTGGGCTCCCTTGTGATCGTACGTCGAAGAATACCTCTATTCTCTCTGAAATATTCACGTCTTGCTCAAGTTTATGGCTTCTTCCAAACTACCCGGCAACATTTTTTACAGCAATTTTTCCAACCTTGTTCTAACAATCCTAGAGAGCCTTAAGACAGCTTAAGCAGCTGTTTCCTGAAATGAAAAATGAAGGGTTCTCTCTCCATACAAGCTGGAATCCAAGGGCTTAAATAACATTTTTTCCTGTGGTTATTATCACCGGGTTATTTTTCTCCCTAGGGTCTATTTTCGGCTTCTGGACTGAGAATACGAGGGCTAAGCAAACTGAACCAAGTTCGAGAGGACCCCAGCAAAGCTTTATAAAACGAGTGCAAAAGTTGGAAGGACTGTTTGTGGTGGTGGTGTGTAAAAACACTTAGCTAACATGATTTATGAGAAAAGCTCTTTGTTCGGCAACTTCACCTCTCTCTGGAATGTGGAGTTGAGATTATTCATCTCCCCTGACTGCGCAGTATTAGATCATGGACATAGTCCAGGGAAGGAAAACATACATTACTGGAAAAATGACCCAGGCCATAAATTAAATCCACAAGAGGTATAACGAGGAACAATGGCAGAATAAATTACTACATTTCAAATAATAATGACCTTACCTTCTTTAGAGACAAGAATTACACTATCATATGCACATGATAGTGCATATGATGATATGTTTGTCATTTAATGACCCCCATAATCCCTTGCGGGGTGGAGTTGGGGCAACTAAATGGAACTGAGTGTTTACTGGCCAGATGCCTTTCCTGTCTCCAGTGCAGAGTTATATTCAGTAGATACATTCCCATTGTGCCCAGGGAGAGAAATATCTGCCTCTAGCTAGGATCAAACTCACAGCCTCCTGATTGTGAGGTGAGAACTCCACCTAGTCTAGGCCACCGCACCACTCTGCATATGGCTCTATGCATATGACTATATGTATATGGTGCATATGACTATTGCATATGACTATCCACCCCACAGCTCTGCCTGCTGTTCTCCTGCATTGTCTTCATATCTGCAGGGGAAAAAAGGCCAGGAGTATTTTTTCTCTATTGTGTAGAACAGTGGCCCCCAACCTTTTTTTTTGCCACGGCCCGGTACTTGCATCACAAAATGATCCACGGCCCGGTACCGGCATCAGCACACATGACAAGGCAAGGCGAGCCAAGCCAAGTGACCGACCAGCCAGCCGTCCCCCACTTCTCCCCGCCACCTTCAACTCCTCCTTTGTACCTTTGTCGATGGGCTTCGCTTTGGGACGGCTTCGGGACGGTCGCTCAGCTCGCCTTGCCTTGGGTGCTGAAAGAATCCTCGTGCCTTAGTTTCATTCGAAGCCCCCCCCCCCCTTCGATGAAACTAAGGCGTGAGGATTCCTTCAGGACCCAAATGCCGCTTTCCAACCGGAAAAGCTCACCCAGAAGCACTTTCTCATCAAACAAGATGGTGGCACCCAGCAAACCGGCAGCCCGGTAGGAAATGTTCCACGGACCGGTACTGGTCCGTGGCCCGGTGGTTGGGGACCCCTGGTGTAGAACTTTTTCCGACAGAGATAGAGATCTGGAAATATTTGTGGCAGCGTAAGTAATTCGCCTTTGTTGTGGCCTGTTGGGCTGCCAGCCCCTCCAGCAGCCGAGTCAGATGAGGAGGCGGTGGCATGGGAGTCAGGGAAGCATCAAGGCAACCTGAGAGCTCCGAAGGGGAAGAGGGAATGGAGCTGGCAGAGAGAGAGAGAGAGGCGGAGCCTGGATTATCCATCAGCCCTCAGATGAGAGTCAACAGCCCCTAGGTCTGGAGGTGGCTGATGAGGAAGAGGAGGAACAGCTGGGTCCAGTGCCTGCTGTGTGGACGCGGAGAAGGCAGGGGAGAGGAGAGCAATGGAAATCTATGGGCTGGTCCTTGGGATGGAAAAGCCACCGCTGCTACTGAAGCCCCACCCTAGCTCTGGGGATAAAAGGCAGGGGGCAGAGATGAATAGTTATGGCACAGAGAGAGAAAGAGAGAGAGAGAGAGAGAGAGTAAAAATGCAACTAGACTTTGACCCAATGTCAAAATGAACATAGCCGTTAGCAGTTGTTGGACTTACATTGATCATCTATGCAGCTTTTTTTTTTTTTACTCTAACAGCAGAGTTTGAACTATTATTTATGGTGGGAGTGTGCAGGTAGCAAACACTGTAACATGATGATGATTAATTTGGGACCTTTTAATGAGAGCTTACAGTAAGAACTGAAGCAAACCTCTTTTTTCCCCCTTCTATTTGGGCTCAGACTTTTCCAGCTGTAAACAGCTGTTTTCCACTGCAATTAATTTGTTTTCTGTACTCAGCGTCTTCCTACCAAAATATACCCAAGCCTAAATGACTATCTTAAAAAAAAATCTTACAAAAACTGAATACATTTCAATCTTTGAGCAACAGTATTAGAAATCTGAAGATTTCATACAGTGCTTAACAAAAACCGAAGAAGCAAAGAATGGAGGAAGGCCGGCTGCATCCACAAAGGTAAACGAACAAGATTCTGAATTTGGGAAGAGAACTCTATGCCTCAACACCTTATTTCTCACACAAATGAACCTACTCACCGAGTGGATAATGGCAAGAAGAGCCTCTGATAAAGCATTTCTTATTATCGATAACACACTGAAAAGTGTTGTTGTGGCCTGTTGGCTGCCGGCCCCTTCAGCAGCCAAATTAGAGGAGGAGGAGGAGGAGGAGGAGGAGGTGTGGGAGTCAGAATTAGCATCAGGGCAATCTGGGAGCTCTAAGAGGGAAGAGAGAATGGAGCTGGCAGAGAGAGAAAGAGACAGAGGCAGAACCTAGGCCATCCATCGGCCCTCAGATGGAGAGTCAACAGTCCTCAGGTCTGGAGGTGGCTGATGAGGAAGAGGAGGAACAGCTGGGTCCAGTGCCTGATACACGAATGCGCAGAAGGCAGAGGAGAGGAGAGCAGTGGAAATCTATGGGCCGGTCCCTATTTTTCTACCTGCATTTTTTACATGCTTTCAAACTGCTAGGTTGGCAGAGGCTGGGACAAGTAACGGGAGCTCACTGTTACGCGGTGTTAGGAAGTCGAACCGCTGAACTGCCAACCTTTCTGATCGATAAGCTGAGAGTCTTAGCCACTGAGCCACCACGTCCCTCTGAGATTCATAATTATAATTATGAGTAATTATGAATAATACTCCTTAATCATAATTATGATTATGGGATTCATAAGGTAGCATAAAAACATTTGTAAACTTCTCCCTCGCTCTCTCCCAAAGGAACTTGCCAAGTTGTTTATGCAACTTCTCTCCAGGTTCAAATATGGAGTTTATGGCCTTCCACACTATTCTTGTTGTAGAAAATAAATGCGATGGGTTTGGTTAGTTTCCTATTTGGGAAGCCCACCCACTCCATCCCAAATCATCAAGAAAGACGCATGTCGCTGCTGGTGGTTTATTTTTTTACACTTCCAAAATAAACTTTCTGACTAAGGGTTTCTTTCTGCAAATACGGACGGCATGACCTGATCAGCTGCACTTCAAGGCCATTCTTATAAATAAAATAAAGTCACGGTCAGCCAAGCCAGTCGTCTGGCCGTTAACAAGGACATTCCTTAACCGTGACAAGCAAGGTCAACCTATTTTATTCAGAGCTATGTAACCTTCGGTCTAGCGGACTCCATTTGGAGCATGGAAGTGAGGGACGAAAGTGGGTTGCAAGTCCTGCCAAAGTTTTTAGATAAATCGGACATGATTTGGATGAACAGTCTAAGTTGAAGAGCATACGTCATATTACAGATATATGGAGAGACTTGCTTTGATCATTGTGTGTGGTTTTGCTCTTTCTCTCTCTCTCTGTCTCTCTCAATCTCTCTCTCCCTCTTTCTCTCAATCTCCATGTCTCTCAATTTCTCTAACCCCATCTGTTTCTGTCTTTCTCTCAATTTCTTTTTCTCTGTGTGTCTCTCTCAATTTCTTTCTCTCTTTATCTCAATCTCTCTCTGTCTCTCACTCAATTTCTCTCTGTGTGTGTGTCTCTCTCAATTTCTCTCTCTCTTTATCTCAATCTCTCTCTGTCTCTTGCTCAATTTCTCTAACCCTGTTTCTCTCAATTTCTCTCTCCATCTCTCTTTCTCTCCCCCTCTTTCCCCCTCTCTATCTTTTCTCTTTTAATCACTCTCTCACACACACACTCTCAGCCTCTTTCTTTCAATCTGTCTTTCTTTCGATCTTTCTTTCAATGTATGAGAGAGAGAGAGAGAGCATATCCAAACTTTTTGGCTTGCCTGGGCTGTGTTGAGTGAAGAGGAATTATCTTGGGCCACATGTAAAATATATAATATAGTTATTGCTAAAACTCACATCATAAAGTTAAAAGTTTACGATCTTGTGGGGACCACATTATTAGCTGTCCAGTGCTATCTATGGCCTGTGGGGTTTGGGATGGACACACCTGCACTAAACAAAGCAAGGAAACATTTGATTCTCTTCCCTACAAATGCAAACATATTTCAATTTTCCTTCTCTCTCTCTCTCTCTCTCTCTCTCTCTCTCTGTGTGTGTGTGTGTGTGTATGAGCAAAAATTGACGGAGATTAATTTTGTTTCTTATTTGGAAACCGCTTTTGGACTTTGTGCTTGAAGTGGAAAGAAAATGAAATCTATTCTACTCTACCCTACTCTCTATATAAATGCAGATAAATACTAATTGTATTCCTATTTCCTGACAGTTAGAACAATTAAATCAGCGGAACCACTTGCCTCCAAAAGTTGTGAATGCTCTAACACTGGAAGTTTTTAAAAAGATGTTGGATAACCATTTGTCTGGAGTGGTGTAGGGTTTCCTGCCTAAGCAGGGGGTTGGGCTAGAAGACCTCCAAGGTCCCTTCCAACTCTGCTATTCCGTTCCGTTCCATTCCATCTATTCCATTCCGTTCCGTTCCATTCTTATTCTATTCTATTCATGTCTCTTCTGCTTTAATCCTCAAGAAGCTGAAGACTAAAACCATTGTTTCTGAGCTGAAATTAAACGGAATTCACAAACACATCTGAATTCAAGAACTCTGGTTAGTTCCAACAGGCCAAATTGAAAAAAAAAGGGGGGGGAGGGGTTTAGGATGTGGCTTGTTCTGTAAACCCAGACAGCCACCCATTGCAGAAAATTTGTTTCACTGGAAAATGTGATGTGTTTTCAGGAGATTATCAACAAACAAATCTCACCCGTCACTGCGACACGATCTTCACTCGAGACAGTCTGGATCTCCTGCAATTGGATTTCTGGACTGATTTCCACCTTCCTTCCAGACAATTTCAGAGAAGTTTGAAGAGTTGCAGGTACCTTGAGGGTAATGGAACCTGTTATGGAGAGCGAGGAAAGGATTCACATTAAACAAACTATGAAGCAAATTCTTTCAACCGCAGAATGAGCCTCTCTGCTAATATGATTGTTGTTAGTAGAAAATTTGCTTTTGTCCATGCCTGTGGCTCTAAAACTGGACTGAAGAATGTAGTTAGTCCTCGACTTACCACCACAATGGAGCCAAAAAATCTCTGTTGTTAAGGGAGACATTTGTTTGCTCCCCATTTTACGTCGTCACAAAATCTCCAGAACTGTAAAGCCTACAAACTTGAAATTTGGCACGTATGTGTAAGTTTATTTTATTTCTCAATTTGTCAAATTTAAACACTGCCCATCTCGTACGCTGGCCAGGATAAAGTTAAAAGTATTTTTTTAAAAAACCAAATGTGTACACTTGGGGAAACAAAACAACCACTTCACAAAACACGTGGCACAAGATAGTAGAAGGAACCCCTCAGGGCAAGATTCAGAAGTCCATCTGCATTTAAAAAAACAAAGGTTGCTCTTTTGAAGACAGCAAAGTCCACATTTTGGACAGGGAGGACAAGGTCTCTCTATTACAAACAAAGCAACTATTGTGGTTCGCCGGCAGCCTGTGCAGACGGCAGCGGAATCGGACGGTGGGGAAGAACAGGGACCAGTCCAGTAGTCTGGGGAGGACTCAGACGAGGGTCCTGCGTCCGATGCAGAGATGGGGCCAGGACCATCTGGGAGTGGGGTGCTGACTCTGGAGCCTCCAGAGTCTGGAAGGAGCGAGGCAGAGGAACAAAGGGAGCCTGTTCCCAGTGCGTGTATGCACAGAGCTGCTAGAAGGCGAGAGCAGCTGAAACAAAAGGGGTGACTCAGGAGTAAGGCTTGGAGGTGTTTGCCCCTCCCATAAGGTATAAAGGACAGGCAAAGGTAATGAAACCTTTGCAGGAAGCAAAATCATTTGTTCTGTTCGGATTAATCCTTGAAGCTATGTGTGGACTTGGTACTTCAGTTAGTTTTTTATAGTTCAATTGGTACTTTAGTTGTTGGCAGCAATTCAAAGGAGAGAAAGGTGGGTGCTTATCTTGAGGGACTGTTTGGGACTCATTACGGGCTGGGAATGAAAATAATTCCCAGCGTTGAAATAAGATGAGTTGTTTTAACTAAGTGTGTGCTTAATTACGGTCTCAGAGGCCCTTGGTCAGAACAGCAAGTCTAATAGCACTTAGATTTATACAGGTGGTCCTTAGAACAGTTCATTTAGTGACCATTCAGTTCCAATGGCACTGAAAAAAGGGACTTATGACCGTTTTCTACATTTACAACCATTGAAGCATTCCCCATGATCATGTGATCAAAATTCACATGCTAGGCGACTGACTCATATTTATGACAGTCGCAGTGATGGGGTCACATGATCCCTTTTGCGACCTTCCAACAAGCAAAGTCAATGGGGGAAGCCAGATTCCCTTAACAACTGGATTACAAACTTAACAACTGCAGTGATTCACTTAACAACACACCACTCAAAGGGTGTTCATCCCAAATTGCATAGCTAAAAATCTGTAGAGATTCTCAGTCCTCCAGATCATGGTTCCCCCAAAGGTGCTTTTTTCAGGAGGCAACTGGACTTTCTTGTTTTTTACTTTGAAGACGTTTCGCTTCTCATCCCAGAAGCTTCTTCAGCTCTGACTGGATGGTGGGAGAATGGAAAGATTGATATTCCTTGCAGACAGCGGTCATTTGCATCTTTTTAGAGGGGCATTGAGGCCACTTGGAGGTGTATCTGTGTCCTCGTGGTCACCTGAGTAGCATAAATGGTTCTTGTCAATAAGAAAGTCTAGTTGTCTCCTGAAAAAGCACCTTTGGGATAACCATGACCTGGATGATGGAGAATCTCTACAAACTTTTAGTTATGCAATTTGGGATGAATACCCTTGGGATGGTGTGGGAGTAGAATAGATTTCCAGAGGGAAAAAAACTGCAGACTACAGGAACCAGGAGCACCACTCAGGTGGCCCTGAGGACACAGATAAACCTCCAAGTGGCCTCAACGACCATCTAAAAGGATGCAAATGATCAGCTGTCTTCAAGAAATAGAAATCCTTCCATTCCCCACTGTTCCGTCCGAGAATCTCTACACACAAAGTGTTCACATTGCAAGCATCTCTGGATTTCCTGCAAGCACAAAGTACTGAGTGTGCATTTTTAGGAAAGGAAGGTCCTGCCTCTTGGCTTCACTTCAGACTCCCCCAAGTTCTGGCTTGGAAATACTGAGTAATCCAGCCAAGAAACACTGGCTAAGTGTTTGCTCCATATTTACGTGGAACCAAGCTGGCGAAAGACCTCCGCATACAGCCGATCCATCCGCTCTCCTATCTACTAACAGGGAGATAAATATTAGAGAACAGATGATACGTAACATCAGAAGTGGGGTTTTTTTAAACTCTAAAACATCAGAAGTTAATTTTCCCTGTTCATCTAAGAGCTTAGTTTTGAAAATTCACAAAGAAAAATAATAATCAAGAAAATATTTGTCTAATTTATTTGAAGCTGATATTAGGGAATGGATGATACGTTCGTTACCTCAGAAGTGGTTTTTATTTTTAAACTCTAAAACATCAGAGGTTAATTTTCCCTGTTCACTTAAGAACTTAATTTTGAAAATTCACAAGAAAAATAATCATCAAGAAAATATTCATCTAATCTAATTGAAGGTGATATTAGGGAACAGATGATACGTTACCTCAGAAGTGGGATTTTTTTTTTTAACTCTAAAACATCAGAGGTTAATATTCTCTGTAAACCTAAGAACTTAGTTTTGAAAATTCATGACAAAAATAATAATCAAGAAAATCTATTTAATTGAAGCAGATATTAGGGAATGGATGATACATTACTTCAGAAGGATCCTCGACTTACAACCATAATGGAGCCCCAAATTTCCATTGCTAAGTGAGACCGTTCTGTGAGTTTTGCCCCATTTTGCGACCTTTCTTGCCATGGTTGTTAAGTGAATCACTGCAGTAACACGGTTGTTAAGTGGATCCCAGCATCCCCGTTGGTTTCGCTTGTCAGAAGGTCGCACAAGAGGATTGCACAACACTGCAACCGCTGTAAATATGAATCAGTTGCCAGATGTCTGGATGCTGATCCCATGACCTCGGGGATGATGTAATGGCCGTAAGTGTGAAAAACGGTCATAAGTCACTTTTTTCAGTGCTGTTGTAACTTTGAATGGTCATTAAATGAACGGTTGTAAGTCGAGGCCTCCAATCTCTCCTGATATGTTTTTGTCCCTCAGATCGTGCACCATTTTTGTTGCCTATCCTATCTCTGGACTTGCTCAAAATTTTAAACTAGCTCCATAACTGTGCTTCGCTACGAAACTATGGTCGGGCTTAGTTTTGGGGGACAAAAATAACGGAAAAAAATTCTGCCTCTGCCTACCAGCATCCATCAATATTCATCTGGCTAGTGTCCTGTCAGTGTGTGAGAGAGTTGAGGGCTGTTTGGAAAGTGAAACAGTATTTGCTGTGTGAGCAAGAAGGAGACAGCAAGGAGCCTGGGCGTGGCTTAGCTCAACTGTTCTGTACTAAAGCTGCTTAGTGCTGTGAAAGTAAAACTGAAACTCCTCTCCTCTGCTTGTGTTTTGCATTTGGAAGAGATTCCTTTTCAGGTGGGGAGGGGGAGTAGAACTCTTTAGCATCAGAGCGTAATAATAATAATAATAATAATAACAACAACAACAACAACAATAATATATGAAATACTAATGCTCTGATGGTCATTTTGAAAAATCCTTCCCTAGTGAGCACCTAGAAGTCAAGAGGGACATATGTGCCAAATTTCAGGTTTGTAGGTTTTACGGTTCTGGAGATTTTGTGATGATGCCTGAGTGGTCTTTTGCTTTTATATAGAGAGATTATTTTAATTCTCCTGGTTGCAGGGCATCTTAAGTGGGGAAATTGCTCTTCAAGGCAGCCCAGCAATCCCCAATATTAATCTTTAAATTTACTAACTCACTCACCTTCCTGAGAAGCCAGATTAACTTCTCCGGTTTGACGAAGAACGTAGGCGTTTATCTCTCCTCGACTTGTCAAGGCTTTTAAAGATCCTTCAGAAGAATCTGAAAATGGGGGGGAGCAGGAAAGCACTCAGCTCTGTGTAAACGTCAATTAATTCATGGGTTATTTTGCTCATTTCTAAGTGCCTTAGAAACTTTTGCTTTCAAGAAAAAAAAAATGCATCCTGGAGATTTTTTGTTTGGAAATAGGCAAAAGGACAGAGTGTTCTTTCTATATTTAAACTTTGATAGATAGTTTGAGGCTCGGTAAGCATCAAGCAAGAGCGAGCACATCTGCAAGTATTCAGTGAAGGTAACTAAACTTAGCTCTAAAAATGTTCAGCCATCTTGATGTAGACCCGAGATATATGTATTGTTTTTTCTCTTTCAAGAAAGCAGGAAGTGCTGGGCAGTCCAAAGCAAAAGGCTACGCCCATAATCCTAAATGGAGCTTGTTTACAAAAATGGTAATTAATCTTAACAGGATAACACTTGCAGTGGTGGGATTCAATTTTTTTTTTACTACCTCTTCTGTGGGCATGGCTTGGTGGGCATGGCAGGGGGAGGATACTGCAATATCTCCATTCCCTCCCCACTCCTGGGGCAAGGTTATTATAAAATCCCCATTTCCTCCCCACCCCACTAACCTGCTTTCCAGCTCCGTTCTCCTGTGCAGGGCAACCAAAGAAGACCCAGCTGATCAGCTGGGACTCAGTGGGAGGCAGAGAAGAGATGGGGGCAGAGCCAGCCAGAGGTGGGATTTGCCGGTTCTCCGAACTAATCAAAATTTCCGCTACTGGTTCTCCAGAACTGGTCAGAGCTTGCTGGATAACAGAGTTGGAAAGGACTCTGGAGTTTTCTAGTCCAACCCACTGCTCAGCCAGGAGACACTATACCAGTGGTGGCTAACCTTTTGGGGCTCCTGTGCCAAAAACTGTGTCGCAGCTTGCATGCGTTTGCGTGCCAGCACCCAGAAGGCAATGCACATGCCCCCCACGCCCCCTATGCATGTGCACGCAGTCTCCACCCACCAACCCCCACCGCCCCCTTACCTGCACTGCCTCATAGCTGATTTTCAGTGGGTTGGAGGCGTTTTTTGGCCTTCCAAAGTCTTGAGAAAGGCTTCTGCAGGCTTTGCAGGGCGAAAACTAGCCCTGTTTTGTCACTTCCGGTATTTTCGGAAAAACAGGAAGTGACAAAATGGGGCTAGTTTTCAGCCTGCAAAGCCTGCAGAAGCCTTCCTCAAGCCTTTGGGAGGCCAAAAAAGGCCTCAAACCCACTGAAAATCAGCTGTGAGACGCGTGCATGTGCAGTGAGGTAAGTTTGCCTGCAGCTTGCATGCCAGCACAAATGGCTCTGTGTGCCACTTGTGGCACGTGTGCCATAGGTTTGCCATTACAGCCCTATACTATTCCAGACAAATGGTTGTCCAGTCTCTTCTTGAAAATCTCCAGTGGTGGAGAACCTACAACTTCTGTCGGGTTTTTTCACAGGGAAGAAATTTCTCCTTGGTTCTAGGTTGCTTCTCTTCTTGACTAGTTTTAATCCATTGTTTCTTGTCCTGGTGCTGTGGAGAATAAACTGATTCCCTCTTCTTTGGGGCAACCCCTCAAATACTGGAAGAATTGTATCCCCCGGTCCTTCTTTTCACTAGACTAGACATGCCCAGTTCCTGCAACCGTTCTTCATATGTTTTAGCATCCAGTCCCCTAATCATCTTTGTTGCTCTTCTGTGCACTCTTTCCAGTTTCTACATCTTTTTTAAAAACATGGTGACCAAAACTGGATGCTGTAATCTAAGTGCTATTATTCTTCATTAACCAATCAATCAATCAATTAATTGCATTAATTAATCCAATGAATAAAACTAAGTAGGTGAAGCTTCATTAATTGCAGCTTCTCCTCCCTCCTATATCCAGAATAAGAGTTCAGAAATGCATTTGAAAGAAAAGAAGTTTGCTAAAAATTCTACAGAGATATGATGGAATATAAAAGAGAGATTCATTAATATGCACATCAATCTTAAACCCAATTAACTGAGGACAATCCTTGCAGACACCATTATACATGCATGTCATTTTCCCAGAAACATGTATTTTATCCCAAGGATTGATGAGTAAGAAACCAGAAAAAAACAAAACAAATGATGCCAATTTTTCATCTTTCTGATGAGCAGTTAGTAGTTTTTTGACAATTTTCTCTATTTATGGAATGAGCAAACCTGACCAAGGGTATCACCTATATTAGCAGGGGTGGGCTTCCTCTCCTCTCCTCTCCCCTTCCTTTCCTTTCCTTCCCTTTCTCTTCCCTTATCTTCTTCTCTTCTCTTTTCTTCCCTTTCCCTTCCCTTCCCTTCCCTTATCCTCTTCTCTTCTCTTCCCTTCCCTTATCTTCTTCTCTTCTCTTTTATTCTCTTCTCTTCTCCTCTTCCCATCCCTTCCTTTCCCTTCTTCTCTTCTCTTTTCTTCCCTTCCCCTCTTCCCATCCCTTCCTTTCCTTCTTCTCTTCTCTTCTCTTCTCTTCTCTTTCCCTTTCCCTTCCTTATCTTCTTCTCTTTCTCTCTCTTCTCTTCTCTTCTCTTCTTCTTCTCTTCTCTTCTCTTCTCTTCCCCTCCCCTTCCCCTTCCCTTCCCTCTCTTCTCTTCTCTTCTCCTTTTCCCTTCTCTCTCCTCTCCTCTCCTTCTCAGGGATGGGCTTCAAATTTTTTAGCAACGGGTTCTCTGCCCGATGGCTGGGTGGGCGTGGCCTAGTCAGCCTCCTGCACCATGGTGGCGGGCGGGGGGATGTTTTTGCCCTCCCTGGGCTCTGGAGGCTTTCCTCAAGCATTCTGGGAGAGCAAAAATGGCCTTCCTTGGCTCCCGAGGCCATCCGAAGGCCGGAAACGGGCCCATTTCCACCCTTCCCAAACTTCCAGGAGGCCCGTTTTTCACTCTCCCAGAGCCTGCATGTGTGTCCTGCACTTACCTGCATCCAAAACAGGCCGCGTGGGGACTCCTAGGCGTGGAGGGGCTGGGAGGGATGTGCAGGGCCAGGAGTGGGATTTGGGGGTTCTCCAAACTGCACAGAATCTTAGCTAGGGGATCTCCCGAACCCCTGCAAACCCCTAATAGCCCACCCCTGCCCATTAGTAATTACAGAAAGCACAGGGGGTCGTCCACCTACGACCACAATGGAGTCCAAATTTCTGTTCCTAAGTGAGACATTTGTTAAGTGCCCCATGGTACAATCTTTATTAATTTCATAAATATGAGTCGGTTGCCAGGCGGCTGAATTTTAATCATGTGGCTGTGGGGGACAACTGCAACGGTTGTAACTGTGAAAAATGGTCATAATAAGTCCCTTTTTTCAGGGCTGCCATAACTTCGAATGGTCATTAAACGAACTGTTGTAGGGCGAGGACTGCTTGTTCTTCATCAAAATAAAAATGCAGCTGGGATAGAAAGGGTGATTTAAAAAAAAAAATGTTCTCTTTTGTTTTGCAAAAGATTGTGCTAGTTACTACTAGAAACCAAAGTAAAACCTAGATTAAGGTAGGCTCAAACTTTGAGGGCCATACAGGAGTTCTATTAATCTCAAGGGAATTAGAGTACAGCTTGCCTTTTAACTAAGCTCTCGGATGACAGATATGAGCAAATTCTCTTTTCTAACCCCTATGCAAAAAAAGGAGGAGGAGGAAAAGGAGGAGGAGGAAGAAGAATGAGAAGGAGGAGGGGGGAAGAAGAAGGAGAAGGAGGAAGGAGAAGGAGGAGAGAAGGAGAAGGAGAGGGGAGGGGGAGGAAGAAGAGGAGGAGGAGGAAGGAGGAGGAGGGGGGGAAGAAGAAGGAGAGGAGAAGGAGGAGAAGGAGAAGGAGAGGGGAGGGGGAGGAAGAAGAGGGAGGAGGAGGAAGGAGGAGGAGGGGGAGGAAGAAGAAGGAGAAGAAGAAGGAAAAAAGGAGAAGGAGAAGGAGAGGGGAGAGGAAGAGGGAGCGGAAGAAGAAGAGGAGGGGGAGGAAGGAGGAAGAGGAGGAGGGGGAGAGAAGAAGGAGAAGAAGAAGGAAAAGGAGGAGAAGGAGAAGAAGAAGGAGGAGAGGGGGAGAGGGAGGGGGAGGAAGAAGAGGAGGAAGGAGAAGGAGGAAGGGGAGGGGGAGGAAGAGGAAGAGGAAGGAGGAGGAGGAAGAGAAGGAGAAGAAGGAGAGGGGGAGGGGAGGAAGAAGAGGGAGGAGGAGGAAGAAAAAGAAGAAGGAGAAGGAGAGCAAAATATACCATCTGTTTTCTGGAAAAATACAGCCATGAATCGGCATTATTAATGACAGCTTCAATCTCAGCTTCCTTCTCACCAAACCCAAAGGGATCTGGTGACATTTGAGAAAGAAGATGGGAATGTGGGTCACCACTATTTTGATTCTTTAGCTGATGGCACATTTTGGCTGGAATCTGCAGAAGGCAGGAGAGAACCAGGAGGAGAAGCAAATCCACTTCAGCTCTACTGATGGAGACGTGTCCTTGTTGCCGCTGAGTAAGACCACACTTCGATTATGGCATCCAGTTTTGGTCGCCACAGTATAAGAAGGATGTTGAGACTCTAGTGCAGGGGTGTCAAAAAAAAAGAAGAAAGAAAGAAATACCCGTTTGGCTGAACCAGTAAATGTGTTTTTACTACCGGTTCGGCCAATCGGTAGCATTTTTTACTACCGGTTCGCTCGAACCGGCCTGAACCGGTAGAATGCCACTACTGATTCTGAGTCTAGTAATCTATTTCAGGAGAGTCGGATGGTCAACTCCTTGATCTCCTTTATGGCACTCCAGAATCTGCTTTTTGAGGGAGCTGCTTGCTTCTGCCTAACAGGAGAACGTGCCTTGGCTGAAGATCACTGTTGCTTAGCTTAGAAATAACCCCAGGAGATGATAAATAACAGATTTAGTCAGTGAAATATGAAAGACGTGTTCCCAGTTCGCAAATTAATAGGGTGTTTCCATCTCGAATCTTCTGAGGGAAACAAAACAAAACAAAACCAAAAAAAGCAAAATATAGAGTTTGGGAACCTTCTCTAAATCTGCCAGCCATAACATCTCCCAAAGAGAAAGTTAAAAGAATCCTAATTAAGAAAGGAAAAAGCTAAAGGCCCCAGGAGAAGGACAGGATGGAAACTATGCTTTCTGGATTTATTCCTCTTGCCAAGAATGACTCCAAGGACTTAATGAATGCGTACTGTAGATCGGTGTTTCTCAACCATGGCCTGAAGTCTCATGGACTTCAACTCCCAGAATTCCCCAGTCAGCATGGCTGGCTGAGGAATTCCGGGAGTTGAAATCCATACACCTTCAAATTGCCATGGTGGAGAAACATTGGCATAGATACAAACGGAAATAGATTTGGATGTGCGACCTCTTCCACATTATTCAAGGACACTGGGCTCTTTCTTTCCTAACAAACTGTTCATAAATCAGGTTTTAGCTTTTTAAGTAGAAACTGAAGTTCTGCTGCCGTAATACATAGGGATTTGCATGGGAGTAACAATATTGTTCTGATCAATGCTTCCTGAGACTGTAACAATCACACATTGTTCCCAAAAACCTTCTTTTTTATTTCAGCGGCTGTGAATTATATGCATTCACAGCCCATAATGAGTCTCAAACAGTTTGTGAATAGTGCAACTTCACAAACTGAATAGCTTGTGAAGTCTGCCACAGTGTTTTTGGGATAAGGCTGATAAGCACCCACCTTTATCTCCCTTGAAATGCTGCCAATGACTAAATTGCCTATTATCTGTACAAGGCCAAACGGAGCACAAAGTCAACCCGGAGCTTCAGATATCAAACCGACCAGAACAAACAAAGTTGCTTCCTGCAAAGACTCATGTCCCTTTGCTCCTCTTTTATGTCTTATGGGAGGGGACAATCATCTCCAATCCTTACTCCCGAGTCACCCCTTTTGTCTTAACTGTTCTTGCCTTCTGGCAGCTCTGTGCAAGCGTGCACTGGGAACAGGCTCTCTCTGTTCCTCTGCCTCGCTAATATCAGATTGTGGAGGTTCCAGAGTCCGCACATAACGCTCAGATGGCCCTGGCCCCATCTCTGTGTTGGATGCAGATCTCTCGTCCAAGCCCTCCCCTGACTCCAGGACTGGCCCATGTTCCTCCCCACTGTCCGACTCTGCTCCCAGCTCTGCCAGCTGCCGGCGGACCACAACAAATATGAGCAAAAACACTGAAACTGCACGCGTGAAGTGAATGCATCTGACATGATCTAGAACAGGGATGTCCAACTCAAGACCCACGGGCCAGAGTTATCCTGCAGGGTGCTTAGATCTTGCTCGTGGGGCTGCCCTGGAAACAGCGAAGGACTGGCCCGGAGTGCCTCTGCCAGAAAACCAGAGCTTAGAAGGGCTGTCCTCCCGAGCTCCATTTTCGCTGGCAGAGGGTTGCAGGAGGCTGGTACAGCCAGAAACAGAGCTCGGGAGCCTGTTTTCGCTGGCAAAGTGCTTGGGCCACCTCGGGTGCCCCCCCAACATGCTGACCATGCCCCCCCAGTTACACACACACACACACACACACACACACCGAGGTCAAACACAATCCTGATGTGGCCCTCAATGAAGTCAAGTTTGACACCCCTGATCTAGTATATTTTGGAAAGCGTGCTTCTCTGGAGGTCCCTCAAGATCTTCTCAAGAGCCTAGAAAAGGATTTGCCAGCCTATGCTGAATTTTTATTGATTTTTTGGGGTGGCTTCAAATCAATGCTGGCAATGGTCTGAATAAGTCTCTGCAGTTTTCTTGGTAAAGTTTTCAGAAGTGGACTGAGAAAAGTTAATTGGTCTAAGGCAGGGGTCTCCAAACGTGACAGCTTTAAGACTTGTGGACTTCAACTCCCAGAATTCCTCCTTCAGTCGTGTTAGCTCAGGAATTCCACAAATCTTAAACTTGCCAAGTTTGAAAGACCCTTGGTCTAAGGTCATCCATGGCTAAGGTGGGACTAGAACTCACAATCTCCTAGTTTCCAGCCTGATACCTTAATCACTCAACCAAACTGGCTCTCACGAAAAAGAATACAATATTAAAATCCCATCAAACAACCATGAGGAGCCATAGTGGCACCAAATGCATCCATTGTAATTTTTAATATGCTAAATTTTGTTCTGATAAATGTTGGGGGTAGGGGGAGCATCTGAGAAAAGAACTCTTGTTTTCTTCAGCTTTATATTTTATAACAAAGATATATCCACCTGGTTTTAGGTCTCTTTCGTGGGCGCTTTTGATCAAATGGGATCCATTGTAAGACTGCCTTGGTCCACCTGCCATCAATTCTTGCTGTGTGACCAGCCCAATGTTTCCATTTCAATTCTTTTATTCTTTTGATGATATCATATACTTTCATTTTACATATATGACATCAGCAAGTATGGCGGGCCCAATTGGCAAAAGAAAGTTCAAGGCCCTATTGATTGGAAACATGTGGAAGAGGCCTCCATCCTACAGTTGGTAGACAATGGCTAGAATGATCACATCCACACACCATTTAAACATATAAACACACACATATTTTTTTCTCTTTTTACAACCCTGTAATCCTTTCTATTGGGGTAGAGTCAGGACAATTGGATGGAGCAGAGTGTACACTGGCCGGATGCCCTTCTTGACACCTACAGGGAGTTTGCAGCAGATATTAAGTTTTTAGATAATAATATGAAATCGGACATGATTTGGATGAAAAGTCTAAGTTGAAGAGCAGAGAGGTATGTCATGTTACAGATATATGGAGAGACTTGCTTTGGTCAATGTGTGTGGTATTGCTCTTTCTCTCTCTCTCTGTCTCTCTCAATCTCTTTTTCCCTCTTTCTCTCAATCTCTCTCTGTCTCTCTCAATTTCTCTAACCCCAACTGTTTCTCTGTCTTTCTCTCAATTTCTCTCTCTGTCTGTGTGTGTGTCTCTCAATTTCTTTCTCTCTTTATTTCAATCTCTCTCTGTCTCTCTGTGTCAATTTCTCTCTCTTTTTCTCAATCTCTCAATTTCTCTAACTCTATCTGTTTCTCTGTCTCTCTCTCAATTTATCTCTCTCTCAATCCCTCTCTTTTTCTCAATCTCTCTCTAGTCTCTCAATTTCTCTAACCCCACCTGTCTCGATTTCTTTCTCCATCTATCTCTCTTTCTCTCCCCAGCTCTCTCTCAATCTTTTTCTCTCTTAATCACACTCTCTCATGCTCTCTCTCAACCTCTCAACCTCTTTCTTTCAATCCCTCTCTCTTTCTTTCTGTCTCTCTCCATCTCTCTCTCCCTCAATATTTCTCTCCGAATCACTCAATCAGAGAGAGAGAGAGAGGGAGGGAGGGAGAGAATGCATATATAAGCATACCTATCCCAGGTTTTGGGGAATGACGTGATAGGTGGACAAATGCCAAATCCAGTCTGAACATCTGGCTGACTATGCAATGAACTATAATAAAAATAATGAAGATGGGGAAATTACGACACATTTGTCCTATACCTCTTAAAAGGGATTACATTTAATGAAATTCCAGAAATCTGCTATCATGTGCTGACTGCACAAAAATATATTAAAGAGAAAGAAAAATCAAAAATAGGCCAAAGAACTGAAACCTAATGAAAAAAAACTAGGAAGCTGGAGGGAACAGGACAATCTCAGAAGAATGGCAAATACCACTTTGATTGCTAGAATTATTTCCATTTCTCTCCACTTTGCCAATTGCTGTTATGGGACCCAGTGCAAACACAGAATTTAAGTAGGAGAGCATTGAATAAAGTTATGACCACAGTCCAGCAAACTTTTGGCAAAAAGAACAAGGGCTTTTTTTGTTTGTTTCTTAAATCTCTCCCTCTCCCTCCCTCCCTCCCCTCTCTCTTTCTCTCTCTCTCCCTACCTCCCCTTCTCTCTCCTCTTGATAACCAAACTCCCTTTTCTGCTGAAAAACATAATAATTCTGGCAATGAGGACCATTAGAGTCAGCACTGGATTTCTTGCTGACCCACAGCATGAATTAATAAATTCTGGGAAATACAGAATTTATTTTATACTCCATTAAAACCTAGTTTGATTACATGGCTATAAAGGGCTAATGTTTGCTACTTTTCTTCCTGGTTGATTTCCATTAAAGCAAGCCAGCTCCATCCTACGTAACTGAATGACTGAACGAATCCTTACAACCTGGTTCACAGACTAGAGCTATCTAGCTCTAGGAAGAACAGAATTTATGGATGGAGCCATAGAGGACTCTCACATGATGGAGACATGCTGGAAACCATTATTGAGAAATATTAAGGGCAAAACCCACAGTGTTTTCTTTCTTTCTCTTGGTTACGGAGAAGAGCAACTAAGATGATTAAAGGCCTGGAGACTAAAACATAATATTTGAAAGGCTGCCACAAAGAAATGGGGTGTGTGGGGGCAGTGTCGACTTATTTTCCAAGAAGGCAAGACAAGACACGAAACAATGGATGGAAACTAACAAAGGAGAGAAATAACTCAGAATTAAAGAGAAACTTCCTAACAGTGAGAATAATTAACTAGTGCAGTGGTGGCTAACCTTTTTGGGCTCCTGTGCCAAAAACTGTGTGTGCGCTTGCATGCCAGAACCCTGAAGGCAATGCACGCGTGCCCCCCACCCCCTGCCCATGCCCACGCAATTCCCTCCACCCCTTACCTGCACTGCCCCTCACAGCTCATTTTCAGCCGGTTTGAGGTCTTTTTCGGCCTCCCAGAGGCTTGAAAAAAGCCTCTTGTAGGCTTTGCAGGCCAAATAATAGGCCCGTTTAGTCACTTCCGGTATTTCAGGAAGTGACAAAACGGGCTTATTATTTGTCCTGCAAAGCCTGCAGAGGCTTTTTTTTTTCAAGCCTCTGGGAGGCTGAAAAAGGCCCCAAACCAGCCAAAAAATCAGCTGTGAGGCGCACGCATGAAGAGTGAAGTAAGTTTGCCTGCAGCTTGCATGCTGGCACAAATGGCTCTGCGTGCCACCTGTGGCACGTGTGCCATAGGTTTGCCATCACAGAACTAGTGGAACAGCTTGTCTCTAGAAGTTGTGGGTGCTCCATCACTGGAGGCGTTTAAGAAGAGACTGGACAGCTACTTGTCTGAAATGGTATAGCATCTCCTGCATGAGCAGGGGGCTGGACTAGAAGACCTCCAAGGTCCCTTCCAGCTTCTATTCTATTCTATTCTTCTCTCTCTCATACATACACACACACACTTATTTGTGAGCTAGTTTTGGGGACTCTCTCACCTGGAAAGTCAGAATTTGGCATTTTGCTTTTACACCCACTGTTGGTTGCCTGTCTACGTGTTGTAGAAGACCTTTTTTGTAACATATTTCAGAAAAAGCATTGAGGCCAAGCGATGCTCATTGGGCCAGGGACATTCAGAATCTACCAACTTTGAGCAAGGACTTCCAAAGGATCAGATCCAACAGGATTGGAGATTTTTATCTGTCACTTAAGAGAGACTGTATGTGTAAGGATTCTAATACAAATTAGGTTGTGTGCATTTGCCCAAATATATATCTCTATGCACACACGCAGAGGTTTGGGTTCCCCCCACCCCTTCTAAAATTCTTTGCACGCTTAAGGCTTTGATTCTGTTTCTGCTTTGTGTGAGTGATCTGTCTTTTGCACTGAGGAGGTGAAAACATTTGGGGGTTCACAAAACTTGGGAAGCGGCTGAAAGTGGGGAGGGGAGCCAGATCTGGCAAGAATGTACCTCTGGATGACATCATTTTGGGCCTGCCAACTATTTTACTGAATAGCGAGCCATCTGACTTTAATCAGTCTTGGAAAGAGTTGAACATAAGGAGAATTTAAACCACTGCAGTGAAGTCAGCAGACTGAAACACATGGAATTCCAGCAGCGGGGGACACACAATTCCCCACAATCCACAATTCAGGGTCTGATGTTGACATGCTGTAAGAAATTGTGTCTGGCAAATAAGAAGCGGAGGAGGAAGAGGGGAAAGAGTTGCTAATCTCACATTTGTGGATCATCTGGAAGCTTCCCCTGAGGCCTCCAGACTGGTTATGAAGCAATGGTTCAACTTAGAAAACCTCTGCAGAATTGACGGAATTGATGATACAACAGTGGTGGGACTCATCTCTGGGTGGGGATGAGTCTGCCTACAGAGATGAGGTGGACCAGTTTGCTTTCATGGTGTGGAGACAATAACTTGGTCCACAACACCAATTAAGACCAAGGAGCTTATAGTGTATTATAGGAGGAACAGATCAGACATCCAGCCCTTGCTTATCCATGGAGACCGAGTGGAGCAAGTGGCCAGTTTTAAGTTTCTGGGTGTTACCCTAAAAGAGGACCTGACCTGGGATGCCCACATTGCACCCCTGGTCAAAAGGGCCCAGCAGAGATTATACCACCCGAGACTTCTCAGAAAACAACAGCTGAATGGAAAACTGCTGGTGACCTTCTACCGCTGCACCATAGAGAGTATCTTAACTCACTGCAACTCTGTATGGTTTGCCAATTGCACAGGAGCAGATAGGACAGCACTCCAGAGGGTTAACGTCATTGCCCAGGGGATCATGGTTGCGCTCTCGTCTCTTTAGATGAGTTTTAGAGCTCCCGCTGCCTTAAGGAAGTTCAAAACATTCTCAAAGATCCATCTCATCCTGGGCACCCCTTTTTTTAACTATTGCCATCTGGCAGACAGTACAGGATAATAAAAACAAGGACAAATAGGCTGAAAAACAGCTTCTATCCCAGGGCAGTAGCTCTGTTGAATTCTACTGTATAGTGCCATATTAATGCAATATTAGGGGTTTTCAATTCCATGTATAGAATGTAAAGGATGTGTGTTTGTGTTTATTTTCATAGTCATAATGTACACTAAAGATGGTATTTAATTTTGTTGTATAAGGTATAATGACAGTAAAAGTAAACTAAACTAAACTAAACTGACGCTGTTCTTTTGAAGACCTACCAAGGTTTCAGCAAGTTGAGAGAGCTGACCAACTATGCTTAGACTCAAACGTTAACTGGGGCTGGAGCTGGTTAGTACTAGGATGGGAGACCACCAAGGAATCTTCAAGCCTGTAGATGTCCTGAAAAAAGATCATTGTAACCAGTTTCAGATTGTTGCCAAGAAGTCTCTATGGTCCTGCACATGAATTAATAGGTATCTCAACTGAAAGGAACTATCTCATGTCTATTCTGGTGGCTCTTGATAGTTCCATTGTAAGGGATCTTAAACCCTATTTGACTGCCCCAACTAAACACGCCACAGTTACTCTACAGCAGGGGTGTCTAACCTTGGCAACCTTAAGCCTTGTGGACTTCAACATGGCTGCCTGAGGAATTCTGGCAGTTGAAGTCCACAGAACTTAAAGTTGCCAAGGTTGGACACCTCAGCTCTACGGGGTTAATGTGAATCATCTGGTTTGGTCTTCTATAAAATACATACTTATCATAGGCATGTAATCTTGAGCTAAATGATTTTTCATTGTGCTAATGTGTATTTGTTGCATGATGCAACAACAGTTTACAAGTACATCCAGAACATACAGTGGAGCAAATAAATGTCAGAGCTTGTTCATATAATGCTCTTTGTGTCTTCCAAATATGTGTTCATGTGAACAGATGTGAACATAGCTATGTTATTGACTCAGGAATAGAGTAGAGTCGAGTCGAGTAGAGTCCTAATCTCTAAATTTCTGCCCTTGGTAGGTAGAACCCCTATGGTAATTCTCTTTCAATGTTTGGAAAGAGAGCAGAAAAGAGCAATAAAGATGATTAGGGGACCGGATGATGAACAGTTGCAAGAACTCGGTACATCATCAGAGGAAAAGAGATTCTTGCTCAGCAATGAAAAACTCAACAAATGCTCCCTCAGAAAGAATGTGACAATTTTCTCCTATCAAGCTTTCTTCCTAATTTCCAAATTTCTTTAACAGATAAAGATTATCTGGCCCACAGATGAGAGGGAAAAAGCCGTGAGACAAATATAAAGGAGAAGTGACTTTGTGACATCTTTGTCTAAATTTAAAATTTCCAAGATTTGGCATCCAAACATCCTTGGTTCTTGGAATCGATAATATTTAGACTCTTGGATGCTAACATACATCAAGATCTCAGGAAACTAATTCATTAAAACTCCTATCTGTTACCTTCTAGAGTGGTGTGGTGGCCTAGAGGTGGAACTCTCGCCTCACAATCAAGAGGATGTGAGTTCGATCCTAGGTAGAGGCAGATATTTCTCTTTCTGAGCACACTGAGAATATATCTGCTAAATATAACTCTGCACTGGTGACAGGAAGAGCATCCGGCCAGGAAACACTCAACTCCATTCAGTTGCCCAGACTCCACCCTGCAAAGGATTATGGGGTCATTAAAAGAAGATGACTATCAATTACCTTCTTAAGGTAAAGATTAAACAATCCATTTTTCTGAACGTTCAGCAACAGCATCTCCACAAAAGGAAGACTTGACCAAAAAGGAATGTTCTTTGGAAACGCATTTTTGCTTCCAAACCAGTTGGAAACTAATGGAAATTAATTTACATGATTAGAACAACTCATGTAGGGTGCTATGTTCTGAAGTTCCCCCTCTGGCCTGGTTCCAGCAGGGGGCGCCCAGCTGCGACCTGATTGGCCGATAGTTTGACAGCCGACTATATAAGAAGCTGTCAGACAGGCCAAAATCTGTTGCCTCAAGGGGGCTTGTTTGCTGTTAGCGTGCGAAAACCAATAAAGCCAGACCAACCAATTTAGCTGCCCCGCCTCATTCTGTAGTGCGTTCGTTCCCAGTACGAAGCATAAGGGATTCTAGATCCCAAAATTATTCAGTAGATATCTCAGACAAAACCAGATGCAACTAATAAATGAGATAAATGTATCAAGACAAATGTAGCACCATAAATTCATTTTGTGGACTGCCTGTGTGTGGTGAAACAATCTGGACTGAATTATCGGCGTGTGTGATGTCTCGGGTATATGTTTTAACAATATTTTCTCCTCCATTTGAATCCAAGTTAATGGTTTTACTTATTAAAAACAAAACAAGATCTATTTTCCTCTGATGTTATATTCAAGTGATCATACATTTATTTATTTATTTTGCACATGTATTGGGTTGCTACAGCCTAGGTTAAAATTCCTGAGGTTTCAAGGGCATCTTTTTAGACAGGTAAATAGCTGTCCAAAAATATTATGGGTACAGTCTGGATTATTCTAGGTCCCTAAATTTCTGCCCTTAGATGGTTGAGGTAAAGGTAAAAGGTTCGCCTCACACATACATGCTAGTTGTTCCTGGCTCTAGAGGGCGGTGCTCATCTCTGTTACAAAACTGAAGAGCCAGCGCTGTCCGAAGACGTCTCCGTGGTCATCTGGCCGGCATGACTAAATGCTGAAGGTGCACGGAATGCTGTTACCTTCCCACCAAAGTGGTCCTTATTTTTCTACTTCCATTTTTTTGCATGCTTTCGAACTGCTATGTTGGTAGAAGCTGGGACAAGTAACGGGAGCTCACTCCATTACGCAGCACTAGGGATTCGAACTGCCGACCATTTTCTGATCGACAAGCTCAGCGCCTTAGCCACTGAGCCACCGTGTCCCTTTTATATTTATATGGTCGTACAAAATTATATGGCTGCACAAAAACTCATGGGAACAAGCATCATCTCGAAGCAAACTGAGATCACAAGTGATTCTTGTTCTAAGCGGTTTTTAACCTGACTGCTTTCAGTTTTGAAGACACTCCGTTAATGCGACACTAGGGATTCGAGCCATCGACCTGCCGACCTTTCTGACCAACAAGCTCAGCATCTTAGCCACTGAGCCACTGCATCCCCCCTGGATAGTAGAATCCCTAGCCTAATTCTCTTTCAATATTTGGAAGGAGTGCAAAGAAGAGCACCAAAGATGATTAGGGGACTGGATGAGGAATGGTTGCAGGAATTGGGTATGGCTAGTTTGATGAAAAGAAAGACTAGGGGTGACATGCTGGCAGTCTTCTAATATTTGGGGCTGCCCCAAAGAAGAGGGGGTCAAGCTATTCTCCAAAGCACTGAAGGCAAGACACGAAGCAATGAATGGAAACTAATCAAGAAGAGAAGCAACCTAGAACTAAGGAGAGATTTCCTGACAGTGAAACAACTTGCCTTCAGAAATTGTAGGTGCTTCACCCCTGGAGTTTTTTTAAGAAGAGATTGGACAGCCATTTGTCTAGAATAGCATAGGGCAGTGGTGGCTAACCTTTTTGGGCTCCTGTGCCGAAAATTGTGCCCTGTGCTTGCGCGCTCGCATGCCAGCACCCAGAAGGCAATGCACATGCTCCCTCCACGCCCCTGCGCATGCATGTGCGATCCCCCTGCCACCCCTTTACCTGCACTGCACACCTCCCAGCTGATTTTCGGGCCATCTGAGGCCTCCCAGAGGCTCGAGGGAAGCCTCTGAAGCCTTTGGAGGCCAAAAGAAATGGGCCTGTTATGTCATTTCCCATTTTTCGGCCTCCAAAGGCTGCAGAGGCTTCCCTTGAGCCTCTGGGCGACTGAAAATCAGCTGGGAGGCACGCATGCGCAGTGCAGGTAAGTTTGGCTGGGGCTCGCGTGCCTGCACAAATGGCTCTGCATGCCATAGGTTCACCATCACGGGTATAGGGTCTCCTGCTTGGACTAGAGGACCTCCAAGGTCCCTTCCGACTCTGTTATTCTGTTAAACAAGATACTTTCTTTTTCTAACAGGATTCATTGACTGAAATCCTCAAGGATCTAGGGAAGGAATTCTGCATTCTGAAAAAGTTTGAAACCCTCTGACATAGCGCACTATCAAAATAAATTTCTTTTGCTTGCCAACACACCAGTGAGAAATAATTGCTTACTTACATTATGTGCCAAAGTAAAGGAATGAACAACTGATTAACAAGCTTAGATTATTTGATAAGACCACACTGAATTCTGATGCTGCTTAATTTAATCTGGGAACCCGTCATATTAAAAATAAATATACACAGGGGAGCCAAAATGCCTGAGACCTTTCAGTTTAGATAACACACACATTATTAATAACACAACTGAATGGTTAAAACAACAGCAGCAGCTTTTCATAGGTTGTCATTTGACCTTAACTTGATATGGCCATATTTTCTTCCCCAACCAGATCAGTGCTTCTCAAAGTTACTTTAAGTTTAAGAAGTATGGACTTTAGCTCCCAGAATTCCCCAGGCAGAGTTGAAATCCACACATCTTAAATTTGCCAAGTATGAAAGACACTGGTCTAGACAATTTCCCTGCAAATATCTGAGCCGTGTAAGACGCTGAAGTAATAAGCTTAGCAGCCCATTCGTTTGGAGCAGAGCAAAAGATTATCACCCACTGAGCCGCATCATAATTCATGATTTATAAACTTACAATGAAAGGATTCACAGAAGATGCAAGCCCAAATATAAATAAACAGCAGGGTGGCTTAGCGTGAGGTATGAACATACCTATTTCCTGCCAATGGGTATAACTGTCACTCTGCTATAAAGCCATAGTGAATTACATCCAATCTGTGTTGAGCTTGTAGTAAAACTGCCAGCCGTGGAACTCAAAACACCGCAGACGAACCGTTGAATCCAAATTCATGAATGCTTCGCTATGAAACTATGTGGTCAGGCTTAGTTTTTGGGGAGGGGGGGGGAAATTGTGCTTCTTCCTACCAGCATCCATCGGTATTCATCTGGCTAGTGTCCTGTCAGTGTGTGAGAGAGTTGAGGGCTGTTTGGGAACTGAAACATGGAAACTGAAACAGTATTTGCTGTGTGAGCAAGGAGGAGACAGCAAGGAGCCTGGGCGTGGCTTAGCTCAACTGTTCTCTACTAAAGCTGGTTGCTGCTGTGAAACTAAAACTAAAACTGAAACTCCTCTGCTCATGTTTTGCATTTGGAACAGATTTCTTTTTGGTGGGGAGGGGAAGTAGAACTCCTTAGCATCAGAGCGTGTTAATAATAACATAGGAAATACTAATGCTCTGAGGGTCATTTTGAAAAATCCTTTCTTAGTGAGCACCTAGAAGCCAAGGGGAACATACGTGCCAAATTTCAAGTTTGTAGGCTTTACAGTTCTGGAGATTTTGTGATGATGTGTGAGTGGTATTTCGCTTTTATATATATAAATGTCCAGGCACAGCTGCCCAACTTTTCAACCCATAGAACTGATTTAGCAGTGTTGTCTTAATTAAAAACAAAGGCGTGAACAAGGAAAGGAGAACAAGAACTTACCAACTGTGATGCTCCCTGTTTTGGTCTCCAAGGTAATATCACCTGTAACGAAATTGGAAGAGCAGTGGGTATCTTAAAATGTGAGGGTCACTTCACACACAGCGCAATTCATTGTGGTGCACAAGCAAGAAGCCAAAGGGGATTGAAACCAACTATGAATTGAATCAGAGGTTCCTTTTTGTAGTATTATCAGACGCAAAGGAACAGGATCGTACGTTAAGTTGTTAAGTTCAGAATATTTATTACCCAAGCTTACATACAAGAATCTAGTGTAAACTGCGAACAGATGAGGGTCAACAGAATTCAAGAGAAGTTGGACCGTTCGTTAACAATTCTAGGTTTATGACTTGCTTAATTCCTCCCTCCAGCTCTACCTGCTCTTTTCCTACAAATATGTACCGCACACCCACATTCACATAAAGGCAGAAGGAAACTGTCTGTATTATTGAATGTACAGAAATATAAGTCCTTGACTTATGATCATAACTGAATCCAACATTTCTATTGCTGAAGTTATGGTTGTTAAGTCGATCACTGCAGTTGTTAAGTTAGTAACTTGGACGTTAAGTGAACCTGGCTTCTCCATTGACTTTGCTTATTACAAGGATGCATAAGGAGATCATGTGACCCCAGGACACTGCAACTGTCATAAATATGAGTCAGTTGCCAAGTGTCCAAATTTTGATCACGTGACCCTGGGGATGCTGAGAAAAATTAACAGCAGTCAGTGCTATTACAAACTAATGCCAAAGACATTCCAGCAGGGCCAAATTTATTTTCCACACTTCACTGCAGGAATATAGTGCTATTTTTACCAAATTGTTGTTATGGTCAGCCGGCAACAGGTGTGGACGGCTGAGGAGAGCGAGGACTCAGATGAGGGGCCAGGACCATTAGGGAGTAGAGTGCTGCCTTCAGAGATTGTGGGGGCTGGCAGCAGCTATGAGGAGGTTCCCAAGGAGCCTGTGCCAAGTGTGAGTGCACAGGATTGCTCGCAGGAAAGAGCAGTTACAACAGCACGGGTGACTCGGCTGCAAGGTAATGGCCCCTCTAAGAAGATAAAAGCCCACTGTGAAATGAACGTTCTTTGCAGAAGGCAAAGACATTTTGAAACTCCAGCCTCGTGGACATTCCAGTATCCTGAGTTTGTATTTGAAAATTCTTATTTTGCAAATTATTTCTTGTCTGTTATCTTTTGGCAAGTCTTGCACAGTTTGGCAAGGCTTGTACTTATCACAGCTAATTATTTTGTAAAAACATTACAAGGTTTCTGTTCATTTTGGATTGTGTTTGATTTGTTGGGAAAGGGCATGGGTCAGAACAATTGTAGCTTCATTTTGTTTTATTGAATCTTCCTCCTTCTCTTTCTCTCTTTCTCTTTTTTCCTGTCTCCCACTCTCCCTCCCCTCCCGCTCTCAGCTAACAGCAGGTCTGTGGTTTGCTTAGCAGATTCCAGGCAAGATCTGGCTCTAAACTAATCCTGGGAAGAATAAATTTTCCAATCTGGCTCTAAACTAATCCCAGGAAGAATAAATTTTCCAAGATCCACCGATTGTCTCTTAGGTAAAGCATAAAGTCTGAATTGAAGAAGTCTTGGCTGGCTTGCTGGTAAACAGACAGAATCGGGGAGCTATCTTGCAATCAAACCACCATTCATAGCCTGGCCTACTACTTTGAGACAGAGCATTGCTTAACTATAACCTAACATCTCTCGATAGCAACTTGGAAAGTGGTAGGAGATGCTAGAACAAGGGTTTCAAACTCAATTTCATTGAAGGCCATATCAGGGGGCATGGCCTCGAGGGGGCACGGCCTGTCGGTGGCACCTGTGGCGGGCAGAGGGCTCTGCCAATGAAAACAGGCTGCCAAGCTCCATTTTTGGCTGCCACGGCCTCCTGCAACCCTATGCCTGTGAAAACGGAGCGGCCCTCTCGAGTGGCCCTCTCAGCCTTGAGTTTGACACCCCTGTGCTAGAAGGTATAATTCAGCAATTTCCAGGTGCCGTAAGTTGTTTTTCGCCCAGCTAAAATGTTTTTCTGAGTACCAGATACACAAATGTTGCCTTAAGGATATCATAATCATTTTTGCACAGACTGGTTTAATTCTACTTCCATTCTTATTTTTGTTTTATCACAGAGCAGCTCCTCATTCCGACTCTTCGCTGTATTGGGATCGCTCCCAAGCTCTAGGAAATTTTTGCAATTCATTTATTTCTTGGATTCCTACTCCTCCCTAAGGCATGATGCTCAAACCGGTTAAAAATAATTAACAAGAATTAAATAGATTGAAAACACACATAAGGCAACCATATTGTACCACCACAAGTATTGTAAATAAAGCAATTATATAACAACAATCTTATATTTCAGTGGCACAATTGAAAAGGATCTGTTTTGCATTCTTCTTGTCCAGTAATATTCATTGTCACTTTGAGTTTGTAACTTCAAGAAAACATAAAATGTCTTAAGATCAACAATGCCTTGCAAAATTAAGCCAACTGCAGAAAATTCAACATGTCATTTGGAAGAGGAACTTTTATTTTATTTTATTTTTTAAAATGGTGCGGTCAAGTAACTATTCCACCAATCATAGGATATAATAAACTCTTTAATTTTCATGCTCTCTTAAATGGAAATACATATTATCTTATATTATCTAATTTGCCACTATGGCTGACATCCAGCAAATACAAAATTGGGGCAATTAGTCATGATGTATTGACAGAAGCAATTTGATTCATGTCTATTTTCTGTTCCCCATGAACAATAATTGGAAACACTTTCCTGCACGTCTACATTCTACTGCTTAAAAATGAAGAAAGAAGTCGAAGTTATTTTTCTCCACAGAAGCCTGCATAACTCAAATCTCTCTCTCTTTTTTTTTAAAAGAAAGCCGTTTTCTTTTTTTAAAAGGAAGTCTAGCCTGCAAGGTCGGTATACTTTAACAACCTCCCATCGAATACTAGTAAGACCTGATCCTGCAGATACGAATAAGTATCTGATCAGCTAGATACTATCACGAGATGCTAACTGGGGGATTCTGGGAATTGAAGTCCACACATCTTAAAGTTAACCAGGTTGAGAGACAATGTTTTAGATAACATTGGTAGTAGTATAACTTTTTTCAAATAAATAAATGAAGTTTTAGAAAATAGAATAACAGAGTTGGAAGGGACCTTGGAGGTCTTCTAGTCCAACCCCCTGCCTAGGCAGGAAACCACTTCAGACAAATGGTTATCCAACATCTTTTTAAAAACTTCCAGTGTTGGAGCATTCATAACTTCTGGAGGCAAGTAGCTCCACTGATTAATTGTTCTAACTGTGTGATGTGTAGAATTATACCTGTGAAAATATAAAAGCAATGGTAACACCATTTTAACCTCTGTGTTAATTTAAGATAACCTGTGATAATTCACTGGAATATTATGTAAGAATTCTCTATTGTTTTGTATAAAGATTATACATTTGGCAGGCTACGGTGTCCAGTGTCATGTTAATGATGGAGATTACTGGAAATGGAAATGGGTAAACAGGACGAGGAAACAGATGTTATGCTACAAAAATAGGGGTGTTGCGTAGCTGGATATATAGCTGGAGATTATGAACCCAGGAAAGGGGCAGAGACTGTATATTTGAACCTGTATATAAACCCCAGCCTTCCTGTGAACCATATCTTCTGCCCATGAGCAGAATTCCCTTTTGCAAAAGCTTCATAATAAAGCTCTTATTTATTGTTCACATGTCTCCATTGTCTCCTGAATGGTTGATTTTTATCACAAACTGTCAGGAAATTTCTCCTTAGTTCTAAGTTGCTTCTCTCCTTGATTACTTTCCACCCATTGCTTTAGTTCTGGGCAATTGTACATATGGCTGCAGCTTTTGGTAAATGGCACCTGGGTTTTAGCTCATGTCAGAATACTTCTCAGAGAACATAACCTTAGAAAAAGGTTCCATTTTGTTTGTTAATAGAGCTGTGTTATCTTCAAAATCTGGCTCAACTTCTAAGTCTCCTGAGGCACTTAAAAAATGGCTGTGCTATATTCAGTTTTATAAACACAGGCAGGCACTAAACCGGGTACGAAAAAGAATACTTTTCCTTAAAAAGGCATTTGGTAGAGAAATGTTGCTCTAAGGAAATCTTTTTTGCCCTCTTACCATGGACGTTCCCCAGTAAGATGTCGCCAGCCACTGAAGTCAGAAACGAGGAGTCGGAATACAAATATTTAGCTTTGAGCAAACCATTTTCACTTGTAATGTTAATGGATGATCCTTGGAGTTTTTCAATGTTCACATTCTATTGCAAGAAAAAAAAATACAATAAAGTTGTATTATGGTAATTATTCTGACTCGCTGACAAATAGCCAGTTTGGTCCAGTGGTTAAGGCACCAGGCTAGAAAGCAGGAGACCATGAACAACTAATTCACACCACAATGACTTGTGACCTAGGATGTCCAACCATGTAGTAGGGCTCTACTACTATTATCATCCTCCTCGTCTTTGTTATTACCAATTCCTTTAGCATCTTATGACTATCACTTCATTTTTTGTGTCTTACGATTTATGTTGATTGCTTTTATTTAGCATTCTATGACTATCACTGAGTATTGTATCTTATGATTTATGATGATTGTATTTTATGATTATGATCCTGATTTAACACTTGTTGCTTGTATGTATGCTGAGAGCTTCTGCACCGGAGACAAATTCCTTGTGTGTCCAGTCACACTTGGCCAATGAAGAATTGCATTGCATTGTGTTGTGTTGTACTTTACTCCACTCTACTCTACTCTATTCTCTATTAATCCATTTCCTATTCTGTTCTATTCTGTTCTATTTACTCCACTCTATTCTACTCTGCTCTGCTCAGCTCTGCTCTACTCTATTCTCTATTCATCCATTTCCCATTCTGTTCTGTTCTGCTCTGTTATGTTATGTTATGTTTTACTCTACTCTCTATTCATCCATTTCCTATTCCTATTCTGTTCTGCTCTGTTATGTTATGTTTTACTCTACTCTACTCTACTCTACTCTACTCTACTCTATTCATCCATTTCCTATTCCTATTCTGTTCTGCTTTACTTTACTCTACTCTACCCTCCTCTATTTTATTCTTTCCTGCTTTTGGCATGAAAACTGGCTATGTGACTTGAGCCAGTCCCTCTCTCTCCCATCCCATCCCATCCCACCTCAAAGAATTGTTGTTGTGAGGAAAATAGGAGGAGAGAGGAGTGTTGGATATGTTCACCACCTTGGATTGTTTGTAAAAATAATAAAGGCGGGATACAATTCAACAGTCAATAAATAAGCAGCAGTTCCTATAAAGTGTATATTATTATCTTATAAAGTTCAGCTCCCGGGTCAAGTAAGCTATACATTTCACAACAAACTAAGATGGGATTCCCAGAAATCTGGAAACAACCCCAAAGTTATGGAAAGCACAGAACGCTTGGAAAATTTTAGGAATGTTTGCCGGAAGACGCTACAAATTAATGAAGGAATTAGTGCTATCTAAGGTAGTCGGTGTTTGTCAAGGGAACGAGGGAGGTATGAGTTCAGAAAAATATGAATTTCTTGGATCAGGTCCCATACCCGATTGAGCTGTATTCCTCCTCAAAGGATTGAAATGATAAATGAGGAAGCAAAAATGAAGAACAAGGTACAAGTATTTTCCACTGAAGCTGTTTTCTTCTCTACAAAGAAGGAACCCGGTAGGTAATTTAGAAGGATTGCTATCAATAACCCAAACTTTTAACGGATAAGGTCTCCTGCTCAAGCAGTGGGGTTGGTTTAGAAGACCTCCGAAGTCCTTTTCAGCCCTCTCATTCTATCTTCTGCAACGAGATTTCGGTTTCCAAGCCATTTTCTTGACTTTCCTCCCTGTACTTCAATTTAGGCAAGGGCCCAACTTCTGATTTGCTTAGATCAACTTCCTGGCTGGCTTACCTGTCCTGCAGAGCAAAGATTAAAGCTAAGAAACAATCTGGCGTTTGATCTTGGCTTCTCCCTGGACACCTTGGAAAAAAAATTCATTCGGTTGGAACTGCTGGTAAATTTGCTTTGGCTCCAGCCTAGGAGTCTATGTTCTGCCAAGGTGCCAGCCTCGTAAATACATAAAATGTTTGAAGGTTGTTGAATTATGCTAACCGTGGAAAAGCAAAGGAACCATGAATGCATCAGGGAGAAGCATGGAATCATTTCAGGCCGGCACATATATAAAAGTTTTGCTAAAATCTACATATATATATAAAAGCGAAAGACCACTCACGCATCATGACAAAATCTCCAGAACCATAAAGCCTACCAACTTGAAATTTGGCATGAATGTTTCTATTGGCTTCTAGGTGCTCACTAAGAAAGGATTTTTCAAAATGACCATCAGAGCTATTAGTATTTCCTATATTATTATTAACACGCTCTGATGCTAAGGAGTTCTACTCCCCCTCCCCATCTGAAAAGAAATCTGTTCCAACAGCTAAGCCCCTTCCAGGCTCCTTGCTGTCTTCTTCTTGCTCACACAGCAAATACCATTTCTGTTTCCAAACAGCCATCAACTCTCTCACACACTGACAGGACGCTAGCCAGATGAATACCGATGGATGCTTGTAGGCAGAGGCAGAATTTTGCCCCCCTTATTTTCCTCCCCCAAACTAAGCCCAGTCACATAGTTTCATAGCGAAACACAGGTATAGAGCTAGTATATTTATGATGATAAGCTGCTTGGTGAAGAATATAAGTGTCAGCTTTGGAAGCCCCATTCCATGTTGCCACATAGCCTGGGAGAGTGGAAGTGGGGGGGATGATTTCAATTAAGTAGCTCTAAGTAGACAAAATAAAATTCTTTTGTTAGTTCAAGGTCATTTAATATGGCGCAGGATGAAATAAGGATCTTACTTTTGGATGGATCGTGATTGGGCCACGTGATGCGATGACAACCAAGTGGGGGTGGATTTGTAGTTTGAGAAATTGTGGAAACCCCGAAAAAACTTTTAGATTCGGGTTTCCACAGATGTGCCACGTGCTATTCTAATAAAGGTACTTTTGAGATATGTTTGTCTTAGAGTTACTGTTTGGAATGGATGTTTGTTAGAACGCTAACAATAAGTACAGGTAAGCCTCAACGTACAGCAGTTCGTTTAGTGACGGTTCAAAGTGACGCCTCGGAAAAAAGTGACCTATGACCGTTTTTCACACTTACGTCCATGGCAGCATCCCCATGGTCACATGATCAAAAGTCAAGAACAGGGGTGGGATTCTACCAGTTCGCACCTATTCACTAGAACTGGTTGTTAACATTCTAAGCAGTTTGAAGAACCAGTTGTTAGAAGAAATTACTGGCCTAATCCTGTAAGGAAGGCAGGAAGGAAACATTCTGGTGTTGCTTACAGAAACTGCCTCTCCATTAACCCTTATTACATTCTTGGTAGGACTAGACTTCCTGTCTCAGGAACATCTCTGGAGTTTCCCCTCCCCCTTTGCTGGTACTTTGCTTGTGTGGAGTGACCATTCAAAGTTACAATGGCACTGAAAAAAGTGACTTATGACCCTTTTTCACACTTACGACTGTTGCAGCATCCCCACAGTCATGAGAGGCCAGGCGGGGAGATGCGTGCCTCGACGTGAGTGATATTGAATTGGCCACACACCCAGCCAATAACATGACCACCAAGTCACGTCCACCCAGTCACATGACCACCAAGCCACGCCCACCACCTAAGCCACGCCCACAGAACCAGTTGTTAAAACATTTGAATCCCACCCCTGGTCAAGAAGCTTGGCAATGGGTTCATATTTACGACTGTTGCTGTGTCCCTAGACCAGGTGATCAACTTTTGCGACCTTCTGATGAGCAAACTCAATGGGAAAGCCAGGTTCGCTTAACGACCGGGTGACTAACTTATCAACTGTGGCAAGAGAGGTTGTTAAAAAGGTTGAGGGAGGAGAAGTCAGAAATGACTTAATGACTGCATTATTCACTTAACAATGGGGAAAAACTCACTCCACAAATGTCTCACTTAAGAACAGAAATGTTGGGCTCCGTGGTGGTCGTAAGTCCAGAACTATTTGTATTTAGTTTCTTAAAACCACCAAGGTTACATTAGCACTGCCACCTGCTAAAAGCAGACAAGTCAAAATCTACCGCAATAAAATCAAAAGTTGCTTAATTAACTCACAAGACCTGAGAGCGATCGCAAACGAGTATAACATATACTTATATTCTTACAAAACTTGTGCTATATGCTGCTTACATTCCAAGCTGGTTCAGGCTGCAATCGAACATTTAATATGCTTTTAATTTTCCAATTGTGATTGTTTTATGGGCAGCATCTGACTGATTTACACTCCTCTAACATCTGCACTGACATGTAAAACATCTTTGTCTTTTTTTTATGACGATTTTGTTCCACCAGTTAGACACATCGTTATGTAGTTAAGACTCATCGTTTCCAGGATAAACGAAAGCACGATGAAGGTTTAAACCTTTAAAATGGGGGGCGGAGGGGAAGGGGCCTTGAGATGTAAGATTTTCTGCTTATTGGTTATGGACATACAATACACATTTTATAAAGCAACACTTCATTCCTAAATGCATTGTTAGGCAAGATCCTGGCATTAATTTGATCCGTGTGTTCTTATGGTAACAAGAATGAATAATAATGGGGTACAGAGCAGAGGTGGCATTCAGCAGGTTCTGACCAGTTCTGGAAAACCGGTAGCAGACATTTTGAGTAGCTCGGAGAACCGGCAAATCCCACCTCTGACTGGCCCCGTCCCCATCTCTTCTCTGCCTCCCACTGAGTCCCAGCTGATCATCTGGGTCTTCTTTGGTTGCCCTGCACAGGAGAACGGAGCTGGAAAGCAGGTTAGCGGGTGGGGAGGGAATGGGGATTTTGCAATATTCTTCCCCCAGGAGTGGCGGGAGAATGGAGATTTTACAGTATCCTTCCCCTACCACGCCCACCAAGCCAAGCCACACCCACTAAGCCACGCCTACAGAACCGGTAGTAAAAAAATTTGAATCCCACCACCGGTACGGAGTAACTGAACTGGCATTGAAAAATTACTTATTTCCATAGAATATCTGTAAACAAGTAATAATAATAATTACTTGTTTACAGATATTCCTTGACTTAATGAGCACCATCGAGTGCAAAATTTCTGTTGCTAAGCGAGACATTTATTAAGGGAATTTAGACCCATATTACAACCTTTCTTGCCACTGTCGTTAAGTGAATCATTGCAGTTGTTAAATTAGTCACATGGTAGTTAAGGTGTGTTTGTATTTATTTTCATAGTCATAATGTACACTGAAGATGGTATTTAATTTCATTGTACGAGGTGCATTGACAATAAAGTAAAGTAAACTAAACTAAGCTAAACTCTGGAGGGCCTCCAGAGCCTGGGGGAGGCCATTTTTACTCTCCCGGAGGCTCGAGGAAAGCGTCCGGAGCCCAGGGAGGGCAAAAATGCCCCTCCTCCACTGTGGTGCAGGAGGCTGACTAGGCCACACCCACCATGGCCACGCCCACTCAGCAACCGAGCAGAGAACCGGTTGCTGAAATTTTTGAAGTCTACCCCCGACCAGGAGAACTTATCGTGCACTGCCATAAACCTTCATCGTGCCTTGGTTTATCCTGGAAATGCTGAATCTTAAACTACGTAATGACATCTACAACAGATGGAATAAAATTGTTATAAAAAGGATCCCCAGGGTCGAACGAAAAGCAGGTTGATTGCTAACAGAAATCGCTCTGTGAGAAAAGACAGCCAAATTTCTTACTATTGCATTTCTGACACACAGTTGGCTGCCTTGCTGTTATATTTGTGTGGGATGCCCCTCCCTTCCTAGAAGAATGAAATATTTTGGGAAATATTACCAAGGCCAGAATACGATATTTCCCCCAAAGAGAGAAATGGAGAAACATGCTTTTAAAGACAGAAAGCAGTCTTTCTGAGTAGCTCCACCCCAAAGACCTCCAGCTCCAGGATGACGGGATTAAAAAGAACAGGACACTGTTCTGTCTGAGGCTACCCCAAAAAGCACTGAGCAGACTCTTTGTCCTGGCAAAACCCCTTTTATTAAATGAAGGGGAATTTCTTGCATTCACATTCAGCCAAAAGCCTGGCAAACCCTGTCTTTCAAGGGTCTAATTAGGAGCACAGACCTAACTTTCTACATCTCTTGCCAATCAGCCACCAGCCTCCATTTTATTTATTTATTTATTTAATTTTATTTATTTATTTATTTTATTTATTTATTTATTTATTTTATTTATTTATTTAGCTTCTTTTTCCCAGCGTGGAACTGAACCCAATGGATATTCCTTCCAACGTTTGGCAGATAAATCTTAGAATACCCTGGATGGATGCCTAATTTTATAGCTGTAAAACCTTATAGCCATTCCACCGATTCCGATCAAAAAAGTATTTACAGGAGAGCACAAAGGAAACCAAAAGTTGATCAAGAAAACATTCTAAGATATATAAGCTCATACAGGTAGTCCTCAACTGATGGCCACAATTGAGCCCAACGTTTAGGTTGCCAAGGGAAACATGTGTTAAATGAAGTTTTCCCCATTTTTTTTCGAACTTCCTTGACAGATTTGTGAAGCAAATCACTGCAGTTGTTAAGTTAGCCACACGGTTGTTAAGGGAATCTGGTTTTTCCGCTGACTTTGCTTGTGAGAAGGTGTGAAAAACAGTTTCAGTGCCATCGTAATTTCAAATGGTCACTAAATGAACTGTTGTTATAAGTCAAGAACTACCGGTATTTATAGAAACCTATAATTCTTTCCTCATAGGGCTACCCAACTCAGGATCATTCAACAAAAACTGACAGGAAAATTTTTTCTTACTACCCAAAGAGAAATTCCACTAGCTAAAGATGCCATCTTCTGGCAAATCTATAGCACCTCGCTCTATTTCTTAGAAAAGAGATTTTCAACAACTTTTCATAAGCTTGAATGTAGGATGCAGATAGTCTTCGACAGTGGTGGGATTCAAAGAATTTTACTACTACCGGTTCTGTGGGCGTGGCTTGGTGGGCATGGTGTGACTTGGTGGGTGTGGCAGGGGAAGAATACTGTAAAATCTCCATTCCCACACCACTCCAGGGGAAGGATACTGCAAAGTCCCCATTTCCTCCCCACCCCACTAACCTGATTTCCAGCTCTGTTCTCCTGTGCAGGGCAACCAAAGAAGACCCGGGTCAGAGGTAGGATTTGCCGGTTCTCCAAACCACTCAAAATTTCCGCTACCGGTTCTCCAGAACCGTCAGAATCTGCTGAATACCACCTCTGGTCTTTGATATATAACCACAATTCAGCCCAAAATTTCTGTAAGCAAGACAATTGTTGCAACGGTCATAAGTATGAACCCCATCATAAGTCATTTTTCAGTTACACAGTTGTAACTTTAGTTACTAAGTGAATGATTCTAAGTTAAGGACTACAGGTAGGCCTCAACTTAGGGTCACAATTGGGCCCATTTCTGTTGCTTGTGGTTAGCTGGCAGCAGGTGCGGGCGTTTGAGGAGAGTGAGGACTCTCATGAGGGCCCAGGACCATTAGGGAGTGGACTGCTGCCTTCAGAGATTGTGGGGGCTGGCAGCAGTGATGAGGAGGTTCCCGAGGAGCCTGTGCCAAGTGTGTGTGAGCGCAGGATTGCTCGTAGGAAAGAGCAGCTACAAACAGCATGGGCGACTCAAGAGTAAGGCTGCAAGGTAATGGCCCCTCCTTCAAGAAGATAAAAGCCAGCTGTGAAACGAACGTTCTTTGCAGGAAGCAAAGACATTTTGAAACTCCAGCCTCATGGACATTACAGTATCTTAATTTGGTATTTGAAGACTCTTGTGTTGTGAAATATTTCTTATCTGTGATTTTTGGCAGTCTTGTAAAATTTTGGCAAGATTTGTGCTTATCAAAGTTAATTAGTTTGCAGCAGCCTTTTAACCGGGGATTCGTAAAACTCATTAAAAGATTTCTGTTCCCTTTGGTTATTGTTTGTCTTATTGGAAAAGGGTCTGGGTCAGAACACTAAGTGAGACCTTTGTTAAGTGAATTTTGCCCCATTTTACGACCTCCCTTGCCACAATTTTTAAGCAAATCGCTACAATTGGTAACTAATTAACGTGGTTGTTAAGTGAATATGGCTTCCTCATTGACTTCACTTGTCAGGTCACAAAAGGGGATCACATGACTCCCGGGGACACTGCAACCGTCATAAGTACGAACCAGTTGCCAATCATCCGAATTTTGATCATATGACCACAAGTATGCTGCAATAGTCATAAGTGTGAAAAACGGTCATATGTCACTTTTTTTCATCCCATTATAACTTCAAGTAATCACTAAATGAACTGTTGTAAGTCAAGAACTATCTGCATTAAGATTCCGGCAAAATGAGGTGATTGTTATCTTTTTAAAAATACCAAAAAAATTCTACTACATGAACTTTGCCAATGCATTCCATTAAGAACCACAGCCCCGATAAATTTATTTAAAACTGGACAAGTGATTTTTTATATATATATAAAATGGGCCGAGGACTGCTGTTTAGTTTTCTTGTACTACGTACATGAAAAATGATTTTTTGTCAATAATTATTGTCAATCAATAATGCAGCGTTGAATTAAGCAACATAAAAATAGCAGATAAGCACAGAATTGTTTTTAAAATTTGAATTTTTAGATTTTTTTTTCTGATAGAAGATACTTACTGAAGCCCAGAAAGAATTAACAGTGGATGCAAGTACAAAAAAAATAAAATAATTCTTCCTGTATTGTTTAATATTAAAAATATACCTTTTAGTGTAACTTAATTTATGCTACTCACACAGCTCTCACTTACACTTTCTTGTGACACAAGAATATCAGTATTTCCTTGAAGAGTTCCCAAACAGGTAACGTCCCCTCCTTTTGCTCGGAGATCAATTTTATGACTCTGAAAGAAAACTGCATAGGTGTTAAAAAAGTTTACTTTCTTTTTCCTTCTAAGATTCATTTGCCGGTTATGGCACGTTCTAACTTTCAAATCTGATTCTCCTAATATATTTCTTTGAACTTTCCTAGAAAATGAACACCTGCATCATGGAAATTGTTTTTCAACTAGATCTGGGCAACTGGTTCATATTTATGACCGTTGTTGTGTCCCAAGGACACATGATCTCCTTTTGCGACCTTCTAACAAGCAAAGTCAATGGGGAAGCATGGTTTGCTTAATAACTCTAGCCAAGAAATGCTTGGGGAGATTTTTTTAAAATAATTCCAGCAAAAACATCAGATACAGGAAATCAATCTCCTGGATGTGAAATCATCAGTTGTTGCATCTGCCAAAAGTAACCCTGAGATTTAAAATGCTGAAGATTACGTACAATTCATAAAACAAAGAAAGACCATGATGAGAGATTGTTACCTTTATTGACTTCAATATACTCGCTCCCTTCTCTGTTTCTACTTTGCAGTTAGCACATTGCATTTGTTCAATCTTCACAGAGCCATTTCTGGTTGTTTTGATATCCAAATCTAAAATTAATTAAAAAAAAGTTAACAATGAATGGAGATTAGAACAGTCTTGAGTTTGTTTTCGTGATGTCAGCAGTGAAACACAGAGAGCAAGATGGAGTATCCTGCTTGCAAAGCATATCTGAATTGGTCAAAATAAAACTTCATCCTCTGATCCATTCAAGATGCATTGAGTGACAACTCCTTTAATGTAGCTGGAGCAAAACTGACTTCACCACTGCCCCGATTAGCAACAGAAACTTTGAGCTCAATTGTGGTCATTAAGTCGAGGATTGCTTGCATTCTACCAGTACCCACTCTCCCTTCTGCACCTACCAAAATTTACAGGGGTCCTCACATCCAGGGAAGCTGTGCCGTCCATGCCACCAGAGATAATCACCTCCTTCCGGGCTTCATCGTAATTCACAAGCAGACCAGAGGCAGGGTCAGGATTGGAATCCCTGCCCTTAAGGGCAACAAATACCTTGTCAGAATCGGGGTACTTATGGGGGTCCAGGGGCCCCACTGTAATGTGGCAAGGGAGACGCGCCTTCAGCAGACCAAAAGGAGTGACAACCAAGGTCCACTCCTTGAGAAGCTTATTAGTCTTTGGGTCCTTTTCTGTGGGACCCAGGTTTGCTTCACTTGTGAACAAGGCCACTTTGTGAGGACTCTTCTTCCCCTTCAGCAAACCACGATTGCTCCTTGATAACGCCTTCCCCGCCAGGTAGCACCATCCTGGCAACCTGCTATGCACCATCCTGGCTTCTATGGGGATGTTTTTGCTAACATCCCCTCCTAGGAAAGGACAGGTAGGGTCTTCCTTTCCCCAGTTTTTGCATGGGGTGGGGGGTCAACTGCATCGGAACACCCCCTTACAAGCCCACCTTGCTCGCTTCCCCCCCCTCCCCAAAAAGTCGTGCGTTGCCTCCAACCGGAGATGCACAAAACCCCACACTGATCTGCAGCTGCAGCTGCAGTACTACCCGGACATGTCAAACTTGCAGCGAGGGCTGCTGGGAATTGTGGTTTCCCGCCCGCGCGCAAAGGTACGCAAGCGCCCAAAAGTCGGGCATTTCAACTACAAATCCCGGAATGCCATTCGCACGCTTGAGGATTGGTTTGTTTGTTTGGTTTTTAAATCTCCAATAGCCGGGGAAGGAGGACGGAACGTTTCGTTACCCAATCGGAAGGGGTGGGATCAGGGGGAAAAAAGGGCGGAGAATTTTTGGTCTCCTTGGAAACGGGTGTAGCTAACGGGCGAGTCGGTTGCTAGGCGACGCGAGGCCCGAGTCCTGGGAAAGGAAGAGTAACGCGAGTTGTAGTAACGCCGGTAAGATTAAACTGGGTTAAACTCGGCTGGATGGATCCCACATTTGTGTGAAGGGGAGGTTGTGTACTTTTGGGGGAAAGCTACAAGGTTCAGGAATAGAGCTGCTTTCAAGAAGCCCCCGCTCCCGTTTATGCCTTTGCTAGGTCACGTTTTATTGGTGGATGGGAGACTACCAGGAAATCCCAAGGACGTCAGTTTGGGCAACGTTCCCCCCTCCCACCCCCCAAAAGGCAATGGGGAAAAAAAAATCACTTCCCACGGTTGTCAGTAAAAACTGCATTGATGTATTGACAAAGTCAAGGAAGTAAAATGTTTACTTGCCATCATGGCAAATAAAGAAGATACAGGTACTTGAAGTTACGATGGCACTGAAAAAAGTGTGTAGCATCCCCATGGTCACATGAGTTACATTAATTTTGGATGCTTGGCAACTGACTCAAATTTATGATGGTTGCCGTGTCCCGATCTCCTGCAATCCCCTTTTTATGACCATCCGATAAGCAAAGGCAATGGGAAAGCCAGATTCACTTCACAAACTGGGGTTACTAATTTAAGAAACTGCGGTGATTCACTTAGCAACTGTTGTGTGAAAACTTGTAAAGAAAAGTTGTAAAACGGGACCAAACTCTCCTGACACATTTCTCATTTAGCAACAGAAATTCTGGGCTCAGTTGTGGTCATTAAGTCAAGGACTACCTGAATAGGTGGATGTTATGTCAAACAGGTATAGAAGCATGAGGTGTGAACCAGGCCAAGGAATGAATATATCAACAAATGTATCATTTGTTGTGTCAGTTGTTTGTGCAGCTCCTATAATTTTTGCAACATTGTTTAGTGTTTCTTCTGATCAAAGGAAAGTTAATGATGGGTATTCAAGCTGTCTGTCTAACAGCAATAGCACTTAGACTTATATACTATTTTATAATGCTTTATAGCCATCTCTAAGCAGTTTACAGAGTCAGTATATTGCCCCCAACAATTTGGGTCCTCATTTTACCCACTTCAGAAGGATGGAACCGACTGAGTCAACCTTGAGCATGGTGGAAATCTTGAATTGTATTGACTCTTCTTTACCACCAATTTGCTTTGACCGTTAGTAGTTCAGATTCTTATAGAGAGCATAACCCTGCAGTGAACTTTTATATTCATTTGAACTGTCTGGTCTTCTGATTTTCCTGAACGTGATAAGGACTTCATAAAGGATCTGGCTTCAAAGGTTGTTGGGAATGTGTATCCTTTAGAAACACCTTGAACTAAGGCGATATTGTCCTGAGACTTGTACATCAACTGTGTAAGGCATGCGGGCAACTGTGTCCTTGAGAAAGATATGGCTATTTTAAGATTTTTCCAATAGTGGCTACCTATTCACCCAGGGATGAACTTATCCATTTGAACCCAGGTCTGCACAGCCCTAATTGCTTTCTGCAGTAATATATCAGTTCAAATGCATCTCTTAGCTAGTGTCTCTGTACAACGCAAACTTGTCTATTTACTTTTTAATTTTGCAAGGGCTTGTTTTCAAATATATATTACATCTTTTCTGTATTTGTAGAGCCCATTTCCTGGTAACTAGTGCTGTAATTTACTTTTATACCGTCAGATGTCAGCAGATACCCACCCAATACATTGCAGTAACATTTTGATTGGTTAATTTTGTGATAGGGATGGGAAATTCATTTGTTTGGCTTTTGGTATAATGATCACTTCCTGAACCAATACAATTATCTTTTTTTAAAAAAATTCAGTAAGCAATTTTAGCTACAACAGTGCAGATATTACAGGAAACTAAATGTATATTTTTTTAAAAAGTGTGAATCTTCTGTTAAAAAAAGATGAGACTCTAGAAAGAACATAGAGAAAAGCAACAAAGTTGATTAGGGGATTGGAGACTAAAACATATAAAGAACCTTTGCTGGAATTGGGTATGTCTAGTTTGATGAAAAGAAGGACTAGGGGAGACTTGAGAGCAGTGTTCTGATATCTCAGGGGCTGCTACAAAGAAAAGGGAGTCAAGCTATTTTTCAAAGCACCTGAAGGCAGGACAAGAAGCAGTGGAGGGAAACTAATCAAGGAAAGAAGCAACCTAGAACTAAGGAGAAATTTCCTGACAGTGAGAACAGTGAATCAGTGGAACAACTTGCCACTAGAAGTTGTGAATTCTCCAACACTGGAAGTTTTAAAGAAGAGATTGGACTACCATTGGTCTGAAGTGGTGTACGGTTTCCTGCCTGAGCGGGAGATTGGACTAGAAGACCTCCAAGGTCCCTTCTAATTCTGTTATTCTGGATCCTTGCTTTCTTTGGTGGATTTTACAGGAGCTAGTGCCAGTGGCCTTCTTGAATCTATGGAATGGTGAGATAGGCTGGATTATAGATTCCCTACAATAGTGACCTCTATGAAGCCTGATCTTTCTAGTTTTCAGAATTGCTTTGGGAGATACAACTGATTGATTGCAGATAGAAGGCAAGCGATATGACAGCTCTCGCCATGAGATCATTGGTAGTTGCCTGAGAGTAGCATAATCATAATTAAAAATAATAATAATCCATGAGCCAGTGAAGGTTACTAACAGGGACTGCTTTGAAGCTCTGATACATCTTCAAGGAACCATCCATATAACTTTTTAAAATGTTCTTCTCCCAGGACGCAAAGAAAAAAAAAATCTGCTGTGAATTCAATGTGGCATCAAGAAGGGCATCGGCTAGGAAACTCTCAGCCCTATCCAGTGATCTCAACTTTACCATGAATTAAGAGATTACAGCGGGGGTGGGATTCAAAAATCCCACCAACCGGGCAATGAACTGATTGCTGGGTGGGCGTGGCCTACCGGAACTTCAGGAGGGCCTTTTTTTTGCCCTCGCAAGGGTCTGGAGGCCTTCCCCGGGCCTCTGGGAGGGAGAAAATGGCTTCCCCTGAGCTCTGGAGGCCCTCCAGAAGCTGGAAACAGGCCCATTTCTGGACTTCCGGAAGGTCCCTTTTTCCTGCTCCCAGAGCCTCCGCGCAGCCCCTGCATTTACCTGCATCGAAAACGTGGAGACTCCTGGGAGGGGAGGGGAGGGGTGGGTGGGGCCAGCCGATTGGTTGTAATACTGGTTCGGCGAACCAGATGAAAACTTAACATCCGGTTTGCCCGAACCGATCTGAACCAGTAGAATCCCACCCCCTGGATTACAGGATCATGAAAAAGGAGTTATACTGGCCAATGGAAGCCTGCTATGACAAATTCTTTGTCCAGGTTTCACCTCATACAATATCTTGTTCCAGGCCACCATTTTGCCCAGTTAAGTAGGGGTTGCCGCCACCACTATTTGAGGCCTAAAGATGTGAAGAAGGTGCCCGACAAGCTGTTCTCTTTATTTGTGTTCATCTTGGTTTGTTCAGTCTCAAATCGCAGCTGTCAGCTTTCCATCTGACAAACCCAACATCTTTAACCACTGAACCATCATGCCTCCTGTTTTACAGTTAGCATTCTATTATTATTTTAACTTGTTTTGTTACTGTTAGCCAGCCAGGATTGTTAGATGAGTAGCCCATATGCATTTGCTTAAAAAAAAAAATCTTTATAGTTGCTCGCCCCCCCCCCCCAAAAGGAATTAATCTTCATTATTCTTCCTGCTTTGCATAATGATTGCAATCCTGTACAGGCTTGTGTGTTTGTGTGGTCCACTTCCAGTGTAATTCCTGAAAAAGTATAAATCTTAAAATACACATTTTTTTGAACTTTTGTTCTACAGCTGCAGTTTTCTGGGTAAACATATTCATTTGCTGACTAGTTTTTCACTGAAAAAAATAGTAATAGCCAGATGGGTCCTGCATATGAGTAGGACAGAAATAGCATATTTATTGGAAAACCTTGGAACATTACAGTGAATGTAGATGGCCATCAACACGGAATGACTCTAGCCATCTGCCCATTCTTCACAAACTTGGAATTTTTTTATTTTTCCCTCAAGCGGATAGCTGCAGTTCTTACACAATTCTTTGGAAGTGTGTTTTCAGAATAGAAACATTAACTTAGGAACTATAAAAATCTGCATTCCTGAACTGCAATGTTTAGGCTCCAGCTTCTCTTTCCGTGTCAGGCTAACCTGGAGGAGAACTTCAAATTCATCTTTAAATTCCGGGACGGAAGCACGAGAGAGCAGTTTTAATTGTTCAGTACTTGGAAATTAATCTTCTTTTCCAAACAGTCAAAGAGTGATGGAACGTCAAACGTTTATTGAAATCCGAAGCTTTTTAATAAAGATTAGATATCATTTATTGTCACATTTTTACAGCACTTTCCCAAAATAAAGCCAGGTCAGCTTGCTCACATACAGTGCGGAGAACAATAAAAAGGTACCGTATAATGCTTGTAGCTTAATAGTTTGGAAAAAATGTTCCGCCCTCTTGCTTTTTACTGAGTTTCTAAACATAAATTTTGAAAAATATGCATGTTTAACAGTTCACACTACCTTCTTTTATATGTATGCATAGGTACTGTATATGTATATGTATCTTTTCAATTCAGAATAGAGCTGAAAGGGACCTTGGAGGTCATCTAGTCCAACCCCCTGCTCAAGCAGGAGACCCTACACCTTTTTTAGACAAGTGGCTATCCAGTCTCTTAAAAATTTCCAATTAAAAATTTCCAGTAAATTTCCAATTTCCCCATACTTCTGAATTTCCTCTGGTTGATTGTCCTCACCGTTAGGAAGTTTCTCCGTAGTTCTAGTTTGCTTCTCTCCTTGATTAGTTTCCATCCATTGTTTCTTGTCTGGCCTTCAGGTGCTTTGGAAAATAAGTTGACCCCCTCTTCTTTGTGGCAGGCCTTCAAATACTGGAATACTACTCTCATGTCACCCCTGGTTCTTCTTTTCTCTGTATCTATTCTCTGTGATAATTTATTTGGTCATTATGTTTGAATCTGAATTGTTTTTATTATGCAATGCCATCAAATCAAGGATATGCTACCATTACAAAAGAAAAGTACTTATGTTGTTTTCTATGATCAGCAAATGTATTGTTTTAGTGTGCCATAAGTAAAATCCAGAAAGGATTTTAGTGCATTTATGAGGGTGTGAGGATCAACTATCCCTTTACTTCAATATGGAGCAACTTAGATTTTAACCATGTTTTATGTAAAAAATAAATAAAAAAGATGCACAATTCCATTTCTAAGTCCTTCCAATTTACTTTTGAAGTGAGTCTAGAAAAACTACCACAGAGTTTTTAAGCCATAATTTTTTTAAAATTTCTCATTGAACATGTGCAGTATTACTACAGGTAGTCCTTGAGTTACAACCATTTGTTTTCCCAAAAGTGCTTTTTCAAGAGGCAACTGGACTTTCTTGTTTTTTTCTTTTGAAGACATTTTGCTTTTCATCCCAGAAGCTTCTTCAGCTCTGACTGGATGGTGGGCAAATGGAAGGATTTATACTCCTTGCAGACAGCTGGTCATTTGCATCCTTTTAGAGAGTCGTTGAGGACGCTTGGAAGTGACCCTGAGGACAGAGATAAACCACTAAGTGACCTCAATGACCCTCTAAAAGGATGCAAATGACCAGCTGTCTGCAAGGAATATAAATCGTACCATTTCCCTCTATCCAGTCAGAGCTGAAGAAGCTTCTGGGATGAGAAGTGAAACATCTTCAAAGAAAAACAAAGGAAGTCCAGTTGCCTCTAGAAAATGGAATAACAATGACCTCCATAGACAACTATTCATTTAGGAACTATTCAGAGTTACAACAATGTTGAAAAAAAATATGACTCACTTATCTTTGCGCATCCCCATGGTTAAGTGATCAATCTTCAGCTGCTTGGCAACGGGTTCATATTTATGACAGTTGCCCTATCCTGGGGGGGCCCACATGATCGTGATTTGTAACCTTCCCAGCCAGCTTCCATCAAGCAAAGTCAATAGGGGGGAGCCAGATTCATTTAACGACCACCGCACGATTCACTTAACAACCGCAGTGATCGGCTTAACCATTGCGGGAAACCAAAAGACTGTGAAATGGGGCACAACCAGTGGTGGGATTCAAATTTTTTTACTACTGGTTCGGTGGGCGTGGCTTGGCTTGGTGGGTGTGGTGTGGCTTGGTGGCCGTGGCAGGGGAAGGATACCGTAAAAATCCCCATTCCCTCCCCACCCCGCTAACCTGCTTTCCAGCTCTGTTCTCCTGTGCAGGGCAACCAAAAGAGACCCAGCCGTTCAGCTGGGACTCAATGGGAGGCAGAGAAGAGATGGGGGTGGGGCCAGTCAGAGGTGGGATTTGCTGGTTCTCCAAACAACTCACAATTTCCACTAATACCAGTTCTCCAGAACTGGTCAGAACCTGCTGGAGATCACCTCTGGGCACAATGGACTTAACCATGGTCTTGCTAAGCAACGGAAAATTTGGGCTCAATTGTTTTCGTAGGTCGAGGACTTCTTCGAGGCCCTAGTCAGTTGGGATCCTATTATGTGAAGAATAGGTCTCCTTGTTGTGAGATTAGCACCAGAAACTTAACTTTGAACTTTCCTGTTTTATCAAATATGCAGTTAGAGGTTTTCCCGTTATTTCTCCTGGCGTGTAACTGAACCCAGATTCCACTGGGATTGCTTGGTCCACATGGCTGGCTGTCCAATTTTAAAACTGCTTGCTTTGATTTTATCAGTACTTTTATTGCTCTCGTAGAATTAGTAGGGAATTATCCTTTGTGCTTTTCTCTGTTTTTTGGCTCTGCTGCCTTGGGAAGAGGTTACCCTTTAAGATAGCTCAGACATTTTAAAAGTAAATATGGCTTGAGATTTTGTCTGCCTTAGGAAAACAGCTGGATGTTCATATATCCATACAATCGTTTTATAGAGGGCTGTAAATTGTATTGAACCTCATCGTGCCAAATACAATCAGAGTTACATTTTAGAGTTATTTTTCCTCCTGGCCACCAGGATATTTATTTACTGGGTTTTTACAGCATTGGATTCCACAATGTTCACTTCGGTTCCATTCTTATAAATGTCACCGTCATTCATATACAATCCTTGTGTGGTTTGTGCTCCTGGGTATGGGCTCTCCTTTGGCTTGACATCCAGCAATAACAGTAACTCCAGAATCCCTTCCAATCCAGAATCACTGGAGAGGGAAGAATGCCAAATGGTTTATGTACAAATAGTAACTTGGTCTTGCAGGGATTGAACTCTCAGACAACAGACTCAGGGCTCACAGGATCTTAGTACCGTTTTAATATATTAATATCGGATCTTAGAACTGCTTTATTTATTCTTTTGTAAAAAGTTTATTTTTTATATTTCAAAAACATCCCTTTTAGTGAACGGCATGGTGCCATGTTTTCACATTTCCATACAGACATGACCTTGATTGCATACTCATCTTTCACATTTGGTTTCATATCATATCATTACATTTCATATTTTATACATTTTCTCAGATATTCTTATATTCTTCAAATTTATTTTATATATGTTCTGTTCCTTTCTTAACATATTTCTTTTTATTTTAAATAGTTCTCATATCTTCATATTCGTTGTACTTTATATTTTAAACTGTCACATTTGCAATTTCATCACCTATTCTTATTTCATTATTCCAAAAGTTCCATCTTAATTCTAATAATTCAAAAAGTTTCCCCTTTAATTACTCATGTGAGTGTACTGCCCCTTTATCTTATACATCATTTAGTTAACTCCTCTTTAATTCATAATAATTTATCGCAATATAATCACTTTTTAATTATCACCTTAAGAGTTCATAAAAATCATCTTCTAATAACTACTTAACACATATACATTTTAGGCCAGATTCCGCATGGTATTTTCCCCTTCAATTGCATTAAATCATTTATAATTTCAAATAAATTAATCTATTCAAGGTAAGGAAAGAATGCCAAATGCTTTATGTACAAATAGTAACTAACAGGGATTGAACTCTCAGACTATTATCTTCCTATCCAGATCAGACTCAGGGCTCACAGGATCTTAGTACCACTTTATATATTAATACAGGATCTTAGTACTGCTTTATAAAGCCTTAGTAAGACCAGGCTTGGAATACAGCATCCAGTTTTGGTCACCATATTACAAAAAAGATGTTTGAGAATGCAAAGAATGGCAATTAAGATGATTAAAGGCCTGGAGACAAAAACATATGAAGAATGGTTACAGGATTTGGGTTTGGCTAGTCTAGAGAAACTGAGGAGTAGGCGGGGACATGATAACGTTCCAGTATTTGAGGGTCTGCCACAAAGGAGAAGGAAGGGGTGTCAAACTGTTTTCCAAAGTACCAGAAGGCAAGATAAGAAAGAATGGATGGAAACGAATCAAGGAGAGAAGCAACCTGGAATTGAGGAGAAACTTCCAAACAGTGAGGACAATTAACCAGTGGAACAGATGTTGCCTTCAGAAGTTGTGGATTGCTTCATCACTGGAGGTTTTTAGAAAGAGACTGGACAGCCACTTGTCCGAAATCGTATAGGGTTTCCTTCTTGAGCAAGGGTTGGACTAGAAGCCCTCCAAGGTCCCTTCCAGCTCTAATCTGATAGATTGATGTTCAAGACATCACCACTTCAACTCAGTTTGGAGAAATATACTTGGATATAACCAACATATGTATCTCCAAATATCTGCACAATATTAATATTAATAGAACAGGCCTGGGGGAGACACAATAGCAATATTCCAATATTTGAGGGGCTGTCACAAAGAAGAGGGGATCAACCTATTCTCCAAAGCATCTAAGGGCAGGATAAGAACTAACATATGGAAGCTTATCAAAGAGAAATCCAGCCAAGAACTAAGGGGAAATTTTCTTGACAGCAAGATCAATTAACCAGTGGAATGACTTTCCTTCAGAAGTTGTGAGTGCTGGAGGTTTTTAAGAAGAGGCTGGACAATCATTTATCCGGAATAGTATAGGGTCTCCTGCATGAACAGAGGGTTGGACTAGATGACCTCCAAGGTCTTTCCAATTCTGTTATTCTGTATATACTTCTGGGTATGCCATTTCCCTTCTTTAGCTGTGGCAGTGCATGTAGAGATCAGTTCTGGCTTTTCTAGAGTTAATTGGAAGCCATTAAAAATTGCAGTAAGAACAAACATTGCCTGGGCATTGTTGCGAAACATAAAAGCAAATGAATATGTGGCCATCTTCAGTGATCGTCTTCTTAAATGGCCTATGAGTTTACTTCTCACTTACTTGGCTATGAAGAAGGCAAGCAGAGGGCCTCTACTAGACAGGTGAGCTCAGACCTCTTGCAGTTATCCAGGTTTGTTTCAGCCCACTATTGCCTGCACCATTTATGGTATGAAAATCACAAGTTGGCCATCAAAGTTGAGTAGGCAACCTAAAATTGACACTCCCTTGAGAAATACTCTACATAGCATTTGTAATGTGGGAAGAATGAATATATTGGCAGAAGACTTTTCCAAAGGCATTAAAACTGCCAATAATTCAGCCGACATACTGTCATATTACTTAGTAACTATCCGTCCTGTATTTCAACTATTTTTTTCCCGTTTGTCAATAACTTTTATGCAACTCCCAGTATTACATAATGCTTTGAATTCTGTAGGAGGCATGCTTTTCCCCCCCATTTGCTTAGATTTTTGCTTTTTGTTTTGTTTTTAATTCCTAAGAAATTGCAGCTGCTATAAGTCTAGCTGGAAGAGCAAAACGCCCCTGATGATAATCTAAACAGTATTAAAAGCCAATTTATAGTTGTTGTTTTTAAAGATTTCATTGACCCGTAATCATGGCGCTTCTCACAAAAGGAAAAATAACAACGGGAGTGTGTCTTTAATATGAGATGCTAGGCAAATAAATTAATTTAAGGGGTAGCAAGTCAATTTAAATACCCTGTTTCCCCGAAAATAAGACCCTGTCTTAAAAAAAAATTTGCCACCAAAAAAAGGCACCAGGTCTTATTTTCGGGAGATGTCATCCATCCACTGACTAATCTCACTTGTGTGCGTTGCCCTGGGCCTCCTTTTCGCTGTCAGAGGCCTTCAGGATTTTCTTCTTCTCTGGCCGGCAAGGCTTTCTTGAAGGCCTCTGCAGTCAATAACAGAGCTCTGGATCGATCCTGAGCTTTGTTATCAGCTCCAGAGGCCTTCAGGAAAGCCTTGCCAGCCTTGCCAGCTGCAGAAGAAATGGGTAATTAATCAATAACCCCCTTTTTGTCGTTGAAATATCTTTCCAACAAGGTGTCAGTTTTTAATTCATTTTTGGACCAAGGGCTGACAGTTACATTTTGGGATGGTGGATATTTTACAGAATTCCGGGAAGGAAGATGAATGCCTCTGAGGAGGAAAACCTTTCGACTTCCAGTGAGTCGGAAGGCGAGTATGATGCCGATGCTGAAGAAGCGGAAGGGGAATCTGGATCGGAACCAGAGAATCCAGAAGACCCTGTTTATGCCATGGCACCAACGGTCAACATTCAAGACGAAAGTGCCGTTGACGTCGAGTCCTGCCCTGCATTTGTGTGTCTCAATGAGGTAGGGTTTGCAAGAGTGGCAGATATCTGGAGCTCGGGTGTAGTATGAGGGTGAAGGTTCGTTCTCCAAGATTGTGGATTGGTATCTGAATGTTTCATCACCAGGCCGGGTAACAACTGCAGCAGAGTTTATGGCAGTAGTGGCTAATCTTTTGGGGCTCCTGTGCCAGAAATTGCACACCCAGAAGGCAATGGGTGCACCCCCCACTCCCTGCGCATGGACGCCTTCCACCAGTTCTTGACTTACGACCATAATTGAGCTCGGAATTATGGTTGTAAGCTGTGCCCAGGGGTGGGATTCATTTTTTTTAACAACCAGTTCTGTGGGTGTGGCTTAGTTTGGTGGGCGTGGCTTGGTGGTCATGTGACTGGCTGGGCATGGCCAACTCAACATCACTTACATCGAGGCACGCATCTCTTCGCCTGGCCTCTCGTGACTGTGGGGATGCTGCAATAGTCATACGTGTAAAAAATGGTCATAAGTCACTTTTTCCAGTGCCATTGTAACTTTGAATGGTTACTCCACACAAGCAAAGTACCAGCAAAGGAGGAAAAAAACCTCCAGAGAAGTTCCTGAGACAGGAAGCCTAGTCCTGCCAAGAATGTAATAAGGATTAACGGAGAGGCAGTTTCTGTAAGCAACCCCAGAATGTTTCCTTCCTGCCTTCCTGACAGGATTAGACCAGTAATCTCTTCTAACAACCGGTTCTCCAAACTACTTAGAACTACTTAGAACCGGTTCTAGTGAATAGGTGTAAACCTGTAGAATCCCATCCCTGGCTGTGCCAGGTATTAAGTGAAAACTATGCACCATAAGAAACAGATCTGATATTATCTCAAAAGCCAACAAATACCTTCCAGTTGCCAACAGGCAAGATGAAGTTTTATATAACTTCAACTTCCTGAATGTCAAAAATTTACAGATAACAGATAATCAGAGTTGAAAGGGAGCTTTTAGGTTATCTAGTCCAACCCCCCGCCCAAGCGGGAGACCCTACACCATTTCTGACAAATGGCAGTCCAATCCTTCTTGAAAGTCTCAAGTGATGGCGCTCCCACAACTTCCGAGGGCAACTTCTATTCCATTGGTTGATTGTTCTCACTGTCAGAAAGTTTCTCCTTATTTCCAGGTTGAGTCTCTCCTTGTTCAGTTTCCATCAGTTATTCCTTGTCTGTCCTACAGGCGCTTTAGAAAATAGCTTGACCCCTTCCTCTCTTTGTACATAAATTGTAGGTAAGATGGTAATTAAGATTGAAGGATTACTGAGGCCCAGAACTCAATTGTCTAGCCAAGAACAGCAAATCCAGGGATGCTATCTCAGCTCTCTCTCAACAACATCTATCTATATAAAAGCGAAATACCCCTCACCCATCATCACAAAATCTCTAGAACCATAAAGCCTACAAACTTGAAATTTGGCACGTATGTTCCTCTTGCCTTCTAGGTGCTCGCTAAGAAAGGATTTTTTGAAATGACCATCAGAGCATTAGTATTTCCTATATTATTATTATTATTAACATGCTCTGATGCTCAGGAGTTCTACTCCCCCTCCCACCTGAAAAGAAATCTGTTCCAACTGCTAAGCCTCTCCCAGGCTCCTTGCTGTCTCCTTCTTGCTCACACAGCAAATACTGTTTCAGTTTCCAAACAGTCCTCAACTCTCACACTCCCCACTGGAAAATAAATCTGTTCCAACTGCAGTTGAGCTAAGCCACATTCAGGCTCCTTGCTTTCTCCTTCTTGCTCACACAACAAATACTGCTTCAATTTCCAAACAGCCCTCAACTCTCTTACACACTGACAGGACACTAGCCAGATGAATACCAATGGATGCTGGTAGACAGAGGCAGAATTTTTTCCCCTTATTTTTCTCTCAAAACACTTGCCAGATCAGTTTTGTAGCGAAGCACGGGTACCCTGCTAGTTAAAAATACTTGTAACTCCAGTGAAACTATTGTTAATAACCTTTTCATAACTTTCACTCTGAGGAAGCAGACTAATTTAAAAATAAACCTACGTCCAACAAACCTTGTTCTTCTCAGGAGATTTAAAGGAAATTAAAAATGAAACAATTCAAGTACCCATTGTGATTTATCACAGCTTCAGTCAAGAAGGAGATACAGGAAATTAACTTATCCAAGAACATGGAAATGGAAGTGAAACTGTTTAGAAAATAATATTGCCTTGTTATATTGACGCCATGCATTTGACCTGACTGGAACTTTCCTAAGTATTTTTATCTATTGATCTCCCTATCACACATTTTTCAAATATTTTCTTTTGGATTCTCCCTTATTAGGACCCAAAGATGCTTTTTCAAGAGGCTTTCAAACTTTCTGGTTTTTCTTTGAAGATGTTTCACTTCTTATCTGAGAAGCTTCTTCAGCTAAACGTCTTCAAAGAAAAACCAGAAAGTCCAATTGCCTCTTGAAATTGGGACAACCATGACCTGGATGATTGAGAATCTCCACAGACATTGCTAATAGACTCAAACATAAGATATTATGCAAGCACAAGCAAAAGAACAAAGTCAAACTGGTCAAAGTCAAACTTCGGCTTTAAGAGAGCTGATTTCAATAAACTTAGAGAGACCTTGGAAAGGATTCCATGGATGAGAATTCTAAAGGGGAAAACATCCCAAGAAGCTTGGGAAATTTTGAAAAGTGAGATTATAAAAGCCCAGTCTAGCACAATTCCCACGAAGAAGGAAAAAATAAGAGATCTCAAAAGAAAACAGCATGGCTGCATGAAGAACTCTCTGATAAACTGAAAGACAAAAAGGACAAATATAAAAAATATAGGGGGGATATAACTAAGGCAGAATATCAGCAAATAGCCTGAACCTCCAAAGATGAAGTCAGAAAAGCTAAGGCTCAAAGTGAACTAAGGCTTGCAACAAAAAATGCTTCTTTCAACATGTAAAAAAACGAGAAAAAAATTAAGGAAGTATTTCATCCACTAATGGGAGAAAATGGCAAGAAGGTGAGGAGCAAGAGAGAGAAATCAGAATTGCATCGTTTTTTGCATCTGTCTTTACACAAAAGGGAAAAAAACAGTCGAACCTATCAAAGTAGTATCTCTCAACACGTGTGTGTGTGTGTGTGTGTGTGTGTGTTTGTGTGTGTGTGTATCCATATCCATATCCATATATATAATAAATTTGATAAATTTGATATCTGTGTTGATCTGTCCAAGGAGAAGCTGGTGAGATGTTTGCAGTGGCAAAGTAGAAAAGGCTCAAACGAATAATAAAATATAATAATAAATATAATAATAAAAATGAATAAAATAGCATTGGCTTCTAGTAAGTTCTAATTCCTAATTGCCAGCGAGAGCCTTTTTCCTCACGGTAGAGAAGAAAACATTGGCACAATTGCCACTAATGTACTAAAAAGGGCAACTTTATTATATGTGTAGGCGTTAGAGAATTAGATTTCCATCAGACTATTTCGCTAGGCATGCAGTGTTTCGAAAGGCTCATAAAAACATTGGCCTTGAAAGGCAGTTCTCTTTTACGAGATGTAGAACATTCTGATAAAGAGAATTTCCAAATGTCCAAAGTCCTGTCTGGGTATTGAGGAACAAGACTTTTTTAGTTCTGCTTTTACCTTCAGAGCAGAAGCAGAGGTTATAGACTATTAAATAGCTACAGATAGTCCTCGACTTATAACAGCTCATTTAGTGACAGTTCAACTGCACTGGAAAAAATGACTTACAACCATTTTTCATACTTATAACCATTGCAGTGTCCCCACAGTCACGTGATCAAACTTCAGATGCTTGGCAACTGATTCGTATTTATGACGGTTTCAGTGTCCTCCAGTGACTGTTTCCCCTTTTGCGACCTTCTGACAAAGCAAAGTCAATAGGGAAGCCAGATTCACTTAATGACCGGATTACTAACTGAGCGACAGCAGTGATTCATTTAGCAACTGTGTCAGGAAAGATCATAAAAATGGGGCAAAACTGACTTGACAAATGTCTCACAGAAATGTTGGGCTCAATCGTGAGTCAGAATAAAATTAAACGAATTGAAATCCCTAGTCTGACAAGAGTTTACATCTCTAATCCAGTAAAAGTATAAGCATACTTCATCTGCTTCTTGTATTACTATGATATAAAAATGTGAAGTTGTTTTACATGTTTTAGCTTAAATAGGCATTAGAGATGTGCCTCCTATCCCAGGAATTTTTGCAAATGTTGCAAAACTCTTACTTTCCATATATTAGTTTTATTCAGAGTTTTGCAACAAAAAAAAAGGATCACTGATTTTGTTAGCTGGTTCTTATATATATAATCTGGTCTTTTCACATCCAATATGGTTGAACACAGCCATCTTTAAGTGTTTATTTTATTGATGAATTCTTACTTCATTTGCAGTTTGAATGGTAGACAAATAGAAGTCTCTTTTTGTTACTTCTATTGGTCTACCATTATTGTGCTGGATATAATTCAACATATAACATGCACTCAAGAATAAAGATTTAAATTCAATTTTTTAATTTCAAATAAAAGGAGAATCCTGTTGTGTTATCCGCTTATGTTGTGGTAGTAATTGTTGCTCGGTAAGATTTTCTATCAGTATTTTTCTCCAGAGTACATGATGCATTTTGAACTCAACTCCTGACTTTTCACAAGAAAATAATAGATTTATACGCATTCCCTTATACAGAGTGCTTTATTTTTGTGTCACAATGTGGCATTATTTAGGGAATTACTAGGAATTTTAAAAATGGTCCAAAGGGAACAATTTAGAAGCACTTAGTTCTTTTCACAGCAGTTTCCAAGATGACATCAGTCGGGCTAAACCTTTCCATGTAACTTTAACACATTGTAAATGGTCTTTTTCACAAATGAAAAATGACTTGGACGGAATACAATGATCCCATCTAGTGGTTTTTATTTATTATGATCAAAACAGGAGCCTATTTTTTTTTTCTAATGGTCATCCTGAAACATCCAACTAATCACAATTTCCAGTGAAACTAGCTACTATTGCACTGGCTTTTCAAAAAGGAACATTACTTCCGGTGAAAAAAGAGACAGAACATGTTCTCCCAATTACACAGAAATGGAAGTAATAATTTGATAATTGAGCTATAACAGCTGTTGCCTGATAAATGTTTGTGGTCTATATTTTGTCAACTCACGAAGCATCCCTGACCTGCTCTCAAGTTGCCATAGACAAGAGGGATGGGGAATCGAACTTGCATTTTACTCAAAACAAAGCACATTCCAGCTGGTAACGTCAAGGTCATCTCTACGGAGATCCACAGTGGGAGTGATTTCTACAACCCACGAAATTGCTTCGTTGGGGTATGTGACTGATGACGCATCTTGGGGGGAGGGGGAAACAGGATCAGAGCCAAAGTGCAAATTAAGTGAGGTCAGAGTTAGCTTCATTTGGTCCAGGCCGACATGAAGCGCCTAATAAATAACTGGATTACTTTTGAAGCTTGGCCTGAGGCTCATGATTTAATTAGGGCATCGATCGGAACCCTAACATACTTTTTTATGTCATTCATCAGAGCAAGACAAACTGAATCAGGTGAACGAAAGTTTCCCTGGGAAACCTAATATATATATATTTCATTTCCGTTGGGTATTCCTACCATACAATGCCCTCATAACACTGAAAAAGTATCATAGATTCGGTATAACAACCACTTCTTCATTCTTTTATAAAATGTAGAATTTCCCTAAAGTAATATTGGTGAGATCTTCATACTAAAATATTGTGTTATTGCAGTTATGCCAGTAAAGCTAAATTCCTACAAATTTGTGAAAATCAGATTTTGGGAGAAGAAAGGCATCAAGGATTGGTTAAAAACGTCTTTTTAATGTTTTGTCCTTCGTAGGTTTATTCATGGTTCAACTCTGTGTCCAGTGTTTTAGTCTTTTGACCCATATCTTTTTCTAGGATAACTAGTTTTCCCAATTTTCAAACAACCTCTTTTTCATAATATAGGTAGTCCTTGACTTTCCACCACAACTGAAGCTCTTCCTGGTTTTTTTTTAATGTGTGTTCCCTTGCATACACACACAGAAAACAAAACCAGCCACAGTTATAATCGCACCTGTGTCTTGGCTTTTATTATCAGACCATATGTATTCCTCTAAGTGACACATATGTTTCTCTCATTGATGTACCTACATGTTGATATTGACAGACCCCTTTTGTTCTTTCTATTTATTTTAAATATGTGTAATTCCAACCTTAAAACCAAGGATAAACTTTTACTCCATATATCATGGCTTTGATGCTGTCAGTGGTTGCCACTTGTATAAAGTAGAATAACATTTTCCAAAGGATGCAACTTGAGGGAGGACCACATGAATGTTTTTAGAAGTTAATTTTAATGTAACTTTGTGTGTGTGACACAGACACACTGGAATGTTGACGAAGGTAACTTTGCAAGAAGTTGTTTTTTCCTAACAGCTCTACAACGGTCAACAGCGGAGTCATTAATGCAAAATATGTAGCCACCTTCCGTTTGTCCACGGTTTTTTTTTTTTTAATGTGTCTAAGTAGAATTGCATGACAAAAACAAATCTATCTTAGGAGGGGCTGATAACAACAAAAACACTCAGACTGCAAAGTAAAAAAATATGGTTCGCTATATTAAGTTGCTTACTATGGTAGAGATAATTGCAGATTTTTTCTGTAATATATTCTTTCCATACAATGTTGAATGGACACCTGGAAGAAAAAACATGCTTGTAAAAGACATGGAATAGCATGTGATCAAAATTCCACAGCAGATACTTCCAGGTCTGTAGGACTACCTTTGTCATAAATTTCATCTAGCAAGATTTTGAAGAAAGCTATAATATATAGACATGTATGTATATGTGTGTGTATGTATCTATCTATCTATCTATCTATCTATCTATCTATCTATCTATCTATCTATCTATCTATCTATATCTGTATCTATAAACACACACAGATGCATACACCCCCCCACACATCTATCTATCTATCTATCTATCTATCTATCTATCTATCTATCTATCTATCTATCTATCTATCTATCTATCTATCTACATACTGTTGTGGTTTGCCGGCAGCAGGTGCAGACGGCTGAGGTCTTGGAGAGCGAGGACTTGGAGGAGCGGCCTGTGTGTGATGCAGGGATGGGGCCAGGGAGTGGAGTTCTGCCTTCGGAGATTGTGGAGGCTGGCAGCAGTGATGAAGAGGTCCCTGGGTAGCCTGTGCCCAGTGCACATGCGTGCAGGGCTTCTCGAAGGAAAGAGCAGCTTCAGCAGCAAAGGCGACTCAGGAGTAGGGCTGCAAAGTAATGGCCCCTCCCTTAAGAGATAAGAGCCAGCTGAGAAACTGGAGTTCTTTGCAGGAAGCAAAGAAGTTTTTGCACTCATGCCTTGTGGAGGTTTGGGCTCTCTTAGTTTGTGTTTGGAGACTCTTTGTGTTTGAAATACTTCTTGGCAACTTTATCTAGTGTTCTTGGCAGCCTTTCACAACCTTGTTCTTATCAGAGACAATTAGTTTGAAACAGCCTTTTAACTGTGAAAGAACGGAATTCGTAAAGAATCATTAAAAGGTTTTGCTGTTACCTGTTTCATGTTTGCTTCCTTGGAACAAGGTTTGGGTCAGAATACACACACACACACACACACACACACACACACACACACACATATATATATATATATATATATATATATATATATATATATATATATAGTACACACACACACACACACACATATGCAAAACACACACAAACACACGCACTCGTAATCCTTAACTTACAACAGTTCATTTAGTAACCATTCAAAGTTACAATGGCACTGAAAAAAGTGACATTACCATTTTTCACACTTTGCAACATCCCCAATGATCAAAATTCAGACATTTGGCAACTGTCTCATATTTATGACGGTTGTAGCAGCGGCCAAGTCCCAGAGTCACGTGATCAATTTTTGCAACCTTCTGACAAGCAGAGTCAATGGGGAAGCCAGACTTCCTTAACAGCCATGTTACTAACTTAACCACTGCAGTGATTCATTTAACAACGGAGGCAAGAAAAGTTGTACAATGGGGCAAAATTCACTTGACAACCGTCTCGCTTAAGCAACAGAAATGTTGGCATCCATTCTGGTTGTAAGTAAAGGATTACCTGTATAAATGCACTGATGTCCATAGAACTGAAATATTATTTATTTTATTGATTTGCGTTTAGGGTCAAAGACCGGCAAAAATATAGCATAAAACCAAGTATAACGTTAAGAAATCCAGTCATGATATAGAAGTAAAATGGCATCAGTTGCCTTAATCATTGACCAAAAATTGAATGGGAGAATATACGGTATTCCTGCTACTTTGCTTATAAGTATAGCAAAGTATTTTAAATTTTATAGTTTTTGGAATGCACTTGGCTTATAAAGAATTCCTGAGAATTCTTTAAGAATTCTTCCTAAACTTTATATTTTTCTGTTGCACGAAGCATTATATATTTCACAATACTGTGTAAGCTTGAGTCTAGGGTTTCTCTTTTATTGTGGTCTTTTGTACAGGTAATTCTCATCTTACGACAACAACTGAGTCGAAAATTTATGTTACTAAGCGAGACGTTAAGTGAATTTGTCCCCATTTTAAGACTTCCCTTGTCACAGTTATGTGAATCCCTGCAGCTGTTAAGTTAGTCCCATGGTTGTTAAGTGAATCTGGCTTCCCCATTGACTTGGATTGCAAAAGGAGGATCACATGACCCGGGGGACACTACAACCGTCATACATATGAATCAGTGGCCAAGGACCTGAATTTTAATCATATGACCATGGGGATGCTGAATATTGTTGTAACTTATGTAGAAAGTTAGCACCCACCCAGGGGTGGGATTCAAATTTCTTAACATCTGGTTCTGTGGGCGTGGCCTAGTTTGTGGGTGTGGCTTGGTGGGCATGTGTCTGAGTAGGTGTGGCTTGATGACTGGGTGTGGCTTGGTGGTCATGTGACTGGCTAGGTGTGGCTTGTATGTAAATCTTGTAAATATTTCTGTAAATATTGAATTTTTTATTAAAAAAAGAGCAACTTTTACCCAAAATCAGGCAAAGCAGGCAAGCAGATTGAGTCAGTCACAGAATCACAGATTCACTGAGAGATCTATCTTTCTGCAATCTGCTACCTAAGTCTGCACTGAAAAATAGAAGCTTCCGTCCTAAGGAAGTTTCAGCTCTGCTTTTAGATTAGCTAGAAAGCAAGAAATCCAACAATTTCCTGCTTTCTAGCTATGCTAAATCTCCTGGCACAGCTGATAGTCGGAACAGGTGATGGTCTGGGGAAAAAGAGGAAAAATAGCAACTTACCAAAAATTAGGCGAAGGCACAACGCAGGCAACTTGGATGGCGCACATGCCAGATAAGGAGTGAGGGGGCGGGGCCAGCCAGTGGCACGATTTGTCAGTTCTCCAAACTGCGCAGAATCGTAACAACTGGTTTTATAGAACCGGTCCGACCAGGTAGAATCCCACCCCTGCACCCGCCCCTCCTGGAATAATATTTTGAGAAATATTTAAAAAGGCAGAACATTATATTTCCCCTAAAAGAGAAACAGAAATATTGAGGGAGACAGAAACTCGGAGCTTCAGCTTCCTGCCTCCAGCAGATATTTGGTGCCCATTGAGAAGGACTGGGCCAGCCTGTCTACAAAACAAAAGACCTTCAACACCAGGGTGCTGATTTGATTAAGACATACTCTTCCAGGACAAAATAGGATTATCTAGCAGCAGGGCTCACTGCATTGCAAAATCACCTGAGGACATTGCATCATCCAGCAAGCTTCAGCCAAACTTCCCAGACAACCTAGAGGGTTTGCTATGCCCCTTATATCAACCAATAGAATACATGTTGCTGCACAGAAATAGGAAGCTCAAGGGCAAGCACCAAGAGAAGGTATAAATAACCCTCATTCTCAACTCCATGTAGTCAGCTGCACCAGGACCTCAAACCCATGTAGTCCTGTTCATCAATAAACCATCTTTCTTTCCAGTCAGCCTCCATGTTTCCAGTGTCTTTCTCCCCGCTTGGAACTGAACCCAGATGGATGTTTCTTCCAACACTTAAAACGGTCATTAAAGCAATTGTAAATCAAGAACTACCTGTATTGGACTGTGATTAAGTTCAGATGCTAGGAACTATTCTTTTTCAATATTGTGTTTTTTGTCCTGAGGAAGTCTCAGAGTTTTCAACCTTGTTCTCTTGTTTACTTTTATTATAAAACGGAAATCTCTGGAAGAGGTCATGTAGAGTTTTGGAACAAAGTCCCAAAGGATGTAGACTTACACAGTCCCAAGAACAAATATGTTTCCCTTATTGACTAAGGTTGATAATGGGCTGAATAAAAGTGAGCAATCGGAAGCTCCATTGATCAGTAGGAAACCAGACTCAGAGATTGAAAATCTCTTCTGGATTGAGCAATCTAGATTCTCCCAATTATCTCCAGATTGGCATTGGCAATGACAAGGAACATATTACACATCTATATCTATTAATGCCATCTGTTCTTATGCCAGATCGAACTGTTTAATTGTGCATTTCTCAGATTTATCACAGTGTACAGTATTTCAGTGAATACTACAGAGGTGGAGCAATCCTTGAAGGATGTGTGGAAACTGCACTTAATGAAGCTTGGCAGCTAATGTTTAACTGGTGAACTTTTAACCAGAGATTAGATATATCTGTATTGAAAACAATTAGGGTTGCTAATTGCTTCCTAAGTGCCAATCAAGATGCTGCTTTAATTTTTAAAGGCCTAACTGCTTTGGGCTTGATTACCTCGCAAGCAGCACATTGTATCTTGGTAGCAACATGACTGTGCTGGAAATCTGGAAAAGATCTCTTAACGAGATCCCTGTTATCAAAGGCCTGTTTTTTGGACATGGTTATGTGCCTGGCGTTGCAATTATTTTATTGTATTTTATTTTAGTATTTTATTTATTTTGTTTTCTTTTATTTATTTGTTGAATTTCTATGACTGTCTATCTCAGTCAGTGGCTGTGGGTGGCTTACAATTTTTTTTTTTAAAAATGTTACAATTAAATAAATAAAAACCATTTTAAAACAGTAAACACAGTGACACCAATAAAAAAACATGAAAAACATCCGCATTAAATACACACAGGAGCAAATTAATATTGTGTTAACATGTGTGGAGTGTAACATTTTCTTGGCTGCTGTATGTGTTGTTTTGTGGGGGGGGGGGTTGTAATTTGATTTTTAATTGATTTTATGATGGCTCCCCAGAGTCATTGTGTTTGAGATGGGCAGCTGTACACAATGAATGAATGAATGGATGAATGGAGGGAGGGAGGGAGGGAGGGAAGGAAGGAAGGAAGGAAGGAAGGAAGGAAGGAAGGAAGGACATACAGAAGCACTTCCTTAGGAGTGTCTTTCAGGCAGGGCTCCATGAAGATTGGTAATGAGTTTATTTGCTCTTCATGTATTTTAAACTGGGTTTTATATTGTGTTGTTTTATTTTTCTTTTGCTTTATTTTGACCAGAGAGCATCTCAGAGATGGAAAGTAAGATGGACATTAAAATAGCATCAATAATTTGTCAGACCCAAGCCCAAAGACAACACAGTGAGATCCAATCGAGTCCAGCGCTTTGTTTACTTACATCTAATAGACAGAATCTTGCCAGACTAAGGCTTTAATCTTCCAAGTTAAGGTTAGAAGTTTAAAGAGACATTCCAAGAAGACATCCAGACACGTTCTAGTGTGTGGCTAGGATTTTGGGACTGCACAGTCTCTTAATTTGGGCTTCTCTCCGTAATGTACTGCCTCCTCTTTAGGAAACTGGTGCTCAAGCTGGGATTCCCCCCGCCTTCTCCAGATGCATATCCCACCATATCAATAGAATACAGTTCTGTGTCTCTCTTGCGAACAATTGCTTTAATTTAGAACGCAAAGCCTACACTGTCGCTCAATTATCATTATATTAGAATCAACCAAACTAACGAGGATTAAAAAGCCGTTACATTTTCAGCAATTCTTTATAAGCCAAGACATTCCCCCCCCCAAATGTGAATATTTAAGAAAGTACAACAAAGCACCCAGATGTTTAACTTTTGCAGTTTAAAATCAACCCCAACGTTGATGTACTTTTGAGTTAGATAGGGTTGGTATCAGATTGCACCCAGTCTTTTTTGCTCAGTAACTCTCTACCCTTGTTGATGATAAAGACTGAACTCTTTCATCTTTGCTAGCCAAACTGCATGTGTGCATCTGGCCAGCGGGAGGATATAAATCGAGAATTTAATGATCTTTTGTGGTTTTAGAGCTGGGGAAAACAGCCGTTTCTTTTTGTCTGCACTGCTTTTTCTGGACTTGATTATGTCCACGTTCGTATGTGGAGATATGCCTTCCCCTTATCACCCTGTCTGAAACTTAACTAGCAGACTAGAATACAAACATTAGCAGTCCCATTTAAAAAAAAAATCCATTAATTGCAGCTAGCCTGAAGAATGTTCGCAAAATTGATGCTGAGAGGCTTATGGATGGAACGAAAGCAACATCTGTCTTTCCTTTTGATGCCAATGGTAGCTGTGGGACTTTCAAGTAGTGCCAAAGCATTTGTGGCATGTAGGATGGTAATTGTGCAAATGTGCATATCTGAGAGCCAATCCCGGGGTTTCAGAACTATTGCTCGGTTAATTATTTTTTGTATAACCTCGGGGTTGGAATGAAAGAATGTACATAGCTTGATAAATACTGAGCAGAGGTCACAGGATCAATAAATGCAGCAGAAGTGACTTGCCTCCGCCCTGTATCGGTATGTGGGAAAGATTTTGGGAGATGGGGGAAGAGCCACAGCCAGAGGACAATGGTTAGATAAGAGGCAGCTGTGACTGCAGAAGGAATAAACATTTCAGAAGAGATCCTCCCTAATTTCTTAGGTTGTAACAGTGATGGGAGAGAAATGCATTTTCAGACTTGCAAGATTCTGCTAGTGTAGTTTTGCTAAAATTTGCAAATTCCAAATTCCTTGGAAGTGTCCCCAACCTTCCACCTCCTCAAAACTTTTCAGGGCAGATTTCATATACTCAGGGGTGGGATTCTACCAGTTCACACCTATTTGCTAGAACTGGTTGTTAACATTCTAAGCAGTTCAGAGAACCAGTTGTTAGAAGAAATTACTGGCCTAATCCTGTAAGGAAGGCAGGAAGGAAACATTCTGGTGTTGCTTACAGAAACTGCCTCTCCGTTAACCCTTATTACATTCTTGGCAGGACTAGACTTCTTGTCTCAGGAATGTCTCTGGAGCTTTTCCCCCCTCCTTTGCTGGTACTTTGCTTGTGTGGAGTGACCATTCAAAATTACAATGGCACTGAAAAAAGTGACTTATGACCATTTTTCATACTTACGACTGTTGCAGCAACCCCACAGTCATGCGAGGCCAGGCGAGGAGATGCGTGCCTCGATGTGAGTGATATTGAATTGGCCACACACCCAGACACTAACATGACCACCAAGCCATGTCCACCCAGTCACATGACCACCAAGCCACACCCACCACCTAAGCCATGCCCACAGAATTGGTTGTTAAAAATGTTGAATCACATCCCTGCATATACTATATAGTATATATAGATATGTACTATATACATATATAGGTAAAGGTAAAGGTTCCCCTCCCATATACGTGCTAGTCATTTCCGGCTCTAGGGCTGGTGGTGCTCATCTCCGTTACAAAGCCGAAGACCCAGCACTGTCCAAAGACGTTTCTGTGGTCATGTGGCCGGCATGACTTTTTAAACCACCCATGCTGGTTTTCAACGGTCGGTTGGAAGCCACAAGTAGGAAGGATTCGTAAGTCTAATGCCCTCCAAGCAATCATAATCTCTTATTCTCAATTTTCTGCCTTTCTCTTTGGGGCGAAACATTCTAATCCAGTGAACTTTAAACTACTATTTAGGTATTTATATGTATTTTTCCTCTAGAACTATCAACCACGGAGTACCTTTTTTTTTTTCTAATTTTGTTCTTCCATACGTCCTTGGACAGATTCAACAGCCTTTTCGTATAAAGAAAGTGTTGAAACGATTAATACACTGGGTGGGGTTCAATGCAGATAATTTTATCTCTTTTAATATCTCTTGCATGATGGCTAAAGAATGCAAAAACATTTTTTTCCACATAAAGAGCCAGCATCTAATGGAGGAAATGCTTTAAGGACTCGTCTCTTACGATTGACTCCAATATGCGCATAAGAGCCCCCCTCCGGAACTGCTTGAATGTAATGTCACTAGTGAACAAAACTTTTCCAGCTGGGCCATAATTGTTGCATTAAGACAAGATTGCCAAGCCAGAACTATTACTGCATTGAACATATGACATTGTGAAGCTCTCTCACACAAAGGTTTCTTTTTTGTGTTCAAAAGTCAGTGAATCAACTTGTGAGTGTGTTAGATCAGGGGTCCCCAACCCTTGTTGGGAACCGGGCTGTGCAAGTTGTGGAGAAGTGAGCGAACTTTCATGTGCAGGATCTAGGTTATACGTGTGATGATCCATGGAAGACAGTTTTTCTTCTGAAACGGGTCCCTGGAACTAGAAAAGTTGGGGATTGTTGTATTAGATCATTTCCATTCCTATGTGAAATTGCTGAAGAATCTAAAGGGGGCTTTCATCCCTATAAAAGCTCCCTTTTTATGATCCTGTAATCACTTAATTTGGGGTAGAGTTGGGGAGACTGGATAGAGCTAAGCATTTACTGGCCAGATGCTCTTCCTGATGCCTATGAGGAGTTTACAGCAAATATTTTCTCTTTGCGCCCTGAAAGAGAAACATCGGCTGCTACCTAGGATTGAACTCCCAACCTTCTGAGTAGAAGGCAAGTGCCTTTACCACTAGGCCAGCATGACGCTCATAGGCCTTTCACACCTATGCAGTATCTAAATTATATATGCAAGGAGAATCTGTATATTTTGGAGAATCTGTCCCCTCCTTTGCAGTTGGAGTTGGAAATATGTGTAATGCTGGACCATATTGTCTCCTGCACATTTTCATATAAATATGGAGTTGGAAGAGATCTTGGAAGTATTCTTGTCCCTTCCAATCCAGGGCTAGACATCTCAGACCATCGCAGACAAATAGCTGTCCAACATTTCCTTGAAAAACTCCCATAATAGAACATCCACAATGGAAGGCTCTGTCGCTGCTCCATAGCTGTCACAATTGAAATCTTATTTCAAATTTGAATCTCCTTCTTTAAAGCTTCCCCCCCCCCCCTTGGTTCTTGTCCTACCTTTAGGTGCTCTGAAGAATCAAACCACACCAACTTCTCCGGGCTCTTTATCATCTTCCCATCTCTTCCAACATTTAAAGACCACTATCATGTTTCGTCTTAGCTTCCTCTCCCCTAGGCTTGGCTAGGTAGACACCGACACTTTCACTATGAGCCGTGGTGGCAAAGTGGCTAGAATGCAGTATTGCAGGCTAACTCTGCCCACAGCCAGGAGTTCGATCTTGACCAGCTCAAGGTTGACTCAAATTTTTACTACCGGTTCTGTGGGCATGGCTTGGTGGGCATGGCGTGGTTTGGTGGGTGCGTCTTGGTGGGCGTGGAAGGGGAAGGATACTGTAAAATCTTCGTTCCCTCCCCACTCCTGGGGGAAAGTTACTGCAAAATCCCCACCCCACTAACCTGCTTTCCAGCTCTGTTCTCCTGTGCAGGGCAACAAAAGAAGACCCAGCCGATCAGCTGGGACTCGGAAGGCAGAGAATAGATGGGGGTGGGGCCAGTCAAAGGTGGTATTTGCTGGTTCTCCAAACTACTCAAAATTTACGCTACCAGTTCTCCAGAACTGGTCAGAGCCTGCTGAAGACCACCTCTGATGGGGACCCAGATTGTTGGGGGCAACATGCTGACTGTGTAAACCACTTAGAGAGGGCTGTAAAGCATTGTGAAGTGGCATGTAAGTCTAAGTGCTATTGCTATTAACTATTCTTCACAGAATTTAACCACCAAGTCCTTCACCATCTTTGTTGCTCTTCTCTGTATTCTTTCCAGTTCCCCAGCCTCTTGAATTGTGGCAACTAGAAATGGATATAGTGTTTTAGGTGCAGTTTTTCTAGCCCAGCTTGGAGTGGAGATATCACTTCCTGTCATCTCAACACTGTACTCTATTGCTGCAGTCCAAAATTTGTATTAGATATTTGACAGCTGCAGCACACTGCTGGGTCAGGCTTACTCTGTGATCTACCAGAAGTTTCTCAGAGATACCTATGCTGAGCGAGATACCTCCTGTTTGTAGCTGTGTGCTTCATGCTAATAAACCTGACAGTCTTCCTGTTTAAGCAGAGATGATCTTCCATTTTCTTTTTACGGTGTCTTTTCGTGTCTTCCAGTTGGAAGTTACGGGTAGTTGCAAAAATTGTTCAAAATGAACATCCGTCAGGCAACAAGATACATGCCACGGAGCCTCCTATTTTCCCTCATAATCTTTTCCTGATTTTTGTTTTTGACCTTTTCAAGGTCAGAGTAGACTTTGAAACCAGCAGAGTCCATGTTTTTACAACAACAAACTAAACAAATGCTTTATTTGTTTGCATAAAATGTTAGTGTTTTCAGTTTTGCAGACAGTAGTTTGGTATATCCTCTGTTCATAAAAGCCTGCTAAAATTGGAATTCACAATCAAATAATTTGTGATTTCTGGATTTAATTAAGACTTCAGGGTGTTGAAATGTCATTCAACCATATTTCCAGGAGATGAAACCTGAAACTCTACAAACATTGGAGTAAAGTATTATTCCCCATCCTTTCTCTGCTTGCTATGGCTACCAAGTGTTTGAGTCTAACAACATCTGGGGAGCTGCCTGACCTCTTTCCCTGATTTTAAAAGAATAAATATATTTATCTGGCTCTTCAGTCCAGAAAGTTAAATAACAGCTCTTATAATAATAATATTCAAGGAAAAAGCAGTCTTAAGATTCTGATTCCAATTTTCTTCTGGTTCTAATTGGTCAAATGAGGAATTCTGATTGGGACATGTAGAATTTCATACATAGGGTTTAACAGTATTACTATCATGCCCCTGGTGGAGACTGACTCTGTGGCAGAGGAGGAACAGCCAACAGGGAGTGGAAGTGTGGCTCCAGAGGTGGTGGAGGAGGCTGGGGAAGGGCAGAGACCGGCTGGGCAGTCAGAGGAGGACCCAGGCCCATCCCCTCTCCATCCTAGAGCATGTAGGGAGGAGAGGATAAAGGAGAGATGTGGTCTACTGCAGCTGTGACAACTGGATAAGAGGATGGACATGCATACTGGCGAGTGCTGGAAACAAAGCATGGAAATATCTCTAGTTTATAGTTCCTCTCTGAGTTTGGTGGCCTTCCCAGTGTGTGTTCTGCTATCTGTGGACGTCTTCAAGCCCTTATCTTGCCTGGTTTGTGTTGTTTTTTACTCTTTATAATTTAAACAGCATTTCCTCCTTCTTGTAACTGCTGTGTCGGAGATTTTTGTCTCCAGTCAAGGATATTTGGAGCTTGGAAGCAAAGTGAAGGAATAAAAGGGGCTTCACCTGTTTTTTGTGACTGTGTTTATTTTGTATCCCACCCTGGGTCATCACAATTACAAAATAAAGCCATTATCAAGCCTGTTGTTTCTTTATTTTGTAGGCAGTTCTGATGACAATTTGCATTGAAAACAATCAGACATAGTAGATGTAACGACATATGAGCAGATTACTTTGAGACAAATACATGATTAAAATCATTTAAACACAGGAACACTGAAAAATAACTCAGCAAGGTAGCTAATTCAGAAAAGTCACACATTTCAGAAAAGTAAACATTGTTTACAATTTTACATGCAAGGTATTCTTCATGAAAGAGATGGGACAGTTTTCTCTGGCATTTTAAGCAAAAAACATTGGGAATTCTAGCTTATGATGAGCAAAGAATTATGTAAATTCCCAGAATGCCACAGTAGATAGATCTCTTGGAGTAAAGTATGCTATCAAAACACTTTTCTAACATTTCAAAACTCCTTTAACACATTGTGTAGATATGCCTTAAGCAAAATGAAAATCTGACTAATTTCTCTGTTTTCCAGATGTCAGTTGGTTATACCCTTTTTTTCCATTTGAACAACCATGTGGAATTGATTAATATTATGTGCATTATACAGATCATTTAAAGAATGATTTGCCTGAGATAAATGGTTTTGGTTTTTCATTTGGATAGCTTTATATTTCCCTCTGCTTTGCAAGCCATTTGATTATGGGAGTCAACATCCGTTCTGTTTTTATTTTCCTTCATGCATTTAAAACATTTTACGTTCTGCTCTTAGCATTGCTGTTTCCCATAGAGATCTTAAAGCTTTGTTCATTTTATAAATATAGTAGTCAAAAACAGCCTACTAACATCCTTAACATTTATTATCTTGATTGTATTTTGGAAGAAGTGTTTTGATAAGCATCAGGGCTAAGCAGTAGTATACATTATAATATGCTTTTTTTAACTTAGGAAATTTACTGTCAATATTGATGTGTGACATCAGAAAACATTTTCAACCGAAACAGATATATATTTCCTCTAACATTACAATTTCTTATACTCTCCAGTTAAATAAGATTTGTAACAGAGTAGTAAATATGGATTTAATTCTACTAGGCAAAAGCCTCCTTTGTAATGCAGATATACATAAGCATCTATTTCTTTTTGTCAATAGCAATAATATACAAATAAGATGCTAAATGCAGGCCTTCAAAAAATTCCGTTCTGCTTTAAATATTAATTTATGTTCCTCTGTGTATGTATCTTTCTTCTGTTCACAGTAATGCAGTATTATAAATATACTCTTAATCATTTTCTCTATTAAAAACTAACCATAGCATAAAGGTGTATACGCTGATACGTACATTTTTTTATACAGCCTTTATGGATGAAAAATGTTACTTAAGCCAAACAAGCTAATTCAGTTTTCCCAAAGCTAGAGTCTTCTAATTGTATTAAACTGTATTTCATTAGCGTCTGAATATAGATCTTTTAAACATTTACTGTGTTTTTAATCTAAGTGAAATGTTAATACTTGTTGTAAGTCCATGTATGTTAGGCTACACGCTAAATAAATAAAATAACTGTTTTTCCCGTCACACCAAGAATGATAAGAACTGTAGACTTACATGTCTGGGGAGTGTTGAGCTGGGGAAAACTTTTTTTTTAAAATAGCTTTTAAAAATTAGGCAAATATATGAACTCTTTTGAAGGAAATATCAAGTGTCACCTTCCCCCCACAGCATTCCAAAATGAGTAATTCTGACTAAGTGGACAAAATGTGCTGTTGAGTTGGAGAGTAAGTAGAGCGTGCCGAAGGAAGGCTCTCTATAAAGTAATAAGGAGGAATGTTCGATCTCAACCCAGGAGTTAGCAATCTGAACTCCTCAGATTTTATGACTTTAAGATTCCTCACTTTCAATGGCTTTTACAGTCACCCCATGTGGCCACCTGACCTTCCTCTTTGTTAGAGAATGAAAAGAAATGCCGACCAAAATCTTCAGATAGATTTTAAACGGGGAGAGACCTGTGTTTGAGGTCCTACGCATCATTCATGAGTGTTTTGATTGATTTGTTAACCAGTTGGGCACCATCTAGATTCTAGCAGCCTATCTATCTGATCAACTCCCAAGTCAATCTTCACCCCTACATCCTTTTGTATAGATAAAGGACTAGGCTGATCTGAGGTTGGTGCGACTCTGCTTGGTGCCATTAATTTTGAGAAACTGAACTAATTCGCTGTGACCTCAACTTTTCCTGCTACAAATGAGAAGGAGTGTTATCCCTGGAGCTGCGTAGCTGAAGGCTAAAACATATGAAGAAGGATTGCAAGAACTGGGCATGGCTAGTCTAGAGAAAAGAAAGACTAGGGGTGACATGGTAGCAGTCTTCCAGTATTTGAGGGGCTGCCACAAAGAAGATGGGGGGGGGGTAACCTATTTTCCAAAGCACCTGAAGGCAAAGCGAGGAGAGAAGCAACTGGAATTAAAGAGATACTTCCTAACAGTGAGGACAATCAATCAGGACAGCTTGCCTTCAGAAGTTATGTGTGGTCCATCACTGGAGGTTTTGAAGAAGAGACTGGACAGCCACTTGTCTCAAATGGGACAAGGTCTCCTGCTTGAGCAGGGGGTTGGACTAGAAGACCTCCAAGGTCCCTTCCAGCTCTATTCAGACTGAAGCAGATGGTGTCCTGACGACAGCATCGCTCATCTTGGCCTCCTTCCCAGCTCCTGAGATTTGTCATCTCTCTACTGTCACTGGCTTATCCCGCCATCAATGGCCTCTTTAGTTGCTCTTCTCTCCCAAAAGACAAACTGGCATCGCTCCCATTGGCAGTGAAGAGCAAATGCTGATAAGGAGAAGAACAGAGGCGGAGAGAAGTTGTTGCTGGCTGGTTTTCACCCTCCCTTGTCGGCTCCGTCGAAGGGTGGGATAGCGACAGCAGTGCAGGATTGTGATGGATTGTTCCCCTGCAGCAGCAGGTGGGGTGGGTGGAGGGAGGGAGTATTTTGCCAACTCAAGAGGCTTCCCAGAAAGAGATCCTGATTAAGAGGCTGCTGCCCAGTCCACAGCTGGATATGGGAAGGAGGAAGAGGTTCAAGGTAACCATACCCTAGAACTGAGGTGTCAAACTCGATTTCATCGAGGGCCGCATCAGAGTTGTGTTTGGCCTTGGAAGGCCTGGAGGACCGTGGCCAGCGAGGGCATGGCCAGCTCGGCGTCATTTGTTGAGGCTCTGTTTTTGGCCGTGACGGCCTCCTGCAGCCCTCTGCCAGCGAAAACGGAGCTTGGGAGGCCATCGCAGCCGAAAATGGAGCCTGGGAGGACCATGTACAGCCTTCCCAACTTCTGTTTTCGCTGGCAGAGGCCCCCAAGCCGGTCTTTCACCGTTTCCAGAGCGGCCCCCGCAAGCCAGATGTGGCCCGCTGGCCTTGAGTTTGACACCCCTGCCCTAAAATCTCTCAGGATGTATTTAATAGGCTGTAGAAAGTTTGGCAAGATTCTGTCCATTGGACACAAGCAAATAAGGGATTGGAATGGATGGGGTATCATGGTCTCATCTTTGGACTTGAGCTTGACGTGGCAGAGCTACTGCTCAGATTTTGAACCCTAATAATTGTACAGGTAGTCCTCGACTTACAACCACAGTGGAGCACAACATTTCTGTTCAAGCTGAGCAAAACATTCGTTAAGTGAATTTGCCCCATTTTACGACCGTTCTGGCCATGATTGTTAAGTGAATCCCTGCAGTTGTTAATAACAAGAGTTGTTAAGTGAATCTGGCTTCCCCGCTGACTTTGCTTGTCAGAAGGTCGCAAAAGGGGATCTTGTGACCCCGGGACACTGCAACTGTCATAAGTACATGCCAGTTGCCAAGCATCTGAATTTTGATCACGTGACCACAGGGATGGCTGCAACGGTCTTAATTGTGAAAAATGGTCATAAGTCCCTTTTTTCTTCTGAAATTTGTGGCAGGTTTTTCCCCTTAAGATATTGTTCTATCTTATTCCTCTCTATTTGATCCCGTCTGTATAAATTTTCATAGTATTTTTGTACAATATGCTTTTTTCCCCCTCCGGAAGGTTTCGGGGGTTTGTGTCCCATTTTCATCATGTAATTGTTAAATTAATTTCTTTTCCCTTTCCTTTTTCAATTTATAAGCTAGCCATCTTCCAGGCTTATTTGCTTGTTCAAAGAAATTTTGCCTAACCAATTTTATTTTTTTTACATATTCCTCCAGATTTAACAAATTCAATTTATGTTTAGTTAAATCCCTTTCTTTTATTTTATTTTATCACTTTGCGGTTCCTTCTGTAAAGTTATTTCCAATCTTTTTAAACTCTTCCTGTAATTCATTTTGTTCTTTCTGTTTCTCTTTATTTCTTCTGGCTATATATGCTATCGTGATCCCTCTTACATAAGCTTTTGCTGTATCCCATAAATTCTGAAGAGTTGTATTTTAATTCTTATTTACTTTAAGGAAAAATTTCATTTCTTTTCTAATCATTTGTAGGCATTATTTTTCTTTCAATATTTTTATATCTAACATCCATTTCCTATTTTTCTTTTTTTGTACTTTCCAAATTATCTGTAAGGGATTATGATCTGCCCAAGTATTAGTCAATATAGCTATATTTTCACATTGTTTTCTAATTCCTTGTTCATCCAAACCATAAATCTATTCGGGATAAGTCCCTTTTTTCAGTGGTGTTGTAACTTTGAACGCTTACTAAACAAACTGTTGTAAGTTGAGGATTACCTGTATTATTGAGATTGCATGGAATTATCTTACCATTGGTTAATTTTCACCTTAACGTGACAGCTGTTCTATCTAAATGTGATACGTTAAATTATGGTTTTCCTTTTATAAGCATAAAGATAGTTTGGGGATTATTTCTTCTCCTATTGAAAAAAATATATCCAGCATTTTAAATCTAGAACTGGAAATACTTAATTAGGCCACAGTAATTTAAGTTCATTTAATTGTCCTTGTTTTCAAACAGCAATGTAGACATCTGCCATTGTTTTCAGCGGCACTTAAATTCATCTCATCCTGTCTGAGCAAATCCTAATTGTTAACGTACATTCACAAGAGTTGGCATAATTATTATGATAGTTTTCACGTGTAAAGCTCAATAAATTAATTAGAAATGACAACAGCATCTAGTGGAATGTAACCTTTCTGGATCACAATCAACCGTTTCAGAGTCATGCATCCAATAAAGCCAACTGCGGTCCACGTATTTTTATACTATAACAAACATTATTGTATTTCAGAATAAAATTATAAAAATGTACTACAACAAGATGCTATAAAAGCTAAAATTAGTTAAGGTGCTCCAAGATTCTTCATGGCTTTGACTAAAACAAACAAACAAACACAAAAGAACGAATGCACCTACTCTTCTACAAACTATTTAGACATCGTTCATGATAAAGAAAAGTGACAGTGGCAAAATGCATAATTCATCATCTATAAAAATATAACCTCTATTATTTACATAGAAAAGCACAGTCACAAAGAGATGAATTTTTTTCCTCGCCTTGGAAAGCGTGGCAAGGCAGTTTAGTTTCACTGGCTTTGAAACTCATGGTTAAATCACATTGGCCTGCAGCATTTTCTCCAAAAACTCAAGGCAGTGTGGCATGGGGCCTTCCCCTTCCTTTATCCCAACAACAACCTTGTAAAATAGACTGAACTAAGAGACTGGGGGTGGGTGGGAAACCACTTATTGAATTTATCAATATGTTTCAGGAATGTGCATTAAAATAGGGGCATTTAGACTTTGTGTTTAAATGCCTTTAATTATCTGCATTTTTCCCTAGGAGCAGATAATGGAACCAGACTACTCAAATTCCTTCAAAATCACTGTGTCATAATTGAGCCTAAATCCAAATTTGGAAAATGTGTGAGGCTGAAGTATTATGTGGTCCAAACATATAAGTCTTTGTATATACCAAACTTGGTCTCCAAACTTGGCAACTTTAGAATAGAATAGGAATAGGAATAGAATAGAATAGAATGAGCTGGAAGGGACCTTGGAGGTCTTCTAGTCCAGCCCCCTGCTCAAACAGGAGAACCTATACCATTTCATATAAGTGACTGTCTAGAGTCTTTTTAAAAACATCAAGGAAGGAAGGAAGGGAAAGAAAAAAAGAAAGAGAGAAAGAAACAAATTAAAAGAAAGAGTGATGGAAAGAAAAGAAAAGAAAGAAGGATGTATCCATGATGGAGCGCTTTAAGCCTTGTGGACTTCAACTCCCAGAAATCTGAGCCCTTCACCATGGCTGGCCTGGGGAACTCTGGGAATTGAAGTCCACAAGTCTTAAAATCGCCAAATTTGGAGACTTTTCTGGTGTGTAGTATCATGAATTTGGTCAGGAAAAGATGTCCGTGTACTTTGGGAGAGGAATGCTTGCAAGAGAAAGATTTTTTTTTTAAAAAGAAATGTAACAGAATATTCTTAAATTGCACTCAAATTCTGAGGGAAAGTGCCAAGATTGGACAAACTGGATTTTGGGAGCGGGGGAAAGATTCATGGCAAAAACGTTTTGGGCCTCATCATCATTTTAACCTTCTTAAAAGCTTTTCTGTAACCGTTCATGTTGTGATCCGAAGCTTCAGGCCACGTGGCCCAAAAAATGCCATTGCGCACCCCTTTATATTTCTTGTTATAATATTTGCCGTTGAGGTTGGCAGCCAGACAAGCATCAAACCACCATCCTGAGCTATAATAGGCTCCACAGTTGCTTGAAGCGTACTGGTCGTTGTCCCTGTCCGGGGTGCTGAAGAACTTTTGATCATGGTTGTAGGGTTTCCTGAAGTTCAAGGAGTCCCCGGCAGTGCCAGTGTAGCTGCCGATGGTTAACCGATATTTGAGATACTCATTGGCGACGTAGAACTGGTCATATTTGGCGTATTCTCGGACACCGTTGAAATCTTCCAGCTCGATCCTCAGCTCCATCTCCTTGCTTTTGGTCAGGAGGTGAATTTTGTCGTTCCCTAGCCAGAACTCCTTACCGTTTCCAAAGCCGTTCTTGTAGTCCTCCCAGGTTCGGTTGAAGGAGACGCTGCCATCCTGGCGCATCTGGAACACAGTCCAGCCCCCTCCGAAGGATTCCATGTCGCAATACACGTCAAAGCTATGGTTTCTGGGATCTGGGGTGATTTTGTAGATGCCATTCTGCCGCTTTCCAGCGGCGAAATAATTGGAACAGTCCCCTGGCAGAAGCAGGTAGTCTAGGGAGAAGGAGGGAGATGGCTGTTATCACAAGTAACAGGCTATTTTGACTTAGCTAACATGGTACCCAAGGATGCAGTTGTGATGAGATTGTATTTCCAAAAAAGAGAAGTTTTTTTTATTGGTGTTAGAATATGTATGAAGAATAAAGTATTCTGTGCAGTCAAGAACTTCCTTCCTTCCTTCCTTCCTTCCTTCCTTCCTTCCTTCCTTCCTTCCTTCCTTTCAACCATCCTTCCATCGATCCATCTCTCTACCATCTCCTTTAATAAAATATCTGTCATTGAGATCTTCCTTCCTTCCTTTCTTCCTCCATCTCTCCTTCCTTCCTTCCCTCCCTCTCTCTACCATCTCCTTTAATGAAATATCTTAGTCATTGATATCTGCCTTCCTTCCTTCTTTCTTTCCTTCCTTCCTTACTCCTTCCTTCCCTCCCTTCCACCCTGCCATCTTTCCTCCCTGTATCACTCTATCATTTCCTTTAATAAAATATCGTACAGTCATTGAGATCTTCCTTCCTTCCTTCCTTCCTTCCTTCCTTCCTCCTTCCTTCCTTCCCTCCCTTCCCTCCTCCCTCCCTCTATCTCTCTACCATCTCCTTTAATAAAATACCTTACAGTCATTGAGATCTCTCTCTCTCTTTTTTTTCTTTCTTTCTTTCTTTCCTCCTTCCTTTTCTCCCTTCCCTCCTCCCATCCTCCCTCCCTCCATCTTTCTATCATCTCCTTCAATAAAATATCTTACAGTCACTGAAATCTGCTATAAGAACTCTTAGGGGCAAACATGTTATCATAACCTTTCTTAGTACTATGCGACAGTTCAAAAGATTTACAGCAGCTGTTCTCAACCTCTGAGATTGGCTTTTTCTGGGTGGATAAGAGCTGGCCTCGTGATTTTTATTACTGTCCTTTCAGGGAAAACAGATTTATTTATTTCAAATAAAAGATAACTGAAACAAGTCTGTTATGGCCAGTTATTTGTAGAAGTAGCAGTGACTCTGCTACTAAAGTGGTGCTGGGCACGATGTTCTCTGAAAACAGTCATTTAAAAGGATGACAGTGATTTCCTATAATAGTGGCATTGCATAACTTTCTAGTTTTGGCACCAAGCAGGAATGTAACACTTCATTATTATTTTTTTTAAAGGTCTTCCAGATGTTTCCCAATTATTATAAATCTTTTAGTTCACTGGCATTTAATGTCATTGAAATAAGCAAGACTATTCACACAGTCCTGATTTTTTTTTCTTACACAAATTTTTGTTAAGGTGCAACATTTCATTTGTACTTTATAAAGAATGAAATGTTGGTTCTTATATGAATGTGCTGGAGTTATCATTTGGAGATGTCAGGAGCCAGAGTATTATTGTTTCAAATATCTAGGTGATCAAATATTTAGCTGAGCTTTGATTGCATTACCATGGCAACCATTTGACCCATTAACCCTCCCCCCCCGGACTTCTGGTTCCCAGTTACCGGCAATCTGACGTCCCCTCCAGGCTAATGGTGAAAAAGTCATTTTAAAAGATTTTGGGCATCTTGAGGCAGTGTTAGAATAAGGGAGAATAGCAATAGGACTTAGACTTCTATACCACTTTGCAGTGCTTTATAGCCTTCTGTCATGTCCCAGTTGGAGTCTGATTCTGAGGGAGAGGTGGAACAGCTGACAGGGAGTGGGAGTGTGGCTCCGGTGGCTGTGGAGGAAACTGGGGAAGGGCACAGGCCGGCTGGGCGTTCAGAGGAAGAACCAGGCCCATCCCCCCTCTTCATCCTAGGGAGGAATGGATAAGGGAGCAACATGGCTTGCGAGAGAGAAAAAGGCCCTGATCCCTTTCATTGGTTGCAACTGGGAGAACAGGACATAAGTGAGGCGTTTGCACATGGCTCCTTGCTGGAAGCAAAGTGTGCCTTATCTTGGTTGAGCCTTATCTGGGTTTTGGCGTCCTCCCAACTGTGGGTGCTGGGTTATCCTTTTAAAGTCTGCAATTTATCATCTTGGCCTGCTTCAGTGTGGTTTGTGTTGGGTTTTTTTATTTCTAATTCTATAAGTAACTCTATAAGTAATAAGAGCCTCTGTAGTGCAAGCTACTTCTCCTGCAGCCAGCTGCCTACAATTTGCCAGTTCAAATCCCACCAGGCTCAAGGTTGACTCAGCCTTCCATCCTTCCGAGGTGGGTCAAATGAGGACTCAGATTGTTGGGGGCAATAGGCTGACTCTGTAAACCGCTTAGAGAGGGCTGTAAAAGCACTGTGAAGCAGTATATGAGTCTAAGTGTTATTGCTATTCCTTCCTTCCTTCCTTCCTTCCTTCCTTCCTTCCTTCCTTCCTTCCTTCCTTCCTTCCTTCCTTCCTTCCTTCCTTCCTTCCCTTATTCCTTTTTCATTCTCCTTCCTGGTGGTGCAATGAGTATTATAGGCTGACTGCCAACTGCCAGCAGTTCGATCCTCACCAGCTCAATATTGAGCCTTCCATTCTTCCAAGGGCATTAAAATGAGGATCCAGATTGTTGGGGGCAGTAGACTGACTCTGTAAACTGCTTAGAGAGGGCTGTAAAGCACTATAAAGCGGTATGTAAGTCTAAGTGCTATTGCTATTGTTAACCATATTTGAGGTCTCGTGGTTCAAAAATTTGGCAATTAATATCTATTTATTTGGGAAGACTAGGCTATGTTAGCAAATACGCAGTGGCAGGAAGCCTGTGGTGTATCAAACATTACTGAGCTATCAATCATCTTAGCAGCCCTAATTCTGACCACTTGCACGTGTGTAATTTAACAACATCTTGATCATGGATTTACCGTTCCTGTGATCTGACAAATCTGAAAGAAGGGAGTCCCCTCCTTATGGGGGGAATTTAGTAGAGCACGGGTGTCAAACTCAAGGCCCACAGGATGGCTCCAGCTCTCAATGTGGTTGGATTCGGCCCATGGGGCCATCCTGGTCTACCCAAGACAAAGAGGACAGATTGAAAGAAAGATCAGGCCAGTGTAGCTTCATCCCAGTTTACCCAATGGGAAGAGGAAACATGCCAGCAGTTTGGGGAGTGGGGTCAAGCTGGCCCCACCCACTTTGAGTGGTCACTAAATCAACTGCTGTAAGTCGATGTCTACCTGTATACTAGTTAGACTTAACTTTATATACCACTTCACAATGCTTTCCAGACCCCTCTAAGCAGTTTACAGAGTCAACCTCTTGCCCCCAACAATCTGGGTCCTCATTTTATCGACCTTAGAAGGATGGAAGGCTGAGTCAACATTGAGCCGGTCAGGATCGAACTCCTGACAGTGAGCAGAGTCAGCTGCAATACTGCATTCTAACCACTGCACCACCAAGAAGGAGAAGGAGAAAGGGAATAAAAGAGGAAGGAAGGAAGGAAGGAAGGAAGGGAAGGGAGGGAGGGAGGGAGGGAGGGAGCTGAGTCAACCTTGAGCTGGTCAGGATTGAACTCTTGGCAGTGAGCAGAGTCAGCCTGCAATACTACATTCTAACCACTGGGCCACCATGACTCTTGTGATGGTCACAGTGACATTTGCCACACATCCTACGTGATGGTTTTTAATAATGTCACTTAAGGGATATATTTGAGAACAACCTAAGTTTTGAGCTTTGCAAGTTCACAATTTATATGAGCCATTTAAGTACAAAAAAGATACGGAGGCCTTAGAAAGAGTGCAGAGAAAAGCAACAACAATGACCAGAGCTCTGGAGACTAAAAGGTACGATCAACAGCTGTAGGAACTGGTTATGTTTAGCCTAGTGAGCAGAAGACTTAGGGGAGACAGGATAGCTGTCTTCCAGTACTTGAGGGGCTGTCACAGAAAAGCTCCAGAGGGCAGGACAGGAAGCAACAGGTGGAAATTCATTGAAGAGACATCCAACCTGGAACTGAGGAGAAATTTCCTGACAGTGAGAACAATTAATCAATTGTTTGCCTCACGGTGTTGTGGGTGGTCACTGGAGGTTTTCAAGAAAAGATTTGTCCAAGATGGAATATACACTCCTGTCTTATGCAGGGGGTTGGACTAGAAGACCTCTGTGGTCCCTTCCCCACCTCTAAGATTCTATGAAATAGTGCATTTTATTCCTAAGCATCCTTACGCTGTTTGGGGGGTATTTATTCCTGGTCCAGATTTCTTTACAACAAAACCTGAACTTTATTAACCATATAACATACTTTGGGCATAAATATTTCTGTCTGCTCTGGATGAATTTTAAGTTGTTCATTGGTTACTGTAATGTAACCAATTTAAAATGTTACATTTCTTGGAAAGAAGCTTGGAAAAAAATTATCTGAAAGCCAAAATAGATCATGTTTGAATGCCAAGTGCCATCATTTACAAAGCATTTTTTTTTTGGTGGTTAGAACAGACTGCATTGAAGATAAAGCAACTCCGAAAATGGCCTAGCTGGAAGGAAATTTCATACAAATCAATTCCTCATTTTACACTGCTTATATTATGAACTTTTGCCAAGATTCCCTCTCTTGGTATATGATATGCCATCTATTTAGAAAATACAATTCCTACTTCAGTCTAGATATTTGCAGCTGAAGGATTCCATCACTTGGGCCTTTCCCTATATAAGACTATAGCAGCCATGTAACACATATGGCGAGCACTTGAATCGCTTTTTAAAATAGTTCAAAACAATATTTCATGATGAAGCTTTTAATTTTTTGAGTTGTTCCTTTAAAAGTTCGCATGCATGGGAGATTCACATCATTCCAATCTAAAGCTGAGGCGTTTCAACAATATGTTAGAATCAATATTCCCAAGATAAAGCTGAAAACAATTTGGGGGGGAAAGGACAGATAAAATATTATTCGGGTGTTCTAATCCCATCATAAATGGTTTGAAAAATTCATCTCCCCCCTTTTACTCTTAAAACCCCAAACCAACCTAGATGCAATCTTCACCCTTACTCCTCTTCCAAAAACGGTGGTTCCTTAATATTTCAACTGTGGGATCCTTGGTGCTCTTTGAGCTCGGTTGTTTTGCAGACATTTCATTACCAAACTAGGTAACTTCATCAGTGCTAGTAAGGAGTGGGGTTTGCTGTCAGTTTATATTCTAGTGTCTTGACTTGCCAGGGTTGGTGGCTGTCGTCTTAGAGATTCTTTAGTTGGGCTGTTTGCTGTTGACTTTTTTTGGCATTTTTTTCTGATTGGGGTATTGTTTACTTGATTGTTGGTCTGATGTTAACCTTGGAGTTAATCTATGTTGATCCGGGTGCTGATTGCTGGTGGGTCTTTTTGTTCCCTTTTTGGTTAGCTGATTGTCACTTTGCAAAGTCTACAGATATTGTTAATGTCTATGTGTCTATCGATGGTGAATTTGTCAGACTGCCCGGCTTCTAGAAATTCCTAAGCATTTCTGGACTTGGCTTGGTCTAGGATGGCCACATTTTTCCAGCTGAAACTATGGTTTAAGTCTGTCTACCTTACAAATATAAAAGAACTCCATTATCAACTCAAGAGCACTAACAGCATCATCGGAAATATCCTTGCAATAAAACCAAGTTGATGTTTTTCAGTTTCTATGCATGAATGCAGGGATCTGCAGACTTGACCATTTTAAGACTTGTGGACTCAAACTAGATGTCTGAGGAATTGTGGGAGTTGAAGTTAGAGGGTGACATGATAGCAGTATTCCAGTATTTGAGGGGCTGCCACAAAGAAGAGGGGGTCAACTAAAGGCATTGGAGGGCAGGGCAAGAAACAACAGATGGAAACGAATCAAGGAGGAAGCAACCTGGAATTAAGAAGTAACTTCCTAAAAGTGAGGACAATTAACCAGGGGAACAGCTTTGCCTGCAGAAATCATGGGAGCTCCATCACTGGAGGCTTTTAAGAAGAGCCTAGACATTTGTCTGAAATGATATCGATTGCCTTGCTTGAGCAGGGGGCTGGACTAGAAGACCTCCAAGGTCCCTTTCAGCTCGATTCTATTCTAAATCCACAAGTCTTAAAGTTCCCAAGTTTCAAGACCCTTTGGCATAGTCAAGACAAGGATTACCAGCAATGCTCGCTAACAGGATTGCTAGGTACATTCTTGACTTGACAGCATAATATCTTTAATACCGTAAGGCAGAGGTCTCTAAATGTGGCCACTTTAAAATTCAATGTAGAGAAAAGTAAAGTCCTACAGGGCAAGAAAAACCAAAAGGACACTTGTAGACTGGATAAAACTAGGCTTAATAGCAGTAATTGTGAAAGGAATCTTGGAGTCTTAGTGAACAACCAGTTAAATATGAACCATCAGTGTGAGGCAGTAGCAAAAAAAAAGGCAACGCAGTCCTAAGTTGCATTAACAGAGGGATATACAATCAAGATCAAGGGAAGTACTAATACCACTCTATAAAGCCTTAGTAAGACCACACCTAGAGTACTGCATTCAGTTTTGGTCACCACACTATAAAAAGATGTCGAGACTCTAGAAAAAATGCAGAGAAGAGCAATCAAGATGATAATGGGACTGGAGGCTAAAATATACAATGAATGGTTGCAGGAACTGGGCATGGCTAGTCTAGTGAAGAGAAGGACCAGGGGAGACAGGATAGCTGTCTTCCACTATTTGAGGGGCTGCCACAGAGAGGAAGGGGTCAAGCTATTCTCCAAAGCACCTGAAGGCCGGACAAGGAATAATGGATGGAAACTGATCAAGGAAGAGATCCAACCTGGAAACAAGGAGAACTTTTCAGACAGTGAGAACAATCAATCCATGGAACAGAAATTGCCTTCAGAAGTTGTGGGAGGCTTTCAAGAAGAGACTGGGCTGCTATGTGTCAGAAGTGGTGTAAGGTCTCCTGCTTGAGCAGAGAGGGTTGGACTAGATGACCTACAAGATCCTTTCCAACTCTGTTAATAGCTGGCTGAGGAATTCTGGAAACTGAAGTCCACAAGTCTTAAAATTGCCAAACTAGTTGGATCTGATTTAGCCCTAGCGAATAGCAAACTAACTGGGCAAATGATAACTGGTCCCGCTTTGGTACCACTTGGTATCCCCCAGTGAACAGCAAAGGATGCTTTTCTTTAACCTAATAAGATGTAGATGAAGGTAGCTGAGTATAGTGTGTGTTGTCAGTTTGCTAACATTGAACACCCAGCTTTTCCTAGGCGGATGTTTCTTTCTGAAAACCCCAGGAGGAAATCTGCAATAAATTGTGCCTCTGTACTTTTCCGTCAGTTGTTGATCCAAACGTCTACAAAAAGCGTGAAGTTTGTACCTGGGTCCTAAATCCTTTTACCTTAACAGAAAAATATATACTCAGACTGATGCTGATGCTCACCTGAGCTAATACAAGTAGTCCTCGACTTACAAGTGTTCATTTAGCGACCATTCAAATTTACAGCAGGCACTGGAAAAAGCGACTTAACAACCATTTTTCACACTTGCGACCGTTGCACCATCCCCATGATCACGTGATCAAAATTCAGAGGCTTATCCACTGATTCATATTTATGATGGTTGCAATGTCCCGGGGGCCTATGATCCCCTTTTACAACCTTCTGACAAGCAAAGTCAATGGGGAAGCCGGATTCATTTAACAACCATGCTACTAACTTATTAACTGCGGTGATTATGACATGAAAAGTCATAAAATAAGGCAATATTCGCTTAACAAATATCTTGCTTAACCACATAAATTTTGGGTTCAATTATGGTCGTATGGTCGAGGACTACCTGTTATAATATTTTGACTTCGCTCCTAATGTCTTCAACCAGCCATATCCATCGGCTGCTTTTCTCACCCTTCAGAGGTGCCCTCATTCCAAAAATAACAAGGTTGGATGAGCCTTGTTAATTGTGGAACCACTTCCCTCCAGAAGTTGTGAATGCTCCAACACTGGAAGACTTTAAGAAGAGATTGGAAATCCATTTGTCTGAAATGATGTAGAGTTTCCTGCCTGAGCAGGAGATTGGACTAAAAGACCTCCAAGGTCCCTTCCAACTCTTCTATTCTATTCTATTCTATTCTATTCTATTCTATTCTATTCTATTCTATTCTATTCTATTCCATTCCATTCCATTCCATTCCATTCCATTCCATTTTAGTCCTAGTCCTAGTCCCATTACATTACATTACATATTTTCTTTTCTATCCTGTCCGGTCATATCCTATCCTATCCTATCCTATCCCACCCCATTCCATTCCATTCCATATTTTCTATTCTATTCTATTCTATTCTATTCTATTCTATTCTATTCTATTCTATTCTATTCTACTCTACTCTACTCTACTCTGCTCTATTACCTTACCTTACCTTACCTTACCTTACCTTACCTTACCTTACATTACATTACATATTTTCTTTTCTATCCTATCTATCCCATTCCATTCTGTACCATTCCATTCCATATTTTCTATTCTATTCTGTTCTGTTCTATTCCATTCAGTTCCATTCTAATGTATCTCATCCATTACTCTTAGGTATAGGTACCAATCCCCAAATCCTGACTTCTTTATAACTCGGTTCAACAACAACACTCCACACAGCAAGGTGTTAAACCTTCTAATTCGTGCAGAAATCTCACTAGCCCACCTACCTCGCTTGGGTTCTACGACGGAACATTGCGAGGAGCACTTCACATCTAGACTGTTCACGAAAAAGGTCAGGTTGGCCACTTTGTCGTCAACGTAGCTTTCCACGTTGTTCATGTTGACCAGGTTCATTTGCTCCAGCCGGCCGTGCAGGGTGTGGATCTGGTTCTTGGCGTTCTTCAGGTTCTCGGACAGCTTGGTGACCTTGTCCTGCAGGTCGGTGACTCGGTTGTCTTGGACCATGCTCTGGTTTGCGGGGCCGGCCGGCTGGAAGTCGTTATTGTCCTTGTGTCGGTGGTCATCTGCCTGGAGTTTGCAATCCTGGCAGGATTTCTTCAGAGTGTTGACCATTTCCTTGAGGAGCTCCACTTCCTGGAGGGTTTTCTCCATCAGTTGGAACTGCTTGGGCAGCTGGATGGTCAGGGGAGGAAAATTCACCTGGTAGGGACATTCCTCTCCATCGCATTTCCCGCTGCTTTGGAGGGAGAGAGGGCAAGCCGGAGACCCCTTATCTCCTCCTCCTCCTCTCCTTTCTTCGTCTCCCCTTCCTGCGTGGTCTTCCGACAGAACGAACCTGTTTGCAAGAAGCAGAGCCACTGCCTGCAGCAACACCCGGCCAGCAAGCTTCATCTTATCTGAGAAGGGTAGCTGCTCAGTGAGGAAGTGCGCTGAGCTCCCAGCAACTTTTATAACAGGGCAGCTCGGCGGAGCCTGTGACTTATCGCAGCCCGTCAGCTCGGTTCTCAGAAAAACGGGTGGGTGTATCTTGCATCACAAAGCTGAGCGTGATATTAATAGCAACGGCAGAGTAGTTAAAGGGGGGCGGGCGGGGGAATCACCCAAACTCTCTCATGCTGCTCAGCTTTTTGTCCACGTAAGCAATATTCCTCAGGGTACACAGATGTAGATCGTAAGGTTTTTTTTTTCTCCCTTCCCCACCTTCCTTTCCTCACTAATATTTTAATCTGGTTTTGATTGCTTTTCTTTGGGGGGGGGGGGAATCAAAACAGCCTGGGTTGGGTCTTCTCGAGAGTCATTGATGTTAAACCAAGAGGGGAAAAAATAATCACTTTTTTTCCTCCCGGCCCTTTCTTTTTATCATATCTAATTGTATATAAGCCGCAATCAGGATTCCTTTTGCACTTTCCTGTGTTGTAAAGGAAAATACCCCTGTGCTCCAGGCACACTCTCATCCCGGTCATTTTGTGTGTGTGTCTGTGTGTGTGTGTGTCTCTGTGTGTACTTTTTTGGCCCTTTTCCCAACCGCACAATATTCCTTTTTCTTTTTTTTTTTAGATACACTGGAACCACATCTGGAATCCCAAATGTGTCACCAGTGCAGCGATTGCAGGAAATAATGATCGTACTTACTAGTATTTCAAATTTCAGTTTGCTTTCCTAATGAGCCCCGATGAGGAATTGGCCTTTTGCTTTAGTTTAGAATGAAAAAAAAAGGGGGCAGAGGGAGAAAAATTGAGGAATGGTAAAGATTTTGAGAACCAGGGAGAAGATCTTAGAGGAACAGGCAAAAACTTTTATAGAAGCGAAGAGGGCTGAAATATCTTAAATAGTCCTGGGAAACAAGATACCAATAGCAATATACCAGTTTGCCTTATATCCCACTTCACAGTACTTTATGACACTCTGTGAATGGTTTACAATGTCAGCCTCTTGTCCCCAATAATCTGGGTCCTCATTTTAGCGACCTCGGAAAGACGGAAGGCTGAGTCAACCTGGACTGGGTCAGGATCAAACTTCTGGCTGTGAGCAGAGTTTGCCTGCAATACTGCATTCTAACCACTGCGCCAACCACAGTTATTCAGAACAAGTTCACTTCTCTGATTAATTGCGACATAAGAGGGAAAAGAGATAAAACACAATCAGGCTTGCAAGATTCTCTTATTTTAGAGAGTCGGTGTGATCTAATGGTTAAAGCAACAGGCTAGAAACTGGGAGACTGTGAGTTCTAGTCCTGCCTTAACCATGAAAGCCAGGTGGGTGACTTTGGGTCGATTACCAGGAGACCGAGAATTCTAGTTCTGGAAATATGAGTTAATGATGGGCAACAGCTTGATAATAACCCTCCATTGTGACACAGATTAAGGTGGAATGGTGGAATTATTAGTCTTAATGCATGTTGCTAAAATTGACCTTCCTGAGTCTTCGATTGCCCCAGTGGGATGCAGTGGAAATTGGTTATCAACCCACATAGATAGTCCTCAATTTACAATGGTTCATTTAATGGCCATTCAAACTTACAACGGCACTGAAAAAAATGACTGATGGCCATTTTTCACACTTACGACCGTTGGCCGTGTGATTTACATTTATGGATGCTTGATAGCTGCTTCATGTTTATGACGGTCTCAATGTAATCCCCCTTTGGTGACCTTCTGACCAGCAAAGTCAATGGGGAAGCCGGATTCACTGCACAGTTGTGTTACTAATTTAACAACTGTGGTGATTCACTTAGCGATGGCGGCAAGAATGGTCGTAAAATGGGGCAAAGCTCCCTTAACAAATTTCTCACTTAGCGACATAAGTACAAGTAGTCCTCAAATTACGACCACAATCGAGCCCCAAATTTATGTTGCTAAGCGAAACAGTTGTTCAGTGGATTTTGCCCCATTGTACGATGTTTCTTGCCAACGTTGTGAAGTGAATCACAGCAGTTGTTTTGTTTTGGGTTTTTTTTTAACAGCAAAAACAACAACAAAAAAAAAAATCTCTCGGCTATACAGTGTGTCGTCTGGGTATATACATATATCTTGTGCACATAAAAATATTTGTATATATTTCTCATTGAGTTTACATTCGTAAATATTCGTCAGCATTATATGTCATATTTTATCATTATTATAATATCATTAGGTTTTTTTTATTTCAATTACCTGTCATGCTTGTGGTGGAACAGCTGACGGGGTGGAAATGTGGCTCCAGATGTTGTGGAGGAGGCTGGGGAAGGGCAAAGGCCGGCTGGGCAGTCAGAGGAGGACCCAGGCCCATCCCCTCTCCATCCTAGGGCGCGCAGGGAGGAGAGGACAAGGGAGAGACATGGTCTACTAGGGAGGAGAGTGACAACTGAATAAGAGGATGGACATGCATACTGGCAAACGCTGGAAACAAAGCGTGTTTTGTTTTGGTCTGAAGTTATCTTGGTTGACTGTGCCTTGTTATCTCCTTGAATTTGGTAAATACTTCTCTTGTTCCATTGTGGACATTTTGTCATTGTAGTTTGTTTGGTTTTTTATTTCACCTCTATCTGCTCATGAAGTTCGCACTGTATTGCTTTCTTTTGAAGACTATTTTTGAGTACATTTTATCTCCAACTGAGTATTATTGAACAGTGGGGCCAAGTTGGAGGGAATAAAGGGCATTTATTTACGTTTTGGATTTTGTTATGTTTGTGGTACACTATGGATCATCACATACCATCTATCTTTAATAGCAAATCCAACACTTACTAAATTATGTTCATGTCATGACTTATTCAAAATAATCATTTACAACATGTCATTATTACTATATCCTTTAATTTCTTACTCTACTTTTCTAACTATCCATAAAATAAGCCCCAAATCTTATAATACTCCTTCATCACGGTAGTTGTTAAGTTAGTAACACGGTTGTGAAGTGGATCTGGCTTCTCCATTGTCTTTGCTGGTCAGAAGGTCGTAGAACTTGATCCCATGACCCCAGGACATTATGACGGTCATAAATATGAACCGGTTGCCAAGCCCCCGAATTTTGATCACGTGACCATGGGGATGCTGCAATGGTCATTAAGTGTGAAAAATGATCATAATTCACTTTTTTCAGCACCATTGTAATTTTGAACGGTCACTAAATGAACTTTTGTAAGTTGAGGACTACTTCTGCCGGGCTCAGTTGTGGTCATAAGTTGAGGACTACCTGTAAAGCAAACATATTTGAGGAAGGAAGCCCACCGTTTCAAAGCTAGAAGTCTCATAATCACCATGGGAACAATAGAAATGCTTAATGCTCAAGTCTTTGCTCAAGGGTAAAATTTGCTATTCTTTCAGATTTAAAAAAAGTATGCAATAAAAGCATATAATACATTCATAAGATCAGACTTTGTGCCCATGGACTGGAAAATGGCAATATAATCCCAGTTTTAAAAAAAATTCTGGTGAACTAGCGGAAAATGACAGACCGTTTATTATCGTTTATTTTTAAATGATAAAAATTCTGCTAAATAAGGATCAACAGGCTTCGGTAAAGACAAAAATTTTCTCACCAAGCTTACTGAATATCCAATCATTATTTGAACTCATACATCCATTTTGACAAAGTTTGGCACCAAATATTCCAGAGCAAATTTCATAAGTGTGGAATAAGAGTAATACTCCAATTAACTGATAATTTGTTGAAATATAAGAAATGATCAGTTTTCAGATGGGGTTTTTCCAAGATTTTTAGTTTTTTCACTTAGTACTAGTTCTTACTATTCTAGTTCTTTCACTTGGTTAATTACCTGGAAATAGGGAGGTGATCATTATTAGGAAAGACAATAAATCATTTATTGTACAGGGCACTCAAATGACAAAAGTTGATACTCATTCTATCAGTTATAAAATAATTGAGAGAACCCATCACTCTTTCTGGGGCTGAACAAGAGTTTTATTTGCTAGTGTCCCAGGTGGAGGGCTGAATAAAAATCTGGACTTTATATAATTGATATGTTTAATTTATGTGCATACATATCAGTGGTGGGATTCAAACTTTTTTACTACCGGTTCTGTGGGCATGGCTTGGTGGGCATGGCAGGGGAAGGATAGTGTAAAATCCCATTCCATCCCCCCTCCAGGGGGAAGGATACTGCAAAATCCTCATTCTCTCCCCCCCCCACTAACCTGCTTTCCAGCTCCGTTCTCCTGTGCGGGGCAACCAATCAGCTGGGACTCAATGGGAGGCGGAGAATAGAGGGGGCGGGACCAGTCAGAGGTGATATTTGCTGGTTCTCCAAACTACTCAAAATTTCCACTACCGGTTCTCCAGAACTGGTCAGAACCTGCTGAAGACCACCTCTGGTACGTGTGTATGTATTTGTGTGTGGAGGTATACATATAAAGGATCGAACTGGGTTAATTGCTGGATTAGAGATCAGCAGGAAATATCAAAGTTTAGTCTACACTAGGAAGAATTAAAAAAACATCCTGGATGAACTCCAAATAAACAATTTGATATTGTCAATAAGAGCACAGTATGGACAGGCTGATAAAGGCCTCAAGAATAAACATATTTAAGAGGCAACCTGAATTTCACCTCTTGTAGGAAATGATGTTTAGAATGGTAAAATTGCCCCTTAACATTCAAACATTAAGTGGAAAGCTATCAATCTGTTTGCAATCAGCTAAAAAATGGGAGCTGTCAAAATATACTTCCTATATATTTGTTTGTTTATTTAAGGATCATTTCCTTCAGGTTCCTTAGCTACAATTTCCATAAGAAAGGATGGGAGCAGCTCTGTGAGGCTTCTAGATTTATTGTTTATCCGGTCATAAAAAAGAAAATACCCAAATTAAACCTTGATTTGAACTGTGTGAACTGTGTGATCAATATTTCTTGACCAATTGAAAAGATCCCCCCCCTTTTTTTTTGGTTTCTAAAATATTTGCAAATATATTTTTAACAATCTTCATTGGACCATCAACAATACAAACAGTGAAATATCGATTGAGGCATCTTCCGCATATCCTTATCCCATTGTTTTTCATTATTATTGCTGCGTCAACAAATTTGACGTGTTCGATAGTTCATTGAGAGACCGTTCAAAGTTACAAAGTCACTGAAAAAAGTGACTTATTACCATTTTTCACACTTACAAGCAGGGGTGGGGCTGCTGGGGGTTCGCAGGGGTTCGGGAGAGCCCCTAGCTAAGATTCTGTGCAGTTCGGACAACCGCCCAAATCCCACTCCTGGATGGCCCTGCCCATCCCTCCCCTCCCACAAATCCCCACGTGGCCCGTTTTGGATGCAGGGGGCGCGTGGAGGCTTGGGGAGGGCAAAAAACAGGCCTCCCAGAAGTTCAAGAAGGGCAGAAATGGGCCAGTTTCCATCCTCCAGAGAGTCTCCAGAGCCCGGGGAGGCCGTTTTCATCCTCCTGGAGGCTTGAGGAAAACCTCTGGAGCCCAGGGAGGGCAAAAAGCCCCCCCCCCCACTGTGGTACAGGAGGACAACTAGGCCACACCCACCATGGCCAGACCCACCCAGCAACTGGACAGAAAACCCATTGCTAAAATTTTTGAAACCCAACTCTGCTTACGACCGTTGCAGCATGCCCATGGTCCTGTGATCAAAATTCAAATTCTTGGCAGTTGCTTCATATTTATGACCACTGCAGTATCCCCGGGGTCATGTGAAAATTACCTGACTTGGCAATTGACTGACATTTATGACGGTCACAGCATCCTGGGGTCACGCAATCCCCTTTTGCAGCTGTTCTGATCCAAACCTTGTTCCAAGGAAACAAACATGAAATGGAGGTAACAGCAAAACCTTTTAATGATTCTTTACAAATTCTGTTCCTTCACGGTTAAAAGGCTGATTCAATCTAATTGTCTCTGATATGAACGAGCCTTGCCAAGGTGATGCAAGGCTGCCAAGAACACGAAATAAAGTTGCCAAGAACTAATTCAAACACAAAGAGTCTCCAACACAAACTAAGAAAGTCCGAATGTCCACAAGGCTTGAATGCAAAAACTACTTTGCTTCCTGCAAAGAACTCTGGTTTCTCAGCTGGCTTTTATCTCTTAAGGGAGGGGCCATTACCTTGTAGCCTTACTCCTGAGTCACCCATGATGCTGCAGCTGCTCTTTCCTTTGAGCAGCCCTGCGCACACATGCACTGGGCACAGGCTCCTCAGGGACCTCCTTATTAGTGCTGCCAGCCTCCACAGGCAACACTCCACTCCTGATGGTCCTGGCCCCATCCCTGCATCACACTCAGGCCTCTCATCTGAGTCCTTGCTCTCCGAGACCTCAGCTGTCCACAACTGCTGCCGGTGAACCACAACAGCGGCCTTCTGACAAGCAAAGCTGATGGAGAAGCCAGATTCCCTTAACGTTACCATCTTTTCAACTGCAGCGATTCACTTAGCAACCGTGGCAAGAAATGGGGCAAGATTCACTTAGCAAATGTTTCCCTTAGCCAGGGAAATTTTGGCTCAATTGCAGTCCTAAGTCGGAAACAACCTGTACGGGGCATAAGGATGCTTTTACCAGTAAATATGGAATTATTTTACAGGTCCCTAAAGTTAGTTTTTCAACGTTACAGAACTTGGGTACCCTTCCAGTTCCGAAACGGCATGACTAATCTTTTTAAAAAGAACTGAAGTCCTATTTTGCCTGTAGATAAAATTACGGCGGAACTAAACTTCTAGAAAGGAATTCCTACTTTGATATCGATGAGTCATTTTCAGGACCGGGCTTTAATCAAATAGCAAGCATTCTCCCCCCCAAAAAAATAATGAAAACCATTCATGTTAGAAGTCTTGTTATGTTGACATATCCCTGGAGAACTGTTGTTTGAAAAGAGCTGCAAAATGATAAATTCCTGACCAAAGGCCACATTCTTAACTTCTGACTCAGGCAGGAAATTCTCCTTCTTGTAATGTTCCTGTTGCTACCGGTACATACATGGATCGGAGTTATATTTACGCAATACTGATGCCGTTCCTCTACAAAAAAAAAACTCACAATGATGATGAGGAACCCTTATTAATGTCCATTAAATCTTATAGAAGGGAATAGAATTCTTTATTGGCCAAGTGTGATTGGACACACAAGGAATTTGTCTTGGTGCAAATGCTCTCAGTGTACATAAAAGATACATTCTTCAAGAGCCAAGAATCATAAGGTATACTTAATAATAGTCATAGGGTACAATAAGCAATCAAATCATACTAGGAAACAGTCAGTAACAATCATTAGGGTACAAGTGACAAAGTTACAGTCATACAGTCACAAGTGCGAGGGGATGGGTGATAAGGAGTGATGAGAAGATTAATAGAAACAGTAATGCAGACTTTGTAAATAGTTGGACAGTGTTGAGGGAATTATTTGTTTAGCAGAGTGATGGCGTTTGGGGAAAAAACTGTCGTGTCTAGTTGTTCTGGTGTGCAGTGCTGTATAGCGTCGTTTTGAGGGAAGGATTTGAAACAGTTTATGTCCGGGATGTGAGGGGTCTGTAGATATTTTCACAGCCCTCTTTTTGACTTGTGCAGTATACAGGTCCTCAATGGAAGGCAGCTTGGTAGCCATTATTATTTCTGTAGTCCTAATTATCCTCTGAAGTCTGTGTCCATCCTGTTGGGTTGCAGAACCATTTCTAGACTAAATTGTAGACTAAAAATTGAATCGAATTTTAATAATTTTGTAACTAGTTCAGGCCAGGTATTAGCAGCTGGCCTGTTTCTGCTGATTGACATAGAGGTAGTCCTTATCTTACAATAGTTTGTTTACTGACCATTCAAACCTATAATGGCACTGAAAAAAGTGACTTACAACCATTTTTCACCCTTATGACCGTTGCAGCATTCCCACAGTCACGTGATCAAAATTCAGAGGCTTGGCAACTGGCTCATATTTATGATAACCACAATGTCCCGGGGTCATGGGATCTCCTTCTGTAACCTTCTGACAAGTTTGTAAAATGGGTCAAAGCTGACTTAACAAATGTCTTGCTTAGTAACAGAAATTTGTGGCTCAATTGTGGTTGTATGTCGAGACCTACCTGCAGACCTCAGTTTAGGGCTATTCGTTTAGTGACCATTCCAAGTTACAACAGCACTGAAAAAGTGGCTTGAGCAGTCCTCACTCTTATGACCATCACAGAATCCTTAGGCTCATGTGATCAAAATTTGGGTGCTCCATCTAGGATTTGTGTCTGACTTTCTTTTCTTTTTTAAATTTTTAAATATACATCAATATTATTACATGGACAGTGTGGCGTCTGGGTATCATTCATTTTGATACAAAAATAATAGTACAAATGAAAGTTACTACAGTAATCAAACTTACGTGGTTCTAATGTTATTATACATATCTGTATCAGCACATAATCCTTCAATTGGGACTTGGTGGCTCAGTGGCTAAGATGCTGAGCTTATCGATCAGAAAGGTCGGCAGTTTGGCAGTTCGAATCCCTCATGCCACGTAACAGAGTTAGCTCCCGTTACTTGTCCTAGCTTCTGCCAACCTAGCAGTTCAAAAGCACGTAAAAATGCAAGCAGAAAAATAGGGACCATTTTGGTGGGAAGGGAACAGCGTTCCGTGCACCTCTGGCATTTAGTCATGCCAACCACATGACCACGGAGACGTCTTTGGACAGTGCTGGCTCTTCAGCTTTGTAACAGAGATGACCACTGCCCCCTAGAGCTGGAAACAACTAGCACATATACCTATAATTCTTCATTCTTCAGTTATTCAATATTTAGTACATCCTTCTAATAACAATAGTGCCTAATAGTGCCTAATACCACCCTTTTTCAAAATCTGGTCTCTACCTATCATTTTAAATGAGTTATGCAAAAATATGTATAACAATATTCCTCCGATTCCTAATTTCTTTATCTATTCTAATTCTTAGTACGGCCAAACTTTCCCCCCAAAAATTCCTTTCTATCCATCATCTCTCATTCTCTTAGTAGTTTCATTTCTTTTCTTTTTAACTCGCCTCCTGTACTCCTCCCTTGAGTCCTTAGCCCCATCTTTCATATTCAACCCAACCATTATAGGACTGGCGTCTGACTTTCTAGCGAGGTTAACTCTAGCTATGACTGTCCACAGCAGTAGTTTACAAACAAGGTATATTGAAAAAAGAAAGGGAAAAAACCCCACACCATTTGCAACTTGTTATCTTTTTTCAAAATGAAATATAGGTAGTCCTCGACTTATGACTGCAATTGAGCTGAAAATTTCTGTTGCTAGGTGAGACATGTCCTTCCCCTGCCATGCCCACCAAGCCAAGCCCACCAAGCCACACCCATAGAACCGATAGTCAATTTTTTTGAATCCCACCACTAGTCATAAATGTGAAAAATGGTCATAAGTCACTTTTTTCAGTGGTATTGTAACTTCAATCAGTCTCATAATGAAATATCTATAGTTTCAATTTTGAACCTCCCTTTGATTTCATCAGCCTTCTATCAACAATGTGGTGCATTTATTAAAATTTAGCCAGGTATTTATAAATATTGAGTGTTTATTATTTTTCGAATACTTTTTTATATTAATGGTTAGATTTGCTTAATTTAAAAAAAAGATAATTCCGTGATATTCCAAAAGTTGTGAAACAAGCGTACAACTATGCATTGATTAATTGTTCATTGCCAAATATACCTCAACTATAATTTATTTAGTGTTGTCTTAAGGTTAGTAAATTTCCTATATGGTGAATAACAATTTCACTAGAGTCTCTTTATCTCTTGCAATTTCATAGCTGTTTTATGCTGGAAAAATCCCTGGAACCAGATTGGCTGAGCTGAAGGCAAAATATGTCCTGATACATGATACTCTAGTAAGGTAAGCTTCTAGTATTCCACGCCCCCTCTCTTTCTTTCTGTCTCTGTGCATGTGTGTGTGTGTGTGTGTGTGTGTGTGTGTGTGTGTATAATGTTTCAGTACCATAGTTACTTAAAAGCTGTTTCAGCCTTATTGAAATTTATTGACTTATACAGTATTGTGTAACTTAGTTACTGTGTTTTGTAAATTGTCACCTAGGGTTTATAATGTAAGGTGAACCAGATAACTGTAGCTTTGTAAGAAAAAATCCTTAACTAATCAATTTATAGTTTACTGTAGTATAGAACAACCTTTATTCCAGTATAAATTTAATGCAAGGTACAAAGTCAGTAATTTATATCTGTGTTACATACATCATAAACTAAAAAGAGCTTTAAAATATATTGAGAATAAGTCATCTTTACCCAATGAAAGAATGATGTTCAGAGGTACAGGATAGGAAATCCAAAAGTTTTATAAAGGGAAACTTTGATTGTCTGACTTAAGAAAGAGTTTTTAATGTATTTTTTTAACATTGCAAAATTTAGTATTTCTCTGCTTAAAAATGATGATTCAGAGGAAAAAGCTTTTTTTTTCCCCATTGAAACCTGTTTTTTTATTGTATTCTTGGCATTAGGGAAAAGCATGCTAATGTATTAAAAGAGAGAAAAAGAGAGAAAATATGAGAAAAAGAGCATATTCTCCTGCTTTTGTGTAGGGGGTCAAATACATTTTGGACACCAATAACTTTTATTTATTCAACTTGCTATGCTGGCAGCTCCCCATCATTTAAAAACAGCCAAAATTGACAATCAAAATTAGAATCAAAAGTGGAAAAGCCTGCTTGAAAATGTGTAGTTTTAAGGGCGTTTTAGTAAACCAAGAAGAGGTGAATTAGCAAAGAATTTTAGAGATTTGGAATAACTAAAGAAAAAAGATGGGAATGTTAATTACTGCAAGAAAAACCTGACGACACTGTAAATTGTCAAAGGATCTCAGCGAGTAGAAGAATGCAAACGCTAGAGAAAAAGTTTCTTTTAAAAAAACCTCATCCCAAACTATATGTGGCTTTAAAAGTTATAATCGGTTTGTATTTCACTCAGAAATCAATGGATAACCAGTGTGTAATGCTTTCAGCATAAATGTAATGGAAGCATTAAATTCTTCTAAACACCAATATGGCAGCTGAGTTTCATGTCAATTTAACTTTCCAGACCACATATAAAGACAGACCTGCATAGTCTATATAGTAGTCAAGTTGGATGGAATCAGCACATGCTTTTAAGGGCCTGTTTATTAGCCAGAGATGTCAGTTAAGCTGATAAATGTCCCTGCACCTGTCCTCAATCTGGAAAATGAGAGAATGATGCAGATCCAGGAACACCCTTTTGAAAACAAGGTGATCCCTCTAGAATTGTAACCTTCTCTGTGAATTGTAAGCTTCCCTGTGCTTCAATTCGGATTTGTTATTCCTCACTCAGTCATTACTGGTAGTCCTCGACTTGCAACAGTTTATTTAGCGACCATTCAAAGTTATATTCTATAATTATATTCTATATTCTGTTCTGTTCTGTTCCGTTCCATTCCATTCCATTCCATACTTTCTATTCAGTTGTGTTCTATTCTAATTGCATTCCATTTCATATTTTCTATTCTGTTCTGTTTGATTCTATTCCATATTTTCTATTCTATTCCATTCCATTCCATATTTTTTGTTCTGTTCTGTTCTATTCCATTCCATTCCATATTTTCTATTCTATTCTATTCTGTTCTTTCTTTTCCATTCTGTTTCTGTTCTATTCTGTTCCATTCCATTCTATTCCATTTCATATTTTCTATCCCTTTGCGTTCCATTCCATATTTTCTGTTCTGTTCTGTTCAATTCTATTCTGTTCCATTCCAATATATATTCCATATATTCTATTCTGTTCCTGGTTCTGTTCTATTCCATTCCATTTCATATTTTCTATTCTGTTCTGTTCTGTTTCTGTTCTGTTCTATTCCATTCTATTCCATATTTTCTGTTCTGTTCTGTTCTGTTCTGTTCTGTTCTATTCCATTCCATTCCATTTCATTTCATTTCATTTCATTTCATTTCATCTTTTCTTTTCTTTTCTTTTTTTTCTGTTCTGTTCTGTTCTGTTCTGTTCCGTTCCGTTCCGTTCCATTCCATTCCATCTCTGAGAGCACAAGGTAGGAATATCAACCATCCCACCCACCCGCAGCTAATACATCCCAGCAGGCCGGGACCTTGTAAACACAGCATAAACAAAGAAATCCTCCTTTTCTTTACTCAGTATCAAAGGTCGTGGCTTCTATTTCCCATACGTGTTGTTTTATATACCTATGAAGTCATAGTTATCAGTCACGATGAATTCTTCCATTGAGCATCTCTGTTGGATTAAAAAACAACAGGCATCACTGATTTTATTATAGTTTACAGGAATCGGAGATTCAGCTGCTGCAGGATGCCAAACGTTTCACGGCTAAGCTGGAAGAGCAGCAGGAGATACTGGAAAAAGCCGATCAGTTTCCAGAAAGCACCACTTCCGAGGTCTCCAAACTGAGGCAGCAGTACCTGAGATACTTCAACGAGTACAACGCCATTCAAGAGAGAGAGTTTGAAATTCAGTATAGGCTGAATAGGTGGGTATAACAATTGGCCAACTGCCTTTTTAACAAGACTCCACAGGGCATCGTTTCAAACTGCCAGGTAGATAGAAGGAAGAAGGTAGAATACGCTGCTCCTCGACTTACCACCACAGCTGAGCCCAACATTTCTGCTGTTAAGAGAGACCGTTGTTAAGTGAGCTTTGCTCCATGTTATGACTCTTCCAGCTACAGTGGAATTCAAATTTTTTTACTACCAGGTCTGTGGGTGTGGCAGGGGAAGGATACTGCAAAATCTCTATTCCCTCCCCACTACTGGGAAAAGATTATTGCAAAATCCCCATTCCCTCCCCACCCCACTAACCTGCTTTCCAGCTCCGTTCTCCTATGCAGGGCAACCAAAGGAGACCCAGCCAATCATCTGGAACTCAATGGGAGGCAGAGAATAGAGGGGGGTGGGGCCAGTCAGAGGTGGTATTTGCCGGTTCTCCGAACTACTCAAAATTTCCATTACCAGTTCTCCAGAACTGGTCAGAACCAGATGAATACCAACCTCTGCCTCCGTCTCAGCTTCCCTTACAACAACTCGGTGGCTGCATCGATTCCCTTGGTGCAAATGGCCCTATAAACTCTGAAGAAATGGAAAAAGCCACATTTTTTTTTCCTGAGCCAAAGTGTTATAAAATGGCTTCCATGATATCTTCAGTCCTGAGAGTTAGATCGTTAAGTAGCCTGGCACAGTTGGCTATTATCAGTGGCTCACTGAATATCCTTATTTTAGCGCAGCTATATATTGATGATCAGTTGGACACAATGGGAGGCAGAGAAGAGATGGGGTTGGCAGGGCCAGTCAGAGGTGGGATTTGCCAGTTCTCCGAACAACTCAAAATTTTGGCTACCACTTCTCTAGAACTGGTCAGAACTGGCTGAAGACCACCTCTGCTACAGTTGTGAAGTGAATCATTGCAGTTGTTTCGTTAGTAACGAGGTTGTTAAGTGAATCTGGCTCCACCATTGACTTTGCTCATCAGAAGGTCGCAAAAGGGGATCACGTGACCTCTGCAACTGTCGTAAATAGGAGGCAGTTGCCGAGTGTCTGAATTTCGATCCCATGACCATGGTGATGCAGCAAGGGTCGTAACTGGGGGAAAACAGTCCCGAGTCACTTTTTTCGGGGCCGTTGTAACTTCGCAAGGTCACTGGCCAAATGGTTGTAAGTCGAGGACTGCCTCTAGAAAAGCAGAAGGAATTGAAATAATGCCTATACCGACACAGCTAAGGAAAACGCGACAGCTGGTTACTCCTGAGTGCCGTCTCCTAAAGGCCGTCAACATTTAACTCATCTGGTACAAAAGTCTACAGATTTTAGAGTTCCTATCTGGGCAGGTGGCTCTGTGGCTAAGGCGCTGAGCTTGTCGATCAGAAAGGTCGGCAGTTCGGCGGTTCAAATCCCTAGCGCCGCATAACTCCCATTACTTGTCCCAGCTTCTGCCAACCTAGCAGTTCGAAAGCAGGTAAAAAACGCAAGTAGAAAAATAGGGAGCATTTTGGTGGGAAGGTAACAGCATTCTGTGTGTCTTCGAAGGCATTTAGTCATGGCAGCCACATGACCACGGAGACGTCTTTGGACAGCGCTGGCTCTTCGGCTTTGTAATGAAGATGAGCATCGCCCCTAGAGCCAGAAACAAGTAGCACGTATATGTGAGGGGAAGAACCTTTACCTTTATCTGAGCAGGAAATACTGGAAAAGGACACTTTCAGATAAAATGAGATTGCTTAATGTCAAACCCAGCACTTTTATTATCAGTTAATTAGTAACCAAAAATAGGTCAAAACACATTGGAAAGTCCGACAGTGAACTTCAAAAGAAGGACACAAACTGAGCATGAGAATGTCCTTGGTGTTATCTTCCAAAGCCAAGGACCGGTTCCTTCTCTCTCTCCCTCCCTCCCTCCCTCCCTCTCTCTTTCTCTCTCCCTCCCTCCCTCTCTCTCCTATGTGTGTATGTGTATCTGTATGCGTATATCTATATATGTGTGTATGTATGTATGCATGTATGTATCTTTTGAGAGTGGACATCAGAATTTCATTTTTTAATGTTTGCCAGTGTGTTCACAGAAAAAAAGTGATAATAAAGGTAATCTTATCTTACAAGCTGCCTTTTAATATTATTTATTCTATCTAGTTTACAAGAAGACAAGAAATTAATTGAAAAGGACTATCGCAGAGTCCCCAAAGCTTCTGTAAGTAAGTTTCTCACATAGCCATAGACACCTAATTCAATGTGCTGAAAATACAAACTGCAGTTTTTGCTGCAAATCACGGGATCCGACAAGTTCATTCTCTCTGAGGATAAATCCCTTTTTTTGCGCAGTTGTAAATTAGATGTGCCCAGAATTCTCCTAGAAATCTATGAAACAAGGGTAATTCTGGCACAGCAGCCTAAACTATCAGCTGTTCCTGGCTGGCTGTGCCTAAAACCAAGTTTTAAAAAATCCATCGTGCGTTAGGTTTTTTTGTTTGTTTGTTTGTTTTTGGCAGTGGGTTTGCGGATGGTGCTTGATCTGGACTAGAGCCATCAGGGGCCCTGATTAGTTATTCTCCTGATGTTTGTACTTTGCATTAATTCAACCCTTACTGACTGTCCCCGATCTACTAGTCTAGTCTGTTTTTTCCTTTTAGCAAACTGGATATATTATTCCTTCTTTGCACTGTGGAGATACAGAGGCGAGGTGGTAGAAGAGTTGAGGAAAAGATAGTAGGTTAGATGCTATGTGGTCTTTATGGAGAGGAGGAGGAGGAAGGGGAGGAGGAAGAGGAGGAGGGGGAGGAGGAAGAGGAAGGGGAGGAAGAGAGGAGGAACAGGAGGAGGAGGAGGAGGAGAAGGGAGAAGGAATAATAATGAACAACTATCTAGTGGCCATCTAATGGGATGTCTGGGGATGGTGCTCAATTAGAAGACCTCCAAGATCCCTTCCAACTCAGTTATTCTATTCTAGAATACAATAGATTAAGCACTTGGAATCACAGGGCTGGAAGGGAAATTGGAGATCTTCTAGTCCAACCCGCTCCTCAAGACAGAAGCCTTATCATCCCAGTCTGTTCTTGAAAACCTCCGGTGATGGGAGCACCCACAGCACCAGGAGGCAAGCTATAGTAGTCCACTGATTCATTGTTCTCACTTTCAGGAAATTTCTCCTGACTTCTAAATCGGATCTCTCTTTGACAAGCATCTTCCCTTCCCTTCCCTTCCCTACCGTTCCCTTCCTATCCTACCCTTCCCTTCCCTATCCTTTCCTACCTCTCCCTTCCCTTCCCTTCCCTATCTTACCCTACCCTTCCTTACCCTACCTTCCCTACTCTACCCGTAGCTTCCCTATCTTACCCTTCCCTACCCTTTCCTTCCCTTCCCTTCCCTATCCTATCCTATCCTATCCTATCCTATCTGTTCCTTTCCATTAATTTGAGTCACTCAATTTCATTTTTTAAAGGATGCGGAGAAGAAAATTAAAGCCCTGAGGGACAGTTGCGAAGACCTGCGTAAAGAAACAACGCAGAGAAGGCTGGAAATTAAAACCATGAAAGACGATCTGTTTGCAAGGCATAAACGTCTCACTAAGGAGCACAAAGAAGTGGACGAACTATTTCGAAAACAAGAAGAATTAAAGGTAATGGGGGGGGGGTTACCTATAGATGCCTATTGATAGGGCTGTGTTTTGATGTCCACATCCAAGCTGTATAGAAAAAGACTCACGTGTATTTTGTTGATGAAGATTATCAGCCCTCCAGGTGGAGTTGTGTGGAAGTTGACTCAAGGCAACAGGATTTTTTTTGCTGGTTCAAAATGTTTCACTGCTTCTCCAAGTAGCTTCTTCAGTCTGAGCAAGATTCCAGGAAGATTAAATCACCCAGGAAGATCAAGACCACTTCACTGGTTCACCAGGGAGGCCACGTTTAATGCCCCACCTAGGGTAAAGGTTTCATCTGGGCTATGGTGCAGGAGAAGGCTCCTGTGCATTCCTTGGATAGCAAAGGTGATTAACAAGCAAGTATTGGATCCACAGGTGGTATTCAGCAGGTTCTGACCAGTTCTGGGGAACTCGTAGCAGAAATTTTGAGCAGTTCAGAGAACCGGCAAATACTGCCTCTGTACATTCTTCCCCTGCCACGCCCACCCAGCACGGCCACAGAATCGGTAGTAAAATAAATTGAATCCCACCACTGATTGAATCGCCTAACACCAGACATGTCACTGGAAGGCAAAGTCACCAAACTGCATCTTATTTTGTCCATGTCATGCAGAGGAATTCACTGGAGAAAGCAAATTCACTGGCGAAGGCAAATTCATTGGAGAAAGCAAACGCTGTGGTGGCACAGTGGATAGAATTGCAAGCTAATTATGCCGACTGCCAGCAGTTCAAATCTCACCAGGCTCAAGATTGACTCAGTGTCAACCCTGAAGCTGGCCCGACTGAGGCCATTTTGAGACTTCAGTGCTGACACACCGGAGAAGTGGGATAGGGAAGGAGGAATGGGGATAGCTGGGGTGTTGTAGCCAAAACAAAATACTTTCTCATGGGAACCAAGGACATTCCTGCAGGTGCTCAGAAGGAGGGGACTGGAGTCACCTAGCAACTGGACAGTATCCTGATTGGACCATGTGACCGGTTGTGACAGACTTTCACTTTTAATTAGGTGAAAACCATGGGAATATTCAGAGTTGGTTTTCACCAGTCTACGCCAATATGACATATCCAATAAACCTATTCTTTGAGGAAATTGCCAGCCTCAGAGTTTTGTTTGCTATGGGTATGTTACTTGGAACCTTGACATTCACCCTTCCATCCTTCTGAGGTCAGTAAAATGAGGACCCATTTTGGGGGCAATAGGCTGACTCTGTCAACCGCTTAGAGAGGGCTGTAAAGCACTGTGAAGCGGTATATAAGTCTAAGGGCTTTTACTATTGGAAGAGTTAATGGTAAAAGGAAAGTAGAGTGCCAAAGAACACGACAGCTAGACACCCACAAAGCTGACCCCAGCCGAAACATAGAAAAACTCAAGCAGTGCAAGATTGGGAGACACTGAAAGTCCTGACCCATAGAATCACCAAGAGTCAGACTGGATTGAATGGATATCATCATCATCTTCATTGTAAAGGATTTAGGTATTGTAACATTTACATCAGGGGTGGGATTCTACCGGTTCGGACCGGTTCTATAGAACCAGTTGTTATGATTCTATGCAGTTCGGAGAATTGGCAAATTGTGTCCCTGTCTGGCCCTGCCCTTTTCCCCCACCCCTCCCCTTCCCTCCCAGTCAGTCCTTATCCTGCATGCGTGACATTGTGCGCACGCCCAACATCGCGTACTGTGTTCTTCCCCGCCCAGTCACTCCTTAAAGTATTTCTTTTTTCCCCCTCCTGACAATCAGCTGTTCCTATGATCAGCTGTGACGGGATTCCCTTCACATACTTACTGCTTCTCCCAGAGGCTTCCAGGAGGCCCAGCAGGCTCCAAAATGGAGCACAGGTGAGTGATGTGCGCCCCTTCTATACTCCCTTTTTTCCTTCTTGAGCCCCAGGGAAGTCTTCTAGGATCAAAAACGCCCCCCTGGAGGCTTCCCTGAGGCCCAGAAGGCCCAAAAAATGGGGGGAGGGGGTGTTGCTGCAAAAAAACAAACGCCACACCTACCCAGTCACGTGGCCATGCCCACCTAGCCATGCCCAGCTAGCCACACCCACAGAACCAGTTGTGACAGAATTCGAATCCTACCCCTGATTTACATCCTGACGGACCTCTGTCTACTCCCCTAAGGAGCCTATTCAAATTAGGTGAATAGTAAAACCTTCCTGCAGGACATGAAGTATATGGCAGTGGTATCAAAGCCGATCGCATCACGGGCCGTATTGGGATGTATGAGGATGTTTTTCTATTAGGAAAACATATCTATGTCCATTTCTATATCCGGCCCACGGGTCCGCAAGTTCAACAGGCCTGGTTCCCCTAAGCCACTTGCTCAGATTGAAGATGCTACTTGGCTAAGCAGCGAAACATTTCCAACCAAAAACAGAAGAAAGAAGACCAATGGCTGCGACTCAACTTCCAGATTCAAAACGTATTTCAAAGGGGGAAAAAATACATATGCGTTTTCAGGACATTCTTGGATTGTTGCTATAACCCAGCTTGAAGTTAATTCATCACGAAACATTCTTAAACATTCTTAGTTTCACGCAGGCTAATATTTATGTTTATTTTATCACCAGGATGAACTTGTCCGTCTCCAAGCCATTCCTATTCAGCTCGGAAAGGATATGGAAAAAATAAGCCGCAGAATGCAGTATGTTCTTTTAGAACTCTTGATTATTATTGTTGGTTGCACAATCAACTAAATGTTTAGACTGGGTTTGACATTATTGTATTATGTATACGCTGCTCTTGGGTAGAATGTAGCATGTGGCTGTCGTCTGTATGTACACTGAGAGCTGCTGCACTGCAGACAAATCCCTTGTGTGTCTAATTACACTTGGCCAATAAAGAATCCTATTCTGTTGTATACTACTCTACTTTACTCTACTTTACTATTCTATTCTATTATTTTATTCTACACTACTCCCTGCTACTCTATTATTCTATTCTACACCGCTACTTTACACTATTTTATTATTCTATTCTATTCTATTCCTGTTCTATTCTATTCTATTTTCTATTCTACACTACTCTACACTACTCTACTCTATTCTATTCTTGAAATAATAATGAAATAATAAAAGCCAAAAATATCCTAAGCAGATTTTAGATGGACATTATCTTTTGATTTTTTTTAATGTATTTCCAAATCCAACCCCTCCAAAAAAAGGAAAGAAAAAAAAAAAACAGGAAACAAACAAAACAAGAAATATTTACAAAACAAAATATCAAACATACACTTAAAATGTCCTTCCCCTGGTTGAACCCTGATAGTATAGTTTAACAATAACAACTTCCCCCCTTGCGAAACCGATCTGCAATTCAGAATCTTTGACATATATACTTACCAAATAACCAATTAAAAAATATCACAAATAAAAAACACAGACACCTTATTTTTACTCACGTCAGCCTCTGCTCCTTACAGAGACATAGAGAAGAGAAAAATCTTGCTTCAGGAAGAAGCGCAAGAACTTGTGGAGATGTCCAAAAAAATGGAGACCAAGTGCATGGAGGCCATGGAGGAGAAAGAAGATGCGATCAAGGAGGTCGACGGGAAGAAAGCACTGCTCGAGATCAAAGAGCGAGAATTCAACACTCAGAGCAAGGTGCACGAGATGAATAAAGAGAACGAAGGCACCGCCATTTCAGAGAGGTGAGATTTTATTAGTCATGGGCCATTGTGAGTTCTTCCTGTTCCGGAACTTCTTTTTTTAGCGAATGAAGGCAAATGTACATGTCCCAGGATAGTGTTGCAGGATCCGCTCTTGAATCAGTCATCGAAACCAAAGGGAGGGAGGGAGGGAGAGAGAGAGAGAGAGAGAGACTGAGAGAGAGAGAGAGAGAGAGAGAGAGAGAGAGCGCCTGGGCCATCCTTCAGCCCTCAGATGGAGAGTGAACAATCCCCAGGTCTGGAGGTGGCTGATTTGGAAGAGGAGGAACAGCTGGATCCAGTGCCTGACGTGTGGATATGCAGAAGGCAGAGGAGAGGAGAGCATTGAAAATCTATGGGCTGGTCCTTGGGATGGAAGAGCCACCGCTTCTAGCGAAGTCCCTCTCTAGCTCTGGGGATAAAAGGCAGGGGGCGGAGATGAATAGATGTGGCAGACAACTATTTATCTCCCTGCCGGACAGAGTTGTTACTCTGTGGTGAGAGATTTTTTTTTTTTGCCAGGGCTGCTGGTGCTCCTAATAAAGGAATCATTGATTTAAATACAGAAGGTTTGTCGTGTGTGAGGAGCTGAGTCCGAACAAAAGGTTTATTCTTGCAATATATTTGGACTCATGTTGGACCCGAACCAAAGTGAATCTTTCTCTCTTCAGAACCTGTGCACTGGGCTGTTCTACATGTTGTGTTTATATGGTGCCTGGCCATGTGTAGTTGTTAATTATGGTGTTGATGGCAGGGTATTACGTTAATTGTTGCTTCCTTATGCCACAGTGCCCTCGACTCCTAAATACCTGGTAGTAGATCTGCACTCTTATTGATTGACAAGGGGCCCATTTCCCATTGTTCAATCATTTCTCTGGCTGTTTTGGTCTCTGCTCGGCCAACAATCATAATAGCCTGTAACCGTTCTTCATATGTTTTAGCCTCCAACCATCCCCTAATCACCCTGGTTGCTCTTCTCTGTACTCTTCCTAGAGTCTCAACATCTTTTTTTTAGTGTGGTGACCAAAACTGGATGCGGTACTGTAGGCGTGGTCTTACTAAGGCTTTATAGAGTGGCATTAGTACCTTCCTTGATCTTGATTGTACTGTAAAGTCTTCTTTGTAATTATCGCTGGTCTGAACCTGAGAGCTTCAATTGTGGGCCATTTGTTTTTGTCGTAACAAAAGCTCTTTTTCTACGCTTGTCTAGGGGTGTATTAGAAATGGGTTTTCGCAATGTGACCAATTTGAAACAGAAACTGCACGATACTCTGAGTCGGATGCAAAGGGAGAAGGAGAAGGATTTCCGAACATTTAAAAAGATGGAAATGCAGCTGAAAATCGCTCAGGAAGGCCTGATCCAAGTTCAGTCGCATCACGAAAGAATGCTTTTAGAGGTGCGTACCTCTAGTAAGCTTGAAGAGCAATGTCGAGTTTTATTACTTTTTTGGCTCTTTGGGCCAAATACTGTTAAAAGGCGGGTTGCTAAGAAGAGGGTGAGTGCAGGATGTCATCAGGGGTGTTATTCAAAAAATTCCAGCAACCAGTTTGCTGCCCAGTTGCTGGCTGGGCGTGGCCGTGGTGGGTGTGGCCTACCAGAACTTCCGGGAGGGCCGTTTTTCACCTTCCCAAGGCCCGGAGGCTTCCCTTGGGCCTCTGAGAGGATGAAAACGGCCTCCCACGGGCTCTGGAGGCCCCCCGGAAGCCGGAAACAGGCCCGTTTCTGGACTTCCAGAAGGCCCATTTTCCCCCTCCCAGAGCCTCCATGTGAACCCTGCACTTACCTGCATCTTAAACAGGCCATGTGGAGACTCCTGGGACGGGTGGGGTGGGCGGTGTGTTGGTTCAAATACCAGTTTGGTGAACCAGGTGCAAATTTAACATCCAGTTCACCTGAACCGGCCTGAACTGGTAGAATCCCACCCCTGGATGTCATACAATAGATATTTGATTGGTTTTTTGGGGGGCGGGGGGGGGGAATAATATAAATTTAAGATTTCCGAATCTATAAGAGCAATTTCTATTATATCAGCGGTCCCCAAACTTGCTGGTTTCTGATTTATTTGTTTTTTTAAACATTCAGCTCATGCATAAATATGGCATTGGTTATATTAAAATAACACACTTTCCTCATTTTTTTGTACATAACCTTCTTTTCTTCCCCCCATTGTACAGTTAGATGCTGCTGTCCCTAAAGACGATGGGACAATATTAGAGAGGCGAAGGGAGCTTCAGAGAGAAGTGGAAATAGCAAAGCGAAATCTGACACAAGAGGTAATAGGATAGCTGTGTTTTATTCATCTGCCAAGCCTACCAAATCTTTCATTGGATGCTGCTGTCCATATGCCTTCACCGAGATATTAAAGAACAGACATGTTATTTCTTGTTTAAAAAAAAAAAAATATCTGCAGGAAAACAGAAATGTTACTCCTTCTTTTTTTTAAAAAATCTCCTCAGGAAATCCAGTGTCTCCTACTCCTGCTATTCTTATTTCAAGTAGCCAGAAAGGTCTATGTACAGATCATATTTATTTATCGTTTTGATTTGTGTAGCTGCCTGTCTCGTGTTTGTGACTGTAGGCAGCTCAGCTAATGAGACGACCGAGCAAAAGCCACAGTAAACGATGTACAAACATCCAGAAAAAAAACAATAAACCCTTTAAAACCAGATTACAAAACCAAATCAAAACCATAATAGTATGGAGGGTCAGCGATGGTTAGTGGAACAAGGAAGGGGCAAGCAGAGAACACGCTGGCAATCATTACACACATGTCATCCTTGTCCTCCTGTCTCTCCCTAAGGAACAGGTCCTGTGCTTGCAAAAGAGAAAAAAAAATAGACACTTAAGATTAGTGACTCCTAGAGGGATTTTGGCTTAATCACTTATAACTAATATTTTCATTACTTTACTTTAGGACAGCATTGCATGTATCTATTACCGCTCTCCCTCTCTCCATCCATCTAGCATCTATCTACCATTTCTGTCATCTATCATATCTACCTATCTATCATCTACCTATCTATCATCTACCTTATATCTGTCTGTCTATCATCTATCTACCTATCATCCATCCATCCATCCATCCATCCATCCATCCATCCATCCATCCATCCATCCATATCTATCTATCTATCTATCTATCTATCTATCTATCTATCTATCTATCTATCTGCTATCCTATCTATCTATCATCTGTCATCTACCTATCTTCTATCATTATCTATTTGTCAATATCCCTCCCTCCCTCCCTCCCTCCCACCATCTATCCATAATCCATATATCAACCATTATCTGTCTGTCTGTCTGTCTGTCCCTCCCTCCCTCCCACCATCCACCTATCATTCATATATCAACCCTTGTCTGTCTGTCTGTCTGTCCATCCGTCCATCCTTCCGTCCATCCATCCATCCATCCATCCATCTATCCGTCCATCCATCCATCCATCCATCCATCCAATGATGTTTGTTAGGAAAAATTCAAGGGAAGGACTATTAGGAAAGCAATGTCAAGGTCCTTAGGACATGCAGGATGTAGATGGAAATCTTTCGGTTATTGTTTCTTCTTACCCCTTTTCCATTCGCTGCATATCCTCTTTGAATGGACCTCTCTGTTCTTTTGTGTCATTTTGTTCCTTTCTCCCCTGTCTGCCAGGCTGTTCTCCGACCCTTCCCATACTCCCCGGCAGGGAAGAAAGCTGGAGGGGGAGGCACCCTGCTTGGCAGGTTGCCAGGTTTCCTCTCCGATTTTTAGCCGTGGCTTCCCATGAAATTGTTTGGTCTCCATCTGGTTTTCTGTCTCAGTTTCATCCTTTTCTTTCATCAGGGATACCATATTCCCGTCTGCTTAGTACCATATTCCCCTTCTGCTTTGGGCACCGAGTGTGTGGTGTAGAAATATTGGTAATATACGGTAAAAATATTGGGCTAGCAGTGAGGGAACCTATGTTGTAATCCATCCTCAGTTTTGTTGGGATTGGTCACTCTCAAACTCAGCTCAGCTCATAGTATTGTTGTTGTTGTGTGGATACAATGGGAGGTGGGGATGTACAGATCTACTTTTGGGTATAAAACTAACAAACATGTTTGGGCCATCAGAATGAAGAAAAATAGCCTTTAGCAAGCACTGTACCTTACTATTTCAGATTTCTCCATTGCCCCTATCCAGAAAATTAAAAGAAAAAAAGCTCTTACATTGTTTATCCCAGCCTCAGCACCATTCTTATTCTTATAGTTGCATTACCCCTTATGTAAGGGGAAACTAAAGACTAAAAATATTTAAATAGAACATCTTCTGAATGTTCTTTCCCCTCCGATACATTTATGTGTATGGTTACTGATTTATTTCTTATATGCCCCCCACCTCACTACCCAATGCAATTCTCGACAGCTTACAATAGAATAAAAAATATGAGTATGAAAGCAATTTAAAATTGCAAGAATGAAATAGAAGGTGTAAACCAGGGGTCCAGCAGTGCTGAGGCAGGGTCTTCTCTGCCACAATCCACACCTTTTCTTGATGTATTGTTGAAATGTAGAAATATTTATTAGTGGAGTCTGAGGTTGACAGATAGATGACAAATGGATGATAGATGGATGGAGAGGGATGGAGATGGAGGGATGGATAGATGGATGGATAGATAGATGGATGCTGGATGATGGGAGGGAGGGCGGAAGGAAAGAGATAGAGATTGACAGACAATAGATGATAGATGGATGATAGATGGAGAGGGAGAGATAGATGATAGATAAATAGATAGAGATAGATAGATGAGAGATAGGTAGGTAGGTCGGTAGATAGATAGATAGATAGATAGATAGATAGATAGATAGATAGATAGATAGATAGATAGATAGATAGATAGATAGATAGATAGATAGATAGATAGATAGATAGATATAGATAGACAGACAGACAGACAGACAGACAGGATAGATAATAGATACTAATAAAGGAAAATATTTGTAGTTCAGGGTTGACATGAGGGGTCCTTGGTGTTCTCTGAATTTGGTGGTTTTCTTGCAGACGTTTTATTACCAAACTATCTAACACCATCAGTGTTGATGATGTTGCCTATTTTGGGTCATTAAAACATCTAAGAAAACAACCAGATCACCAAGGGCTCCACTGTTCAGCACCTGAGGCCCAAACATTCTCTTCTGTAGAGATTGATTAACATCACCCCATTCCGGGATTGTCCTCTGATATTTTCTACCTAGAAAACATCCACTGATGCTGAGGTGCGGACTCTCGAGCAGTGCATTGCTGAGGAAGACCAACTTATTCATGCTCAGGAGCATTACAGGGAAGAGTTCAATAACTTGATCCGCATGACCCAGCTCAAGGCGGATGAGCGGGAACAAAAATCGAAGGATTTCTTGAAAGCTCAGGTGAGGAAACTCCAAGGAGCATCTAACTTGGTCTTTCTATCTTGGGTCACCTGGACTTTCCATGCCTCCATAGAGTAGATGTTTAGACTCCTCCATAGTTTCTTCCTGTTCATTTTCATCACTGAAACAAGGGCACACTCCTCTTTCAAATCTAGATGACTGGCAAGTCTAAACTGATATGTAATATCATTGTTCTTCTTCCTCTACTGCATCCACTTGCCATGGGAAATCACCAGAATTGGGACTGCAATGGTAAGTTGGGTTTTTTTTTTCTGTGAGGCCTACCTGTATTAGCTACTTGTATTTGAGATGAGAAAGAGATTGGGGACAAAATATATTTAGACTTCAGCAAGGCATTCGACAAAGTAGACCACAACCTACTTCTTGGTAAGCTAGAAAAAGGTGGGAGAGACAGCATTACCATCAGATGGATTTTGTAACTGGCTGAAACCCGTACTCAATGAATACTCCTTAGTGATACTACATCTACATGGAAGGAAGGAAGAAGTGGAGTGCCACAAGGTTCCGTCTTAGGCCCAGGACTCTTCAATATCTTCATTAATGACTTAGATGAGGGAATAGAAGGGGAATTTACCAAATTTGCAGATGATACTAAGCTGGCAGGAATAGCCAACATCCTAGATCTGTGATGGCGAACCTATGGCACACAGAGCCACTTCTGCCAGCACGCTAGAGGTCGCCTGGAAGAGCCCCACTGCACATGCGCGCGCGCCGCCTGCCTGACAGCTAATTGTCAAGTATCTGGTGCGCATGTGTGGGGTGAATGGGGGGGTCGTGTGTGCATGCGCAGAGACACGCAGCACGCAACGGGGGTCGTGTGCACACGCGCAGGGGACGTGGGGGTGGCGCACATTGCCTTCTGGGTGCTGGCATGCAAGTGTGTGCATGCAATTTTTGGCACAGGAGCCCCAAAAGGTTAGCCACTACTGTCCTAGATGATAGGCTCACGATCCATCTGGATCTTAACAGACTTGAACACTTCATACATGTCTCTCTTAACAACAGAAATGCTGATAATTTAGGTCAGGGGTGTCAAACTCAAGGCCCAGGGCCCGTATCCAGCCCGTGGGGTGCTTAGATCTGGCCCACGGGCCTGTCCTGGAAGCAACGAAGGACTGGCCCGCAGTGCCTCTGCCCACGAAAAGGGAACCCGGGACGGGCCGCGACAGCCTCCTGCAACTCTCTGCCAGTGAAAACAGAGTTTGGGGAGGCCACACCAGGGGTGGGTTTCTACCGTCCACCTCTGTAGAACTGGTAGCTCTGCTGATGTTTCTGTCTCTGTAGAACCGGTTCTATGTCGGCTGATGTTTTTGCCCACCCGCCCACCCGGGCTCTTACCTGATCTTTATTTCCTGAATTTTTCAACTTTAGCTGCCGTGCGAGGTTCAGCTGCAGTTAAAAAAAGCAGGAAAAGAGGGCTGTTTCAAAGGCTGCTTCTCTGCACTCAGCGTGCTGATGACGATTTACAGGCGCGTAGCTCGCAGCATGCAGGGAAATACGTCATACATCACTGAACCTCGTAAATCACCGAACCGACAGTTAACCCTGTCGTATCCCACCCCTGGGCCATACGCAGTCTCCCCAAGCTCCATTATTTATGGTAGAGGGCTGCAGGAGGCTATTGTGGCCAAAAACAGAGTTTGGATCAGCTGCACGTAGCCTCCTTGAGCTCCATTTTCTCTGGCAGAGGGCTACAGGAGGCCATCATGGCCAAAAATGGAGCCCGGAGGGACAGGGCTGTCGTGGTCGAAAATGGAGCCTTGATGAGTGACACTGAGCTGGCCATGCCAACCCTGACCAAGCCCCCCCGAGGTCAAACACAACCCTGATGCGGCCCTCAATGAAATCAAGTTTGATACCCCTGATCGAGCTCCATTTTGATTTCTGGGAATACCGTATTCTATTTTTGAAATACAGAATGATGCTCTTGAGTAATCTTTGCCTCCTTGAATTTTAGAAATGGCTTTGCCATTCCAACAACTCCCCAACTACCCACTGCTATTTGTCTTTTGCAGCAGCGCCTGAATAACATCATTGCAGAAATAAAAACGAAAGACTTCGAAATTAGGGAGCATACAAAGAAACGGAGAGAGATTCATAGACAGTAAGAGAATTATTTCCATGGGGGGTTTGCTGGCATACTGTTGACAACAACAACAACAAAAAGGGAAATGGATACATCAATGTTTTCCTTAAAAAAAAATTTGGGTGGGGGGTGTTTCAGGATGAAAGAATTTGCCAAACTGTACGACGTTGTGCGGCACGAGAGAAACAAGTTGGTGAGCATTGTACACTGCGCTCGCCAGAAAACAAATGAAATTAAAGACAAAGTCAAAATGCTGGATAACGAGATGGAGATCTTAAGGACCAACGCCGTAATTAAGGAAAGGTGAGTATTCAGGAAAACAATTCACCTGAAAAATAATTTTCTTCCTCTTGGTGGCAGAAGTGGGGCAAGGTTGACTCAGCCTTCCATCCTTCTGAGGTGGGTAAAATGAAGACCCAGATTGTTGGGGCAAATTGTAAATCGCTTAGAGAGGGCTGTAAAGCACTCTGAAGTGGTATATAACACTGCTCTTGCCCTTCCTTCCTTCCTTCCTTCCTTCCTTCCTTCCTTCCTTCCTTCCTTCCTTCCTTCCCTCCCTCCCTCCCTCCCTCCCTCCCTCCCTTATTCCTTTCTTATTTTCCTTCCTGGTAGCATAGTGGTCAGCAGAATTAACCTGTAGTACTGCGCTCTAACCACTGCGGTGCCTCCGCACCTCTTACGTTTTCGTCGCCTTTAGAAAACTGCAGAAATACCAGATGAAGTATTCCAACAACGTTGCGATCAAGGACAGCATCCAGAGCGATGTTTGCAAGGTTTATCAGACCGTCCAGGACATGAAGGAGAAACGGGAGCAGCAGCTGATGGACGTCGAACGGCTGACCAACACGCTCACCCGGATCGAGGAGGAAATGGTCCAGTTGCGCAAGACGTACGAAAAGGCTGTCCAGAGACGAAATGAAAGGTATGGAAGCGGGCCCCCAAATTATTCCTGAATATACAAAATGTAAAGGAAGAGAAAATAACACCTTTTGATTAAAAAAAGCTTCGATTTTACTGGCAATAAATGTACTGTTACGACAGGTAGTCCTCAGTGCTAGGTTTTATCAATGGTTAGAGATAAGAGGTAGAAATTAGATAAAGAAAGATCATTGTTATTTGTAAGTAAAATATGAATGTTCATAATTGTAAGTATGCTAGCAGTGGTGGGATTCAACCAGTTTGCGCCACTTTGGCTGAACCAGTTGTTAAATTGATGGCTGGCCCCTCCCCTCTCTTCCAGGAATCCCCATGCACCCCCTTTTTGGCTTCCAGGTAAATGCAGGGAGGCCTACTAGGCCCAAAACGGGGTGTGGGGGATGTGGCGTCCCTCTGTGGCCCATTTCTGCTCCCAAGAGGCTGCAGGGAGGCCTACTAGGCCCAAAACAGGACCCGATGGGATGCACTGCACCCCCCCGCGGCCCGTTTTTGCCCCCAGAGGGGTGCAGGAGGCCGAGTGCTGCCTGCCACACCTCCTTGCCACACCCATCATGGCCACGCCCACCCAGCCTGTCATTAGGGCAGAGAACCGATTGTTAAAGTATTTGAATCCCGCCACTGTACGCTAGTACAATTAATATGATCATAAATAAGCTAATACAATTATAAGCATGGTTATAATTATCAAGTGTATTATTATTATTATTATTATTATTATTATCAGTATATGTGTTTCTTTTTTTCCCCTCTTTTGTAAAATGAAATGCCAATATACTGACAATATACTGCATTCAAAATACTTATGTATAAATAAAAAACTTTACTTAAAAAAAAAGATAGGTAGTCCTCAATTTACAACCACAATGGAGCCCCACATTTCTGTTAAGTGAGACATTTGTTAAGTGAGCTTTGCTCCATTTTATGACATTTCTTGCTATAGTTGTTAAGTTAGTAACACAGGTTGTTAAGTGAATCTGGCTTCCCCATCGATTTTCCTTGACAGGCGGTTGCAAAAGGCGATCGTGTGACTCCAGGACACCCCAAGAGTCATAAGTAAGAGTCAGTTGCCAAGCATCTGAATTTTGATCATGTGACCCCGAGGATGCTGCAAACGTTGTAATTGTGAAAAATAGTCCTGTCACTTTTTTAGCGCCATTATAACTTTGAATCGTCACTAAATGAACTGTGGTAAATCGAGGACTACCTGCATTCTGCTTGACGTGAACCTTATAGTGCCGTGACATGCCACAGGTGGCACGCAGAGCCATTTGTGCAGGCACGCGAGCCCCGCCCCCTTACCTGCACTGCACATGCGTGCTCCTCCCAGTTGATTTTCAGCCGTTTGAGGCCATTTTTGCCCTCCTGGTGACTCGAGGGAAGCCTCTGCAGCCTCGGGAGGCTGAAAAAGGGGCCTTCCGGAAATATCGGAAGTGGCGAAACAGGCCCATTTTCAGCCTCCTGATGCTCCAGTAGCTTCCCTCAAGTCTCCAGGAGGGCAAAAATGGCCTCAAATGGCCTGAAAATCAACTGGGAGGAACACGCATGTGCAGTGCAGGTAAGGGGGTGGGGGTGTTGCACACACATGCGCGGGGGAGCTCATTGTTATCACGCACACATGTGCTTTCAGCACACCACATGTGAATCAGATCTTTTATAATGTATTTTCACCATCCTTCCTCTGGATTTCATTGCAGTGGCGTTCAGCTCATCGAACGCGAAGAAGAAGTGTGCATTTTCTATGAAAAAATAAACATTCAGGAAATGATGAGCCGAAATGGCGACATTGAGATTAATGTGATGGATGAGAAAATACGCTATCTGAAACTGAAGATGATCGAGAAAAAGAGGCAGATTGAATTACACGTCAAAATGTTGCCCACCAAGAGGACTCTTGATGCTGATTTAGTGGTGCTTCAAATTCAGGTATGCAAGTGAAGGCGCATTTTCCCAATAAGATTTTTGTTTTAAATTTTAAGATAATAAGCTGGAATTTCTCCATCCGATAACCGGGTTAGAAGCTTCTTCCTGGTTGAGCGGATTATAATCTTTGCTGAGTTAGCACTCAGAATGAATAATAATAATAATACTTTATTGTCATTGTACATATATACACAGCATCCATTGTTCTGACCCAGGCTTCGTCAAACGTACTGAAACACACAAGCTTGTTTGAAAAGCAGAATCTATTTCAATGTTCCATTGGGATACCCATATCAAAATAACTTACCTTATGTCCGGCCAGAACTTGAAAATAACATTTAAAGTAGCACGGTATTTAAACAAAATGATTTGGTTGAGATCTGCATATGTGGGATTGATTGGGGTAGATTGCAAGGGTGACTCCGAAATATAACGTTATTATATTTTATCTATATCTTAAATTATTGTACATTATTACAATTTTATTTTGGATTGTATTTTATTACTATTATATCTTAAATCATATTTTGTCTAGATTCCATTTTAAATGGTATTTTATCAAATTCCATTTTAAATAGTATTTTATCAAATTTCATCTTGAATTGTTTTTATTAAATTTTAGTAACAAACTGTTGCTGGAACTTTGCACTTTGATATGGCCTAAGGGCTAATCAATAAAGACTTATTATTATTTCAATGCAATGCTGGGAATTACTTTCATTTTCCAGCCAGAACTCCTTACACACAGTTTCCCAAGATAAGCCCACACTTGTCAGTGCTGTGGAATGCTGCCAAAAACAGAAGTCTCCAAAGTAATTATAACAGAACCCACCCAAAGTATCAGAAAAAAACGACCAGAGTACAGAACTTCAAGAAGGACTCAGAATATATTGAACTGCTTTGCTTCCTGCAAAGGTTTCGTCATTGAGGTCTGACTTTTATCCCTCTTGGGAGGGGCAAACACTTCCCAGCCTTACTCCCGAGTCTCCCCTTCTACTTCAGCTGCTCTCGCCTTCTAGCACATGTGCACTGGGAACAGGCTCCCCTGGGTCCTCTGCCTCACCGCTGCCAGACTCCGGAGGTCTGGAGGCTGCACCCCACTAGAATACTTTAGAATACTTTATTGGCCAAGTGTGATTGGACACACAAGGAATTTGTCTTGGTGTAAATAATCTCAGTATACATAAAAGAAAAGAGACATTCGTCAGGAGTCGAGAATCATAAGGTACGACACTTAATGCTAGTCATAGGGTACCATAAGCAATCAATCATACTAGGAAACAGTCCATAAAAATTGTAAGGATACAAGCGACAAAGTTATAGTCATACAGTCACAAGTGGGAAGGGATGGGTGATAAGGAGGGATGAGAAGATTAACAGTAATAGTAGTGCAGACTTTGTAAATAGTTGGACAGTGTTGAGGGAATTATTTGCTTAGCAGAGTGATGGCTTTCAGGGGAAAACTAGTTGTTCTGGTGTGTAGTGCTCTATGGTGTCGTTTTGAGGGTAGGAGTTGAAACAGTTTGTGTCCAGGATGTGAGGGGCCTATAGATATTTTCACAGCCCTCTTTTTGACTTGTGCAGGATACAGGTTCTCCATGGAAGGCAGGTGGGTAGTAATTGTTTTTTCTGCAGTCCTAATTACTCTCTGAAGTCTGTGTCTGTCCTGTTGGGTTGCAGAACCAAACCAGACAGTTATAGAGGTGCAAGGTGACAGGTGGTCCTCCCAGATGGTCCTGGCCCCATCCCTGCATCGGATGCAGGGCCCTCGTCCGAGTTCTGTCCAGACTACCTGACTGGTCCCCTTTCTTCCTCACTGTCCGATACCTCTACCGCCTGAACCGGCTGCTGCCGAACCACAACAATTTTAAAAGTTTGCCATCTGCCAATCTTCATCCTCCAGCTAACTCAATTTTTGTTTGCTTCCTTTTATCTGCTTTGCTTCAGTTTTCTCCCTCAGTGTCTCCAAATTGGGACTGAGCTTGGAAACTTACGTTTATCATATTTGAACTGCAAAAATCCAAAGGATCTAACTAAGGGCTGCTGGATTTCTGCAAAGCAAGGATGTTAGCCCCATTGAAGGCAATAGGAGAATGTGCAGGCACCAGACTGGCTTGGCTGAGTTTCCAAGGTGCGTGCATTGTGATGAGGAAGGAAATGGACAAAGCAGACAGTTGAGCTGACTGGCACTTTCTCAGACAGCCTCTCCACTTCCCTTCCCATTACCAGGTCAAATTTAATAAGGGGAGAGTCTAGAGGCTAAATCATGTAAAAATGATGTTCAGACTCTGGAAGGAGTGCAGAGAAGAGCAACGAAGATGATTAGGGGACTGGAGGCTAAAACATATGAAGAACGGTTGCTGGAACTGGGTATGTCTAGTCTGAGGAAAGGAAGGACCAGGGGAGACAAGATAGCAGTGTTCCAATATCTCAGGGGCTGCCCCAAAGAAGAGGGAGTCAAGCTATTCTCCAAAGCACCAGAAGGCAGGACAAGAAGCAATGGGTAGAAACTCATCAAGGAGAGAAGCAACCTAGAACTAAGGAGACATTTCCTGACACTGGAAGATTTTAAAAAGATGTTGGATAACCCTTTATCTGTAGTAGTGTAGGATTTCCTCCTGCCTAGGCAGGGGGTTGGATTAGAAGATCTCCAAGGTCCATTCCAACTCTTTTATTCTATTCTATTCATGTGATGAATGACTGAGGGGACTATGTATCTCTAGTCTGTTTTACAAATCTTTATTTGTTGATTAGCCCTTGGGCCATATCAAAGTGCAGAGTTCCAGAAACAAATTATTACTAAAATTTGATAAAAGCAATTTAAAATGGAATTGGATAAAAATACGATTTAAAATGAAATTGGAATAAACTACGATTTAAAATGAAATTGGAATGAAATACAATATGTCTAGTCTAACGAAGAGAAGGACCAGGGGTGACATGATAGCAGTCTTCCAGTATTTGAGGGGCTGCCCCGAAGAAGAGGGAGTCCAGCTATTCTCCAAAGCACAAGTAACAACGGATGGAAACGAATCAAGGAGAGAAGCAATTTCTTGTACTAAGGAGAAATCTCCTGGCAGTGGGAACAATTAATCAGTGGAATGGCTTGCCTTCAGAAATTGTGGGTCCTCCCATCAGCTGGAGGTTTTTTGAGAGATTGGACAGCCATTTGTCTAGAATGGCATAGGGTCTCCATTCACCATTCTTCAATGGCTGGCTGGGGAATTCTGGGAGCTGAAGTCCACAAGTCTTAAGGTTGCCAAAGTTAGACACCCCCGCATTTAAATGTTCACTCTTATATAGGCAGAGGCCTAAGTATATGTGAGGTAGGAGATTTTGTGGCCCACCAATGCTTCTGCAGTGTACATGGGTCATTTGCTGATTTCTCCTCTAGAATTAGATCTTCATCATGGCCTTTTTTTTTTTTAAATGAAAGCGCAAATAAGGAACTTAAGAGTTCCTCTTCTGAACCGAAACTGATCCTCCTTCAAGATTCAAAGAGCAAAGATTTATCCACCACAAATGCAGAGGTTTCCTTCCCTTGTTCAAAGGACACGCTCCAAAAGCCTGCTTCAAAAATTAGCCTGCCCAGAGCAACAGATCAAGTTGTCGGGTGTTATGATCCGTTGTCTAGAAACCATTCTAATATAAATCCTAAATGTACTTTCACTCCTGTTGCTGTCAAACAATGAGTCAATTCAACCAAACAATTCTAAGATATAACTCTAAGATATAACAGAAGATAAACTCTGTTTCGATTTTAATCCTTGCTTTAAATAGTCAAGAACTGCTCGATTGTGGACAATCGCTTAAATGTGAGCCAGCAGTATGTTGCAGCTGCCAAAAAAAGCTAACGCAGTTCTAGGCTGCATTATAGAATCAAGATCGCCTGAAGTGTTAATACCACTTTAAAAATACCTTGGTAAGACCACACTTGGAATACCGCATCCAGTTTTGGTCACCATATTATGGAAAAGACGTTTGGAAAAAGTACAGAGAAGAGCAACAAAAATGTTTAGGAAACTGGAGGCTAAAACAGAATGATTACTGGAATTGGGTATGTCTAGTTTAATGAAAAGAAAGACTAAGGGTGACAGGATAGCAGTGTTTCAATATTTCAGGGGCTGCTACAAGGAAGAGGGAGTCAAGCTATTCTCTAAAGCACCTGGAGGCAGGAGAAGAAGCCATGGATGGAAACTAATCACAGAGAGAAGCAACTTAGAACTACGGAGAAATTTCCTAACAGTGAGAACCATTGACCAGTGGAACAGCTCACCTCCAGAAGTTGTGGGTGCTTCGTCACTGGTGGTTTTTAAGAAGAGATTGGACAAACATTTGTCTGGAATAGTATAGATTTTCCTGCTTTGAGCAGGGAATGGACTAGAAGAACTCCAAGGTCCCTTCGAATTCTGTTGTCAGATCTCCCCACTAAATGGTAAAAGAATATTGTGAACTGCTTCCCTGTAGGGACATTCCTTTCTTTCTGAAAATGCATGCTTACTCTTGACCTTATCAGCAAATTGCAAATTTTCCCCCCTATGGTATTTTTAAAATTCATTCCTGCATTGAGTTCTTACTTTTGACATATTTTTAATAGTTAAAAAAAGTCCGTGTGGCTAAACTGAAACACAAAGCTACAGCTCTACTTTTGTTTGTTTTAATCAGCCAAAAGTTAGGCCTCATTAACAATTTATGAAGCAAATTAAATATTTGCTTTGGTTACTGTCTTCTTCTAAACACATTCCTTATTTATTGGCTGCATAACCTTTGAACAGTTAACGTTTTCTCTGGCAAAAGATGTTAATAAGACATGTGCTCCAATTGGCCTATGGGGCATGACTTTGGTACACCCCATAGCTGTGTTTTTATTTACCCACTTAATTTACTTGATATATTGAACTGCTTGCAATACAATTTAAAACCGAGATCTTAACTCAGCATTTTTTTTAAAGGCAAGTAAAGTGCACGGTTTAAAATTAACTGCAATTAAAAGCTTTTCAAAAATATGGATTTTAAAGGCTTCTTTGAAAGTTGAGAAGGGACCTTCAACTCTGCAGAACGTTTTCAAAAGCTTTAGCAGCAACAGATGAATGGTTGCAATTTTCTTGACAGTGAGAACAATTAACCAGTGGAAAAGCTTGCCTCCAGAAGTGGATGTGGATGCTCCATCACTAGAGGTTTTTACGAAAAGCCTTAAAAGAAGTCTAACAATCACCTCCATTATTTAGACATGGAGGCGTCTTGCCTTTCCTCAGCGATACTTTTATGATGTTAAACAAAGTATGTTTAATAATTCCCAGCAGAAGCTATAAGCCAGGCTGGACGTGGATCTTGAAGACAAACATTACATATATTGCTCTGGGCAGTTTGTCCACATTCTCAGTTGAATGCTTGGTGCTCTCTAAACTTGATGGTTTTCTTGCAGGTATTTCATTACCAAACTAGGTAACATCATTAGTGCACTGATAATGTTACCTAGTTTGGTAATGAAATGTCTGCAAGAAAACCACGAAGCTCAGAGAGTACCAAGGACCCCACAGTTCAACCCTGAGCTATGATATTTTTCTTATATTGATACATTCTCAGGGGTCATAAACGGAAATTGATCTAGTTCTAACTACTTTAATAGGTTACTAGACACCAGCAAGCTGAATCTTATGTTACAGGTGGCATTCACACACCAGTACATAGAAGAGATTTTTAGCCACAAAAATAAATCACTGAAAGTCCACAAAGGACAAATGGCTGCAAAAAATGATGGAGTTAGCCGGAATGGTTTAAATTGACTGCTTTGATCAAAGAAAAAACAAAAAAACAACCTTTTGTTTCTACATGGAAATTACTTTTGGACTTTGAGTTTTGAGGTAGAAAAAAAAATGATTTTGAAGTTTGATTTTGGGTTTTGTTGATTTGATACGTTTGGTGTTACAGAAATGGCAAATATATATTATCATACATAAGTAAAAAGTTGAGGTTTTATGTCACTGCTATATTTTACTGCATCAAAAGGAATTGGAAGTCAATGCTTTTCTTTTCTCCCCCTTTCCCCTGCCCCTTTCCCACTTCCTCTTTTTCTCTCTTACTTTCCCCTTATTTACATTTTACTTTGTATTTTTGTATTTTATATTGTGATAAACTAATAAAATACTTAAATCCTTTTAAAAAGCCACAGCGAACAGAACTTTTGAGGACCCTGTAACCAAACGCTAGAGGACTTAGCCTTAATGAAATAGCACATTACACTAGTCCTCACCGTAGACAAGAGAGCAAGGAGAAAAAATGGACAATGGAATCCATCCTTTTAACAAGAATGCTAGATATTCCTTAATCTGGTATCTAGCTGAACCAATTTCCAGCTATTTGGAGAGGAATCTTTGTCAGTGAGTCCCAAAGGTGCTTTTTTTCAACTGGCAACTGGACTTTCTGGTTTTTCTTTGAAGACGTTTTGCTTCTCATCCAAGAAGCTTCTTCAGCTCTGACTGGATGTGGGCAATGCAGACAGCTCTTTGCAGACAACTGGTCATTTGCATCTTCTTAGAGAGTCGTTGAGGCCACTTGGAGGTTTATCTGTGTCCTCAGAGTCACTTGAGTGGTGCGGAGTCTTCTTGGAATTGCTGAAAGGACTGTTGTAAATTGGAGATAGAGGATGTCATTTATCTCCAGTCTACAACACAGCCGACAACATAGTTCTTTCCAAGATGGCTCCACAGCCATTTGTACCACTCAGGTGACCCTGGGGACACAGATAAACCTCCAGGTGGCCTCAACGACTCTCTAAAAGGATGCAAATGACCAGCTGTCTGCAAGGAGTATAAATCCTTCCGTTCCACACCACCCAGTCAGAGCTGAAGAAGCTTCTTGGATGAGAAGCGAAACGTCTTCAAAAGAAAAAACAAGAAAGACCAATTGCCTCCTGAAAAAAGCACTTTGGGGACAACCATGACCTGGATGACTGAGAATCTCCATAGACTGTCAGTGTGTTTTTACTGAGTTGTTTATAAGTGTGCTTTGGATATAATATGCAGGATGGCAGGGACCAATGCCAGCAAATGTGAACATTGTATATTGCTATCCTGCCGCACATTTAAGTGTTCACTGAAACGATAACCACATCCTGTTATTCGGAGGTACCTGCACTTTTTTCCACTTAACACTTTGCATTTTGTAGCATGGAGCAACCTGTTTGTCTGTTGCGGATTGTCACAAACATATGTCATTTTCCTGAAATGTAGCTGTCCAGCCAATTTTTAAAACAAAATGTTCTCGGGAAAGGGACATCATTTTTTTTTAACCTTATTTTCTCACATTAATTCTCTCCTTCCCTTTTAAGTGATTCTGCTGAGGTTCTAATTTTTTTGGAGGGTGATGTTTTCACCTTTTTCCTGTGATACAAGTTAACTGCTGAGAACAGGAAGCAAGTGAATGGTGTAACTTTACAAGAAAAAAAAGAGAAGTAGAAACTCCAGAGAATGAATCACCTGCTGATTCTTTTGAGGAAATGCTCATTTTTGTGGCCGAGGCCTGTTTTCTTAGAATTTGTTATGCCAAAAAAAAAACCAGAAAGAAAGAAACAAAGAGAGATAGATAGACAGAAAGAGAAAGAAAGAGAGAGAGAGAAAGAAAAAGGTAGAAAGGGAAAGAGAGAAAGAAAGGGAGAAAGAAAAAAGGGAGAAAGGGAAAGAAAAAAAAAGACAGAGAAATAAAGAGAAAAAGAGAGAGAGAAAGAAAGAAAGAAAGAAAGAAAGAAAGAAAGAAAGAAAGAAAGAAAGAAAGGAAGGAGAGAAAGAAAGAAAGAAAGAAAGGAAGGAGAGAAAGAAAGAAAGGAAGGAGAGAAAGAAAAAAGGGAGAAAGGGAAAGAAAAGGGAGAAAGGGAAAGAAAGAGAAAGAAAAAGAGAGAAAGAAAGAGAAAGAAAGAGAAAGAAAAGGAAAAGAAAAGAAAAGAAAAAAGAGGTTAGGTCCAATTAGTCTCTGAAAGAGAATCTTTAACTATTCTAGTATTTTGTTTTGTAATGATGAAGAATACAAATGCTGCCTTACCAAACCAGTTGCTTAAGATATCTATTTGTTGATCTTTTTAAAATAGTTTTCACAATGCAAGGACAAAATTAAAAGCCTGGAGAAGCAGTTTACTGACCCAGACCGAGAGAACAGAGTAAGAGCCTTGCCTGGAAAGGACCCCTCCATTCAAGAGCTCTTCAAGAAGATAGAGGAGGTAATATCCATCCTGCCAGAAAAACCCTTGCAGCAAATAACTGCGTTCCATATTAAGTGGATTTTTAAAAAAAAATGGTGGGTGGGTGGGGAGAGACCTTGACAAATGCATAAAACCAGAGGTGGGATTTTACCGGTTCAGACCGGTTCAGGCAAACTGAATGTTGCATTTACTCGCTAGTCGAACCAACTGGCTGGCCCTGCCCATCTTGCCCCTCCTCTCCCAGGAGTCCCCACGTGTCCCATTTTGGATGCAGGGAAGTGCAGGGTCTGCACGAAGGCTCTGGGAGGGGGAAAAAGGGCCCTCTTAGAAATTCCATAAGTCTGGAAATGGGCCTGTTTCTGGCTTCCGGAGGCCCACCGGAGGCAAAAAATGGCTGAACTGGAAGTTCTGGTAGATTACACCCACCAGTTGCTGGGATATTTGAATCCCACCCCTGCATAAAACCCACAAAACTGCTTCCCAAAAAAACAATATTCCAGTGTCATATCTTTCCGTTGCATCCTCCTACGACAAGAGTCTTCAAACTTGGCAAGTTTAATACTTGTGGACTTCAACTCCCAGAATTCCTGAGCTAACATGACTGGAGGAGGAATTCTGGGAGTCCACAAATCTTCAAGCTGTCGAGTTTGAAGACCCTGACTCTCCCCCCACCAAGTTAACCAAACGTTTGAACCTGGGAAATTCTAGCAGTTAGAGCAAGGGTCTTTAAACTTGCCAGCTTTAAAGACTTGCGGACTTCAACTCTCAGAATTCCTCCTCCAAGTCATGTTGGCTCAGGAATTCTGGGAGTTGAAGTCCACAAGTCTTAAACTTGCCAAGTGTGAAGAGCCCTGCAATAGAGGGTTTCTTTTCTTTTCTTTTCTTTTCTTTTCTTTTCTTTTCTTTTCTTTTCTTTTCTTTTCTTTTCTTTTCTTTTTCTTTTCTTTCTTTCCTTTCCTTTCCTTTCCTTTTCCTTCCTTCTTCCTTCCTTCCTTCCTTCCTTCCTTCCTTCCTTCCTTCCTTCCTTCCTTCCTTCCTTCCTTCCTTCCTTCCTTCCTTCCTTTCCAGTGTGTCTCTGTGGGCTAGAGCTGCCCAAAATGTAGAGATTACAAATGATAGTTAAGCGTTTTGTTAAAAACGTTGGTTAGGGAAAGCGGTCGTGACTTAACCCAAGAATATTGGAGGTGTCTCCCGTCTTCAAGCCCCAGTCAAAGGCCATCATAAGTCTTAATGTCAAAATGATTTTGGCTTCTTCCTGATTATTTGTATTTGTCTGCTTTTACATGTTTGCTTTTGCTAACAGTTGGAAATTAATCTGACTCGGAAAGAGGAGAAACTGCTGGAAAAGGAGTTTATTTATGAGCAAGTTTCCCGAATGATGGAGAAAATCAGCGTCAAAGCAGAAAATGGCAAGGAGGAAACCTTAATCCTGGCTAAAAAGGTAGGATGATCACGATTTGGTTTGATGATGCCAGCTATCACTACAGGTGGTCCTCGACCTACGACCACAATGGAGCCCAAAATTTCTGTGAGGCATTGGTTGAGTGAAATTTGCCCCATTTTACAACCTGTCTTGCCAGCGTGGTTAAGCGAATCACTGTCATTCTTAAAAGCAGCACCACGGATGTTCAGTGAATCTGGTTTTCGCCGTTGACTTTGCTGATCGGAAGGTCGCAAAAGGGGATCGTGTGATCCTGCAACACCACAGTTGTCATAAATACAGGTTGCCCTTGACCTTACAACCGCAATTGAGCCCCCAAATTTTGTTGTTAAGTGAGACATAGGGGAGGATCAGCACAAACACAGGGGAGGATCGAATGTTGACCAGCAGTGGTGCCGATAGGCAGCTGGTCTCCTGACAAGGAACAGCTGCCTCCTCCACTCGATCCAAGGAGACAGAGAGCAGAGAGAGCTCAAAGAAGGTCTGTGAGGCTACTCGGGAGGAGGTCGCCTCACCCCCTCCTCACAAGGAACACCTGGAGGGGAGAAACTTAAGGAATTAAGTCTTTGCCAGGAAGAATTTTTTGCTTTGGCTTACACACACACACACACACACACACACACACACACGGCCTCTAGTCGTGCCTGTTGCCATTGGCCTTGCCTCGCTTGGGAGATTGCTCTTTGCCTTTTGATTTGGACTGAGCCCTTCTCTGCGTTTGGCCTCTGCTTCCCTGGAGCTTTGGAACGGCTGGCACACAATTTTTGGCACAGGAGGCCAAACACGTTAGCCACCACTGCTCTAGGCCCCTGCCTTGCCTTGACCACTTGGGTCATAATAGGATGCTCCATCAACAGGTGGTTTTCAAAAACAGATAACCATTTCATCTTCTTTTAATGACTCCATAATCCCTCTACCTGGAGGTAGAATCTGGGCAACTGAATGGAGTCTTTACTGGCCGGATGCCCTTCCTGTCTCCAATGTGGAGTTTTTCCCCCCAGCAGGTATGTTCTCACTGTGCCCAGAGAGAGAAATCAGAGCCTCCTGATTGTGACAGGGATGATATAAGGTCTCCAGCCTTGAGCACCGGAGGGGGGCAGGGGGAGGGCTGGACTAGAAGACCGCTGAGGTTCCTTCCAGCCCGTATGATTCCACCTTCTTTGTTGCTGTGATTCCTTCCAGATGAACATGCTGCAAGAGAAAATAAAGAGCACCACTCAGAAGATCATGGCTCTCATTGCGGAGCTGTCCATGCAGCAGGCCTTCGCCATTAAGCTGCAGCAAGAGATGCGGGACAAAGAGCAGACCATCCTGTGCATCGTCTCCCGACTGGAGAAAGGGCTTCCTCCTCCGAGAGAAATCGAGCAGGACTGGCTCAGGGTGCTGCGGGATGAAAAAATGCACGCGATCGCAAGCGAAGCCAAAGCGAAAGTGAGTCTCTCAACAATTGGAACAGAACGGAACAGAATAGAATGGAATGGAATAGAAAACAGAATGGAATGGAATAAGAACAGAATAGAGTAGAGTAGAGTAGAGTAGAGTAGAGTAGAGTAGAGTAGAGTAGAGTACAGTACAGTACAGTACAGTACAGTACAGTAGAACAGAACAGAACAGAACAGAACAGAACGGAATAGAAAATATGGAATGGAATGGAATAGAAAATAGAATTGAATAGAAAATAGAATGGAATAAAATGGAATAGAATAGAAAATATGGAATGGAATGGAATGGAATAGAACAGAATAGAACAGAATAGAATTAGAGAACAGAACAGAACAGAATAGAAAATATGGAATGGAATAGAAGAGAATAGAATAGGAGAGAGAATAGAATAGAATAGAATAGAATAGAATAGAATAGAATAGAATAGAATAGAATAGAAGAATAGACTATAGAATAAATAGAATTAAATAAAATAGAAAACAGAATAAATAGAATAGAAAATAATAGAATAGAAAATATAAAAGAACAGAACAGCAGGGAAACTAATGTACATTCATCTTAATACTAATACGTGTAATCCTCGACTTATGACTACAATTAAGCCCAAAATTTATGTTGTTTAAGCAAGGCATTTGTCGAGTTTTGCCCCATTTTGTGACCTTTCCTGCCACAATTGTTTAAGTGAATCACTACAGCTGTTAAGCTAGGAAGACAGAAGGTTAAGCGAATCTGGCTTCCCCATTGATTTTACTTGCCAAAAGGTGGCCAAAGGGGAAATTGCAAAGGGAACACAGCAACGGTCATAAGTATGTACCAGTTGCCAAGCATCTGAATTTTGATCACATGGTCATGGGGAGGCTACAAAGGGTTGCTAAGTGTGAAAAACGTTCACCTGTCATTTTTTTTCAGTACCTTATGTACCTTTGAACTGTCACTAAATGAACTGCTGTAAGTCGAGGAATACCCGTAGAAAATTTGAACAAGGAAAGAGAGCAATGAAAAAAAATTAGGAAAACAACATCCCTCCTTCGGCCAAACAAGCCGGCTTATATAACTGTTCTAAAGTCAGGGAAAATAGAGGGGGCTCCCCTCTAGCACAGTGGCCCCCCAACCTTTGGGGCACCAGGGACCGGTTCCGTGGAGAAAGGTTTTTCCGTGGATCAGAGGGGGCGTAGTTTCGCATACTGACTGCACTCCACAGAGGGGGCTCGCTTGTTTGCACAGCCCGGTTGTTGGCATGCCGTGGCCCAATAGTGGCCCACGGACCGGGGAGGGGTGTTTGGGCCCTTTGCTCTAATACGGGGGTCTCAAACTGGATGTCTTCAAGGGCTGGATCAGCATTGTAGTTCTCCTTCATGGCTGGTGGGGGGGAAGATGGCCTGAACAGTTTCCTGCAGCACTTTGCCAGCCAAAATGGGGTGTGGAGGCACAGCCCCCCCAAACTCTATTTTGGCCGCCAAAGTGCTGCAGGGGGCTGTCCAGGCCAAAAACAGGCCACGCAGGGGCCGCACATGCCCTCCTCCCGTGCCCTGTTTTGTCTGGCAAAGTGCTCCAGGTCATCCAGGCTAAAAATGGGCCACATGGGGGCTGCCCGTACCCCGTTTTGGCTGTCAGAGGCGATTGCTATTTGCAGGCCAGCCCCATGGACCAGATTTAAGCACCCCCATGGGCCACATTTGGCCTGCGGGCCTTGAGTTTGACACCCCTGCTCTAACAGGTCAATGCATCTTAGGCAGTGGCTCCGAAGAAATTTAACTGAGATCTAATCTTCTTCCAGCAGGCCCTGGAAGAAGAACAGGCTGCCCTGCCAACTGCCGTCCACACTACGGCGGAGCAGCGTCCCAACGCCTACATCCCCGATGACGAAAACGTTCTCCCGCTACCGAGGCCTTACGGCTCGCTGGTGCCGTTCAAACCGAGTGAGCCCAGCGCCAACATGAGGCACATCAGGAAGCCAATTGTGAAACCAATAGAAATCTGAGCGGCTTCAAGTTCTGGTGAAGGAGAACAACTTCTCGCTCCGAGAAACAGTCTATTTTGCATTCTATTAAAAGATGTTCCCGGGATGATAAGGGGCAGGCATGAAAATGTATGGCTTAGTAGCTCAAGGAATGTTTTTGCCTTCTTGAAAGTTCTGGAAATATGTAATGAAATAAACGTTGGGATAAAAAATAGCTGAGAATGCTTGTAGTTTCTTAGGGTGTGGCAAATACCATCATCATTACTACACTTTTTTGCATTTGGAATGAAAACATTTAATGCAATATTTGGAAGCCTTAGCTATCATAAAGTCATCTGAGCTGTGTTATGATTTCAACTTCCAAACTCATAAACATGGGATAATTTGCAGCTTCTTTCAGTGCATAAGTAAAAATCTCAAGCAGGTTGAGGCTGTGCATTAAACCCTTCATAAATCTTAATATTTGTATTAAGGATGGAAACTTTACTCTGCAGTGGTTAGAAAAAATGTTAAATTTTAAATAGAAAAGGGACATAGAAAAGAATGTTGGAAGTCAAAAAGGTTAAAAGTGTTGAGCTGGTGAGCTGGAGAGCTGACAGCCTGGGTTTGAGACCCAAGTGTGCAGGACAGAGTGAGCTCCTATTGCTTGCTCCTGTTATGGTCCGCCAGCGGCCTGCAGAGCTGGCAACAGAATTGGATAGTGGAGAGGAACATGGGCCAGTCCTAGAGTCTGGAGAGGACTCAGACAAGGGTCCTGCATCCAACACAGAAATGGTCCAGGGCCATCTGGGAGTTATGTGCTGACTCTGGAGCCTCCAGAATCTGACATCAGTGAGGCAGAGGAACAGGGGGAGCCTGTTCCTAGTGCATGTGTGCACAGAGCTGCCAGAAGGCAAGAACAATTAAGACAAAAGGAGCGACTTGGGAGTAAGGCTTGGAGATGATTGGCCCCTCCTATAAGACATAAAGGAGGAGCAAAGGGACAGGAGCCTTTGCAGGAAGTAACTTGGTTCGTTCTGGTCAGTTTAAAATCTGAAGCTCTTTGTTGACTTTGTGCTCCGTTTGGCCTTGTACAGCTAATTGGCAATTTAGTAATTGGCAGCATTTCAAGGGAGATAAAGGTGGGTGCTTATCAGCCTTATCCTGAAAACAAAGTGGTAAACTTCCATGGGACTATTCACAAACGGTTTGGGACCCATTACGGGCTGTGAATGAATGTAATTCACAGCCGTTGACATAAAAAGAGGGTTTTTAGGACTAAGCGTGCGACCGTTACTATCTCAGGAAGCCTTGGTCAGAACACTGCCCACCTAGCAGTTCGAAAGCATGCAAATGCGAGTAGATAAATAGGTACCACTTTAGTGGGAAGATAGCAGTGTTCCATGCCCTTTGGCATATAGTTATGCCAGACACATGACCGTGGAAGCATCATCGGACAACGTTGGCTCCCTCAGCTAAAAAACGAAGATAAGTCAGTAGATTCAGACACAAGTAGACAGGGGAAATAGTTTACCTTTACCCCTTTAACAGGGTTAATTCACTTAACAACGGTGTTATGAATTTAACAACTGCAGGAGGGGTGGGATTCTACTGGTTCAGACCGGTTCTATAGAACTGGTTGGTATGACTCTGCACAGTTTGGAGAACCGGCAAATCGTGCCCCTGGCTGGCCCCGCCCCTCTCCACCTGCCCTTCTCCTCTCCACCGCATTTCTTTTTATTTTCCATCCCGACAATCAGCTGTTCCTACAATCGCTGTCTT